>NC_143256.1:60472837-61097837 GCF_984573655.1 Nuphar pumila
CTCACTCCCCTGTATGAATCATGTTGTTACTGTATTTTTTGTGTCCCCTGCACTAATTTGATTTACTGCATTCTGTAATGTTGTCATGTGATTGTTGAGGTTCTCATACCTGTAAAAAAAATTTTCCCCTTTCGTGCTTCCTTTGAGAATATTGGCTGGAACATTGCTTCTGTTGTCCACAGCAGATTGAATTCTTTTTTTTTATTATTTTTACCATAACCTTGTGAAAATGGAACATCCCAACCGGGCAGGTGATTTATCCTACTTTAAAAGCCTGTTTTAAGACACAGGTAAGGTGTTATCTATCTTTGGGCCATTCCTTTTCAAATAATCAGGCTTATCACGCCCAACAGACAAAGATGTCTTTCTATCAAAGTTATGTCCAAGGTAGGAAGCTAATTGAAAGTTAAAGATATTTTGGGGTGTCTGGGAGATGGCTTTAGGTGAAGAATCTGAAGAGAAGTTGTCAATGGGGTCTCCCTAATGAAAGAAAAAAAAAGGAAGGGGGGGGGGTTCAATCACGATGGGTTTTGTGTTAGTGACCTCTGGGAAGGCATGGCATGATGGGGAAACTGACATTTATTCAGACTCTCAAAGCTCACCGTCACACCTAGAAGGGCATCAACATAAATCTAAAGGGGACTTTAATAAGCGCCCTCATCGAAACAGAGCAATGGACTTACAGGTTCTGTGTGATTCCCATTCTCGCATTGTATAGGGAGGTCAATTCATATACCTTTTTTGCAATTTTGTAAATTCTGTTATATGCTCTCCATTTGATTGACGTGTGTCTCCAGTTTTGATAACATGCTCAGCATCATCCACATTTTTTTTTTGGTTACATTCTATATCCATTTCTTCTCTGTTGTCGGCTTCATCATGTGTTAGATCCATACTCTGTAGTAAATGCCACTCTCATGTATGTCACAATATCATCACTGATATCATTACCTGTTTCAAAAAAAAAAAAGAGAATATATATATATATATATATATATATATATATATATATATATATATATATATATATATATATATATATAGGTATATAATGGTAAAACCCCATGTCTTCATTTGGTCATATTGCACTATGTTACTAGAAGCATACAGAATTAATCAGGGACAAGCTCATGTTGCTGTTACCATATCTAAGACTTTCCAGAGTCAAATCGGTGACCTCTATAGAGGGTTCTGAAAATGACGCACTCTATTACTTGTCACATATCTGCAAATCAGAGGATCCCATCAGTGTTGCTGCTTGTGTGACCCCATGGCTTCTGTGTCCATTTTTAGTCTATGAATGTGAGATTGAGGGTGATTTTGGTATAAGTGGTGTTTGTTCTGCTGAGCTTCTGGCTGCAGCAAGTGCAGCCAAATATGCTCAAGGCATTATCACAACTCTTCTGGGAGAGTATGAGCAATATAAAAGTGTTGAGAGAGAAGGTTCTCTTATTGGAACTCCAAGACAAGGGGATCAGATTCTGCTTGGATAACATAAAAAAAAAATCTGAAGGATTGGGGGTCGTACGTTGTTAGTAATTTGTAAATATCATTGGCTTATAGTGTTATTCAGACTACCATTCTCAGCACACATGCTAAATTTTTTTTTTCTTTCTTTCCCACTGTGCATACATTTACTTTTGATCCATTCATTAAGTAAGGATGAAATAGGCTAAATGTCATTTATATACCATCATTTGGTCTGAAATGATTGTATCACCATTGCTGTATCTCATTAGCCTGCGTATCATGCTTCATTATGTTATTGAAGTCTCTTTACATTTATGATAACACTGTATACGACTGTAACCTTCAAATGCATTTCATCAATTATGTGATGTAAGATACTTTGCAAAGCATTTTTTTTTTGTGGATCTTGATTGTAAGTCATTTCTCTTTTATAGCTTGATTAGTGTTCACAATATTCACTTCCCATCGCACTATATATGAGTTTTTATTATATTTTCACTAAACGGCGTGTCGTTTCTTGAATTTTTCCCTCACTGTCTCACAATATTTATCATACACTCTGCACCCCACAGTGAAAAGACTTTTGTGACTGCCCCAATTTCCTTTAATTTTAGTCTCCAGAAGTTAGTTAACCATCATCTTCCTCAGAGTTATATGGTTGGCATACCACGCTTCTCTGAAACATCCTTTGTGTCTATATTATTCAATCCATTCACCTATCATTGGCAGGGCTTCTTAGGTCGTCTCCTTCACTAATTTCGTCATGATTGACAGAATTGTGAGCTATAGGGGGAGTTTTGTTAGGACTTTATCAGATCACAAGAACCCAATATGGTCTCTTGCTTGCTGGAAATTTGTTCCAACCATGTCAAAGGGGTACCAAGCTCAGATCCTGGTTCCCCTCGCAAGAATTATTGTCTGCCTTATTTCTGACATCAGCGTGAACACCAGAGTCTGTTCACGGCTACTGTTACTGCCCTGATCTCATGTCATATCCACACCTTTACTTGTACACTTTACCCACACTACTGTCCAGACACGATCCCACCTGTCATTCATTCACCATAATACCTTAGGTGCTGGGACTCCTATCCTTTAGCAACAGCCAAATGAGTCACTGTGGCTCCTTGAAGCACATGGCAGTTCAAAGGACTGGTGTGTTTTGTACCTTTCACAGCAACTTCAAGAGTTGCTGTGTTATTTCAGGTTGCACAACAGTGCCTAGAATTGCCACAATTCTCGAGTTGTGGCCATTTCCTAGGTTGCACTGCAATTGAAAGAATTGTTGTAACTAGTGTCTCCTTCGTAGCAACTCAACAAATTGTTGTGATTTTCATGCTTGCATAACAAATCGCGAAGATAGCACCATCCACTTATAACTTTCACCATTTGCGACCCCCAAAAACCTTCAAGGAAGTTCACAATGGTTGTATACCCAACCTGTTGCAGCATCTCATGGTTGTCATCTTCATAAAACCTTCACCTTAGCATTACTATCTATGCTCTCAACCCTTAGGTAATTCCAGCAAATAATGTTCAGCCCATATTGCCTACATCCTGAATAGGAGAGGACCTCTTTTACATATTTCAAACATCCAGTTTCCTTTCTTTTAGTCATCTTAAGGCGTTTCATACATGTTTATATCACCATAGTATATACTTCATCCTTGGTCTTACATTTTTTTTTCTTGTAAACATATGGCATATAACTGAGTGTTTCATGAGTAGTATCTCCGATCCAATATAATTGTCAAATGAATTGTTTTTCCTTGTTTATATATATGCTGATTGAAAGTTTCGCAGGAAATATGTGGAAAACATCATTTACTTGAGACCTGCATTTTCAATTTCATACATTGTAATAAGTTAAACCGTAATGAGAACTTACATTTCTTGTTTTAGATAGAATGAATGAGCATTGTAAAATCATAAATTGCCTGTTTTCATACTTTTCCTCCTTTATTTTTCAAAATCTCACAATGGTGAAACACGAATGGCACGTGCACCATTTTGTAAGAGGTAACTAGTCCTAAGTTGATGATTTACATCAATGTCCATAGTCAGGATGTAAACAAAACTTAGGATTTTTATCTTTTATAAAATAACACTGGATCCACACTGGATCCTTTTCAAAATTCATCATATTTTCCTTAAATATTTTCTTCTTTTTATCAGAATTTAAATTAAAATTAATCCAATATATATACCAATGGCCATAGTCATGGTATATTGAGAGTTAATTTCATTTTAAACTCTATAAAAAGCACCAAAAATGTATTTTATTCTTCATTTGAATTTAAATGTGGCTAGTATATAATATATTCAATGACCATAGTCAAGGATATATTATATCTTCAACCTCATTCTTAATTTATTTAAAGAATGAAATGGCTTTTCAAAAACCAATTTCAAATCCTTTAAATTCATTCATCATTCAGGATAGAATTGCATCATATTTTCAAATTTTTTTTCAAAAACCCAAGTGATTTTGAACATCTCTTCTAAAAATTTCTATTTCAAATTCCAATTTTATCTAAATTTCAAAGTCCAATTTGACTTTGGAATTTCAAAATCATTTTATATTCAAAATTCCAATTCAATTTAAAGATTCAAAATTTCAAAGTTCAATTTAAACTTTGAAGCTTCTGATTCATTCTAAAAAACAAGTTTATCTTCTTATCTTCAATCACAGTTTGAGATTGATTCTGAATCTCAAAACTTGACCCCTCTTAAAATTGAAATTCAATATGGGTTTTCAAAACCCAGATCTATCTTCAAAAGTCTTATTTGGACTTTCGGAATCCAAATCCAAATTACACCTTGGGTTCCAGATTTCGGATCCAAATCTCATTTAGGATTTTAGATCCAGAATACAATCTCCACTTTTGAATCTCAGACTTCAGATCCAATTTCATTTTAGGATCCAAAATCCCATTTCCACTTTGGATCTCAGACTTCAGATCCAAATCCATTTTAGGATCCAGAACCCAGTTCTACTTTGGATCTCAGACTTCAGATCCAAAAATCATCTTAGAGTCCAGAGTTCAACTCTATTTTGGGTCTCAGATCTTCGATACTAAATTCATTTTTAAAGATCCAAAATCCATTTAAAGATTCAGAATCCAATCTCATCTTGGATCTCAAACTTCAGATCCAAATCCATTTTAGGATCCAGAATTCAATTCTATTCCCAATTCTAGATTTAAAATCCAAATCCCATTTTCAGATCTAATCTGAACTTACCATTTGTATTTCTCAAGTCCATTCTGACTTCAAAATTGAAATTTAAATTCCATTTCAAATATTCATTTTCTTTCCTAAATCCAAGTTTAAAATCCAAATTCAAAGTCCATTTCTGACTTTGAAACTTCATTTCCTTTCATTTCAAGCTTCAAATCATTCTTTCTCAAAATCAAGATTTATTCTTCCAACTCTGATTTAATTCAAAGACTTAGAACTTCTCTGATCTATCTTAAGTTCTAAGTTAGATGTTACCATTCAGAAACCAATTCTTCACTCCATTATCAAGTCCGTCTCGGAATACTTGGAAATTTTTGAAAACATCTTTCAAAAAGAGCACACATCCTTGCATTGCACAAGCATGATTTTTTGCGCATTTAGACTTAGAATAAATTCTTAGATAATATTTAGGCAGAGCAAAAGGCATAAATTCGATCCTTGATTCGATTACCCCTGGTAAAGGCACTAGGAACGGTCGAATCTCGTACCGACGAGCGAATCCCGTCTCTTTATTTTCCTGCTATATATTTCAAAACGGTCAAGTGACACCCCACAAAAGAGTTCATCTCTCTCTTCTCTTCTCTCTTCTTTTTTCTGTCTTTTACTTTTCTCCCTTTAAAAAAGGAGGAAATAGAGGTTGGAAAAGGAAAAGAGAAGGAAGAGAGAAAAACCGCAAAAGAGGAAAATTTTTACGATGATCACAGTTTTGGCGACCGTGATGGGATCCGTCTTCGTCCGGTCGAATTAATGCTTTTCACTTTGCTTTGATATTATCTAAGTCTTTATTCTTCAAATGTCAGCTTCATTTCCATGCAAACCTTAGGAGCCTAGACTCTGTCCTAAGCTGACATCATTACATATAGGATTTAAGTATGGTTTGGTAGGACCATATTGAGGAGATTATTTCATGTTCACATTAGGCTTAGGTCTGAAATACAACTCTCCTCAATTCTAGGATTGAATGCAAATAATGTATGCAAGTGTATTGCCTACACGAGTATTTTCTCCTAGTCGTGTGTTGCTCGCATGAGGTTGAATCAGTCTGTAGCTTCCCCGATTACCACATTAGAACTTGAATAACAGACGTCGGGTGCATGTCTCACAGAATGCGAGGTTTTCTTTGCATACCCGAAGAAGTAATCAGAAGAACTTAAAGACTAACCAATCAGCTGACTTACTATAGTTGCTACTTCACTTGTGCTATGGACTTTACTCTAGTTGCTTTACTTTTTTCAGCTGATACTTGGTTACTTTGCTGCTCAGCACTTGTCACAGTTGTTACTACTTTGAGCACGTGCTTTACAGCTACTGTTGCTTCTTTAGTTACTTGTTGCTCAATTCGTCATTTTAGCTACTTGTTTTCCCTGTTATTGTAACCTGTTGACTAGTACTTGTCACTTGCACTTACCTGACACAGGCACTTACACTTGTTAGCTTTTCCTGCTTCTCTTGTGTAGATGGTATATATATATATACATGCTTGTGGTTGTTTCTTCACCACCTCGCAAGAGGACTGACCCAGTTTTATGGGGATGTAGGTGACGAACAGGTATAGTGCGGATGCGGTGATACACGGTGGAGGCTCTGAGGACCCACATACACTTGACCTGTAGATCCTGTACCCGGTGGTTTTTGGGTTTTTGTTGTTGTTGGGATATCTTCCCAGTTTTATACTTTTGTACTTACATTTGTAAACTCTTAAATTGTTGGGGTGTTTCCCATTTTTACTTTACAGCTACACTTTTTGTACACACCGTTGGTTACACTATTTCCACTTGTTGCACTTATCTGTGGTGGTCGCCCAGACTTGCGGCTTTATCGTTTTTCCCACACTTGCTATCCGCTGGTTTTCTACTTAAACCCTTTCAAAAAAAAAATCACTGAAAATTCCAAGTTTTTTCAAAGTCGGTGTTTGGGGCGCCACAGTGTTTGGTATCAGAGCAGAGTTTAAGTGTGTGGTCAGATCTTCATCATGCATCATCCATCACACTATAAGTATAAGTTAAGTTTCTTTATTTCCTTTATTTTCTGCTTTTAGATAGTTTGTGTTGTGGTTCTGTGTATGTGATAGATGTCGATAAACCCTACCTACGGCAAGATTTTGGAGGCTCTCCAAAACATGACTCAAGGCGAAGAGGCTCTAAGTGGAGTTGTACGACATTTGGCACGTGATGTGCATATGTTGGCACCTCCATGTGCCAGGTGTTTGGAAGATCATGCAGGGCAGATCTGTCCCCGTGAGTTGGCTGAGTGCCCCTACTGTAGTCTTCGTGGGCATGTCGAAGAAAAATGTCAGACGAAACAAAAGGATGAGCTTTGGAAGAGCAATGCGGAAGACATCGACGATGTTTCTTCGGTCTCTGGACCATTGGTGGTGGAAGTGGATAGCCAGGACGGAGAAAGGCGTGGAGCAATTGATTCTCTCCAATATTCTCCCGAGTCCTACCCCTATGCTGTTTCTTCGAAGTACATGCCACCGATTCTGAGGGAAGTTCAGGAGATCTCTGACACGCCGATGAGAAATGTTGTTTCTCCTCCATGTGTTAGACCGAGGCGATGTGGTAGTCGGAAGGACTATAGGGACTTCTACATCAGCAAATCATAAAATCGTGATATGTTGTTTTGATGTTAGAAACATGTAAACACTCCAAATTTTCACTCACCTTCTTGACATCGCCCTCAATCGGCACATTCCAGTTCTCCTGAAGCAATAAAAGGCAAAATGGTCATTTTCTGAGATTGAATCTTGCAGAAAGTCCAAAATTTCATTCTTGAGCCTCAAAATTTCTGTATTTAGGTTCAAAGACATCTTCAAACTGCAAATTTTCAAAATCTTATTCCTGACAAGAAGTTAGAATTTCCAATTCTAGATTCAGAATGACATTTCATAGAACATGTCTTTTGCATAGCATTGCATGAAAACTTTGCATCATTTCACTGCACAACATGTCAGTTTGAGATCCAGAATCCCTGATTTTCAAAATTGTCAATCCAGATTTGATTTTTAAACTTTTTAAAACCCTGGGTTTTCAAAATTGCCAATCTTTCCCATTTTACCCTCAGGACTTTTTAATTACAAAAGTTTTTCTCAGGAAAACAATATGGATATTTGGATATTGATTTTAAAGATTTTATCTCAAAACTTTTTGCAAAAAGATTTTAAATCTCTTTACAATTTTTTTTTACATTTACTTTATCCATATTTTTTCCCTGAAAAACCAATTTTTCTAAATTCTTGAAAATAAACAAAGTTTTATCTTGTGTTATAAAAATTTCAAAAAAAAGAAGAAGTTTATTTCTTCTGTCTTTATTTTCAAATAAATGGAACGGGACCCGCCTTTGAACTAGCATCATACTCAGATTCCCAGGTTAGTTTCTTGTTTTCAAGCGAGACCCACCCGAAGATCACACCAATTTGCAAATTCTTCTTTTTAATTTCTTAATGTTATTTATTTACTTTTTAGTTAGTGGGCCCACACACATGTGGCACCCCACTTGAAAATAAAAGATTTGCCAAAAACAAAATAAAACTTTATTTTCCAAAAGGATTTTAAAAGTAGGTTGAGGTGGCATTTCCATAAAAGCCTCTCATTTATTTCAATCTTCATTTTTTTTTCTTTTTTCTTTTTTTTTTGCTTACATAAATTTTTTTTTTAAAGGAAGCAGCTTTAAATGGCACAACCTAACTTCCCAAAAAAATAAAAAAAAATTCATTTTACCTAAAACTTAGGTAAATGAAATGAATTTTTTTTGAAAAATACAAGATGCGCCCTTTTAAAAACGACAGCATTGAAGTTTCAATTTGAAAAAAAAATCAAAAACCATAACTGAAAACAAGAAACTGCATTTTTTTCCTTTTGGAAAGAGGTTGAAGGTCTTTAAAAGACCCAGCCATTGATCGAGAAAGGGAGAGGATCGAGTGATTTTTTTTGGGGATTTTCTTTCTTATTGCAGGGGTTTTTCCTGCCGTGGAGGGGATCTTCATTGAGGATTTGGTTATGAAGGTCCAAGGGCCAGTTGTCTCTTGCATCTCCTTCATCCCATCAGCCGCAGGAAGTTCAACGTGTTCCTGCATCTCCTTCATCCCATCAGCATAGGCAGCCAACGTTTTCACCTTGCCTTCAACTTAGTAGCAAGAAGATCTAGCCGACGACTCCTCCATCCAGCGTGAAGACCATTCACCTTCAGTCCAGCAAAAGTCTTCTTATCAAACGTGAGGCTACCCTCTTCCTTCAGCCTAGCAGTTGTAGATCTGCAGCCTACCAGTCGGAAGTACTCTCTCTCCCTCTCTAAATTTCTCATTCTAGAGTTTATGCATCTGATAATAAGGCGACGCGTGACGATCGAGTCGTGTCTGTGGTTATCGTAGTTTTGTTTGAGCCATCGTTGATCGATCTCTGTTTTTCCTTTTGGGCTTCTTTGTTCAATTATGTTGATCATTGTTTGTTGGTCGGAAGTGAGTAGGGCTTCATCGACATTGCAATGCGTGTGAAAATTTAAGTCTATTTGTGAATGGATTGCTGTTGTTGTGCTATCGTTTGCGTTTTTGTTGTTTTTTTATTGGCAATTGGAGTTTGATAACACGAGAAAATGAGAGTGAATGGAGGAGATGATGTTGTTGACGAATGTTTGATTCGAGATGATACTGTGGATGATCGAGTGTCAAAATGACATTTGTTGGTAGCCAGATAACCACTGCAACAGGTGTAACGCCCCAGATTTCCAAAACAAAGCTAAGTTAAAATTTTCATGAATTTCTTTTTTTTTTCTTTGCAGCGGAACTTAGAAAAGCTTTTAGCAGCGGAATAAGACAATAATGAGTCGTCAGTTTTAGAAAACCCCGAGCACGTTGCAGGTATGTGGCCAAGCAATTCATTGACCACCAAGGTGTTCCATTTTATCGAAAACTCATGTTTATTACAACACTACTGCTTAGAAAAGCAGTGTAGGTTCAATAAAAGGAAGCAGTACAACTCTGTCTAGAGAAACCCTGGAACTCGATGCCGCCTTGCTCCGCATATCGCCATGCAGGTTCAACACCTGAAATCCCCATAAAACGGGGTCAGAACCACTGATGGTCTGGTAAGCATGCAGTCATATATCCATTCAACTCAAATACGATAATGACCACTCAGGGTCGCAATGCGCAATAACGATGCTCAAGCCTCCAAGACTTAGCGTATATCGCAAGAGCCTCCTCAGGGCTATGAGTTGAACATCCGCTCGAGTCTTCATGACTTAGAGCAAGCCTTTTCAGGGCTGTGATTTGAATAGCCGCATAAGTCTCCACGACTTAGCCATGACCTCTTTCGGGTCTTAAAGTGATGTCTAGCTCAAGTCTTCATACTTGGCACATCCGTATCCCACGCATCTAAGGACAACTCCTCGAGCTTCGCTTAGTCATGCGGATACAACACGGGTCTTTGCCCAGTCGGTCCAGTAGTATACCGAACATGACACCTTCACAAAGGTTATGCAGGACTGACTCAACACGTCATCCACTCATACATTCAAAGCATCGCTGTACCTAGAACTAATGCATTGTTTGATAATTAACCGCTCCCGCCTTTGGTACGCAGGTAGAGCTATTGTCCGGGCATCAACGCGACATTCTGGGGGTTGATTATTCTATGTATTTTAGATACCCCAGAGGCCTGTTGACCCTATCCATAGTAGGGCAGTATGTTTCAACTGGGAGAATCCTACTAGGCCCATATTCGGATGCATCCTCTACTTGCAGTAGTTGGGTTCAATCCTTAGATCTTAAGGATAACCACGACCCCAAAACCCATGAGTGACTGAGGCCATCGTGGAGTCTATCAGGTCCAAAGTAAAATACATGTCACTCAAGGCTGTACCATCACTGTCATTCCACAGTGAGCATAATTCCTGAAGGGGTCTGCCAGTCTTACAATTACTTGGACAGAATCTGCATGCCATTTAGGCAGCCCGTGCTTTCAGCACTACTGGAGTATGTACCCGACCCCATTCAGTCTTCCCCAACACAGTCATTACTGAGGGGGTACCCCTAACACGATCTTCAACCGCGGGGTATGTGCGACCTTAAGTCTTATTCATATGCATGCAGAACACCGCTCTTTGGCACTTCGGCCACCACGAGCATCATACCTCTTTGGGTGGAAACAACACACTCTGGCTCTTCGGCCCTTACGAGTCTGGTTGTGTAACCGTTCTCAATGAGCATGCATATGACTCGAACTAAATAGATCAGCTACTCGGCGTATTTTTACGCAACGAGTCCAAACCTAGCCAAGGCGCAACCTCTACTCCGGCTCAGCGGCCCTTACGAGCAAGGTGCCCTTGCAGGCACAAGGATACGAGCCGATCTGGCATCGTTCCATCAACGGACATCATTATGCCGTTCCATTGGTTCCGGCAGCTCTTCTGCCGACCATTTCGTCAGCACCTCCCCTGCTCTACCGGCAGTGGTGCGACGAACCCTTCTACGTTGTAGAGGGCAAACCATGAACTGGGTAGCACTCTGCTATATGTCAGAGTATCCTGCTACGTTCTTTCTGAGCTATTCTTAGCTTCTTTAGAAATTTCAGCAGCACTTCCTCTCTTTTACGGAGAAAGCGTGCGTTTCTTTTATCCATTTCAGCGGCATCTCCCCTCTTTGGTAGGAAATCTCCACGCTTAATTCGGGGAAATGGATGCGCACCGTTGTGCGTACTTTGCATCCATCAAGGTTGTAGGAACCCTTGGCCATAGCCAGGCCATACGTAATTGACTGAGTCTTTACGTAAAGAGCATTTTGCCAAAAAGCGAAGCCTTTCCAATAGGGGCTTCATTCGTCAAGCAGAATCTTGAACGAGGAGCGGTCAAGGAATCGCATGGGCGATTTGGAGTTGATCTCCATTTGAACGCTCATTTATGCGCTATATATGTAGTATAAGCAGAAGCCTGTGCTTTATACAGCGGCGGCGTAAAGAAATGCATATACTATTGTTCAGAGTGTGTAACTGAACGAAATATTCTACATATATAACAAAGCAGAAGCCTTGGCATCGTTCGACGCGACGGCGTAAGTAAATACATTGCAGAAAGCAGGGGCCTTGGCATCGTTCGACGCGACGGCGTAAGTAAATGCATAATCGGAAGTGCAGTAATCGGAAGTGCAGAAAACAGGGAGCCTTGGCATCATACGACGCGACGGCAAAGGTAAATTACATAGCCTGTGCGATATAAGACGCGTCGGCAGAATCAGCAGATATACACCTAGATCTGTATCCAACGATAGTTACGAGGCGAGCGAGTGAACACCGAAGTGTCCTAGAGGGCTCAACCAAGAACTAGGGTGAGATACTATTTTTGAAGAACGCATATACTGCGCATTCGAACATATATATCCGACGATAGTTACGAGGCGAGCGCGTGAACACCGAAGCGTCCTAGAGGGCTCAACCAAGAACTAAAGCAAGATACTACTTCAGAAAGTATATTCTATATACAAACAATCAAATACTTGAGAGAGATGGATCAACGAAGCGAACTTACTTCAAATCGTGGAAGAAACGGCTCCGGGTTGCTTCTTTGGCTTCGAGCCTTCCTTCGAGAGGTCAGACTAAGTCAGATGAAGCTGACTTAGTTGAGAAAGAGGTAGAGCAGGTCAAGCTACTCAACCTAAGTGGTTTGAACCAAACAGGGTTCGATCCAAGTCAACTGGGTTCAGCAGGTTCGAACTCAGCTCAAGTAGGCTAAGTCTGGGTTCAGAAATCCAAACCGGAATCTGGACCAAAAAGGACTTTGACTTTGACTTTAAACCCAACTAGGTTCAAGTCAAGTCAACTGGGTTTGGACCAGGTCAAGTGGGTTCAGACCCAGGTCAGGTGGGTTAGGACCAGGTCAGGCAGGCTCAGGCTAAGTCAGGCAGGCTCAGACCAGGTCAGGTGGGTTAGGCTAGGTAGGGGAGGTTTAGGAGAGAGAGAGAAGGCAAGAGAAAGAGGGGGGGTCGAAATTATGAGAAGAGAGAGAGTGGGGAGGGCTATTTATAGCCCAAGCCCACCTCCTCTTGGGTTTTTCCATGCCCCTTTTAACTCTTGGCTTCTTTTAAATTCCTAGAGGTTCTTTTTTAGGTGGGGCCCACAAGATATTTCCATAGGATATTTTGTGGGTCCCATACGATATTTTTTGAGGAATATTTCTGTGGGTCCCACCAATATTTCCGTGGGTCCCGCAAGAATTTCGGGTTTCCGGCGATTTTTTTCCGAAAAATTCTGAGTACGCCATTTTCTTCGTATTGACGTGACTAAGAAAGTTGGCTCGTACGAATCTATTGATTTCGTTTAGTTAGGAAGTTATGGCTTCCAGAGTGTTTGAGCATATATTCGCAATTCGACAAATATCCTAAGTATAACTGGCTCGTAGGAATTGATTCGTTTCGCATTCTGAGAAAAAATGTTATTTTTACCGGTAAATGCCTCATGAATTTTATTCAGATATTTTCTGAAAAATTGCGGGTCTTACATCATTACCCCCTTAAATGAATTTCGTCCGCGAAATTCAGCTAAGAGTACATAGTGAAGAGTTCAGGATATTTATCCCGCATATCCGATTCGGGCTCCCAAGTGCAATCATCGATTCCATGATGCTGCCACCTCACTTTAACAAGTGGAATGACCTTCGTCCTTAGCACTTGCTCCCGTCGGTCCATGATCTCCACTGGCCTTTCTTCTACCGTCATATCTTCTCGGATGTCAATGTCTTCATGTTGAATGATGTGAGAAGGATCATGAACGTACTTTCTAAGCATTGATACGTGAAATACATCATGTATTTGCGCGTATTGTGGTGGCAATGCTACTCGGTAGGCAGTCTCTCCGATCCGGCTCAAAACTTCGAAGGGACCAACGAATCTGGGGCTGAGCTTCCCCTTCTTTCCAAAACGAAACACACTCTTGGTTGGAGAGACCTTAATAAAAACCTTATCTCCAACCGCAAAAGTGAGTTCCCTACGTCGCTGATCGGCGTAGCTCTTCTGTCGACTCTGAGCAGTCAGTAGCTTCTTTCTGATCATGTGGACTTGCTCAGTATAATGCTGCAACACAATGGGTGAGTCCAAGGTTCGCTCACCCACTTCACCCCAATGGATTGGTGATCTACAGGGTCGTCCATACAAGGCTTCATACGACGCCATCCCAATGCTATCGTGGTGGCTATTATTATAAGCAAATTCAGCCAACGCTAGGTGGGAATCCCAATCACCTTTCCATTCCAGCATACAGGCTCTTAGCATATCTTCAAGAGTCTGTATGGTTAGTTCTGATTGCCCATCTGTTTGGGGATGGAATGCTGTACTGAACTTGAGTTTCGTCCCCAGGGCTTTCTGAAGCTGCTCCCAAAAGTGAGAGGTGAACTTCGGGTCACGATCAGATATGATCAAAATCGGCACTCCATGGAGTCTAACGATTTCCCGAATGTAGATCTCCGCCAATCGTTCAGTTGAGTATCGAGTGTTGATTGGCAGAAAATGAGCAGACTTGGTGAGTCTGTCCACGATCACCCATATTGAGTCATGTTGTCTCTTGGATCGAGGCAATCCAACGATGAAATCCATCGTAATGCCTTCCCATTTCCATTCTGGAATCTCGATCCGTTGCATCTTTCCACCAGGTCGCTGATGTTCGATCTTAACTTGCTGGCAGATCAAACACTTCGAGACAAACGTAGCCACATCACGTTTCATACCCCTCCACCAGTACTTTCTCTGTAAATCTCGGAACATCTTCGTACCTCCAGGGTGAATGGTGTACTTGCTATTATGAGCCTCCTGGAGTACTTCCTGTCTTAGCTCAGGGTTATTTGGAACCCAAATCCTTTCTTCCATCCATATTCCTCCATCTCCTTTCAAATGGAAGAAAGTATCATCTTTTTCAGCACGAGCTTTCAATTCCAAGTACTGGGGATCCTTGAACTGTTCGGCTACGATGCGATCGAGGAACTCAATGTGGATCGTCAAACATGACATTTGGATTCTGCCAGAATCAGCCAAAAATGGCTTCCACTTGACGAAATCCTCCATCAACTTCCATTGTCCGGTTAGGCTGGCCAGAGTGCCATTAGTCTTGCGACTAAGGGCATCTGCTACAACATTCGCCTTTCCAGGGTGATAGGAAAGCGTGAATTCATAGTCTTTGAGGAATTCCAGCCATCGCCGTTGCCGCATATTGAGTTCTTTTTGAAAAAAGAGGTATTTTAGGCTTTTATGGTCCGACATGACCTCAAATTTCTCTCCATACAGGTAGTGTCACCAGATTTTAAGCGCGAACACTACCGCGGCAAGCTCAAGATCGTGGGTTGGATAATTTTTCTCATGGACTCTCAACTGTCGTGACGCATAGGCAATTACTTTGCCATGCTGCATCAACACACAACCCAGACCTGTTCCCGAGGCATCGGTATAAGCAACGAAGCCTCCCTGACCAGAAGGTAAGGTAAGGACAGGGGCAGTGGTAAGCCTCTGTTTGAGAACCTCAAAGCACTCCTTACACTGGTCAGTCCATTCAAACTTGACTCCCTTTTTCAGCAATTTCGTCATCGGTACGGCGATTCGGGAGAAGTCTTGTATCAACTTCCGATAATATCCGGCAAGTCCACGGAAGCTACGAACCTCAGTGATATTTTCTGGCTGCTTCCAGTCCATCACAGCTTCCACCTTCGCAGGATCCACTGCGATTCCATCTTTTGAGATCACATGACCAAGGAACATCACTTTGTCTAGCCAGAATTCACATTTTGAAAACTTAGCATAGAGTTGGTTATCTTGAAGGGTTTTCAAGACGATTTTCAAGTGCTCCATGTGTTGTTCCTTGTTCTCAGAATATACGAGAATGTCATCAATAAAGACGATGACAAAGCTATCCAAATATGGTCTGAATATCCAGTTCATTAGATCCATAAAGGCAGCAGGCGCATTAGTGAGTCCGAAGGGCATTACTACAAACTCATAATGGCCATATCTCGTTCTGAAGGCAGTCTTAGGTATATCCTCTTCCTTTACTCTGAGTTGATGGTATCCTGACCTGAGGTCGATCTTGGAGAACACCCTCGCTGTTCTGAGCTGATCAAATAAGTCCTCAATCCGAGGCAACGGGTACTTATTTTTAACAGTTGCCTGGTTAAGCATCCGATAATCGATGCATAACCGAAGGGATCCATCCTTCTTCTTTACAAATAGTACCGGGGCTCCCCACGGTGACACACTCGGTCGGATGAACCCTTGTTCCATCAGTTCTTCCAACTGACACTTCAACTCACTGAGTTCAGTTGGCGCCATTCGATACGGGGCTTTGGATATCGGCGCTGTTCCAGGTAAGGATTGAATTCCAAATTCAACCTCACGAAGTGGCGGAAGTCCTGGCAATTCCTCAGGAAATACATTGGGAAACTCCCGTACCACTTCCAAACTCTCAAGGGGTTGGTCGTTGGATTTTTCCACCGAGAGACTCAACAGGAAGGCCACACAACCCTTCCTAAGGTATTTTTGTACCTTAAGTGCTGATATGAGCCTTTTCTGCGGAACAGGTTTGGATAACCGGTATTCCATCTTAGGCAATCCGGGTCGAGATAGAATTACTCTGCCCTCGCGGCACAGAATCTTGGCATTATTCTGAGCCAACCAATTCATTCCCAGAATGACATCGTACTGTATCATATCGATCAGGACGGCGTCAGTAGGCAAGTGTTGCCCTGCTATCTCAATATCCAAATTTTTCACACACCGGATACATTTGGTGCGTGAACCCAACGGGTTATATACTTCGATCATTTTATCAATCGGTTGCACCGAAGCGTGGAGTTGTTCGGTGAAATCGTCAGAGATAAACGTATGAGTAGCACCACAATCAAACAAGACGTAAGTTGCATGTCCATTAACAGGTACGGTGCCTTCAATCAGGTCACCATTTTCGACTTGTTCAGTCGTTACAGCATATACACGACCTGCAGCAGGCCTTTGTTCTATTCTAGGTGGAGGTCGTTGAAACTGAGAACGTTGTGGTGCTGGTCGAGTGGGTCCGGCAGATCCGGCATTACTCCTCTGTTCATCTGCAGCCTTCTTGGCGCAATCCCTTATAAAGTGGCCCATCTTGCCACAATACAAGCACCCACCAATGTCACGAGGACATGGCTATCCAGGGTGGTTCATACGACACCTTGGGCAGCTGAAGTTGGACTGCTGACCATTCGGAGTTGGGTTCTGTCTTGGCCTCACGACTTGCTGAGTGTTGTTCCCTCCTTGGAACTTCTTCTTTTGAAAGGGTTGTCGTGAACCCTGGCCACTTGGGAACGTCCTTTTACGATTCCCACCATTCACTATGGGCTTCTTTGCTACGATCACTTTAGATCGTGCCCAGTCCTCTTGGATTTTTGAAGCTGCTGCTACCGCAGCCTGAAAAGTCGAAGGCATGCTTGTTATCACTCGAGATCGCAACCCTTCGCGCAGACCATTCACAAATTTGTCGGCCCTTTCTTGGTCTGTTTCGAACAATCGAGAGCAGTAGCGCTCTAGATTCTGAAATTTGGTGGTATAGTACATTAGACTCATACCGCCCTGTTCCAACTCCAGAAACTCCATCTTTTTCTTGTTTCTGGAATGCAACAGGAAGTAGTTATCCATAAAAGTCCTCCGAAAGTCAGTCCAAGGAATGACTTCGACTTGTGAGAACTGGATAAGTTTAGTGGTATCCCACCACTTCCGTGCATTGTCTTTCAACCGATACGTGCCAAAATTGGTCTTCTTTTCCTCTAGTACTCCTAGTACTAAGAAGGCACGTTCCGTCTCTTCGATCCAACTCTCCGTGAGCTCAGGATCGGCTCTGCCAATGAAAACGGGCGGGTCAAGCTTGAGGAACTTCTCATAAGTCACTCCTCCCAGGTGCTCGTTTCGTGGTGCGACTGGTTCTGGCCTCGTTTCACGGATGGCTGTAACCAGGTTGTTGAGTGTCTCCAACAGGAATCCTTGCGTATGGGACTCCTCGCTTGGTATGGTTCTCCTCGTCGTAGGAGCCATTTATCTATGCACACACAAGCACTTGTTTTTAGTTTCTCGATGTATATGGGGAAGTAAAAGCTTTATTTACTTAATATACATCACATTTACACAAGCATCGCCTTAAACAAAACGTCATGCCGTACTGACAGACTTTAGGCGTTGAGAAACTATATACATGAGTCTACTGACTCTAAAACATCACCAGTCTCTTTAAGACTTGGATTTCTTTGATGAAGACGAACTCCAAAAGGTCCATCTATTGCAACATGGCCTTGGTGCAGGCACTACTAGCTTTGGCTTGGGCGGCACTTCCGCACTAGCAAGCGAATATTGGGGATATATGAGGGACTCCAGTCCACTTTCTCAGTCAGCAAGATCAAGACTCTGGGAGTCTGGAATAATGATTGGCGAACAGAAAGAATCTCCTCTTTTGTTCCTGCCATTTAAGCTCGGCATATGTGATGCCGGATGGTAGCTTGGCGAGTGATAGACCTCCGCAGGGAAGTTCAAATCAAAATCCCTCAGCCTTGGTAATTCATCAAAAGATGTTGGGGTATGGTTGCTCCCAACACTAGAGTGATGCGGTCCACTGACACGCGAAGTCTCATCCCTGAGACCATTTGAAGCCCGCCGACCCATATCGGCGGTATATTTCCTTTGGCATTCGTTGGCGGAATGCCCATCTTCGCCACAATATTGGCAGTCTTGGACTTCATACGAGCATATCCACTCATCGTGCATGACTTTGCAGCGATAGCAGTATCCACGCGAGTCATGAGTTGCCATCTATACAAAGATGCACCCAAATCAGAACAAAAGTATAAAAACATATACTTACAGTGCGATATCGGGACCATGACGGATCTTGAAGCAGGTTTCTCAGACTCATGCTCTGATACCAATTCTGTAACGCCCCAGATTTCCAAAACAAAGCTAAGTTAAAATTTTCATGAATTTTTTTTTTTTTTTTTTGCAGCGGAACTTAGAAAAGCTTTTAGCAGCGGAATAAGACAATAATGAGTCGTCAGTTTTAGAAAACCCTGAGCACGTTGCAGGTATGTGGCCAAGCAATTCATTGACCACCAAGGTGTTCCATTTTATCGAAAACTCATGTTTATTACAACACTACTGCTTAGAAAAGCAGTGTAGGTTCAATAAAAGGAAGCAGTACAACTCTGTCTAGAGAAACCCTGGAACTCGATGCCGCCTTGCTCCGCATATCGCCATGCAGGTTCAACACCTGAAATCCCCATAAAACGGGGTCAGAACCACTGATGGTCTGGTAAGCATGCAGTCATACATCCATTCAACTCAAATACGATAATGACCACTCAGGGTCGCAATGCGCAATAACGACGCTCAAGCCTCCAAGACTTAGCGTATATCGCAGGAGCCTCCTCAGGGCTATGAGTTGAACATCCGCTCGAGTCTTCATGACTTAGAGCAAGCCTTTTCAGGGCTGTGATTTGAATAGCCGCATAAGTCTCCACGACTTAGCCATGACCTCTTTCGGGTCTTAAAGTGATGTCTAGCTCAAGTCTTCATACTTGGCACATCCGTATCCCACGCATCTAAGGACAACTTCTCGAGCTTCGCTTAGTCATGCGGATACAACACGGGTCTTTGCCCAGTCGGTCCAGTAGTATACCGAACATGACACCTTCACAAAGGTTATGCAGGACTGACTCAACACGTCATCCACTCATACATTCAAAGCATCGCTGTACCTAGAACTAATGCATTGTTTGATAATTAACCGCTCCCGCCTTTGGTACGCAGGTAGAGCTATTGTCCGGGCATCAACGCGACGTTCTGGGGGTTGATTATTCTATGTATTTTAGATACCCCAGAGGCCTGTTGACCCTATCCATAGTAGGGCAGTATGTTTCAACTGGGAGAATCCTACTAGGCCCATATTCGGATGCATCCTCTACTTGCAGTAGTTGGGTTCAATCCTTAGATCTTAAGGATAACCACGACCCCAAAACCCATGAGTGACTGAGGCCATCGTGGACTCTATCAGGTCCAAAGTAAAATACATGTCACTCAAGGCTGTACCATCACTGTCATTCCACAATGAGCATAATTCCTGAAGGGGTCTGCCAGTCTTACAATTACTTGGACAGAATCTGCATGCCATTTAGGCAGCCCGTGCTTTCATCACTACTGGAGTATGTACCCGACCCCATTCAGTCTTCCCCAACACAGTCATTACTGAGGGGGTACCCCTAACACGATCTTCAACCGCGGGGTATGTGCGACCTTAAGTCTTATTCATATGCATGCAGAACACCGCTCTTTGGCACTTCGGCCACCACGAGCATCACACCTCTTTGGGTGGAAACAACACACTCTGGCTCTTCGGCCCTTACGAGTCTGGTTGTGTAACCGTTCTCAATGAGCATGCATATGAGTCGATCTAAATAGATCGGCTACTCGGCGTATTTTTACGCAACGAGTCCAAACCTAGCCAAGGCGCAACCTCTACTCCGGCTCAGCGGCCCTTACGAGCAAGGTGCCCTTGCAGGCACAAGGATACGAGCCGATCTGGCATCGTTCCATCAACGGACATCATTATGCCGTTCCATTGGTTCCGGCAGCTCTTCTGCCGACCATTTCGTCAGCACCTCCCCTGCTCTACCGGCAGTGGTGCGACGAACCCTTCTACGTTGTAGAGGGCAAACCATGAACTGGGTAGCACTCTGCTATATGTCAGAGTATCCTGCTACGTTCTTTCTGAGCTATTCTTAGCTTCTTTAGAAATTTCAGCAGCACTTCCTCTCTTTTACGGAGAAAGCGTGCGTTTCTTTTATCCATTTCAGTGGCATCTCCCCTCTTTGGTAGGAAATCGCCACGCTTAATTCGGGGAAATGGATGTGCACCGTTGTGCGTACTTTGCATCCATCAAGGTTGCAGGAACCCTTGGCCATAGCCAGGCCGTACGTAATTGACTGAGTCTTTACGTAAAGAGCATTTTGCCAAAAAGCGAAGCCTTTCCAATAGGGGCTTCATTCGTCAAGCAGAATCTTGAACGAGGAGCGGTCAAGGAATCGCATGGGCGATTTGGAGTTGATCTCCATTTGAACGCTCATTTATGCGCTATATATGTAGTATAAGCAGAAGCCTGTGCTTTATACAGCGGCGGCGTAAAGAAATGCATATACTATTGTTCAGGGTGTGTAACTGAACGAAATATTCTACATATATAACAAAGCAGAAGCCTTGGCATCGTTCGACGCGACGGCGTAAGTAAATACATTGCAGAAAGCAGGAGCCTTGGCATCGTTCGACGCAACGGCGTAAGTAAATGCATAATCGGAAGTGCAGTAATCGGAAGTGCAGAAAACAGGGAGCCTTGGCATCATACGACGCGACGGCAAAGGTAAATTACATAGCCTGTGCGATATAAGACGCGTCCGCAGAATCAGCAGATATACACCTAGATCTGTATCCAACGATAGTTACGAGGCGAGCGAGTGAACACCGAAGTGTCCTAGAGGGCTCAACCAAGAACTAGGGTGAGATACTATTTTTGAAGAACGCATATACTGCGCATTCGAACATATATATCCGACGATAGTTACGAGGCGAGCGCGTGAACACCGAAGCGTCCTAGAGGGCTCAACCAAGAACTAAAGCAAGATACTACTTCAGAAAGTATATTCTATATACAAACAATCAAATACTTGAGAGAGATGGATCAACGAAGCGAACTTACTTCAAATCGTGGAAGAAACGGCTCCGAGTTGCTTCTTTGGCTTCGAGCCTTCCTTCGAGAGGTCAGACTAAGTCAGATGAAGCTGACTTAGTTGAGAAAGAGGTAGAGCAGGTCAAGCTACTCAACCTAAGTGGTTTGAACCAAACAGGGTTCGATCCAAGTCAACTGGGTTCAGCAGGTTCGAACTCAGCACAAGTAGGCTAAGTCTGGGTTCAGAAATCCAAACCGGAATCTGGACCAAAAAGGACTTTGACTTTGACTTTAAACCCAACTAGGTTCAAGTCAAGTCAACTGGGTTTGGACCAGGTCAAGTGGGTTCAGACCCAGGTCAGGTGGGTTAGGACCAGGTCAGGCAGGCTCAGGCTAAGTCAGGCAGGCTCAGACCAGGTCAGGTGGGTTAGGCTAGGTAGGGGAGGTTTAGGAGAGAGAGAGAAGGCAAGAGAGAGAGGGGGGGTCGAAATTATGAGAAGAGAGAGAGTGGGGAGGGCTATTTATAGCCCAAGCCCACCTCCTCTTGGGTTTTTCCATGCCCCTTTTACCCCTTGGCTTCTTTTAAATTCCTGGAGGTTCCTTTTGAGGTGGGGCCCACAAGATATTTCCATAAGATATTTTGTGGGTCCCACAAGATATTTTCTGAGGAATATTTCTGTGGGTCCCACCAATATTTCCGTGGGTCCCGCAAGAATTTCAGGTTTCCGGCGATTTTTTTCCGAAAAATTCTGAGTACGCCATTTTCTTCGTATTGACGTAACTAAGAAAGTTGGCTCGTACGAATCTATTAATTTCGTTTAGTTAGGAAGTTATGGCTTCCAGAGTGTTTGAGCATATATTCGTAATTCGACAAATATCCTAAGTATAACTGGCTCGCAGGAATTGATTTGTTTCGCATTCTGAGAAAAAATGCTATTTTTACCGGTAAATGCCTCATGAATTTTATTCAGATATTTTCTGAAAAATTGCGGGTCTTACATCATTACCCCCTTAAAGGAATTTCGTCCACGAAATTCAGCTAAGAGTACACGGTGAAGAGTTCAGGATATTTATCCCGCATATCCGATTCGGGCTCTCAAGTGCAATCATCGATTCCATGATGCTGCCACCTCACTTTAACAAGTGGAATGACCTTCGTCCTTAGCACTTGCTCCCGTCGGTCCATGATCTCCACTGGCCTTTCTTCTACCATCATATCTTCTCGGATGTCAATGTCTTCATGTTGAATGACGTGAGAAGGATCATGAACGTAATTTCTAAGCATTGATACGTGAAATACATCATGTATTTGCGCGTATTGTGGTGGCAATGCTACTCGGTAGGCAGTCTCTCCGATCCGGCTCAAAACTTCGAAGAGACCAACGAATCTGGGGCTGAGCTTCCCCTTCTTTCCAAAACGAAACACACTCTTGGTTGGAAAGACCTTGATAAAAACCTTATCTCCAAACGCAAAAGTGAGTTCCCTACGCTGCTGATCGGCGTAGCTCTTCTGTCGACTCTGAGCAGTCAGTAGCTTCTTTCTGATCATGTGGACTTGCTCAGTATAATGCTGCAACACAATGGGCGAGTCCAAGGTTCGCTCACCCACTTCACCCCAATGGATTGGTGATCTACAGGGTCGTCCATACAAGGCTTCATACGGCGCCATCCCAATGCTAGCGTGGTGGCTATTATTATAAGCAAATTCAGCCAACGCTAGGTGGGAATCCCAATCACCTTTCCATTCCAGCATACAGGCTCTTAGCATATCTTCAAGAGTCTGTATGGTTCGTTCTGATTGCCCATCTGTTTGGGGATGGAATGCTGTACTGAACTTGAGTTTCGTCCCCAGGGCTTTCTGAAGCTGCTCCCAAAAGTGAGAGGTGAACTTCGGGTCACGATCAGATATGATCGAAATCGGCACTCCATGGAGTCTAACGATTTCCCGAATGTAGATCTCCGCCAATCGTTCAGTTGAGTATCGAGTGTTGATTGGCAGAAAATGAGCAGACTTGGTGAGTCTGTCCACGATCACCCATATTGAGTCATGTTGTCTCTTGGATCGAGGCAATCCAACGATGAAATCCATCGTAATGCCTTCCCATTTCCATTCTGGAATCTCGATCCGTTGCATCTTTCCACCAGGTCGCTGATGTTCGATCTTAACTTGCTGGCAGATCAAACACTTCGAGACAAACGTAGCCACATCACGTTTCATACCCCTCCACCAGTACTTTCTCTGTAAATCTCGGAACATCGTCGTACCTCCAGGGTGAATGGTGTACTTGCTATTATGAGCCTCCTGGAGTACTTCCTGTCTTAGCTCAGGGTTATTTGGAACCCAAATCCTTTCTTCCATCCATATTCCTCCATCTTCTTTCAAATGGAAGAAAGTATCATCTTTTTCAGCACGAGCTTTCAATTCCAAGTACTGGGGATCCTTGAACTGTTCGGCTACGATGCGATCGAGGAACTCAATGTGGATCGTCAAACATGACATTTGGATTCTGCGAGAATCAGCCAAAAATGGCTTCCACTTGACGAAATCCTCCATCAACTTCCATTGTCCGGTTAGGCTGGCCAGAGTGCCAACAGTCTTGCGACTAAGGGCATCTGCTACAACATTCGCCTTTCAAGGGTGATAGGAAAGCGTGAATTCATAGTCTTTGAGGAATTCCAGCCATCGCCGTTGCTGCATATTGAGTTCTTTTTGAAAAAAGAGGTATTTTAGGCTTTTATGGTCCGACATGACCTCAAATTTCTCTCCATACAGGTAGTGTCGCCAGATTTTAAGCGCGAACACTACCGCGGCAAGCTCAAGATCGTGGGTTGGATAATTTTTCTCATGGACTCTCAACTGTCGTGACGCATAGGCGATTACTTTGCCATGCTGCATCAACACACAACCCAGACCTGTTCCCGAGGCATCGGTATAAGCAACGAAGCCTCCCTGACCAGAAGGTAAGGTAAGGACAGGGGCAGTGGTAAGCCTCTGTTTGAGAACCTCAAAGCACTCCTTACACTGGTCAGTCCATTCAAACTTGACTCCCTTTTTCAGCAATTTCGTCATCGGTACGGCGATTCGGGAGAAGTCTTGTATGAACTTCCGATAATATCTGGCAAGTCCACGGAAGCTACGAACCTCAGTGATATTTTCTGGCTGCTTCCAGTCCATCACAGCTTCCACCTTCGCAGGATCCACTGCGATTCCATCTTTTGAGATCACATGACCAAGGAACATCACTTTGTCTAGCCAGAATTCACATTTTGAAAACTTAGCATAGAGTTGGTTATCTTGAAGGGTTTTCAAGACGATTTTCAAGTGCTCCATGTGTTGTTCCTTGTTCTCAGAATATACGAGAATGTCATCAATAAAGACGATGAGAAAGCTATCCAAATATGGTTTGAATATCCAGTTCATTAGATCCATAAAGGCAGCAGGCGCATTAGTGAGTCCGAAGGGCATTACTACGAACTCATAATGGCCATATCTCGTTCTGAAGGCAGTCTTAGGTATATCCTCTTCCTTTACTCTGAGTTGATGGTATCCTGACCTGAGGTCGATCTTGGAGAACACCCTCGCTGTTCTGAGCTGATCAAATAAGTCCTCAATCCGAGGCAACGGGTACTTATTTTTAACAGTTGCCTGGTTAAGCATCCGATAATCGATGCATAACCGAAGGGATCCATCCTTCTTCTTTACAAATAGTACCGGGGCTCCCCACGGTGACACACTCGGTCGGATGAACCCTTGTTCCATCAGTTCTTCCAACTGACACTTCAACTCACTGAGTTCAGCTGGCGCCATTCGATACGGGGCTTTGGATATCGACGCTGTTCCAGGTAAGGATTGAATTCCAAATTCAACCTCACGAAGTGGCGGAAATCCTGGCAATTCCTCAGGAAATACATTGGGAAACTCCCGTACCACTTCCAAACTCTCAAGGGGTTGGTCGTTGGATTTTTCCACCGAGAGACTCAACAGAAAGGCCACACAACCCTTCCTAAGGTATTTTTGTACCTTAAGTGCTGATATGAGCCTTTTCTGCGGAACAGGTTTGGATAACCGGTATTCCATCTTAGGCAATCCGGGTCGAGATAGAATTACTCTGCCCTCGCGGCACAGAATCTTGGCATTATTCTGAGCCAACCAATTCATTCCCAGAATGACATCGTACTGTATCATATCGATCAGGACGGCGTCAGTAGGCAAGTGTTGCCCTGCTATCTCAATATCCAAATTTTTCACACACCGGATACATTTGGTGCGTGAACCCAACGGGTTATATACTTCGATCATTTTATCAATCGGTTGCACCGAAGCGTGGAGTTGTTCGGTGAAATCGTCAGAGATAAACGTATGAGTAGCACCACAATCAAACAAGACGTAAGCTGCATGTCCATTAACAGGTACGGTGCCTTCAATCAGGTCACCATTTTCGACTTGTTCAGTCGTTACAGCATATACACGACCTGCAGCAGGCCTTTGTTCTATTCTAGGTGGAGGTCGTTGAAACTGAGAACGTTGTGGTGCTGGTCGAGAGGGTCCGGCAGATCCGGCATTACTCCTCTGTTCATCTGCAGCCTTCTTGGCGCAATCCCTTATAAAGTGGCCCATCTTGCCACAATACAAGCACCCACCAATGTCACGAGGACATGGCTATCCAGGGTGGTTCATACGACACCTTGGGCAGCTGAAGTTGGACTGCTGACCATTCGGAGTTGGGTTCTGTCTTGGCCTCACGACTTGCTGAGTGTTGTTCCCTCCTTGGAACTTCTTCTTTTGAAAGGGTTGTCGTGAACCCTGGCCACTTGGGAACGTCCTTTTACGATTCCCACCATTCACTATGGGCTTCTTTGCTACGATCACTTTAGATCGTGCCCAGTCCTCTTGGATTTTTGAAGCTGCTGCTACCGCAGCCTGAAAAGTCGAAGGCATGCTTGTTATCACTCGAGATCGCAGCCCTTCGCGCAGACCATTCACAAATTTGTCGGACCTTTCTTGGTCTGTTTCGAACAATCGAGAGCAGTAGCGCTCTAGATTCTGAAATTTGGTGGTATAGTCCATTAGACTCATACCGCCCTGTTCCAACTCCAGAAACTTCATCTTTTTCTTGTTTCTGGAATGCAACGGGAAGTAGTTATCCATAAAAGTCCTCCGAAAGTCAGTCCAAGGAATGACTTCGACTTGTGAGAACTGGATAAGTTTAGTGGTATCCCACCACTTCCGTGCATTGTCTTTCAACCGATACGTGCCAAAATTGGTCTTCTTTTCCTCTAGTACTCCTAGTACTAAGAAGGCACGTTCCGTCTCTTCGATCCAACTCTCCGTGAGCTCAGGATCGGCTCTGCCAATGAAAACTGGCGGGTCAAGCTTGAGGAACTTCTCATAAGTCACTCCTCCCAGGTGCTCGTTTCGTGGTGCGACTGGTTCTGCCCTCGTTTCACGGATGGCTGTAACCAGGTTGTTGAGTGTCTCCAACAGGAATCCTTGCGTATGGGACTCCTCGCTTGGTATGGTTCTCCTCGTCGTAGGAGCCATTTATCTATGCACACACAAGCACTTGTTTTTAGTTTCTCGATGTATATGGGGAAGTAAAAGCTTTATTTACTTAATATACATCACATTTACACAAGCATCGCCTTAAACAAAACGTCATGCCGTACTGACAGACTTTAGGCGTTGAGAAACTATATACATGAGTCTACTGACTCTAAAACATCACCAGTCTCTTTAAGACTTGGATTTCTTTGATGAAGACGAACTCCAAAAGGTCCATCTATTGCAATATGGCCTTGGTGCAGGCAGTACTAGCTTTGGCTTGGGCGGCACTTCCGCACTAGCAAGCGAATATTGGGGATATATGAGGGACTCCAGTCCACTTTCTCAGTCAGCAAGATCAAGACTCTGGGAGTCTGGAATAATGATTGGCGAACAGAAAGAATCCCCTCTTTTGTTCCTGCCATTTAAGCTCGGCATATGTGATGCCGGATGGTAGCTTGGCGAGTGATAGACCTCCGCAGGGAAGTTCAAATCAAAATCCCTCAGCCTTGGTAATTCATCAAAAGATGTTGGGGTATGGTTTCTCCCAACACTAGAGTGATGCGGTCCACTGACACGCGAAGTCTCATCCCTGAGACCATTTGAAGCCCGCCGACCCATATCGGCGGTATATTTCCTTTGGCATTCGTTGGCGGAATGCCCATCTTCGCCACAATATTGGCAGTCTTGGACTTCATACGAGCATATCCACTCATCGTGCATGACCTTGCAGCGATAGCAGTATCCACGCGAGTCATGAGTTGCCATCTATACAAAGATGCACCCAAATCAGAACAAAAGTATAAAAACATATACTTACAGTGCGATATCGGGACCATGACGGATCTTGAAGCAGGTTTCTCAGACTCATGCTCTGATACCAATTCTGTAACGCCCCAGATTTCCAAAACAAAGCTAAGTTAAAATTTTCATGAATTTTTTTTTTTTTTTTTGCAGCGGAACTTAGAAAAGCTTTTAGCAGCGGAATAAGACAATAATGAGTCGTCAGTTTTAGAAAACCCCGAGCACGTTGCAGGTATGTGGCCAAGCAATTCATTGACCACCAAGGTGTTCCATTTTATCGAAAACTCATGTTTATTACAACACTACTGCTTAGAAAAGCAGTGTAGGTTCAATAAAAGGAAGCAGTACAACTCTGTCTAGAGAAACCCTGGAACTCGATGCCGCCTTGCTCCGCATATCGCCATGCAGGTTCAACACCTGAAATCCCCATAAAACGGGGTCAGAACCACTGATGGTCTGGTAAGCATGCAGTCATACATCCATTCAACTCAAATACGATAATGACCACTCAGGGTCGCAATGCGCAATAACGACGCTCAAGCCTCCAAGACTTAGCGTATATCGCAGGAGCCTCCTCAGGGCTATGAGTTGAACATCCGCTCGAGTCTTCATGACTTAGAGCAAGCCTTTTCAGGGCTGTGATTTGAATAGCCGCATAAGTCTCCACGACTTAGCCATGACCTCTTTTGGGTCTTAAAGTGATGTCTAGCTCAAGTCTTCATACTTGGCACATCCGTATCCCACGCATCTAAGGACAACTCCTCGAGCTTCGCTTAGTCATGCGGATACAACACGGGTCTTTGCCCAGTCGGTCCAGTAGTATACCGAACATGACACCTTCACAAAGGTTATGCAGGACTGACTCAACACGTCATCCACTCATACATTCAAAGCATCGCTGTACCTAGAACTAATGCATTGTTTGATAATTAACCGCTCCCGCCTTTGGTACGCAGGTAGAGCTATTGTCCGGGCATCAACGCGACGTTCTGGGGGTTGATTATTCTATGTATTTTAGATACCCCAGAGGCCTGTTGACCCTATCCATAGTAGGGCAGTATGTTTCAACTGGGAGAATCCTACTAGGCCCATATTCGGATGCATCCTCTACTTGCAGTAGTTGGGTTCAATCCTTAGATCTTAAGGATAACCACGACCCCAAAACCCATGAGTGACTGAGGCCATCGTGGACTCTATCAGGTCCAAAGTAAAATACATGTCACTCAAGGCTGTACCATCACTGTCATTCCACAATGAGCATAATTCCTGAAGGGGTCTGCCAGTCTTACAATTACTTGGACAGAATCTGCATGCCATTTAGGCAGCCCGTGCTTTCATCACTACTGGAGTATGTACCCGACCCCATTCAGTCTTCCCCAACACAGTCATTACTGAGGGGGTACCCCTAACACGATCTTCAACCGCGGGGTATGTGCGACCTTAAGTCTTATTCATATGCATGCAGAACACCGCTCTTTGGCACTTCGGCCACCACGAGCATCACACCTCTTTGGGTGGAAACAACACACTCTGGCTCTTCGGCCCTTACGAGTCTGGTTGTGTAACCGTTCTCAATGAGCATGCATATGAGTCGATCTAAATAGATCGGCTACTCGGCGTATTTTTACGCAACGAGTCCAAACCTAGCCAAGGCGCAACCTCTACTCCGGCTCAGCGGCCCTTACGAGCAAGGTGCCCTTGCAGGCACAAGGATACGAGCCGATCTGGCATCGTTCCATCAACGGACATCATTATGCCGTTCCATTGGTTCCGGCAGCTCTTCTGCCGACCATTTCGTCAGCACCTCCCCTGCTCTACCGGCAGTGGTGCGACGAACCCTTCTACGTTGTAGAGGGCAAACCATGAACTGGGTAGCACTCTGCTATATGTCAGAGTATCCTGCTACGTTCTTTCTGAGCTATTCTTAGCTTCTTTAGAAATTTCAGCAGCACTTCCTCTCTTTTACGGAGAAAGCGTGCGTTTCTTTTATCCATTTCAGTGGCATCTCCCCTCTTTGGTAGGAAATCGCCACGCTTAATTCGGGGAAATGGATGTGCACCGTTGTGCGTACTTTGCATCCATCAAGGTTGCAGGAACCCTTGGCCATAGCCAGGCCGTACGTAATTGACTGAGTCTTTACGTAAAGAGCATTTTGCCAAAAAGCGAAGCCTTTCCAATAGGGGCTTCATTCGTCAAGCAGAATCTTGAACGAGGAGCGGTCAAGGAATCGCATGGGCGATTTGGAGTTGATCTCCATTTGAACGCTCATTTATGCGCTATATATGTAGTATAAGCAGAAGCCTGTGCTTTATACAGCGGCGGCGTAAAGAAATGCATATACTATTGTTCAGGGTGTGTAACTGAACGAAATATTCTACATATATAACAAAGCAGAAGCCTTGGCATCGTTCGACGCGACGGCGTAAGTAAATACATTGCAGAAAGCAGGAGCCTTGGCATCGTTCGACGCAACGGCGTAAGTAAATGCATAATCGGAAGTGCAGTAATCGGAAGTGCAGAAAACAGGGAGCCTTGGCATCATACGACGCGACGGCAAAGGTAAATTACATAGCCTGTGCGATATAAGACGCGTCGGCAGAATCAGCAGATATACACCTAGATCTGTATCCAACGATAGTTACGAGGCGAGCGAGTGAACACCGAAGTGTCCTAGAGGGCTCAACCAAGAACTAGGGTGAGATACTATTTTTGAAGAACGCATATACTGCGCATTCGAACATATATATCCGACGATAGTTACGAGGCGAGCGCGTGAACACCGAAGCGTCCTAGAGGGCTCAACCAAGAACTAAAGCAAGATACTACTTCAGAAAGTATATTCTATATACAAACAATCAAATACTTGAGAGAGATGGATCAACGAAGCGAACTTACTTCAAATCGTGGAAGAAACGGCTCCGGGTTGCTTCTTTGGCTTCGAGCCTTCCTTCGAGAGGTCAGACTAAGTCAGATGAAGCTGACTTAGTTGAGAAAGAGGTAGAGCAGGTCAAGCTACTCAACCTAAGTGGTTTGAACCAAACAGGGTTCGATCCAAGTCAACTGGGTTCAGCAGGTTCGAACTCAGCTCAAGTAGGCTAAGTCTGGGTTCAGAAATCCAAACCGGAATCTGGACCAAAAAGGACTTTGACTTTGACTTTAAACCCAACTAGGTTCAAGTCAAGTCAACTGGGTTTGGACCAGGTCAAGTGGGTTCAGACCCAGGTCAGGTGGGTTAGGACCAGGTCAGGCAGGCTCAGGCTAAGTCAGGCAGGCTCAGACCAGGTCAGGTGGGTTAGGCTAGGTAGGGGAGGTTTAGGAGAGAGAGAGAAGGCAAGAGAGAGAGGGGGGGTCGAAATTATGAGAAGAGAGAGAGTGGGGAGGGCTATTTATAGCCCAAGCCCACCTCCTCTTGGGTTTTTCCATGCCCCTTTTACCCCTTGGCTTCTTTTAAATTCCTGGAGGTTCCTTTTTAGGTGGGGCCCACAAGATATTTCCATAAGATATTTTGTGGGTCCCACAAGATATTTTCTGAGGAATATTTCTGTGGGTCCCACCAATATTTCCGTGGGTCCCGCAAGAATTTCAGGTTTCCGGCGATTTTTTTCCGAAAAATTCTGAGTACGCCATTTTCTTCGTATTGACGTAACTAAGAAAGTTGGCTCGTACGAATCTATTAATTTCGTTTAGTTAGGAAGTTATGGCTTCCAGAGTGTTTGAGCATATATTCGTAATTCGACAAATATCCTAAGTATAACTGGCTCGCAGGAATTGATTCGTTTCGCATTCTGAGAAAAAATGCTATTTTTACCGGTAAATGCCTCATGAATTTTATTCAGATATTTTCTGAAAAATTGCGGGTCTTACATCATTACCCCCTTAAAGGAATTTCGTCCACGAAATTCAGCTAAGAGTACACGGTGAAGAGTTCAGGATATTTATCCCGCATATCCGATTCGGGCTCTCAAGTGCAATCATCGATTCCATGATGCTGCCACCTCACTTTAACAAGTGGAATGACCTTCGTCCTTAGCACTTGCTCCCGTCGGTCCATGATCTCCACTGGCCTTTCTTCTACCATCATATCTTCTCGGATGTCAATGTCTTCATGTTGAATGACGTGAGAAGGATCATGAACGTAATTTCTAAGCATTGATACGTGAAATACATCATGTATTTGCGCGTATTGTGGTGGCAATGCTACTCGGTAGGCAGTCTCTCCGATCCGGCTCAAAACTTCGAAGAGACCAACGAATCTGGGGCTGAGCTTCCCCTTCTTTCCAAAACGAAACACACTCTTGGTTGGAAAGACCTTGATAAAAACCTTATCTCCAAACGCAAAAGTGAGTTCCCTACGCCGCTGATCGGCGTAGCTCTTCTGTCGACTCTGAGCAGTCAGTAGCTTCTTTCTGATCATGTGGACTTGCTCAGTATAATGCTGCAACACAATGGGCGAGTCCAAGGTTCGCTCACCCACTTCACCCCAATGGATTGGTGATCTACAGGGTCGTCCATACAAGGCTTCATACGGCGCCATCCCAATGCTAGCGTGGTGGCTATTATTATAAGCAAATTCAGCCAACGCTAGGTGGGAATCCCAATCACCTTTCCATTCCAGCATACAGGCTCTTAGCATATCTTCAAGAGTCTGTATGGTTCGTTCTGATTGCCCATCTGTTTGGGGATGGAATGCTGTACTGAACTTGAGTTTCGTCCCCAGGGCTTTCTGAAGCTGCTCCCAAAAGTGAGAGGTGAACTTCGGGTCACGATCAGATATGATCGAAATCGGCACTCCATGGAGTCTAACGATTTCCCGAATGTAGATCTCCGCCAATCGTTCAGTTGAGTATCGAGTGTTGATTGGCAGAAAATGAGCAGACTTGGTGAGTCTGTCCACGATCACCCATATTGAGTCATGTTGTCTCTTGGATCGAGGCAATCCAACAATGAAATCCATCGTAATGCCTTCCCATTTCCATTCTGGAATCTCGATCCGTTGCATCTTTCCACCAGGTCGCTGATGTTCGATCTTAACTTGCTGGCAGATCAAACACTTCGAGACAAACGTAGCCACATCACGTTTCATACCCCTCCACCAGTACTTTCTCTGTAAATCTCGGAACATCGTCGTACCTCCAGGGTGAATGGTGTACTTGCTATTATGAGCCTCCTGGAGTACTTCCTGTCTTAGCTCAGGGTTATTTGGAACTCAAATCCTTTCTTCCATCCATATTCCTCCATCTTCTTTCAAATGGAAGAAAGTATCATCTTTTTCAGCACGAGCTTTCAATTCCAAGTACTGGGGATCCTTGAACTGTTCGGCTACGATGCGATCGAGGAACTCAATGTGGATCGTCAAACATGACATTTGGATTCTGCCAGAATCAGCCAAAAATGGCTTCCACTTGACGAAATCCTCCATCAACTTCCATTGTCCGGTTAGGCTGGCCAGAGTGCCAACAGTCTTGTGACTAAGGGCATCTGCTACAACATTCACCTTTCAAGAGTGATAGGAAAGCGTGAATTCATAGTCTTTGAGGAATTCCAGCCATCGCCGTTGCTGCATATTGAGTTCTTTTTGAAAAAAGAGGTATTTTAGGCTTTTATGGTCCGACATGACCTCAAATTTCTCTCCATACAGGTAGTGTCGCCAGATTTTAAGCGCGAACACTACCGCGGCAAGCTCAAGATCGTGGGTTGGATAATTTTTCTCATGGACTCTCAACTGTCGTGACGCATAGGCGATTACTTTGCCATGCTGCATCAACACACAACCCAGACCAGTTCCCGAGGCATCGGTATAAGCAACGAAGCCTCCCTGACCAGAAGGTAAGGTAAGGACAGGGGCAGTGGTAAGCCTCTGTTTGAGAACCTCAAAGCACTCCTTACACTGGTCAGTCCATTCAAACTTGACTCCCTTTTTCAGCAATTTCGTCATCGGTAGGGCGATTCGGGAGAAGTCTTTTATGAACTTCCGATAATATCTGGCAAGTCCACGGAAGCTACGAACCTCAGTGATATTTTCTGGCTGCTTCCAGTCCATCACAGCTTCCACCTTCGCAGGATCCACTGCGATTCCATCTTTTGAGATCACATGACCAAGGAACATCACTTTGTCTAGCCAGAATTCACATTTTGAAAACTTAGCATAGAGTTGGTTATCTTGAAGGGTTTTCAAGACGATTTTCAAGTGCTCCATGTGTTGTTCCTTGTTCTCAGAATATACGAGAATGTCATCAATAAAGACGATGAGAAAGCTATCCAAATATGGTCTGAATATCCAGTTCATTAGATCCATAAAGGCAGCAGGCGCATTAGTGAGTCCGAAGGGCATTACTACGAACTCATAATGGCCATATCTCGTTCTGAAGGCAGTCTTAGGTATATCCTCTTCCTTTACTCTGAGTTGATGGTATCCTGACCTGAGGTCGATCTTGGAGAACACCCTCGCTGTTCTGAGCTGATCAAATAAGTCCTCAATCCGAGGCAACGGGTACTTATTTTTAACAGTTGCCTGGTTAAGCATCCGATAATCGATGCATAACCGAAGGGATCCATCCTTCTTCTTTACAAATAGTACCGGGGCTCCCCACGGTGACACACTCGGTCGGATGAACCCTTGTTCCATCAGTTCTTCCAACTGACACTTCAACTCACTGAGTTCAGCTGGCGCCATTCGATACGGGGCTTTGGATATCGGCGCTGTTCCAGGTAAGGATTGAATTCCAAATTCAACCTCACGAAGTGGCGGAAATCCTGGCAATTCCTCAGGAAATACATTGGGAAACTCCCGTACCACTTCCAAACTCTCAAGGGGTTGGTCGTTGGATTTTTGCACCGAGAGACTCAACAGGAAGGCCACACAACCCTTCCTAAGGTATTTTTGTACCTTAAGTGCTGATATGAGCCTTTTCTGCGGAACAGGTTTGGATAACCGGTATTCCATCTTAGGCAATCCGGGTCGAGATAGAATTACTCTGCCCTCGCGGCACAGAATCTTGGCATTATTCTGAGCCAACCAATTCATTCCCAGAATGACATCGTACTGTATCATATCGATCAGGACGGCGTCAGTAGGCAAGTGTTGCCCTGCTATCTCAATATCCAAATTTTTCACACACCGGATACATTTGGTGCGTGAACCCAACGGGTTATATACTTCGATCATTTTATCAATCGGTTGCACCGAAGCGTGGAGTTGTTCGGTGAAATCGTCAGAGATAAACGTATGAGTAGCACCACAATCAAACAAGACGTAAGTTGCATGTCCATTAACAGGTACGGTGCCTTCAATCAGGTCACCATTTTCGACTTGTTCAGTCGTTACAGCATATACACGACCTGCAGCAGGCCTTTGTTCTATTCTAGGTGGAGGTCGTTGAAACTGAGAACGTTGTGGTGCTGGTCGAGAGGGTCCGGCAGATCCGGCATTACTCCTCTGTTCATCTGCAGCCTTCTTGGCGCAATCCCTTATAAAGTGGCCCATCTTGCCACAATACAAGCACCCACCAATGTCACGAGGACATGGCTATCCAGGGTGGTTCATACGACACCTTGGGCAGCTGAAGTTGGACTGCTGACCATTCGGAGTTGGGTTCTGTCTTGGCCTCACGACTTGCTGAGTGTTGTTCCCTCCTTGGAACTTCTTCTTTTGAAAGGGTTGTCGTGAACCCTGGCCACTTGGGAACGTCCTTTTACGATTCCCACCATTCACTATGGGCTTCTTTGCTACGATCACTTTAGATCGTGCCCAGTCCTCTTGGATTTTTGAAGCTGCTGCTACCGCAGCCTGAAAAGTCGAAGGCATGTTTGTTATCACTCGAGATCGCAGCCCTTCGCGCAGACCATTCACAAATTTGTCGGCCCTTTCTTGGTCTGTTTCGAACAATCGAGAGCAGTAGCGCTCTAGATTCTGAAATTTGGTGGTATAGTCCATTAGACTCATACCGCCCTGTTCCAACTCCAGAAACTCCATCTTTTTCTTGTTTCTGGAATGCAACGGGAAGTAGTTATCCATAAAAGTCCTCCGAAAGTCAGTCCAAGGAATGACTTCGACTTGTGAGAACTGGATAAGTTTAGTGGTATCCCACCACTTCCGTGCATTGTCTTTCAACCGATACGTGCCAAAATTGGTCTTCTTTTCCTCTGGTACTCCTAGTACTAAGAAGGCACGTTCCGTCTCTTCGATCCAACTCTCCGCGAGCTCAGGATCGGCTCTGCCAATGAAAACTGGCGGGTCAAGCTTGAGGAACTTCTCATAAGTCACTCCTCCCAGGTGCTCGTTTCGTGGTGCGACTGGTTCTGGCCTCGTTTCACGGATGGCTGTAACCAGGTTGTTGAGTGTCTCCAACAGGAATCCTTGCGTATGGGACTCCTCGCTTGGTATGGTTCTCCTCGTCGTAGGAGCCATTTATCTATGCACACACAAGCACTTGTTTTTAGTTTCTCGATGTATATGGGGAAGTAAAAGCTTTATTTACTTAATATACATCACATTTACACAAGCATCGCCTTAAACAAAACGTCATGCCGTACTGACAGACTTTAGGCGTTGAGAAACTATATACATGAGTCTACTGACTCTAAAACATCACCAGTCTCTTTAAGACTTGGATTTCTTTGATGAAGACGAACTCCAAAAGGTCCATCTATTGCAACATGGCCTTGGTGCAGGCAGTACTAGCTTTGGCTTGGGCGGCACTTCCGCACTAGCAAGCGAATATTGGGGATATATGAGGGACTCCAGTCCACTTTCTCAGTCAGCAAGATCAAGACTCTGGGAGTCTGGAATAATGATTGGCGAACAGAAAGAATCCCCTCTTTTGTTCCTGCCATTTAAGCTCGGCATATGTGATGCCGGATGGTAGCTTGGCGAGTGATAGACCTCCGCAGGGAAGTTCAAATCAAAATCCCTCAGCCTTGGTAATTCATCAAAAGATGTTGGGGTATGGTTGCTCCCAACACTAGAGTGATGCGGTCCACTGACACGCGAAGTCTCATCCCTGAGACCATTTGAAGCCCGCCGACCCATATCGGCGGTATATTTCCTTTGGCATTCGTTGGCGGAATGCCCATCTTCGCCACAATATTGGCAGTCTTGGACTTCATACGAGCATATCCACTCATCGTGCATGACCTTGCAGCGATAGCAGTATCCACGCGAGTCATGAGTTGCCATCTATACAAAGATGCACCCAAATCAGAACAAAAGTATAAAAACATATACTTACAGTGCGATATCGGGACCATGACGGATCTTGAAGCAGGTTTCTCAGACTCATGCTCTGATACCAATTCTGTAACGCCCCAGATTTCCAAAACAAAGCTAAGTTAAAATTTTCATGAATTTTTTTTTTTTTTTTTTGCAGCGGAACTTAGAAAAGCTTTTAGCAGCGGAATAAGACAATAATGAGTCGTCAGTTTTAGAAAACCCCGAGCACGTTGCAGGTTTGTGGCCAAGCAATTCATTGACCACCAAGGTGTTCCATTTTATCGAAAACTCATGTTTATTACAACACTACTGCTTAGAAAAGCAGTGTAGGTTCAATAAAAGGAAGCAGTACAACTCTGTCTAGAGAAACCCTGGAACTCGATGCCGCCTTGCTCCGCTTATCGCCATGCAGGTTCAACACCTGAAATCCCCATAAAACGGGGTCAGAACCACTGATGGTCTGGTAAGCATGCAGTCATACATCCATTCAACTCAAATACGATAATGACCACTCAGGGTCGCAATGCGCAATAACGACGCTCAAGCCTCCAAGACTTAGCGTATATCGCAAGAGCCTCCTCAGGGCTATGAGTTGAACATCCGCTCGAGTCTTCATGACTTAGAGCAAGCCTTTTCAGGGCTGTGATTTGAATAGCCGCATAAGTCTCCACGACTTAGCCATGACCTCTTTCGGGTCTTAAAGTGATGTCTAGCTCAAGTCTTCATACTTGGCACATCCGTATCCCACGCATCTAAGGACAACTCCTCGAGCTTCGCTTAGTCATGCGGATACAACACGGGTCTTTGCCCAGTCGGTCCAGTAGTATACCGAACATGACACCTTCACAAAGGTTATGCAAGACTGACTCAACACGTCATCCACTCATACATTCAAAGCATCGCTGTACCTAGAACTAATGCATTGTTTGATAATTAACCGCTCCCGCCTTTGGTACGCAGGTAGAGCTATTGTCCGGGCATCAACGCGACGATCTGGGGGTTGATTATTCTATGTATTTTAGATACCCCAGAGGCCTGTTGACCCTATCCATAGTAGGGCAGTATGTTTCAACTGGGAGAATCCTACTAGGCCCATATTCGGATGCATCCTCTACTTGCAGTAGTTGGGTTCAATCCTTAGATCTTAAGGATAACCACGACCCCAAAACCCATGAGTGACTGAGGCCATCGTGGACTCTATCAGGTCTAAAGTAAAATACATGTCACTCAAGGCTGTACCATCACTGTCATTCCACAGTGAGCATAATTCCTGAAGGGGTCTGCCAGTCTTACAATTACTTGGACAGAATCTGCATGCCATTTAGGCAGCCCGTGCTTTCAGCACTACTGGAGTATGTACCCGACCCCATTCAGTCTTCCCCAACACAGTCATTACTGAGGGGGTACCCCTAACACGATCTTCAACCGCGGGGTATGTGCGACCTTAAGTCTTATTCATATGCATGCAGAACACCGCTCTTTGGCACTTCGGCCACCACGAGCATCACACCTCTTTGGGTGGAAACAACACACTCTGGCTCTTCGGCCCTTACAAGTCTGGTTGTGTAACCGTTCTCAATGAGCATGCATATGACTCGAACTAAATAGATCGGCTACTCGGCGTATTTTTACGCAACGAGTCCAAACCTAGCCAAGGCGCAACCTCTACTCCGGCTCAGCGGCCCTTACGAGCAAGGTGCCCTTGCAGGCACAAGGATACGAGCCGATCTGGCATCGTTCCATCAACGGACATCATAATGCCGTTCCATTGGTTCTGGCAGCTCTTCTGCCGACCATTTCGTCAGCACCTCCCCTGCTCTACCGGCAGTGGTGCGACGAACCCTTCTACGTTGTAGAGGGCAAACCATGAACTAGGTAGCACTCTGCTATATGTCAGAGTATCCTGCTACGTTCTTTCTGAGCTATTCTTAGCTTCTTTAGAAATTTCAGCAGCACTTCCTCTCTTTTACGGAGAAAGCGTGCGTTTCTTTTATCCATTTCAGCGGCATCTCCCCTCTTTGGTAGGAAATCGCCACGCTTAATTCGGGGAAATGGATGCGCACCGTTGTGCGTACTTTGCTTCCATCAAGGTTGCAGGAACCCTTGGCCATAGCCAGGCCGTACGTAGATGACTGAGTCTTTACGTAAAGAGCATTTTGCCAAAAAGCGAAGCCTTTCCAATAGGGGCTTCATTCGTCAAGCAGAATCTTGAACGAGGAGCGGTCAAGGAATCGCATGGGCGATTTGGAGTTGATCTCCATTTGAACGCTCATTTATGCGCTATATATGTAGTATAAGCAGAAGCCTGTGCTTTATACAGCGGCGGCGTAAAGAAATGCATATACTATTGTTCAGGGTGTGTAACTGAACGAAATATTCTACATATATAACAAAGCAGAAGCCTTGGCATCGTTCGACGCGACGGCGTAAGTAAATACATTGCAGAAAGCAGGAGCCTTGGCATCGTTCGACGCAACGGCGTAAGTAAATGCATAATCGGAAGTGCAGTAATCGGAAGTGCAGAAAACAGGGAGCCTTGGCATCATACGACGCGACGGCAAAGGTAAATTACATAGCCTGTGCGATATAAGACGCGTCGGCAAAATCAGCAGATATACACCTAGATCTGTATCCAACGATAGTTACGAGGCGAGCGAGTGAACACCGAAGTGTCCTAGAGGGCTCAACCAAGAACTAGGGTGAGATACTATTTTTGAAGAACGCATATACTGCGCATTCGAACATATATATCCGACGATAGTTACGAGGCGAGCGCGTGAACACCGAAGCGTCCTAGAGGGCTCAACCAAGAACTAAAGCAAGATACTACTTCAGAAAGTATATTCTATATACAAACAATCAAATACTTGAGAGAGATGGATCAACGAAGCGAACTTACTTCAAATCGTGGAAGAAACGGCTCCGAGTTGCTTCTTTGGCTTCGAGCCTTCCTTCGAGAGGTCAGACTAAGTCAGATGAAGCTGACTTAGTTGAGAAAGAGGTAGAGCAGGTCAAGCTACTCAACCTAAGTGGTTTGAACCAAACAGGGTTCGATCCAAGTCAACTGGGTTCAGCAGGTTCGAACTCAGCTCAAGTAGGCTAAGTCTGGGTTCAGAAATCCAAACCGGAATCTGGACCAAAAAGGACTTTGACTTTGACTTTAAACCCAACTAGGTTCAAGTCAAGTCAACTGGGTTTGGACCAGGTCAAGTGGGTTCAGACCCAGGTCAGGTGGGTTAGGACCAGGTCAGTCTGGCTCAGGCTAAGTCAGGCAGGCTCAGACCAGGTCAGGTGGGTTAGGCTAGGTAGGGGAGGTTTAGGAGAGAGAGAGAAGGCAAGAGAGAGAGGGGGGGTCGAAATTATGAGAAGAGAGAGAGTGGGGAGGGCTATTTATAGCCCAAGCCCACCTCCTCTTGGGTTTTTCCATGCCCCTTTTACCCCTTGGCTTCTTTTAAATTCCTGAAGGTTCCTTTTGAGGTGGGGCCCACAAGATATTTCCATAGGATATTTTGTGGGTCCCACAAGATATTTTCTGAGGAATATTTCTGTGGGTCCCACCAATATTTCCGTGGGTCCCGCAAGAATTTCGGGTTTCCGGCGATTTTTTTCTGAAAAATTCTGAGTACGCCATTTTCTTTGTATTGACGTAACTAAGAAAGTTGGCTCGTACGAATCTATTGATTTCGTTTAGTTAGGAAGTTATGGCTTCGAGAGTGTTTGAGCATATATTCGCAATTCGACAAATATCCTAAGTATAACTGGCTCGCAGGAATTGATTCGTTTCGCATTCTGAGAAAAAATGCTATTTTTACCGGTAAATGCCTCATGAATTTTATTCAGATATTTTCTGAAAAATTGCGGGTCTTACAACAGGAGAATCCTCAGACTCTTTATTGAAGTTGAGCACAAAATTGGAACGCTTTGTTCTTTCATATTAAGAAATAGCTTAAACATCCAGCTTCAATGCAGCATTTGCATTTAGAATGTGTCAAGTGGTAGAATGGGAGACCTAGATGAACATTCTTGACTTGAAGGCCTAGTAATATTAATGCAATATTACCTATTGGTATTGAATAAAGGGTAACTTTAACCTATTGAGACATTGATGCAGGCAATGCCTGTATCAAATCCTGAGGACTACGAGGTGGGCCTCTAGAACATAGTTCATGGGGAAATCTTGGACAAGGGATCAGGAGTGATATGAAGACTATGCGGCAGGCCTCTACAATGCAGCTCATGTTGAAATTTTGGGCTAGGGACCAGGAGGGATTATGCCTTGAAATTCATTTTTCTGTTGCTCTATGTTCTCATACGTGGGCCACAACCAACTTGAGGTTCATAGAACCATGTCCATCAAAAATCTAGATCATGGAATTATGCAACACATGAACTAGTTGATTTCATAGTATTGATCTTATAGTTCACATTCCTTTTCTATGTTGGTGTGATTATTTTTTCATGAAGTTGTTAGCCTTCAATAACCAGCCCCAATTAACCAATTAACACATGCACCTATAAAGTGTTAGTTGCTAGCTGGTTGTTTGGTGCATGAAAGATCTTAAGCAAAGTCAACTGTTAAGGTTGCATGTTGGGAGAGAAGTCCCTAATTAGGATGTCTGACGTGTTTGATGTGTGTTGTTACATTGTAAATTGGTTCTATATTATGGAAATGGTCCTCTTATGAAATAAATCTCTTATTGGGGGGGAGAAAGGAATGTTATGCACATTTATGTATTTAGTGGATGCCCCTCGATCTTCATGGCTTTCTAGATAATTTTTCCAGACACTTGTAGATTTTATATTTATTTTGTAACGCCCCGGATTTCCAAAACAAAGCTAAGTTAAAATTTTCATGAATTTCTTTTTTTTTTTTCTTTGCAGCAGAACTTAGAAAAGCTTTTAGCAGCGGAATCAGACGATAATGAGTCGTCAGTTTTAGAAAACTCCGAGCACGTTGCAGGTATGTGGCAAAGCAACTCATTGACCACCAAAGTGTTCCATTTTATCGAAAACACATGTTTATTACAACACTACTGCTTAGAAAAGCAGTGAAGGTTCAATAAAAAGGAAGCAGTACCACTCTGTCTAGAGAAACCCTGGAACTCGATGCCGCCTTGCTCCGCATATCGCCACGCAGGTTCAATACCTGAAATCCCTATTAAACGGGGTCAGAACCACTGATGGTCTGGTAAGTAGGAAAACACCTATCTATTCAACTCAAGTAAATGCATAGACCACTCAGGGTCGCAGTTCGTAATACGACGCTCAAGCCTCCATGACTTAGCGTATATCGCAAAAGCCTCATCAGGGCTATGAGTTTAACATCTACGCAAGTCTTCATGACTTTGCATAAGCCTCTTCAGGGCTGTAAGTTAGAATAATCGCTTAAGTCTCTACGACTTAGCCTTGACTTCCTCAGAGTCACGAATGGATGTCTAGCTCAAGCCTTTATGCTTGGCACATCTGTATCCTACGAATCTAAGGACAGCTCTCCGAGCTTCACTTAGTCGTACGGATATCAATGGGGTTCTTTCCCAATCGGTCCAGTAGTATACCGACCATGACACCTTCACAAAGGTTATGCAGGACTGACTCAACAATGTCATCCACTCATACATTCAAAGTAGCGATGTACCTAAGCTAATGCTTTGTTTCAATAATTGCACCTCCCCCTGGGCTTAGGGGACTCATATCTGGGCGACAACGCGACGATCTGGGGGTTGATTATTCTATGTATTTTAGATACCCAAGAGGCTTGTTGACCCCATCCCCCTAGTAGGACGGTACATCATACCGGAAGAGATCCTTACTAGGTATCCGAATGCATTTTGCTACTGCAGTAGTTGGGTTCAATCCTTAGATATTTAAGGATAACCACGACCTCCATACCTCTGAGTGACGAAGGCCATCAATGAACTCTATCAGGTTCGGGTGAAATATATGTCACTCAAGGCTGCGCCATCACCGTCTTCCTTGGTGAGAAATTCTGAAAGGGGCCTGCCGGTCTTACAATTACTTGACGAACATTGCATGCCTATAGGGCAGCCTTTGAGAAGTATGTACCCGACCCCAATCAACCACACGTTTTTTCACCGTGGAACAAAGGTTTTATTCATATGCATGCTTAACTCTGCTCTCGGCACTTCGGCCTTGACGAGCACTTCACCTCTTTCGATGGAAACAACACACTCCGGCTCAGCGGCCCTTACGAGTCTGGTTGTCTGATAATTCTCAATGAGCATGCACATGACTCGATCTCTACGGATCAGCTACTCGGCGTATTTTTACGCAATGAGTTCAGGACCTTGTCAAGGCGCTACCACTACTTTGGCGCAACGGCTCTTACAAGTATGGTTCCCTTGCAGGTGTCAAAGAGACGAGTAATTCTCACATCGTTCCAACAAAGGACATCATTGTGCCACTTAACTGGTTCTGGCAGCTCTTCTGCCAACCATTCTGTCAACACCTTCTCTGCTCTACCGGCAGAGGTGCGACGAACCTTTCTACATCGTAGAAGGCGTTCCATAAACTGGGTAGCACTCCTGCTACGTTTTTTCTGAGCCATTCTTAGTTCCTTCAGGAATTTCAGCAGCACTTCCTCTCTTTAACGGAGAAAGCGTGCATTTTCTTTTGTCCATTTCAGCGGCATCTCCACTCTTTGGTGGGAAATCGCTATGCTTAACTCGGGAAATGGATACGCACCGTTGTGCGTACTTTTCATCCATCAAGGTTGCAGGAACCTTGGGCCATAGCCAGGCCATACGTAATTGATTTAGTCTTTACGTAAAGAGCATTTTGCCAAAAGGCGAAGCCTTTCCAATAGGGGCTTAATTCGTCAAGCAGAATCTTGTATGAGGAGCGGTAAGGGAATCGCATGGGCGATTTTGGAGTTGATCTCCATTTGAACGCTCACTTACGCGACATATATGTAATATAAACAGAAGCCTGTGCTTTTTACAGCGGCGGCGTAAAGGAAATGCATATACTATTGTTCAGGGTGTGTAACTGAACGAAATATTCTACATATATAACAAAACAGAAGCCTTGGCATCGTTCGACGCGACGGCGTAAGTAAATACATTGCAGAAAGCAGGAGACTTGGCATCGTTCAACGCGACGGCGTAAGTAAATGCATAATCGGAAGTGCTTTAATCGGAAGTACAGAAAGCAGGGAGCCTTGGCATCATACGACGCGACGGCAAAGGTAAATTACATATCCTGCGCGATATAAGACGCGTCGGCAGAATCAGCAGATATACACCTACATCTGTATCCAATGATAGTTACGAGGCGAGCGAGTGAACACCGAAGTGTCCTAGAGGGCTCAACCAAGAACTAGGGTGAGATACTATTTTGAAGAACGCATATACTGCGTATTCGAACATATATATCCGACGATAGTTACGAGGCGAGCGCGTGAACACCAAAGCGTCCTAGAGGGCTCAACCAAGAACTAAAGCAAGATACTACTTCAGAAAGTATATGCTATATACAAACAATCAAATACTTGAGAGAGATGGTTTAATGAAGCGAACTTACTTCAATTTGAGGAAGAAACGAATCTGATTGCTTCAAACGCTTCGAACGAGGCTCGACTTCGAAAAAGGATCAACTTCGAACTTTGGACGAAAAAGGACTTGGACTTTGACTTTGAACCAAACCAGGTTCAAGTCAAGTCAACTGGGTTCAGACTTAGGTCAAGTAGGTTCAGACCTAGGTCAGGTGGGTTAGGACCAGGTCAGGCACGCTCAGACCAGGTCAAGCAGGCTCAGGCTAAGTCAGGCAGGCTCAGGTGGGCTAGGCTAGGTAGGGGAGGTTTGGGAAAAGGAGGAGAGAGAGAGGGGTTGGCGATTTTTAGAGAGAGGGGGGCTCCTCTATTTATAGGAAGTGAAACTTGGGCCCCAAGTTTCACTTTTACCCTTATACCCCTTGGCTTTTCAGAAATCCCTTCTATGGAAGGTGCTGGAAGGAGCTGGAAGGCTCTGGAAGGTGCTGGAAGGTGCTGGAATATTCTAGAATCTTCTAGAATATTTTTTGAGAAATATTTCTGTGGGTCCCACCCATATTTCTGTGGGTCCTGCAAGAATTTCGGGTTTTTGGCGATTTTTTTACGAAAAATTCTGAGTACGCCATTATCTTCGTATTGATGCCACTAAGAAAGTTGGCTCGCAGGAATCCTTTGATTTTGTTCAGATAGAAAGTTATGGCTTCCAGAGTGTTTGAGCATATATTCGCGATTCGACGAATATCCTAAGTGTAACTAGCTCGCAGGAATTGATTCGTTTCGCATTCTGAGAAAAATGCCATTTTTAGCGGTAATTGCCTCATGAATTTTATTCAGATATTTTCTGAAAAATTGTGGGTCTTACATCATTACCCCCTTAAAGGAATTTCGTCCGCGAAATTCAGCTAAGAGTACAAGGTGAAGAGTTCAAGATATTTATCCCGCATATCCGATTCGGGCTCCCAAGTGCAATCATCGACTCCGTGATGTTGCCATCTCACTTTGACAAGTGGAATGACCTTCGTCCTTAGCACTTGCTCCCGACGGTCCACGATCTCAACAGGTCTTTCTTCCACAGTCATATCCTCCTGGATGTCAATATCTTCATGTTGGATGACATGGGAAGGGTCGTGAACATATTTTCTAAGCATTGACACATGAAATACATTGTGTATCTGTGTATACCGCGGTGGCAATGCTACCCTGTAGGCGGTCTCTCCTATCCGGCTCAAAACCTCGAAGGGACCAACGAATCTGGGGCTGAGCTTCCCCTTCTTTCCGAAATGAAACACACTCTTGGTTGGGGAGACCTTGATAAAAACTTTATCTCCAACCGCAAAAGTGAGTTCCCTACGCCGTTGATCGGCGTAGCTCTTCTGTCGACTCTGAGCAGTCAGTAGTTTCTTTCTGATCATGTGGACCTGCTCAGTATAATGCTGCAACACTATGGGCGAGTCCAAGGTTCGCTCACCCACTTCACCCCAATGGATTGGTGATCGACAGGGTCGCCCGTACAAGGCTTCATACGGTGCCATCCCAATGCTAGCGTGGTGGCTATTATTATAAGCAAATTTAGCCAACGGTAGGTGGGAATCCCAATCACCTTTCCATTCTAGCATACAGGCTCTTAGCATATCTTCAAGAGTCTGTATGGTTCGTTCTGATTGCCCATCTGTTTGGGGATGGAATGCTGTACTGAACTTGAGTTTCGTCCCCAGGGCTCTCTGAAGCTGCTCCCAAAAGTGAGAGGTGAACTTCGGGTCACGATCGGATATGATCGAAATCGGCACTCCATGGAGTCTAACGATTTCCCGAATGTAGATCTCCACCAATCGTTCAGTTGAGTATCGAGTGTTGATTGGCAGGAAGTGAGCAGACTTGGTGAGTCTGTCTACGATCACCCATATTGAGTCATGTTGTCTCTTGGACCGAGGCAATCCAACGATGAAATCCATCGTAATGTCCTCCCATTTTCATTCTGGAATCTCGATCCGTTGCATTTTTCCACCAGGTCGTTGATGCTCGATTTTTACTTGCTGGCAGATCAAACACTTTGAGACAAATGTAGCCACATCACGTTTCATACCCCTCCACCAGTACTTTCTCTGTAAGTCCCGAAACATTTTTGTACCCCCAGGGTGAATGGTGTACTTGCTATTATGAGCCTCCTGGAGTACTTCCTGTCTTAGCTCAGGGTTATTTGGAACCCAAATTCTTTCTTCCATCCATATTCCTCCATCCTCTTTTAAATGGAAGAAAGTGTCATCTTTTGCAGCACGAGCTTTTAATTCCAAGTACTGGGGGTCCTTGAACAGTTCGGCTACGATGCGATCGAGGATCTCGATATGGATTGTCAGGCATGACAATCGAATCTTTCCTGGGTCAGCCAGGAATGGCTTCCAACTGACAAAATCCTCCATCAGCTTCCATTATCCGGTGAGGCTGGCCAGAGTGCCAACAGTCTTGCGACTAAGGGCATCTGCTACAACATTCGCTTTTCCAGGGTGATAAGAAAGCGTGAATTCATAGTCTTTGAGGAATTCCAGCCATCGCCGTTGCCGCATATTGAGTTCTTTTTGAGAAAAGAGGTATTTTAGGCTTTTATGGTCCGACATGACCTCAAATTTCTCTCCATAAAGATAGTGTCGCCAAATTTTAAGTGCGAACACTACCGCGGCAAGCTCAAGATCGTGGGTTGAATAGTTTTTCTCATGAATTCTTAACTGACGGGATGCATAGGCGATTACTTTGCCATGCTGCATCAATACACAACCCAGACCTGTTCCCGAGGCATCGGTATAAGCAACGAAGCCTCCCTGACCAGAAGGTAAGGTAAGGACAGGGGCAGTGGTAAGCCTCTGTTTGAGAACCTCAAAGCACTCCTTACACTGGTCAGTCCATTCAAACTTGACTCCCTTTTTCAGTAATTTCGTCATCGGTACGGCGATTCGGGAGAAGTCCTGTATGAACTTTCGATAATATCCGGCAAGTCCAAGGAAGCTGCGGACCTCAGTGATATTTTCTGGCTGCTTCCAGTCTATCACAGCTTCGACCTTCGCAGGATCTACTGCGATTCCATCTTTTGAGATCACATGGCCCAGGAACATCACTTTGTCTAGCCAGAATTCACATTTTGAAAACTTGGCATATAATTGATTATCTTGAAGGGTTTTCAAGACGATTCTCAAGTGCTCCTTGTGTTGTTCCTCATTCTCTGAATACACGAGAATGTCATCAATGAAGACGATGACAAAAGTGTCTAAGTATGGCTTGAACACTCGGTTCATCAGGTCCATAAAGACAGCAGGTGGATTAGTAAGTCCGAAGGGCATTACTACGAACTCATAATGGCCATATCTCGTTCTGAAGGCAGTCTTAGGTATATTCTCCTCCTTAACTCTGAGCTGATGGTATCCAGACCTGAGGTCGATCTTGGAGAATACTCTCGCTGTTCTTAGCTGATCGAATAAGTCCTCAATCTGAGGCAACGGGTACTTATTTTTAACGGTTGCCTGGTTAAGCATCCGATAATCGATGCATAACCGAAGGGATCCATCCTTCTTTTTTACAAACAGTACCGGAGCTCCCCATGGTGACATACTTGGTCGGATGAACCCTTGTTTCATCAGTTCTTCCAATTGACATTTCAACTCACTAAGTTCAGCTGGTGCCATACAATAAGGGGCTTTGGATATTGGCGCTGTTCCAGGTAAGGATTGAATTCCAAATTCAACCTCACGAAGTGGCGAGAAGTCCTGGAAATTCCTCAGGAAACAGATCGGGAAACTCCCGCACTACTTCCAAACTCTCAAGGGGTTGGTCGTTGGATTTTTCCACCGAGAGACTCAACAGGAAGGCCACACAACCCTTCCTAAGGTATTTTTGTACCTTAAGTGCTGATATGAGCCTTTTTTGTGGAACTGGTTTGGATAACCGGTATTCCATCTTAGGCAATCCGGGTCGAGATAGAATCACTCTGCCCTCGCGGCATAGAATCTTGGCATTATTCTGAGCCAACCAATTCATTCCCAGAATGACATCGTACTGTATCATATCGATCAGGATGGCGTCAGTAGGCAAGTGTTGCCCTGCTATCTTAATATCCAAAATTTTCACACACCGGATACATTTGGTGCGTGAACCCAACGGGTTCGATCATTTTATCAATCGGTTGCACCGAGGCATGGAGTTGTTTGGTGAAATCGTCAGAGATAAACGTATGAGTAGCACCACAATCAAACAAGACATAAGTTGCATGTCCATTAACAGGTACGGTGCCTTCAATGAGGTCACCGGTTTCGACTTGTTCAGTCGTTACAGCGTATACACGACCTGCAGCAGGCCTTTGTTCTACTCTAGGTGGGGGTCGTTGGACTTGTGTTCGTTGTGGTATTTGTTGAGAGGGTCCGACAGATCCGGCATTCCTCCTTTACTCATCAGCAAGCTTCTTCCTGCACTGTCTTGCAATGTGGCCCATTTTGCCACAGTAGAAGCATCCACCGGTGTCACGTGGACATGGTCCTCTTGCGTGATTTACATGGCATTTTGGGCAGTTCGGGTTGGACTGCAGATTGTTTGGAGCCATGTTCTGCCTTGGCCTCACGACTTGTTGAGTGTTGTTCCCACCTTGGAACCTTTTCTTTTGAAAGGGTTGTCGTGAACCCTGGCCACTTGGAAACATTCTCTTCTTGTTCCCACCATCAACTACGGGCCTTTTTGCTAGGATCACTTTTGATCGCTCCCAATCCACTTGTATTTTTGAAGCTGCTGCCACAGCCGTTTGAAAAGTTTGGGGCATGCTGGTGATAACCCGTGACCTTAGCCCTTCTCGCAGTCCGTTGATGTACTTGTCGGCCCTTTCTTGGTCGGTCTCAAATAACCGGGAGCAGTACCGTTCAAGATTTTGAAATTTGGTGGTATAGTCGATCAGACTCATGCCACCCTGCTCCAATTCCAGAAACTCCATTTTTTTCTTGTTTCTGGAGTGTAACGGGAAGTAATTATCCATGAAAGCTCTCCGGAAGTCAGTCCAAGGAATGACTTCAACTTCCGAGAACTGGATAATCTTAGTGGTATCCCACCACTTCCGCGCATTGTCTTTCAGCCTGTACGTGCCAAAGTTGGTCTTCTTTTCTTCTGGTACACCCAGTACCAGAAAGGCACGTTCGGTCTCTTCGACCCAACTCTCTGCCAGTTCAGGATCGGCTCTACCAGCGAAGACTGGTGGATCGAGCTTGAGGAATTTTTCATAGGTTATTCCCCCAAGGTTTTCGCTTCGAGGTGCGACTGATTCTGGCCTTGTTTCTCGAATGACAGTAACCAAATTGTTGAGCGTTTCCAGCAGAAATCCTTGAGTATGGGACTCCTCGCTCGGCATGGTTCTCCTCGTCGTAGGAGCCATTTATCTACCACATACAAGCAACGTGTTTTAGTTTCACAATGTATATATCGAAGCAAAGTTCTATTTACTTAATATACATCACATTTACACAAGCATCGCCTTAAGCAAAACGTCATGCCGCACTGGCAGACTTTTAGGCGTTGAGAAACTATGTGCATGAGTCTATTGACTCTAAAACACTACCAGTCTCTTCTAGGAACTGGATTTCTTTCTTGACCCAAAGAACCCGAAGTATCGTTTACTTCCACATTGCCTTGGTGCAGGCACTACTAGTTTTGGCTTGGGCGGCACTTCCGCACTCTCAAGCGACTCTTGTGGATAGATCAGTGATGCCGGTCCACTTGCCCATTCAGTGGCATCATGGCTCGGGGAATCCGAGACCATAACGGGATGATATAGGTTGTATCCCTCTCCTTGGCCATTCAGGCTCGGCGTTGGTGAAGCCGCTCTGTTCCCCCATATAATCGTACTATGATTCGAGGAATCCAAAATCATAATGGGATTATAGAAGGAGTTGTTGCATCCCTCCTCCCGACTGTGCAAACTAGGCGTACATGATGCCTGTTGATAGCCTTGCGATTGACCAAATCCCTCAAAGAAGTTCAAGTCAAATCCTACCAGAGACGGTAGTTCATCAGAAGTTGCTGAAGTACGGCTACTCCCTCTACTGGAGTAATGTGGCCCACTAACACGCGAGGTCTCATCCCTAAGACCAAGCGATCCCCGCCGACCCATATCGGCGGTATGCTTCATTTGGCATTCGTTGGCGGAATGCCCTTCTTCCCCACAATACTGGCAGTCTTGGACTTCATATGGGCATACCCACTCATCGTCCATGATCCCGCAACGATAGCAGTATCCTTGGGAGTCGTGAGTTGCCATCTATACAAAGATGCACCCAGATCAGAACAAGAAGTATAAAATATACTTACAGTGCGATATGGTGGACAAGACGGATCTCGAACCAGGTTTCTCAGACTCTTGCTCTGATACCAATTCTGTAACGCCCCGGATTTCCAAAACAAAGCTAAGTTAAAATTTTCATGAATTTCTTTTTTTTTTCTTTGCAGCGGAACTTAGAAAAGCTTTTAGCAGCGGAATCAGACGATAATGAGTCGTCAGTTTTAGAAAACTCTGAGCACGTTGCAGGTATGTGGCCAAGCAACTCATTGACCACCAAAGTGTTCCATTTTATCGAAAACACATGTTTATTACAACACTACTGCTTAGAAAAGCAGTGAAGGTTCAATAAAAAGGAAGCAGTACAACTCTGTCAAGAGAAACCCTGGAACTCGATGCCGCCTTGCTCCGCATATCGCCACGCAGGTTCAACACCTGAAATCCCCATTAAATGGGGTCAGAACCACTGATGGTCTGGTAAGTAGGCAAACACCTATCTATTCAACTCAAGTAAATGCATAGACCACTCAGGATCGCAGTTCGTAATACGACGCTCAAGCCTCCATGACTTAGCGTATATCGCAAAAGCCTCATCAGGGCTATAAGTTGAACATCTACGCAAGTCTTCATGACTTCGCATAAGCCTCTTCAGGGCTGTGAGTTAGAATAACCGCTTAAGTCTCTACGACTTACCCTTGACTTCCTCAGAGTCACGAATGGATGTCTATCTCAAGCCTTTATGCTTGGCACATCCGTATCCTACGAATCTAAGGACAGCTCTCCGAGCTTCACTTAGTCGTACGGATATCAATGGGGTTCTTTCCCAATCGGTCCAGTAGTATACCAACCATGACACCTTCACAAAGGTTATGCAGGACTGACTCAACAACGTCATCCACTCATACATTCAAAGTAGCGTTGTACCTAAGCTAATGCTTTGTTTCGATAATTGCACCTCCCCCTGGGCTTAGGGGACTCATATCTGGGCGACAACGCGATGATCTGGGGGTTGATTATTCTATGTATTTTAGATACCCCAGAGGCCTGTTGACCCCATCCCCCTAGTAGGACGTTACAGCATACCGGAAGAGATCCTTACTAGGTATCCGAATGCATTCTGCTACTGCAGTAGTTGGGTTCAATCCTTAGATATTTAAGGATAACCACGACCTCCATACCTCTAAGTGACGAAGGCCATCAATGAACTCTATCAGGTTCGGGTGAAATATATGTCACTCAAGGCTGCGCCATCACCGTCTTCCTCGGTGAGAAATTCTGAAAGGGGCCTGCCGATCTTACAATAACTTGACGAACATTGCATGCCTATAGGGCAGCCTTTGAGAAGTATGTACCCGACCCCAATCAACCACACGGTTTTTCACCGTGGAACAAAGGTTTTATTCATATGCATGCTTAACTCTGCTCTCGGCACTTCGGCCTTGACGAGCACTTCACCTCTTTCGGTGGAAACAACACACTCCGGCTCAGCGGCCCTTACGAGTCTGGTTGTCTGATAATTCTCAATGAGCATGCACATGACTCGATCTCTACGGATCGGCTACTCGGCGTATTTTTATGCAACGAGTTCAGGACCTCGTCAAGGCGCTACCACTACTTTGGCGCAACGGCTCTTACAAGTATGGTGCCCTTGCAGGTGTCAGGGAGACGATTCATTCTGACATCGTTCCAACAAAGGACATCATTGTGCCACTTAACTGGTTCTGGCAACTATTCTGCCAACCATTCTGTCAACACCTTCTCTGCTCTACCGGCAGTGGTGCGACGAACCTTTCTACATCGTAGAAGGCGTTCCATAAACTGGGTAGCACTCCTGCTACGTTTTTTCTGAGCCATTCTTAGTTCCTTCAGGAATTTCAGCAGCACTTCCTCTCTTTAACGGAGAAAGCGTGCATTTTCTTTTGTCCATTTCAGCGGCATCTCCCCTCTTTGGTGGGAAATCGCTATGCTTAACTCGGGAAATGGATACGCACCGTTGTGCGTACTTTTCATCCATCAAGGTTGCAGGAACCTTGGGCCATAGCTAGGCCATACGTAATTGATTTAGTCTTTACGTAAAGAGCATTTTGCCAAAAGGCGAAGCCTTTCCAATAGGGGCTTAATTCATCAAGCAGAATCTTGTATGAGGAGCGGTAAGGGAATCGCATGGGCGATTTTGGAGTTGATCTCCATTTGAATGCTCACTTACGCGCCATATATGTAATATAAGAAGAAGCCTGTGCTTTATACAGCGGCGGCGTAAAGGAAATGCATATACTATTGTTCAGGGTGTGTAACTGAACGAAATATTCTACATATATAACAAAACAGAAGCCTTGGCATCGTTCGACGCGACGGCGTAAGTAAATACATTGCAGAAAGCAGGAGACTTGGCATCGTTCGACGCGACGGCGTAAGTAAATGCATAATCGGAAGTGGTTTAATCGGAAGTACAGAAAGCAGGGAGCCTTGGCATCATACGATGCGACGGCAAAGGTAAATTACATAGCCTGTGCGATATAAGACGCGTCGGCAGAATCAAAAGATATACACCTAGATCTGTATCCAACGATAGTTACGAGGCGAGCGAGTGAACACCGAAGTGTCCTAGAGGGCTCAACCAAGAACTAGGGTGAGATACTATTTTGAAGAACGCATATACTGCGTATTCGAACATATATATCCGACGATAGTTACGAGGCGAGCGCGTGAACACCGAAGCGTCCTAGAGGGCTCAACCAAGAACTAAAGAAGGATACTACTTCAGAAAGTATATGCTATATACAAACAATCAAATACTTGAGAGAGATGGTTTAATGAAGCGAACTTACTTCAATTTGAGGAAGAAACGACTCTGATTGCTTCAAACGCTTCGAACGAGGCTCGACTTCGAAAAAGGATCAACTTCGAACTTCGGACGAAAAAGGACTTGGACTTTGACTTTGAACCAAACCAGGTTCAAGTCAAGTCAACTGGGTTCAGACTTAGGTCAAGTAGGTTCAGACCTAGGTCAGGTGGGTTAGGACCAGGTCAGGCACGCTCAGACCAGGTCAAGCAGGCTCAGGCTAAGTCAGGCAGGCTCAGGTGGGCTAGGCTAGGTAGGGGAGGTTTGGGAAAAGGAGGAGAGAGAGAGGGGTTGGCGATTTTTAGAGAGAGGGGGGCTCCTCTATTTATAGGAAGTGAAACTTGGGCCCCAAGTTTCACTTTTACCCTTATACCCCTTGGCTTTTCAGAAATCCCTTCCATGGAAGGTGCTGGAAGGAGCTGGAAGGCTCTGGAAGGTGCTGGAAGGTACTGGAATATTCTAGAATCTTCTAGAATATTTTCTGAGAAATATTTCTGTGGGTCCTACCCATATTTCTGTGGGTCCCGCAAGAATTTCGGGTTTTCGGCAATTTTTTTCCGAAAAATTCTGAGTACGCCATTATCTTCGTCTTGATGCCACTAAGAAAGTTGGCTCGCAGGGATCCTTTGATTTTGTTCAGATAGGAAGTTATGGCTTCTAGAGTGTTTGAGCATATATTCGCGATTCGACGAATATCCTAAGTGTAACTGGCTCGCAGGAATTGATTTGTTTCGCATTCTGAGAAAAATGCCATTTTTAGCAGTAATTGCCTCATGAATTTTATTCAGATATTTTCTGAAAAATTGCGGTTCTTACATATTTGTTGTTACAAATCTTTGTTATTCTCTCTCTCTCTCATGCACACACACTCACGTGCACATCTATGGATGTGTAGAATGTGTATAAATGTTTTTATGTTAAACCAATCACTGAACAGACCAACCTTCTTTATATAGTATGTATATTTTTGTGTACATATGCTTTAATGTTAAACGAATTGCCAATGGGCTAACCAACCACCTTTATTTAAAAAACCACCAGATACCTCAAGTATTTTATTGACTTGCAAACACTATGTAGTCAAAATCTCTAGTTGATGCGTAGGCCATAAACGTGATTTTCTGCAGGTGTGCAGTCTTGATAATTAGCCACATTCATGAACGGATATATCCATATCCATTCATGATCTCTAGACCATATTTAGTATGCTTGGTTATTGCTCTATAGGGAAGCTCCATACCCAATGTTACTGAAAATTATATTATAATTTGGGAATTACGGCTTTGTGAAATCGCCTACAGAAACTGTATATACCCCTGTATTTTCTGATTTTACCCATTTCAATTATTATATATATTTTCTCATTATACGTATATATATCTATATATCTATATATATGTATATCTACATATATCTACATGTATATATATATATATATATATATATATATATATATACTTATATATGTATGTATATCTTCATGTGCACTTGTTTTCACATACAAGTATTTATGTAAATATTTTTTTTTTCTTTTTCTTTTTCTTTTTGTAAATACATCTTCATTATCACAGGTCATTTAGCACAAATTCAAGTATTTAGATATACACGTGTATATCTTCGTTGTAGATATTATATATATACCCATTTCCTTGGTTATCTTGTACTAATTCTCATTTTGCAGGAAAATCTGGAGAATGCTGACTCTTTTATACTCTGTATTTTTTTTTATTCCATTTATTTTGATTCATGCCAGATGATGTAATAATCAAACTTGGAATAATATTTACTTTTACTGCTTAGATTAGGCTGCATCTCATATAGTTTGATTTCAGCAATATCCTGATTCTATGATTCATGTATCTCATTTTGCAAAATCACCATGGATGTACATGAATGGCACGTGCACCAACTCTTGGAGAGTTGATGAACTCGGTGGAGTCCATATTTACGGCCCTAGTTGGAATACAGACGAGACCCAGATCCATCATCTTTCCACTAGTCACACTGAGCCTACACTCTTAGGCTATCTTCGAAATGCACATCCTATTTCCAATCTTTCAGAATCTTGTGAATTAACTCAAATAAACTCTGAACATATTCCTGGCCACAGTCAAGATATGTGAAGGATTTATTTTGATTTAATACACATTTTCCAGCAAATTTTTCAGAAAATCTTTTCAAAGTGCATTCATTCATTCAAATCATCTGCATCATGGCATCATCTGCTTTTCTCATGATTTTCTCAAGAAATTTTCACTCCTTGAAAATCAATTCCGCAAGAAACTATGAAGATTCTCGAAGTTGGATTTCTCAAGTCAAGTTTTCCCATGTTTTTTCCTGAAAATGTTATTTTCTTAAGATTCTTTTTAAAAGAGAATTTCTCATCTTTCTCAAGAATCAAAAATCGATTTCTAGATACTGCAAAGACAATATTCTCAGGATTTCAGTTTCCTAAGTTTTGAATTTTCTTCTCTAAAGAGTTTTCTAATGAATTTCCATCATTTTCCTAAGAAAATTCTCAAAGTCCGAGTTTTCCTGAGAAGTGTTTTCCTTTTCAAGTGTTCATCTTTTCTTAAGAATTCTTACCATTTTCTCGAGATTCTCATTTCTTCAAGATTTTCCAAATCTTTATAAACTTTCCCGAGATTTCAAATCTTCTTCATCTGAGTTTCCTAAGAGATTGATTTCCATCTTTTTCCTGAAAATTTTTCAATTCCAAATGTTTTTTAAGCATACATCATCTTTTCTAATTTACATTTTCCAAAAATCTCATAGCACATGCTTGAATTCTTTGTGCATTTAAGATAGAACACAATTTCGATAATTTTACTAAGTCAAGCACAATTTTTGTCCTTGGTTCGATTTACCCTGTTAAAGGCGGCAGGAACGGTCAAACCTCGTACCGACAGGTCGAGCCTCATCCCATGGATTTTCCCTCTATTTTTAAAATGAAGGTGAGTGTTTCAAAACAATTTCCAAAATCCGGTCAAGTTTGAATCGCGAAAGCATTTTCCTCTCTCTTCCACAAGGAAGGGAAGGCGGGAAAATTTTTGCGACGATAACAGGTTTGGCGACCGTGATGGGACCTGTCATTGTCTGATCAAAATTGTGCTTGACTTAGTTCAATTATCGAAACTGTGTTCACAAAATGTCAGCTCTTTTTGCTTTTAATATCATGCAAACCTAGGAGCCTAGATTCTGACCTAGCTCACATTGATTGCATATAGCTTAGGCATGGTTTCGTAGGACCAGATTGAGGAGATATTTTCATGCTCACATAGACTTAGGTCTAAATACAATCCTCCTCAATTTAGGATCTGAATGCAAACAATGTATGCTTCTTCAAAGTTTTCAAAATCTATCTCTCTAGGACTTAGAGCTCTCTATTTCTTGCATGTGATCATTTTTTCAAACCTCCATTACCTATCATTACCCGGTCTTCACGTTGCTGGGCTCTCTTCCAGAACCCTAGTTCGGGACAGAGACTCACAACTGGGCCAATTATTTGAGTTAACACCCCCCTACCACGTACTGCGGGCCACAGTCCGAAGTATATCGGTAGGAACTCAAGGATGTTGGAAAACCTTACCTTAGAACCGGAGTTGAAATTATATGCCACGTACCTTGGATTTTGATTCGGTATATCGACATAACTGAATTGGACAAAGATGATCTGAACCTAGAGTTAGGATTAAGGTCCTACAGCTGTTTTCAAAATAATGCATCTAGAGTCAGCCTTTTAGGGAGTGTTGTATGTGTATAAGTGTTTGTGCAGGATGTGATTGTTTGTATGTTACCTCTATTTTCTTACATTTTTCCCAAAATATTTTCAAATACCCATAATCTCATCATTTTCCTTTATTTCCTCAAACCCTGGATAAATTTCTCAAATATCCCATTTCTTTCAAAACCCAGGTGGTTTTCCATTCTACCATTCTACTGGATCTCGAATTTCCAGCTACATTTTATATCCTGCTTGCAAATTTTTCAAAATTTCCTACATTTTCCTAAGTCTCATTCCGAGTCTTTCTCTGTTTCAGTCCGATGGCATCCAGTCAAGTCGATCCTATCTTTCCTGAATGTCACATCTCCTACGAGGTGCGACAAGGTCATTCTAAACATCGAGCCCTTAGCACCGGAACTTTCATTCCCCGGTGGTACTATTCCTAGCTCAAAAGCTTTTCTCGAAAGTTCCCGGACCATTTGAGCGAGTGTGGATTAGAATTGGCATCAGCAGAAGGAAAACAGACCATTAATGGCAACCTGATACACGCAATGGCAGAGCGATGGAATCCACTTACATGCACTTTCTGGTTCCCATGGGGAGAGATGACCGTTTTAATGGATGAATTTTCAGAAATTATGGGGTTACCAGAACCAGCCGGTCAACCAGGAGATCCGTTAGAACATCAATTCCTGATCAATGTCATGGGTTTGGACCCCCGAGACTCTTTGGCTCGTATGACAGGTCACCGATTTTGGTCCCTGATCCAGTTGGATGAAAATGAATATGTCGACCTGCTTGATCATGCATATAATTCAGGGTTTATTAACATTTAAATATGCATGATTTTATAAAATAATGTTTCAAAAACCCAATTTTATGTTAGTTTTTGAGTAAATGTGCTTAAATGATTTAAAATTAGAAAATGCATGAAAAATAGTTTTATTTTACATTCTTATGCCTATTTTAGTTTTTGTAGTTGGTTTTAGTTTTTATTAAAAGAAAAAATAAAAAAATTGGAGAAAAATAGTTTTATATTCATTTTAAGTGTTTGTGTTTTTTAGAAAAGAAAAAAAACATAGTAGATTAGTTTTTGAAGTTTCTTTTATAAATAGTTTTGTTTTTGAAAATTTTTATAAGTAACCAATTTATACGGTTTTCTTGATTTTTAAAAATAAAAAAAAATATATAATAATAAAAACAAACCATTGCATGGTTTGTAATTTTTGGAATTTTAAAAAACTGAAAAAAAAAAAAATTATAAAATAACAAACCGTTTTACACGGTTTGAATTCTTGAAAAACAAAATTAAAAAAAAAATATATATCACAAACCGGTTCCAACCGGTTTGCATTTCAAAATAAAAAAAAAATTGTTACAAACCGGTGAACCGGTTTGTACTGTTTTAAAAACCCAAAGCAACGAAAAAATAAGGCGTCTCCCCTGTACGCCTGAACCTTGCCCTCTTTCCCTTCTTTCCCTCCTTTCTCCTTCTCCTCCACCAACACCGGCCCCTTCTTACTTCTTTCTTCCTCTTCTACCTATTTTTCTCATCTTCCTCAACCGGTGGTGGTGATGGAACCTCAATCCGGCGACGGCGCACGGTGGATGACCGCCCTTCTTCCCTAATCCTTCCTCTGGTCCCGGTAATTCTTCTTCTTCTTCTTCTTCCAGCATAGATCTTCATTATCCGGTGGCAAGGAGTCTTCAATCGGTGGCAGCGCACGAGGTGGAGGCCACCTCTTCTCCGATTTCTTCATTTCACGGTAAGTGTTCAGAACTCCTTCTTCTTCTTCTTCTTCTTCTTCTTCTTCTGCAGGTTCCTGAATGAATTCCGTTTGTAATACTGTGTAGTACAAACTAAAAAAAAGAAAAGAGTTGAAATCAAAACAGAAAGAAAAAAAGTTTTGTTTACTCGATCATTTCTGTTTCCAATTTTTTTCCGATCTTTGATTTTTGTAATTGATGTTGTAGTTAAATGAACTTTGATTCGAAATTGATAGTCTGAAATCCATAATGTCACCGGATTACAATACTATGCTCTAAAAATTTTTGATCGATCACCTAGATTGATGCCTGTGTTTTTTTTCCGGCGATAATTTTTCCGGCGATCAAGATTGAATCCAATTTTTGTTCGGTTACCTGATTTCAATCAGCTAGAAGTTCAGATTAATATCTGATTTCTAGTTTTTAATACATCTGATCTGTTTTTAGCCGAACTCTCTTCACATTTGCAATGAAAACCTGAGCCTTCTTGAATTGCCGGAACTATCTCTGAATCCATAAACTGATTGAGTATTGCTTAATTGATTGGATTTAGTTTGATTGAGGTATCATCGTATTTGATTAATTGCCTGATAACTGGAATCAACATTTTTGATTTCCTGTAATTGACAACTGAACTTTTCAATTGATTAAATATTTTGAGAAATTTCAGTCTATCAGAATTATCACTTTGCTATTCGTTTTTCCGACAAGAATGATATGATGCTGGACCGATTTAATTGGATATCTGGATTCAGTTTGAGATATCGAATTATCTGATGATAAGGATTAAGCTGATTTTTTAGATATTACTTAGTACTTAGCTTACTTAGTATTTTGATATTAGGCTACTTAGTTGATTGATTGATTCTTTGATATTAAAAATAGTTGCAAGTAGTTAGCTAGACTCAATAAAAATAAAAAATTATATCATTTGCATTTAAAATTGTCATTTAGATTTATTTAATGATTTCTTTCGTATTCTTAGCGATTAGTAGTATATTTTAGTACATTCTATTTCTTCTTTCTCTGGTACTGCTTGTGTTTCGTTTGACTTGTGCAGGATTGCACGAGATTGGAGCAGAAGAGAATACGTGACATGAAGTACGAAGATAGAAGATTTTTACTTTTCAGTTTAGACTTAGAATTTTAATTGGGTTTGTAAATATTGCACTTTACGCCCTCTGCGAAGGGTATTCATTTGTTGTAATAGTTAGTTGTTTTTACCTTTTCTGAACATTTTTACATTTCAATAATTCGACAATAAAGAATAGTTTAGATTTGTGTACTTGAATACGAAATATTCCCGTTCCCTGAGTTCGACCCGGTCTCATCCACTAGTGAGAACCGGTTTTTATTATTTGATGTCTGGTTTTCACATGTTTTTCATATAAAAAAATCTTTTCAAAATTACAACGATTAAGACATCAAATTTTTGGCACCGTTGTCGGGGAACGGCGTAATATTAGTATTCGCTTTATTGCCTAGTGTTTGTGTTACATTTAGGTTTAGAACCACGTATGTGCAGATCTTAGAGACGAGCTTACTTTTCTGCACAGCCCACCTATTAGGATTCCCTTAGAGGTGACTGTGTACGATTGGTACCGTACACATAGATTTTATATTTCTTTTTGCATAATCTCTGTTATATGTAACTGCGTGGTGTTTGTTTAGTTTTTGTTGTTTTTAGTTTACTCGCTTTGTGGTTTGCGTGGTTTGGCCGCTTAGTGCGTTAGTTAGGTAGAAAACCCAGAGTTAGGACGTGTGCTACACCGGTCTACTCTAAGGTGTAAGCAATGGCTGACGATCATCATTTAATCCGTCCTTTGAGGGAGTACTTCATGCCAAATACGTATACTCCTACCTTCTGCATCACGAGACCTGATGTAGGAGCGAGCCATTTTGAGATTAAGGCCAGTGTGATTCAAATGCTACCTTCGTTTTATGGCCTTAGCAATGAGGACCCATATCGTCATCTCGACGAATTCCTTGAGATTTGCTCGACTGTGCGAATCAATAACTTTGGAGATGATGCTATGCGGTTGACTTTGTTTCCGTTCTCTCTCAAAGATAAAGCCAAACACTGGTTAAAATCTCTTGAGACGGTTCGTATTACTACTTGGGAAGGAATGCAAAAAGAATTTTTAAAAAAATATTTCCCAATTGGTAAGACGAATCAGTTTCGTAAAGCTATAACCAGTTTTTCTCAAATTGAGGGAAAACAATTTCACGAGTCTTGGGAGAGATTGAAAGATCTTCTCCGCAAGTGTCCCCATCACCAGGTGCCTCGTTGGCAGTTGGTGCAGTATTTTTATGACGGGCTTACTGAAAAGCATTGTCAAATGGTTGATTCGTCTTGTGGGGGCACTTTTATGCTCAAGAGTGAGGACGAGGCGTGGTCTTTATTTGAGACCTTGAGTGAAAACACGATGCATCATACCTTGTCTTCACGGCTCGATAGGACTACTTCTCTGTCTAGTGGTCCTAGGAAAGTTGGGATTTCTGAAGTTGGGTCCGAGTTAGAATTGCGTACCAAGGTTGACCAGTTGACTAGGAAGTTAGATCACTTCTTAGCCAATTCTTCGAGAAATCCAGTAGAAAGAGTGTGCGAGCTATGCGCTAGCCCTGCACACTGTGTTGCGGATTGTCCGACAGCGTCATTATATCCTAAATTCGTTCAGGAGCAGGTGAATGCTGCCCAAGGTTTCGCTAAACCCATGCCCGATTCATTTACATCCTCATATAACCCAGGTTGGCGAAACCAGTTTATTTCCCCATCCCATCAGCCCTCCCAGACACAGTATAGACCCAGTAACTCTTCACAAGGTTACTCGCATCCAATTTTTCCACAGGTTCATCCCCCAGCCCAACCTCTTTATACTCAACCCTATGAGCCTTCATTTAGTCAATCCTTCCAAGATAGGATATTACAAGTTTTGAGCTCCCATACGCAGTCAATAGCCAAGCTAGAGACTCAAATGGGACAATTGGTTGAGACCTTCAGTAGGCAAAGCGAGGGGAACCCATCTAGTCAGTCTGTTGTCACATCCAAGGGAGAGGATTCCATGTCATTTGACTTGCAACCTACTTCATATTATGAGCCAGTCAAATCTGTTACATCCCTTCCGTATGGAAAGGCGTGTCACCCCACTCAGGAATCGACTCATGAACCCCATATCATTTCTACTGACGGGTCGATCTCCATGATACCTCAGCAGAAGGGGCCTTACTCACAGCATACATTTTCATCATATAAAGCCCCATTTTCTCAGCCTTTAGGATCACCAATTCTTAATAAGCAAGAGGTACAGATGCAGAAGGTGCTTGATCAAGTCAAGCCTGATCATATTCACCACTTGTCTGAAGTTGCATTCATTGCTACTCGGTCGGTCCTAGACTCTCGATTCTTGACCAGTCTCTCAGATGAGACTAATCTCAGTTCTTCATGTCAAGAGATTCATGGTGCTAAATTTGGAGGTAGAAGGGATGGAAACACAGTGCGTAGTGTCACAGATGACACTCTTTTCTTTATAGAGCCCGGTTGAGCCTGACTTCATGTCCATTGATCTCATGGACGATGAAGGTTTTTCCAGGGATCCGTCTGGCTGTGGACGTGAAACTTAGCGCTTTATGGGAGGCAACCCATATTCTGTATAGTATTACATTTGTTGTTAGGATTTGTAGATTTTATTTGGTTTTATTTTTCGTTTTTCTATCTTTTCTATGAGTTTCATGTTTTGTCTTGTATACATTGCATTCATTACATTCATAGAACATGTATTTTTAATTCATGTCAGGTTATTCTACTCTTTCCCTCATTTATTTCTCTCATGTGCATTCACTGAGTTTCATTCAAGCATGGGGGAGTGCCACTGGGACAGTGTCATTCAAGCATGGGGGAGGGTGTAGAATGCACACCTTGATATTTCTGTTTACGTTCTTGCACATGTTTACACTTATCTCATAAAAAGTAGATTTTTAAAGAAAGAGTTTGAACTTATATGAATGTTATTTCAAATCTGATGTTTTTAGAGGATTTTTAAGCCCCACGAAAATTTTTTCTGACATAGATCTAAAAATTATGGTTGTTTATGCGGATTTCGAGGAAATGATGATAGATACATGTTAGAATTTATTTTGAATCATAAATATGAATATGCACAGTGCTATTTTTGAAAAACTAAGCAAATGAACAAAAGTGTAAACAAATGAGCTCAAAAGAAAAAAATATAGCATGTGTTAGGTTGTTTGGATAATTCCACAATCCTTAGCAAGGTTGTTAAATGCGATGAGGCAAAGCGAGGCGTTGAGCCTGCGCTTCGCCTCTGAGGCGTACGCCTCAGGTACTGAGGCGTACGCCTCTCACAACTGGAATGGAAGTGAAGCGGTGGGAGGGGAGGCAGTAAGAGAAGGAGCACCCGCCCAGCTGGTATGGAAGCGAGGGATATGTCGGTCATCTGGTGGTCGGAGAAGACTGAGCAGCAGCTGCAGCACAGCAACTCCGGTGGTCGGTGGTCACAACTGGTCGGAGGTTGATGAGGGGCGCATCACAGCAACGCCTCAGTACCTTGAGCGTGCGCCTCGCCTCTGAGGCGTACGCTTCAGGTACTGAGGCGTACGCCTCTCACAACACTGATCCTTAGTAGATGGAACTTAGATGTAAGTTGAAACTTTTAATTCTATTTTCGAAAAGGAGAGTGGAAAACTTTGTGATCCTAAGTAACTGAGAACATATACAAGTTGAAATGTTTGACTCTCATGTTATAAGGGTGAATGAAGGAAGTCACTTTTATGTCTTAGTTGATATCTTTTGGTATGTATTGAAAAAGTATAGAAGATATTGACATTGCACAAGGCATAAAAGCAGACCACACACAAGCTATATGAGAAAAATAAGTGCGCATAAAGAAAAAGCGTGAAAAGAAAAAAAAGAAGATAAAAGAGCTTAAAAAGAAAGAAAAGTTCAATGCTTAGAAGTGTAATTGAGAAAACCTGAGCAGAAAACATATGAGTGAGGATAAGTAAATAATAATATGTTTTTATTGGATTTTCTAAGAATAAAACATAAATAATTGTGATATTTTAGAAAAGTGAAAGAAATTCTTTTCTGTGGTGGTGCATAAAAGACTCTAATTATATTTCGATTTTGAAATAACAGGAAATATTTGTGAAAATAAAGTCTTTCATTACCTACTACTTATGAGGATGTGTAATATTATGCATACATGACAGAGATGTTTGTGGGTAGCATCACTGCAAACCCTCACGAGACCTTACTCGCCCACTGGGGTAACCCAGGGGTTGAAAGGGCTTGTTGCATGAGCTAAATGCAACCGTGATTCCTACGAAAGTGAGTTAGGTGATAGTTGATTTCTTGCATTTTTCTAGTTTGCTCGAGGACTAGCAAAACATAAGCATGGGGGTATTTGATCATGCATATAATTCAGGGTTTATTAACATTTAAAATATGCATGATTTTATAAAATAATGTTTCAAAAACCCAATTTTATGTTAGTTTTTGAGTAAATGTGCTTAAATGATTTAAAATTAGAAAATGCATGAAAAATAGTTTTATTTTACATTCTTATGCCTATTTTAGTTTTTGTAGTTGGTTTTAGTTTTTATTAAAAGAAAAAATAAAAAAAATTGGAGAAAAATAGTTTTATATTCATTTTAAGTGTTTGTGTTTTTTAGAAAAGAAAAAAAACATAGTAGATTAGTTTTTGAAGTTTCTTTTATAAATAGTTTTGTTTTTGAAAATTTTTATAAGTAACCGATTTATACGGTTTTCTTGATTTTTAAAAAAAAAAAAATATAATAATAAAAACAAACCATTGCATGGTTTGTAATTTTTGGAATTTTAAAAAACTGAAAAAAAAGAAATTATAAAATAACAAACCGTTTTACACGGTTTGAATTCTTGAAAAAAAAAAAAAAAAATATATCACAAACCGATTCCAACCGGTTTGCATTTCAAAAAAAAAAAAAAAACTGTTACAAACCGGTGAACCGGTTTGTACTGTTTTAAAAACCCAAAGCAACGAAAAAATAAGGCGTCTCCCATGTACGCCTGAACCTTGCCCTCTTTCCCTTCTTTCCCTCTCTTTCCCTCCTTTCTCCTTCTCCTCCACCAACATCGGCCCCTTCTTACCTCTTTCTTCCTCTTCTACCTATTTTTCTCATCTTCCTCAACCGGTGGTGGTGATGGAACCTCAATCCGGCGACGGCGCACGGTGGATGACCGCCCTTCTTCCCTAATCCTTCCTCTGGTCCCGGTAATTCTTCTTCTTCTTCTTCTTCCAGCATAGATCTTCATCATCCGGTGGCAAGGAGTCTTCAATCGGTGGCAGCGCACGAGGTGGAGGCCACCTCTTCTCCGATTTCTTCATTTCACGATAAGTGTTCAGAACTCCTTCTTCTTCTTCTTCTTCTTCTTCTTCTTCTGCAGGTTCCTGAATGAATTCCGTTTGTAATGCTGTGTAGTAAAAACTAAAAAAAAAAAAAGAGTTGAAATCAAAACAGAAAGAAAAAAAGTTTTGTTTACTCGATCATTTCTGTTTCCAATTTTTGTCCGATCTTTGATTTTTGTAATTGATGCTGTAGTTAAATGAACTTTGATTCGAAATTGATAGTCTGAAATCCATAATGTCACCGGATTACAATACTATGCTCTAAAAAATTTTGATCGATCACCTAGATTGATGTCTGTGTTTTTTTTCCGGCGATAATTTTTCCGGCGATCTAGATTGAATCCAATTTTTGTTCGGTTACCTGATTTCAATCAGCTAGAAGTTCAGATTAATATCTGATTTCTAGTTTTTAATACATTTGATCTGTTTTTAGCCGAACTCTCTTCACATTTGCAATGAAAACCTGAGCCTTCTTGAATTGCCGGAACTATCTCTGAATCCATAAACTGATTGAGTATTGCTTAATTGATTGGATTTAGTTTGATTGAAGTATCATCGTATTTGATTAATTGCCTGATAACTGGAATCAACATTTTTGATTTCCTGTAATTGACAACTGAACTTTTCAATTGATTAAATATTTTGAGAAATTTCAGTCTATCAGAATTATCACTTTGCTATTCGTTTTTCCGGCAAGAATGATATGATGCTGGACCGATTTAATTGGATATCTGGATTCAGTTTGAGATATCGAATTATCTGATGATAAGGATTAAGCTGATTTTTTAGATATTACTTAGTACTTAGCTTACTTAGTATTTTGATATTAGGCTACTTAGTTGATTGATTGATTCTTTGATATTAAAAATAGTTGCAAGTAGTTAGCTAGACTCAATAAAAATAAAAAATTATATCATTTGCATTTAAAATTGTCATTTAGATTTCTTTAATGATTTCTTTCGTATTCTTAGCGATTAGTAGTATATTTTAGTACATTCTATTTCTTCTTTCTCTGGTACTGCTTGTGTTTCGTTTGACTTGTGCAGGATTGCACGAGATTGAAGCAGAAGAGAATACGTGACATGAAGTACGAAGATAAAAGATTTTTACTTTTCAGTTTAGACTTAGAATTTTAATTGGGTTTGTAAATATTGCACTTTACGCCCTCTGCGAAGGGTATTCATTTGTTGTAATAGTTAGTTGTTTTTACCTTTTCTGAACATTTTTACATTTCAATAATTCGGCAATAAAGAATAGTTTAGATTTGTGTACTTGAATACGAAATATTCCTGTTCCCTGAGTTCGACCCGGTCTCATCCACTAGTGAGAACCGGTTTTTATTATTTGATGTCTGGTTTTCACATGTTTTTCATATAAAAAAATCTTTTCAAAATTACAACGATTTAAAAGAAGACATCACTGCTCGAGTTGTACCGCCAGTACGGGACCTTCGTTGAAGTCAGCTCACTATCAAGGACAGCTAAAGAAAAGATTCAAAATGCAATGGTTCTATGCACTGTAGGATTAGCCCACTTCCCAGACGGACAAAACTACATGGATATCAGAATAATACAGCTTATGAGAAGATGGGGAAGTCGACAGACCAACCGATTCTCCATAGCCATGGCAGCGCTCGCTTTCCTGTATCGGAGTCTGACTCGTTTCTCACTCGGAGAATCAATTTTAGTTGAAGGTCGCATCTACGCCCTTCAGTCCTGGTTCTTCCAGCATGTTCCAACCCGAGCGAGCTCTTTCAGGTATAACGGTCAAGAACTTCTTCCAGTGGCGCAGTACCGGTCCTTGATCGATAGCATTCAAGAAGATGATGTAGTTTGGGATTACTTTTATCGACAATTATCTCCTCCCAGATACACATACACTTATGGCAAGCGGTTCAAGTTGCTGGGACCATTCTTCTGCACTTACTACCAACCGGAGTGGTGTGTTCGGCAGTTCTCCCAGAGGCACCAGTACATCGAAGCCAGACTACTATCAGGAGCTATGGCAGAATTTGATCTCACTTCCGCACAATGGTCCGGGGCATATCATTCTGCCAGCTACAGCTGGGATTCCTTTGTCTCTCTTAAAATCTTTCCTGGTCCTAGAGTGTCTGCTGACTATCGTGAATGGTGGCAAATTGTCTGTCCTCCACCTCTTTGTCAAGATCAATAAAAGTTCACTTTTTTTTCATTTTAATAAAATTCTCTCTCTTTTTATTGTGGTTTGACGACCTCGCCTAGGTAACAAGGCATATTTTTCGTTGTTTATTTCTCTTTCAAAGAAGGACAACACAATTGTCGTGATTTCTGCGATGACTCAGTCCCTAGTAATGGGATAACTTTTTCAAATTGTCTACCATATTTCTAGTAAATATTTCTTCCAAAAGCCAATTCCTTTAGAATCTAATCAGGTCTTTGCCCTGCAGAGAGCATCCACAACATTTGATGGTTCGAACAAGGTCAGGAAGAAGAACCGCATCACCACAACACTCTTCAGCCTCAGAAGGAGAAATGGATCCTCCCGTGAATCAAGATCAGCAACAAGAGGATGATGGCATAGACCCGCAAACATATGCCATGTTCCGAAAGATGATAAAAAAAATGATGAGTGAACAAGCTGGTACCAGTGTAGAGAAGAATCCATTCAGAGAGAAATTCCATGGGCACAAGAATAAGAAGGCTTCCATAAAGCAGATTCAACCAGAGGAAATTTTAGATAAATCAGAATCAGTGGAAGATACTGAGGAAGAATATGAGGTGCCTCCGGCATTTCAGAAACATGGCCAAGAACAAAGGAGGAGCCACAAACCAAAGAGTCAGGTTACAGAAGAACCCCTGCAGACACAATTCAAAGAAATGGCCAGAGTGGTTAAAGATCTACAAGCCCATGACAAGGGCAAGAAAGCCTTCACTAGCGAGGACTTTTATGATGGCCTAGAAGGGGACGATGATCTAGAAAACCTTCATCGTAAATTCATCAAGTTTGATGGTTCTGGCGACCCAAAAGCTCATCTTGCCACATTCTTTGTTGAATGCTCGAGATTCAAGAGTGATAACAGAGCATTATCCCTATGTTTTCCTCGCAGCTTGGAAGAAGTTGCAGCTAAATGGTATGCTGATCATATTAATCCCATCGAGCTCAAGGAGTTCGATAAAGTGGTGAACTTGTTTATTGAACGCTTCTTGTTCAACACAAAGGTGCTTCCTACACTAAGCCATCTCTGCAATTTGAGGCAGAACGAGAATGAGAAAGCACGAGATTTCATTCACAGATGGAGGTCAGTCTGCAATAAAATGAGAGATCCCATTTTAGAAAGGCACGCCCTGTCCCTAATCCTCAACAACTTTTCTCAACCTCTGAGAGAATTGATCTCTACCGCACCATCCAGGACCTTCATTGAATTAACTAAGCGAGCAGAATGGCTCGAGCTGAGCGTAAAGAATGGAGTCTATGAAGGCTTCACTTTTTTCAAGAGTAACCCCCAAGGTGAGCAGAAGAAGAAAGTTCACTTCACCTTCTCTGCCAATAACAAAAACAACAACATCCGAAATCAGTATAAAGGGCAGAAGAAAGATTACTGCTATGGCGCAGGCAATTCCAACAATAAAGGAGATCAAAAAATGAAGCCTGCTCCTCAATACAGCAAGCCTTCTCAGCATAATCAAGGGTCGAAACTGCGTGAAAAAGTTAAACATGAAGGATGGAGTTACAACAAAAAATTTACTCCTCTCGACCAATCACTCGAAGATGTGCTTGAGTACATGCTCTCGAAGGAAATGGTCAAGTTACCTAGACTGGCTGATCCCCCTATGCATATGGGGAAATGAAAAGATCAAATCTGCAAGTTCCACAGAACAGTGGGACACAGCACTGAGAACTGTTTCATTCTTAAGAACATTGTGCAGGATCTTATTGACAAGAATTTATTGAAAGAAGGAGAAGAAAAAGAGAAAATGGATATTTTAAAGCAGCCCTTTCCTTCACACACCACAGCAATGATATCAGAACAACCATTTTTACCTCACAAGCACATCAAGCCATGTTTTGTACAAGATCTCCAAGTTCAACATCAGGTGTCAGTGCTACGTCAAGCAGCTCCAACTTCGAAGAAGATGGACATAATCTCGGCATTTGGCAAGATGAAGGTAGCTGAAGAACCCACAAGGTCATCCCCCAAGTTAAAAGGAATTCCTGATTTCCTTAATCAGTTCATCAAGCCTATGCCGGAAAAGGAAAATCAAAAGCCTTTGACTGCTCTGTCCAATGTTTCAATTTTGGACTTAGCCAAGAATTCTAGCAAGCATCAACAAGTACTGGATGACTTGCTTAGGAAAATTAAAGTTAAACCCAGTACCACACCTGAAGACATGGCACAAATAGTGAATTCAGCCATGACCAATGCGCCGATCACTTTCTCGGATGAGGACCTTCCAAAGCCTCATTCCTTTCATAATAATGCTCTGTACATTGTCGTGCGAGTAAGAGGGATGACAGTACCCCATGTGCTAGTTGATGGAGGTAGTAGCCTCAATATATGTCCCAAAATGACCGCAAAGGCACTAGGGATCAAGGAAGAAGAGTACATTCCGGATCCTATCACCATCTATGGGTTTGACAACCATGGTTAAACGGCTAAAGACAAGATATTTCTGGAGGTGTTCATCAACTATTCGGTACATTCAGTGATCTTTCATGTGGTCAATGTGCCACCCACCTACAATCTGCTGCTCGAAAGAACGTGGATCCATAATGCAAATGCAGTGCCTTCCACCCTTCATCAATGCGTGAAATGGTCAAAAGGTGGAATGATTACAATAGTGTTGGGAGAAGACCCAGAAGAAAGGCTTCCGCAACCCATGATCCCCCGACCATCATTCACGACGGATATCCCAATCATCACGGAGGGTGAAGAAATCAGTCTCAGAGAAAATCGGGAAATACTCCAAACAACCTCAGAATTGTCTCTGCACACTGTAGCCATGACCCGATGGAGAGGTCCTCAATTCTTCAAGATCGGAGACCGGATCAACTACAGTGCCATTAAAGATCACCCGTTGTTCCCACAATTCATGAAATCAAGAAAGAGATTTGATTTGCTTTTGAAACATGGATATCAACCCTTTAAAGGACTGGGCAAAAATGAAGATGGTCGTGTCGAGCCAATGATCCAAAAGCATCGTCCCCATAGAGCAGGACTAGGGTTTTCCGGTGGGAGCTCACCAAAGAAGACTGTTTTTGTCAAAGGGGCACATTGAAGACCATTTGTTATTTTCTTTCAATTCTTTCCAAAATAAATGTCTCATTTTATCAATGTCTTTGATCAATTCAAAATCAATAAAATTCCAAGTTTCTTTGTCTATCTGGATGCCATATGTTTCCTTTCCGTCTATCTCTTCATTTTATAATTTTAATGCCATTTTATGCATAGTTCTCTTCGAATGATTGCTTGTCTTACGATGGGCAATTTTATCTGAATCAAATTTCTTATCCAAAATTTCAGAATGACTTCTTGGACAATCAAGAAGCTCGTTCTCAATCCAAAGGCTTCCCAGAAGTTGGCAACAATTCACCGAGTCAAAGCAAGCACAAAAGATGGCAAAGTTGCAAAGCAGTCAGATGATTATGTAGAATTTGATCAGTCTCTTCAGGAATTACCAGAGTTCGCCTCAGCTCAGAAGCAGGATGAACCATCTGCTCTAGTACAAGATCCGACTGAAGATGTCAATATAGGTTCAGAGGATGATCCCAAAATTCTCCAGATCGGAAGCAATCTGAGTCCGGAAGAGAAGGAAAGGCTTACAAATTTTCTCAAGCAACATGAAGTAGTGTTTGCATGGACATATGAAGATATGCCGGGCTTGGACCCAAAATTGGTCGAGCATCGCCTCGTTTTGAAGCCAGATGCTAAGCCAGTTAAGCAGAAGCTGACAAAAATGGATCCCATAATAGAACAACAAGTCAAAGAAAGACTTGAAGATTTGCTCAAAGCAGGGTTCATTCGGACTATTGACTACCCAGATTGGTTAGCCAATATCGTTGTCGTTCCAAAAAAAAGTGGCAAAGTGAGGATTTGCATAGACTTCAGAGACCTCAATAAGGCAACTCTGAAAGATGATTATCCACTTCCAAGCATCGATCTTCTAGTCGACAGCACGGTAGGACACGCCATGTTCTCTTTCATGGATGGATATTCCGGCTACAATCAGATTAAGTTGGCTGCCCGCGATCAGTCAAAAACTTCCTTCACTACGCCTTGGGGCACCTTCTGTTACACAGTTATGCCTTTTGGGCTCAAGAATGCAGGAGCAACGTATCAACGAGCAATGGATGTTATCTTTCACGATCAGATGCACAAAATCATGGATGCATATGTTGATGATATCCTCGTGAAATCTAATGAGGAAGAAGATCACCTCGAAGCCCTTGATCAAGTTTTTAAGCAGCTCATTCTCTATAAGTTAAGGATTAACCCGCAAAAGTGTGTCTTTGGAGTCGAATCAGGCAAATTGTTGGGTTTTCTGGTCAGCAAAAAGGGAATTGAAGTTGATCATGTCAAAGCAAAGGCTATCATTGATATGCCACCCTCGAAAAATCTCAAAGAATTGTGTAGCCTTCAGGGACGCATGCAATCAATCCGGCGATTTATTTCCAACTTGGCAATGAGGTGCGAACCTTTCAATCACTTGCTCAGAAAAAGAGTGAAGTTCGAATGGGGACCAGAGTGTCAGCAATCGTTCGATCGGATTAAGAAATATCTTCTCAATCCTCCTATCTTGAAGCCGCCAGAATTGGGAAAACCTCTTTTGTTATATATCTCGGTCAATCAAGTCGCATACGGTGGATTCTTGGCACAGTATAAAGAAGGCAGTTAATAGAGCACGCTATTTATTATGTGAGTAAGACTTTCATAGACTATGAAAAGAAATACTCTCAAATAGAGAAGACTTGCCTTGCTCTGGTATGGATGTGTCAGAAGCTAAGACACTACCTGCTGACATCTGAATTCAAAATCTTGTCCAAACTCAATCCTCTCAAATACATTTTGGAGCAACCTTTCCTCAGTGGACGGGTCGCCAAATGGCAAGTCTTACTGATGCAGTATGACTTAGAATATGTCTCGCAACAATCAATCAAAGGTCAAGCAATTGCAGATCAATTGGCAGATTTTCCTCTGGCAGAAGAAGTAAAAGCCAAAGATGACTTCCCTGATGAACAAATATGCAATATCCAGCAATCTCCAATCTGGAATTTATTTTTCGAGGGTTCTAAGAATATGGCTGGAATAGGCATTAGAATCTTATTAGTCACTCCTGAGAAGGAGATGATTCCATTTTCTCTCAAGTTAGATTTTCAATGCACCCACAATATGGATGAGTACGAAGCCCTGATTGAAGGTATAAAGATTCTACTAGACTTTAATGTCAAGAGAGTGCATGCTTATGGCGAATCTCTACTCGTTGTCAATCAAGTCCGAGCCGAATGGCAAGTGAAAGATCAAAAGCTATTTCCTTATCAGAAAATTGTTTCAGCTCTTGTCAGCAAATTTGAATAATTTCAACTAATTCATATCAAGAGAGATTTTAATCAAGTGGCCGATAGCCTAGCCAGTTTAGGCTCCATTATGGCGTTCATGAATGGAGAATCTTTTTGCTCTTTTGAAATTGGCAAACTTGACCAACCTGCTCTCCTTCCAACAGAACAAATAAACCAAGCTGAGCAAAAGAAGAAGCCTTGGTATTACAATATTAAAACTTTCATAGAAACTGTGGAATTTCTTCCAGAACTCTCAAAGAAAGAACAGCGAGCAATCCAGCGTATGTCTACTCGATATTTTATTCTGGCCAATGTCCTCTATTGTCGTGGATTCAGTTCAGAGTATTCCAGATGCTTAGACCAAGACAAAGCCAAGTCGTGCGAGAAGCACACAAAGGCATTTGTGGTGGTCATGTCGGCTACCAAACCCTTGTCAAGCAAATCATCAACGTCGGTTATTATTGGAAAACTATGCAGCAAGACTGTTATTATTTTGTGAAGAAGTGTGTTCAATGTCAGATACACGCACCTTCCATCCATGCTCCAGCAACATATTTGCAGTCTATTGTTTCTCCATGGCCGTTCTCTATGTGGGCCTTCGATGTCGTAGGTCCCATCACTCCTGCTTCGAATGACCACAAATACTTCCTTGCTGCAACAGAATATTTCACCAAGTGGGTAGAAGCCATCACCTTACGCACAGTAGAAGGCCGACACGTAGTCTCTTTCATTCACAAGAGCATCATTTGCCGTTTCGGCATCCCACATGACATCGTGTCAGATAATGGCAGTCATTTCAAGAATGAAAAGATGAAGACTTTTTGCTCAAAATTCAAAATTTATCATCATTTTTTCGCTCCCTACTATCCTCAAGGGAACGGTCAGGCAGAAGCTACCAACAAAATTTTAATTTGTATCTTGGAGCGAATTGTAGAAACAGACCGTGACTGGCATGAGAAGATCCACGATGCACTATGGGCCTATCGAACCACTATTCGCACTCCAACAAATTCTACTTCATTAGCACTGGTCTATGGAACAGAAGTAGTATTGCCGCTACATGTTCAGAAGCCCGCTTTGAAATTCGCATCGCTTCTAGAATTACCTTTTGATCAATACCAGCAGCAGCGACTGGTACAACTAGACTTGCTCGATGAGAGAAGGCTAAAAGCAGCAGAGCATGCCCAATCCTATCGCCAGAGAGTAGCTAGGTAGTATGCGAAGTATGTTATCGAAAGGAGATTCAAAGTCAATGATTTAGTGCTTCGATCTACAACTTATCTCAAGCATCATCCTGGCGGAAAATGGTCGCCTAATTGGGAAGGTCCCTATGTCGTCAAAGAAGCATTACCCCGCAACTCATATCGGCTCATCAATGCCGACGGGGTAGAATTAGCAGATCCCATTAATGCTCGACACTTGAAAAAGTTCTATACTTGAAGCATCTATTCTTCCTTTGTAATCTTCCTATTTTCTTCAAATAATGATCAAACTTTCTTTCCCAGTTACACTGGGGCATTTTTAAAAAATTTGTTCTGTATGCAGGTAGGATAAACAAATCTCTCATTTACACATTTGTGCATGCATGTGCATCAATTCACATTCATTTGCATTCAACTGCGTTAACAACAATCTGGTCAGTATTGGGATTTCAACAAACAGTCCCATCACAATTTCTAATGATTCCAAGTGGAAAGATAATCACCAGTACTGAACCAAAACCCAACGCTCGAACTGGTATTATTTCAAAATCCAGTGCTCAAACTGGTACATTTTCAAGTCGGACTTTGAAAACCGAGTTCCGACTCGGGTTTGTTTCAAATTATTTTCTTTGAAAACCGAGTTCCGATTCGGGTTTCCCTTCAAATTATTTTTCTTTTTGAAAAGCTGAGTTTCGACTCGGGTGTTCCCTTCAAATTATTTTCCTTTGATCCGAGTTCCGACTCATGATCTCTTTACCTTATTCGAGCTCTGACCCGAGCTCTTCATTCTCTTTGTTGATCTGAGTTCCAACTCGTGATCTCTTTACCCTATTTTGATCTCTGATCCGAGCTCTTCATTCTCTTTTATCGGTCCGGGTTCCGACTCGTGATCTCTGTATTTTTATTTGATCTCTGACTCGAGCTCTTTATTCTCTTTTGTTGATCCAAGTCATTTTGATCCTCAGGATCAGTCAATTTTTCGAATTTGACCTTTTACCCACCAATTCTCAATTTCGATCGTTAGGTCATTCAATTATCCAATTTCGACCTGCGGGTCATTCAATTTTCAACAATCAATTTTCCAATTTCCAATTTCGACCTTTGTGTCAATCAATTTCAATATCCAATTTCAATCATTTTCTCTTGCGAGAGACCTTTTTTATAGGGAGAGTTCGAGGGAGCTCATTCTTTTCGCATGCTATCCAATTCGTTCACTTAGCCCTTTTCAAGGAGAGTTTGAAGGGACTCGCATCTTTGTGAACCGTTTGCAAAATAATTTTCAATTTCACACAAGGAACCCTTTCATAGGGAGAGGCTCGACGAAGACTCGCTTCTCTTGTGACCCCCCCCCCCCAATTTCATACTAGGTCATTTCTGTCATGGAGGACCCTCATTTAGGGAGAGTGTGATGGACTCGTTCCTTTCATGACCCAATTCTTTAACCTCACTATTATCGGCCCCTTTCCATAAGAGAAGCCTAATATTAGGGAGCTTTGACGAAAGCTTAATTTCTCTTTGAAAGTTCGTTTTGCAAACACCTCCTCTTCAGGGAAGAGAGGACTATTTCCCATTTCCCATTCAGGTAAGGGCTAAGCCTGAGTCTCTCTTTTGTTTGGGGAAAAAGAGAGGAGAATTTTTGTCACGAATGTGTTGAGCCGGACCTCAAACGCTCTCTTTCACCAAGAATTTCAAGAAAATTTTGTCAAATTGTCAATCAATTATTTGTTGATTTCAGTGTCTTTATTGCACAAATCTCTATCTGGGTTTACCTTTAGCATTACTTCCAAAAGAGTGAAGCTTTTGCGAAAAAAGATTCAAAATTCAAATTCTTTTTATTGGCCAACCAAAAGGATGAAGGATAAATCCTCGATATGGCCAGAAAAGAAGATTCAACGTTATTGCAAAGCCATAAATGATTGATATTGATCGCAGTCCATGACACATCTTAAAAGATTATTCTTGAAAAATGAGCAGTGGAAATATCCTGAGCGTTAGAAAAAGAGAACATTCATCAAAACCTTGTCTCCTTAAAATCACTCAAGCTGCCATTAAATATTTGCAAAAGGGATCTCTCAATTGTCGCCAAGATGAAGACGAATTAAGCGAGTAGACCCCAGGGGCCAAAGAAGATTTGAAACATCTCCAAGATGACAAAGTTTGTGACGGATCCTTCCAGGGAAAGTCCAAAGCAATGTTGAGATGAAGGCAGATGCGATGAACCTCCCAACAATCTCTAAAAGATATTTAATTTCAGCTATCATTCAAAGATCTCTAAACCCATGAGCCAACATCGTCCAAGAAATCTCCAAGTTGCAAGAGTTTGTGATGTATTCTTCCCAAAAGAGAGCAAGAGAGGAAAAAGAAAGAGAGAAAAAGTCAAGACATCTCCAAAATGAAGGAGAATGTAGCCAAAACCCAAGAGAGTCAAAAGAGTGCAAAAAGATTATCATGAGAGAAGCTCCCAGGATATCAAACTGCCAAATCTATCAAGAATCCTCTTTAAACTTGTGAAATTCTATTATCATTATTCTTTCATCAATTGCTTTCATAATATCAAATTTTCTTTCTTGTTCATATCAAGGAAATTGATAGCTTTCTTGAAGAAGGTCAATTGCAAGCAATTTGGATTTCAAATCTCGATCCTACGAAGTCAATCTCGTTTGGAGGTAATGCTTCAGGTAGAAAAGAAAGAATACCTTTGCAATGATATGCATCATTTTCAAAAACTTTGAATCAACAACAGAATTCTCAATATTTTGACAATATTTTCTAGCTATCTTGACGTGAAGTGAGAGCTTGATGTTCGTCTTTGATACATCATGACACCAATTTTAAATCCCTCTTAAGGACTTGATTCCTTCTCTTCTTTGAGAGCATGAGCTCTCAGATTCGCACACTTCCCTGTGTCCCCACTGTCCCACCATAGACAGTCCCATTTCGGTTCAAGGTCGAACCACCAATTATTTTCTCGCAAAAGGCAATTTCAAAAGCTATTTAGTCTCAGCAATGAGACACCCAAGATCAACTCCTTTTCAAGCTTCAGGGACCCCATTTTCCTTCCTTTTGCAAAACCCCTGTCGGATTTATTATGCAAAATCTGAAGGTTTCATCATACCATTTCATTTTCCGCCCAATCAGGATAAGGGTACAAACCTGAGCCTCATTTGATAAGGTATTCCTTTTTTCGCCCGATCAAAATAAGGGCATAAACTTGAGCCTCATTCAAAGAGGTATTCCATTTTCCACCCGATCAAAATAAGGGCATAAACTTGAGCCTCATTCAAAGAGGTATTCCATTTTCCACCCGATCAGGTTAAGAGTATAAACCTGAGCCTCAATCAAAGAGGTATTCCATTTTCCGCCCGATCAGGTTAAGTGTAAGACCCGCAATTTTTCAGAAAATATCTGAATAAAATTCATGAGGCATTTACCGGTAAAAATAGCATTTCTTTTCAGAATGCGAAACGAATCAATTCCTGCGAGCCAGTTATACTTAGGATATTTGTCGAATCGCGAATATATGCTCAAACACTCTGGAAGCCATAACTTCCTACCTGAATGAAATCAAAGGATTCCTGCGAGCCAACTTTCTTAGTTACGTCAATACGAAGGGAATGGCGTACTAAGAATTTTTCGGAAAAAAATCACCGAAAACCCGAAATTTTTGCGGGACCCACGGAAATATTGGTGGGACCCACAGGAATATTCCTCAGAAAATATCTGGTGGGACCCACAAAAATATCCCATGGAATATCCAAGTGGGCCCCACACCAAGGAACCTCTTGAAATTAAAAAGAAGCCAAGGGGGTAGAATGGGCATGGAAAAACCCAAGAGGAGGTGGGCTTGGGCTATAAATAGCCCTCCCCACTCTCTCTCTTCTCATAAAAATCGACCCCCCCTCTCTCTCTTGCCTTCTTTCTCTCTCCTACTTCCTAAAACCTCCCCTACCTAGCCTAGCCCACCTGAGCCCACCTGACCTGGTCTGAGCCTGCCTGACTTAGCCTGAGCCTGCCTGACCTGGTCCTAACCCACCTGACCTGGGTCTGAACCCACTTGACCTGGTCCAAACCCAGTTGACTTGACTTGAACCTAGTTGGGTTTAAAGTCAAAGTCAAAGTCCTTTTTGGTCCTAATTCCGATTTGGGTTTCTGAACCCAGACTTAGCCTACTTGAGCTGAGTTCGAACCTGCTGAACCCAGTTGACTTGGATCGAACCCTGTTTGGTTCAAACCACTTAGGTTGAGTAGCTTGACCTGCTCTACCTCTTTCTCAACTAAGTCACCTTCATCTGACTTAGTCTGACCTCTCGAAGGAAGGCTCGAAGACAAAGAAGCAACTCGGAGCCGTTTCTTCCACGATTTGAAGTAAGTTCGCTTCGTTGATCCATCTCTCTCAAGTATTGGATTGTTTGTATATAGAATATACTTTCTGAAGTAGTATCTTGCTTTAGTTCTTGATTGAGCCCTTTTTGGACACTTCGGTGTTCACCCGCTCGTCTCGTAACTATCGTCGGATATATCTATGTTCAAACACGCAGTATATGCGTTCTTCAAAATGGTATCTCACTTTAGTTCTTGGTTGAGCCCTTTAGGACACTTCGGTGTTCACCCGCTCGCCTCGTAACTATCGTTGGATGCTGATCTAGGTGTATATCTGCTGATTCTGCCAACGCGTCTTATATCGCACAGGCTATGTAATTTACCTTTGCCGTCGCGTCGTATGATGCCAAGGCTCCCTGTTTTCTGTACTTCCGATTACTGCACTTCCGATTATGCATTTACTTACGCCGTCGCGTCGAACGATGCCAAGGCTCCTGCTTTCTGCAATGTATTTACTTACGCCATCGCGTCGAACGATGCCAAGGCTTCTGCTTTGTTATATATGTAGAATATTTCGTTCAGTTACACACCCTGAACAATAGTATATGCATTTCTTTACGCCGCCGCTGTATAAAGCACAAGCTTCTGCTTATACTACATATATAGCGCATAAATGAGCGTTCAAATGGACATCAACTCCAAATCGCCCATGCGATTCCTTGACCGCTCCTCGTTCAAGATTCTGCTTGACGAATGAAGCCCCTATTGGAAAGGCTTCATCTTTTTGGCAAAATGCTCTTTACGTAAAAACTAAGTCAATTACGTATGGCCTGGCTATGGCCAAGGGTTCCTGCAACCTTGATGGATGCAAAGTACGCACAACGGTGCGCATCCATTTCCCGAATTAAGCGTGGCGATTTCCTACCAAAGAGGGGAGATGCCGCTGAAATGGATAAAAGAAACGCACGCTTTCTCCGTAAAAGAGAGGAAGTGCTGATGAAATTTCTGAAGAAGCTAAGAATAGCTCAGAAAGAACGTAGCAGGATACTCTGACATATAGCAGAGTGCTACCCAGTTCATGGTTTGCCCCCTACAACATAGAAGGGTTCGTCGCACCACTGCCAGTAGAGTAGGGGAGGTGCTGACGAAATGGTTGGCAGAAGAGCTGCCGAAACCAATGGAACGGCATAATGATGTCCGTTGATGGAACGATGCCAGATCGACTCGTATCCTTGTGCTTGCAAGAGCACCTTGCTCGTAAGGGCCGCTGAGCCGGAGTAGAGGTTGCGCCTTGGCTAGGTTTGGACTCGTTGCGTAAAAATACGCCGAGTAGCCGATCTATTTAGATCGAGTCATATGCATGCTCATTGAGAACGGTTACACAACCAGACTCGTAAGGGCCGAAGAGCCAGAGTGTGTTGTTTCCACCCAAAGAGGTGTGATGATCGTGGTGGCCGAAGTGCCAAAGAGCGGTGTTCTGCATGCATATGAATAAGACTTAAGGTCGCACACACCCCGCGGTTGAAGATCGTGTTAGGGGTACCCCCTCAGTAATGACTGTGTTGGGGAAGACTGAATGGGGTCGGGTACATACTCCCGTAGTGCTGAAAGCACGGGCTGCCTAAATGGCATGCAGATTCTGTCCAAGTAATTGTAAGACTGGCAGACCCCTTTAGGAATTATGCTCACTGTGGAATGACAGTGATGGTACAGCCTTGAGTGACATGTATTTTACTTTGGACCTGATAGAGTCCATGATGGCCTCAGTCACTCATGGGTTTTGGGGTCGTGGTTATCCTTAAGATCTAAGGATTGAACCCAACAACTGCAAGTAGAGGATGCATCCGAATATGGGCCTAGTAGGATTCTTCCAGTTGAAACACACTGCCCTACTATGGATAGGGTCAACAGGCCTCTGGGGTATCTAAAATACATAGAATAATCAACCCCCAGAACGTCGCGTTGATGCCCGGACAATAGCTCTACCTGCGTACCAAAGGCGGGAGTGGTTAATTATCAAACAATGCATTAGTTCTAGGTACAGCGATGCTTTGAATGTATGAGTGAATGACGTGTTGAGTCAGTCCTGCATAACCTTTGTGAAGGTGTCATGTTCGGTATACTACTGGACCGACTGGGCGAAGACCCGTGTTGTATCCGCACGACTAAGCGAAACTCGAGGAGTTGTCCTTAGATGCGTGGGATACGGATGTGCCAAGTATGAAGACTTGAGCTAGACATCACTTTGAGACCCGAAAGAGGTCATGGCTAAGTCGTGGAGACTTAAGCGGTTATTCAAATCACAGCCCTGAAAAGGCTTGCTCTAAGTCATGAAGACTCGAGCGGATGTTCAACTCATAGCCCTGAGGAGGCTCTTGCGATATACGCTAAGTCTTGGAGGCTTGAGCGTCGTTATTGCGTATTGCGACCCTGAGTGGTCATTATTGTAATTGAGTTGAATGGATGTATGACTGCATGCTTACCAGACCATCAATGGTTCTGACCCCGTTTAATGGGGATTTCAGGTGTTGGATCTGTGTGACGATATGCGAAGCAAGGCGGCATCGAGTTCTAGGGTTTCTCTAGACAGAGTTGTACTGCTTCCTTTTTATTGAACCTTCACTGCTTTTCTAAGCAGTAGTGTTGTAATAAACATATGTTTTCGATAAAATGGAACACTTTGGTGGTCAATGAGTTGCTTGGCCACATACCTACAACGTGCTCGGAGTTTTCTAAAACCGATGACTCATTATCGTCTTATTCCGCTGCTAAAAGCTTTTCTAAGTTCCGCTGCAAAGAAAAAAAAAAAGAAATTCATGAAAATTTTAACTTAGCTTTGTTTTGGAAATCCGGGGCGTTACAGAAATGGTATCAGAGCATGAGTCTGAGAAACCTGGTTCAAGATCCGTCATGGTCCCGATATCGCACTGTAAGTATATGTTTTTATACTTTTGTTCTGATCTGGGTGCATCTTTGTATAGATGGCAACTCATGACTCGCGTGGATACTGCTATCGCTGCAAGGTCATGCACGATGAGTGGATATGCCCGTATGAAGTCCAAGACTGCCAATACTGTGGCGAAGATGGGCATTCCGCCAACGAATGCCAAAGGAAATATACCGCCGATATGGGTCGGCGGGCTTCAAAGGGTCTCAGGGATGAGACTTCGCGTGTCAGTGGACCGCATCACTCTAGTGTTGGGAGCAACCATACCCCAACATCTTTTGATGAATTACCAAGGCTAAGGGATTTTGATTTGAACTTCCCTGCGGAGGTCTATCACTCGCCAAGCTACCATCCGGCATCACATATGCCGAGCTTAAATGGCAGGAACAAAAGAGGGGATTCTTTCTGTTCGCCAATCATTATTCCAAACTCCCAGAGTCTTGATCTTGCTGACTGGGAAAGTGGACTAGAGTCCCTCATATATCCCCAATATTCGCTTGCTAGTGCGGAAGTGCCGCCCAAGCCAAAGCTAGTAGTGCCTGCACCAAGGCCATGTGGCAATATATGGACCTTTTGGAGTTCGTCTTCATCAAAGAAATCCAAGTCTTAAAGAGACTGGTGATGTTTTGGAGTCAGTAGACTCATGTATATAGTTTCTCAACGCTTAAAGTCTGCCAGTGCGGCATGACATTTTTGTTTAAGGCAATGTTTGTGTAAATATGATGTATATTAAGTAAATAAAGCTTTTACTTCCATATATACATTGAGAAACTAAAAACAAGTGCTTGTGTGTGCATAGATAAATGGCTCCTACGATGAGGAGAACCATACCAAGCGAGGAGTCTCATACGCAAGGATTCCTGTTGGAGACACTCAACAACCTGGTTACAGCCATCCGTGAAACGAGGCCAGAACCAGTCGCACCACGAAACGAGCACCTGGGAGGAGTGACTTATGAGAAGTTCCTCAAGCTTGACCCGCCAGTTTTCATTGGCAGAGCCGATCCTGAGCTCGCAGAGAGTTGGATCGAAGAGACAGAACATGCCTTCTTAGTACTGGGAGTACCAGAGGAAAAGAAGACTAACTTTGGCACGTATCGGTTGAAAGACAATGCACGGAAGTGGTGGGATACCACTAAACTTATCCAGTTCTCACAAGTCGAAGTCATTCCTTGGACTGACTTTCAGAGGACTTTTATGGATAACTACTTCCCGTTGCATTCCAGAAACAAGAAAAAGATGGAGTTTCTGGAGTTGGAACAGGGCGGTATGAGTCTAATGGACTATACCACCAAATTTCAGAATCTAGAGCGCTACTGCTCTCGATTGTTCGAAACAGACCAAGAAAGGGCCGACAAATATGTGAATGGTCTGCGCGAAGGGCTGCGATCTCGAGTGATAACAAGCATGCCTTCGACTTTTCAGGCTGCGGTAGCAGCAGCTTCAAAAATCCAAGAGGACTGGGCACGATCTAAAGTGATCGTAGCAAAGAAGCCCATAGTGAATGGTGGGAATCGTAAAAGGACGTTCCCAAGTGGCCAGGGTTCACGACAACCCTTTCAAAAGAAGAAGTTCCAAGGAGGGAACAACACTCAGCAAGTCGTGAGGCCAAGATAGAACCCAACTCTGAATGGTCAGCAGTCCAACTTCAGCTGCCCAAGGTGTCGTATGAACCACCCCGGAAAGCCATGTCCTCGTGACATTGGTGGGTGCTTGTATTTTGGCAAGATGGGCCACTTTATAAGGGATTGCGCCAAGAAGGCTGCAGATGAACAGAGGGGTAATGCCGGATCTGCCGGACCCTCTCGACCAGCGCCACAACGTTCTCAGTTTCAACGACCTCCACCTAGAGTAGAACAAAGGCCTGCTGCAGGTCGTGTATACGCTGTAACGACTGAACAAGTCGAAAATGGTGACCTGATTGAAGGCACCGTACCTGTTAATGGACATGCAGCTTACGTCTTGTTTGATTGTGGTGCTACTCATACGTTTATCTCTGACGATTTCACCGAACAACTCCACGCTTCGGTGCAACCGATTGATAAAATGATCGAAGTGTATAACCCGTTGGGTTCACGCACCAAATGTATCCGGTGTGTGAAAAATTTGGATATTGAGATAGCAGGGCAACACTTGCCTACTGACGCCATCCTGATCGATATGATACAGTACGATGTCATTCTGGGAATGAATTGGTTGGCTCAGAATAATGCCAAGATTCTGTGCCGCAAGGGCAGAGTGATTCTATCTCGACCCGGATTGCCTAAGATGGAATACCGGTTATCCAAACCTGTTCCGCAGAAAAGGCTCATATCAGCACTTAAGATACAAAAATACCTTAGGAAGGGTTGTGTGGCCTTCCTGTTGAGTCTCTCGGTGGAAAAATCCAACGACCAACCCCTTGAGAGTTTGGAAGTGGTACGGGAGTTTCCCAATGTATTTCCTGAGGAATTGCCAGGACTTCCGCCACTTCGTGAGGTTGAATTTGGAATTCAATCCTTACCTGGAACAGCGCCGATATCAAAAGCCCCGTATCGAATGGCGCCAGCTGAACTCAGTGAGTTGAAGTGTCAGTTGGAAGAACTGATGGAAAAAGGGTTCATCCGTCCTAGTGTGTCACCGTGGAAAGCCCCAGTGCTGTTTGTAAAGAAGAAGGATGGATCCCTTCGGTTATGCATCGATTATCGGATGCTTAACCAGGCAACTGTTAAAAATAAGTACCCGTTGCCTCGGATTGAGGACTTATTCGATCAACTCAGAACAGCGAGGGTGTTCTCCAAGATCGACCTCAGGTCAGGATACCATCAACTCAGAGTAAAGGAAGAGGATATACCTAAGACCGCCTTCAGAATGAGATATGGCCATTATGAGTTCGTAGTAATGCCCTTCGGACTCACTAATGCGCCTGCTGCCTTTATGGATCTAATGAACCGGATATTCAGACCATATTTGGATAGCTTTGTCATCGTCTTTATTGATGACATTCTCGTATATTCTGAGAACAAGGAACAACACGTAGAGCACTTGAAAAGCGTCTTGAAAACCCTTCAAGATAACCAACTCTATGCTAAGTTTTCAAAATGTGAATTCTGGCTAGACAAAGTGATGTTCCTTGGTCATGTGATCTCAAAAGATGGAATCGCAGTGGATCCTGCAAAGGTGGAAGCTGTGATGGACTGGAAGCAGCCAGAAAATATTACTGAGGTCCGTAGCTTCCTTGGACTTGCCGGATATTATCGGAAGTTCATACAAGACTTCTCCCGAATCGCCGTACCGATGACGAAATTACTTAAAAAGGGAGTCAAGTTTGAATGGACTGACCAGTGTAAGGAGTGCTTTGAGGTTCTCAAACAGAGGCTTACCACTGCCCCTGTCCTTACCTTACCTTCTGGTCAGGGAGGCTTCGTGGCATATACCGATGCCTCAGGAACAGGTTTGGGTTGTGTGTTGATGCAGCATGGCAAAGTAATCGCCTATGCATCACGACAGTTGATAGTCCATGAGAAAAATTATCCAACCCACGATCTTGAGCTTGCCGCGGTAGTGTTCGCACTTAAAATTTGGCGACACTACCTTTATGGAGAGAAATTTGAGGTCATGTCGGACCATAAAAGCCAAAAATACCTTTTTTCTCAAAAAGAACTCAATATGCGGCAACGGCGATGGCTGAAATTCCTCAAAGACTATGAATTCACGCTTTCCTATCACCCTGGAAAGGCGAATGTTGTAGCAGATGCCCTTAGTCGCAAGACTGTTGGCACTCTGGCCAGCCTAACCGGACAATGGAAGTTGATGGAGGATTTCGTCAACTGGAAGCCATTTTTGGCTGAATCTGGCAGAATCCAAATGTCATGTTTGACGATCCACATTGAGTTCCTCGATCGCATCGTAGCCGAACAGTTCAAGGATCCCCAGTACTTGGAATTGAAAGCTCGTGCTGAAAAAGATGACATTTTCTTCCATTTGAAAGAAGATGGAGGAATATGGATGGAAGAAAGGATTTGGGTTCCAAATAACCCTGAGCTAAGACAGGAAGTACTCCAGCAGGCTCATAATAGCAAGTACACCATTCACCCTCGAGGTACGAAGATGTTCCGAGATTTGCAGAGAAAGTACTGGTGGAAGGGTATGAAGCGTGATGTGGCTACGTTTGTCTCGAAGTGTTTGATCTGCCAGCAAGTTAAGATCGAACATCAGCGCCCTGGTGGAAAGATGCAACGGATCGAGATTCCAGAATGGAAATGGAAAGGCATTACGATGGATTTCATCGTTGGATTGCCTCGATCCAAGAGACAACATGACTCAATATGGGTGATCGTGGACAGACTCACCAAGTCTGCTCACTTCCTGCCAATCAACACTCGATACTCAACTGAACGATTGGCGGAGATCTACATTCGGGAAATCGTTAGACTCCATGGAGTGCCGATTTCGATCATATCCGATCGTGACCCGAAGTTCACCTCTCACTTTTGGGAGCAGCTTCAGAAAGCCCTGGGGACGAAACTCAAGTTCAGTACAACATTCCATCCCCAAACAGATGGGCAATCAGAACGAACCATACAGACTCTTGAAGATATGCTAAGAGCCTGTATGATGGAATGGAAAGGTGATTGGGATTCCCACCTAGCGTTGGCTGAATTTGCTTATAATAATAGCCACCACGCTAGCATTGGGATGGCGTCGTATGAAGCCTTGTACGGGCGACCCTGTCGATCACCAATCCATTGGGGTGAAGTGGGTGAGCGAACCTTGGACTCGCCCATTGTGTTGCAGCATTATACTGAGCAGGTCCACATGATCAGAAAGAAGCTACTGACTGCTCAGAGTCGACAGAAGAGCTACGCCGATCAGCGGCGTAGGGAACTCACTTTTGCGGTTGGAGATAAGGTTTTTATCAAGGTCTCTCCAACCAAAAGTGTGTTTCGTTTTGGAAAGAAGGGGAAGCTCAGCCCCAGATTCGTTGGTCCCTTCGAAGTTTTGAGAAGAATCGGAGAGACTGCCTACCGAGTAGCATTGCCACCACAATACGTGCAAATACATGATGTATTTCACGTATCAATGCTTAGAAAGTACGTTCATGATCCTTCTCACGTCATTCAACATGAAGACATTGACATCCGAGAAGATATGACAGTAGAAGAAAGGCCAGTGGAGATCATGGACCGACGGGAGCAAGTGCTAAGAACGAAGGTCATTCCACTTGTTAAAGTGAGGTGGCAGCATCATGGAATCGATGATTGCACTTGGGAGCCTGAATCAGATATGCGGGATAAATATCCTGAACTCTTCACCTTGTACTCTTAGCTGAATTTCGCGGACGAAATTCCTTTAAGGGGGTAATGATGTAAGACCCGCAATTTTTCAGAAAATATCTGAATAAAATTCATGAGGCATTTACCGGTAAAAATAGCATTTCTTCTCAGAATGCGAAACAAATCAATTCCTGCGAGCCAGTTATACTTAGGATATTCGTCGAATCGCGAATATATGCTCAAACACTCTGGAAGCCATAACTTCCTACCTGAATGAAATCAAAGGATTCCTGCGAGCCAACTTTCTTAGTTACGTCAATACGAAGGGAATGGCGTACTAAGAATTTTTCGGAAAAAATCACCGAAAACCCGAAATTCTTGCGGGACCCACGGAAATATTGGTGGGACCCACAAGAATATTCCTCGGAAAATATCTGGTGGGACCCACAAAAATATCCCATGGAATATCCAAGTGGGCCCCACACCAAGGAACCTCTTGGAATTAAAAAGAAGCCAAGGGGGTAGAATGGGCATGGAAAAACCCAAGAGGAGGTGGGCTTGGGCTATAAATAGCCCTCCCCACTCTCTCTCTTCTCATAAAAATCGACCCCCCCTCTCTCTCTTGCCTTCTTTCTCTCTCCTACTTCCTAAAACCTCCCCTACCTAGCCTAGCCCACCTGAGCCCACTTGACCTGGTCTGAGCCTGCCTGACTTAGCCTGAGCCTGCCTGACCTGGTCCTAACCCACCTGACCTGGGTCTGAACCCACTTGACCTGGTCCAAACCCAGTTGACTTGACTTGAACCTAGTTGGGTTTAAAGTCAAAGTCAAAGTCCTTTTTGGTCCTGATTCCGGTTTGGGTTTCTGAACCCAGACTTAGCCTACTTGAGCTGAGTTCGAACCTGCTGAACCAAGTTGACTTGGATCGAACCCTGTTTGGTTCAAACCACTTAGGTTGAGTAGCTTGACCTGCTCTACCTCTTTCTCAACTAAGTCAGCTTCATCTGACTTAGTCTGACCTCTCGAAGGAAGGCTCGAAGCCAAAGAAGCAACTCGGAGCCGTTTCTTCCACGATTTGAAGTAAGTTCGCTTCGTTGATCCATCTCTCTCAAGTATTTGATTGTTTGTATATAGAATATACTTTCTAAAGTAGTATCTTGCTTTAGTTCTTGATTGAGCCCTTTTTGGACACTTCGGTGTTCACCCGCTCGTCTCGTAACTATCGTCGGATATATCTATGTTCAAACACGCAGTATATGCATTTTTAAAATGGTATCTCGCCCTAGTTCTTGGTTGAGCCCTTCAGAACACTTCGGTGTTCACCCGCTCGCCTCGTAACTATCGTTGGATACGGATCTAGGTGTATATCTGTTGATTCTGCCGACGCGTCTTATATCGCACAGACTATGTAATTTACCTTTGTCGTCGTGTCGTATGATGCCAAGGCTCCCTGTTTTCTGCACTTCCGATTACTGCACTTCCGATTATGCATTTACTTATGCCGTCGCGTCGAACGATGCCAAGGCTCCTGCTTTCTGCAATGTATTTACTTACGCCGTCGCGTCGAACGATGCCAAGGCTTCTGCTTTGTTATATATGTAGAATATTTCGTTCAGTTACACACCCTGAACAATAGTATATGCATTTCTTTACGCCGCCACTGTATAAAGCACAGGCTTCTGCTTATACTACATATATAGCGCATAAATGAGCGTTCAAATGGAGATCAACTCCAAATCGCCGATGCGATTCCTTGACCGCTCCTCGTTCAGGATTCTGCTTGACGAATGAAGCCCCTATTGGAAAGGCTTCAGCTTTTTGGCAAAATGCTCTTTACGTAAAAACTAAGTCAATTACGTATGGCCTGGCTATGGCCAAGGGTTCCTGCAACCTTGATGGATGCAAAGTACGCACAACGGTGCGCATCCATTTCCCGAATTAAGCGTGGCGATTTCCTACCAAAGAGGGGAGATGCCGCTGAAATGGATAAAAGAAACGCACGCTTTCTCCGTAAAAGAGAGGAAGTACTGATGAAATTTCTGAAGAAGCTAAGAATAGCTCAGAAAGAACGTAGCAGGATACTCTGACATATAGCAGAGTGCTACCCAGTTCATGGTTTGCCCCCTACAACGTAGAAGGGTTCGTCGCACCACTGCCAGTAGAGTAGGGGAGGTGCTGACGAAATGGTTGGCAGAAGAGCTGCCGAAACCAATGGAACGGCATAATGATGTCCGTTGATGGAACGATGCCTGATCGGCTCGTATCCTTGTGCTTGCAAGAGCACCTTGCTCGTAAGGGCCGCTGAGCCGGAGTAGAGGTTGCGCCTTGGCTAGGTTTGGACTCGTTGCGTAAAAATACGCCGAGTAGCCGATCTATTTAGATCGAGTCATATGCATGCTCATTGAGAACGGTTACACAACCAGACTCGTAAGGGCCGAAGAGCCAGAGTGTGTTGTTTCCACCCAAAGAGGTGTGATGCTCGTGGTGGCCGAAGTGCCAAAGAGCGGTGTTCTGCATGCATATGAATAAGACTTAAGGTCGGACATACCCCGCGGTTGAAGATCGTGTTAGGGGTACCCCCTCAGTAATGACTGTGTTGGGGAAGACTGAATGGGGTCGGGTACATACTCCCGTAGTGCTGAAAGCACAGGCTGCCTAAATGGCATGCAGATTCTGTCCAAGTAATTGTAAGACTGGAAGACCCCTTCAGGAATTATGCTCACTGTGGAATGACAGTGATGGTACAGCCTTGAGTGACATGTATTTTACTTTGGACCTGATAGAGTCCACGATGGCCTCAATCACTCATGGGTTTTGGGGTCGTGGTTATTCTTAAGATCTAAGGATTGAACCCAACTACTGCAAGTAGAGGATGCATCCGAATATGGGCCTAGTAGGATTCTCCCAGTTGAAACACACTGCCCTACTATGGATAGGGTCAACAGGCCTCTAGGGTATCTAAAATACATAGAATAATCAACCCCCAGAACGTCGCGTTGATGCCCGGACAATAGCTCTACCTGCGTACCAAAGGCGGGAGCGGTTAATTATCAAACAATGCATTAGTTCTAGGTACAACGATGCTTTGAATGTATGAGTGGATGACGTGTTGAGTCAGTCCTGCATAACCTTTATGAAGGTGTTATGTTCGGTATACTACTGGACCGACTGGGCGAAGACCCGTGTTGTATCCGCACGACTAAGCGAAACTCGAGGAGTTGTCCTTAGATGCGTGGGATACGGATGTGCCAAGTATGAAGACTTGAGCTAGACATCACTTTGAGACCCGAAAGAGGTCATGGCTAAGTCGTGGAGACTTAAGCGGTTATTCAAATCACAGCCCTGAAAAGGCTTGCTCTAAGTCATGAAGACTCGAGCGGATGTTCAACTCATAGCCCTGAGGAGGCTCTTGCGATATACGCTAGGTCTTGGAGGCTTGAGCGTCGTTATTGCGTATTGCGACCCTGAGTGGTCATTATTGTACTTGAGTTGAATGGATGTATGACTGTATGCTTACCAGACCATCAATGGTTCTGACCCCGTTTAATGGGGATTTCAGGTGTTGGACCTATGTGACGATATGCGAAGCAAGGCGGCATCGAGTTCCAGGGTTTCTCTAGACAGAGTTGTACTGCTTCCTTTTTATTGAACCTTCACTGCTTTTCTAAGCAGTAGTGTTGTAATAAACATATGTTTTCGATAAAATGGAACACTTTGGTGGTCAATGAGTTGCTTGGCCACATACCTGCAACGTGCTCAGAGTTTTCTAAAACCGACGACTCATTATCGTCTTATTCCGCTGCTAAAAGCTTTTCTAAGTTCCGCTGCAAAGAAAAAAAAAAAAGAAATTCATGAAAATTTTAACTTAGCTTTGTTTTGGAAATCCGGGGCGTTACATTAAGGGTATAAACCTGAGCCTCATTTGATGAGGTATTTCATTTTCCGCCCAAGTCTTTGGGCATGGATTGGCTTTTTGAGTACCATGCTCAAGTCTTTTGTCGGGAAGGCAAGGTCGTTCTTTTTCGGCCTGATCGTCCTGTTTTGGAGATCAAGCTTCCTCGACCTATGCACGATAGCCGCATGATTTCTTCTATCAAGGCTCAGAAGTATATGCGGAACGGGGGTACTGCTTTCCTAGTCAGTATTGTCCCAGTTGAACCTAAGATGGTGTTGATCGATGACTTGGACGTGGTCCGAGATTTCGCCGATGTGTTTCCGGAGGAACTGCCTGGGTTACCTCCGAGGCGAGAGATCGAATTCGGTATCAAGTTGATGCCTAGAACAACACCGATTTCCAAGGCACCATACTGTATGGCCCCAGCGGAAGTTGAGGAGTTGAAGCGTCAGTTAGAAGAACTTCTCGATCAAGGTTTTATTCGACCTAGTGCTTCACTATGGGGAGCACCAGTGTTGTTCGTTGAGAAGAAAGATGGATCCCTGAGGTTGTGCATCGATTATCGGATGCTCAACTAAGCGACGATTAAGAACAAGTATCCGTTACCGAGGATCGAAGACCTTTTCGATCAGTTGCAGAAGGCAAAGGTTTTCTCGAAGATTGATCTCAGATCAGGCTACCATCAGCTTTGTATCCGAGAGGATGATATTCCGAAGACAACTTTCTTGAGAAGATATGGGTTGTGTGAGTTTGTGGTGATGCCTTTTGGCCTCACGAATGCTCCAGCAACGTTCATGGATTTGATGAACAGGATCTTCCGTCCATTTGTGGACTCGTTTGTGATAGTATTTATCGACGACATCTTGGTCTATTCGGAGAGTCTGGAGCAGCATCGAGAATATCTACGGATTGTTTTGAGTACTCTTCGTGCGCATCAGTTGTTCGCCAAGTTCTCTAAGTGTGAGTTTTGGCTCGAGCGCGTTATGTTTCTTGGCCATGTGATATCGAAGGACAGAGTATCCATCGATCCAGCAAAAGACGAAGCAGTTCTGGGCTGGAAGCATCCCCAGAATGTGTCTGAGATTCGTAGTTTTCCTTGATTGGCTAGTTACTACTGACATTTTATCAAAGACTTTTCGAGGATCGCTTTACCTTTGACGAAGCTGTTACGTAAGGGTGTTAAGTTCGTGTGGAACAGTGCCTATGAGGACAATTTCCAGATCCTGAAGACGAAGTTGACAACCTCGCCGGTGTTAGCGTTACCTTTTGGTATTGGTGGTTTTGTGGTATACACAGACGCCTCTGGTACCGGTTTAGGTTGCGTGCTTATGCAGCATGGCCGAGTGATTGCCTATGCCTCCAGACAGTTGAAGACTCATGACCGGAATTATCCAACGCATGATTTAGAATTGGCAGCAGTTGTGTTTGCTTTGAAATCATGGCGACATTACCTATATGGAGAATCGTTGGAGGTCTTTTCAGACCACAAGAGCCTCAAGTATTTGTTCTCTCAGAAGGAGCTGAACATGAGGCAGCGACGATGGCTTAAGTTCATCAAGGACTACGATTTCACGTTGTCTTACCACCCTGGTAAGGAGAACATTGTGGCAGATGTGCTTAGCCGCAAAACGAGTGGTGTTCTGGTTAGTTTTGTGTGGAGCTAGAAGATTGTTGAGGATTTCGTAGCCTGGAAACCTTTTTCTGTTGGTGATGGTTAGATCAGATTGTCTGGTCTAACCATTCGATCCAAGTTTTTGCCAAAGATCGTAGAGGTTCAGAAGCTTGACGACTAGTATGGCAAGTTTCTAGCCTTTGATGAACAAGCAGATTCTTCTTTTAGGGTGTCTAAAGATGGCAACGTTCGTATGAGAGATCGTCTTTGGGTTCCGAGTAACCCTGAGCTGAAGAGAGAAATTCTTGACGAGGCTCACATGTCGAAGTACATGATTCATCCAGGAGGAACGAAGATGTTCAGACTTACAGCGGAAGTAATGGTGGCATGGCATGAAGTGAGAGATAGCGGCTTACGTTGCAAGGTGTTTGACTTGTCAGGAAGTCAAAGCGGAACATCAGCGTCCCGGTGGCACCTTGCAGAAGATTGAGATCCCTCAGTTGAAATGGGAGGATGTTACGATGGATTTTGTGGTTGGTTTACCACTGACAAGGCGTAAACACGATGCAATTTGGGTAGTCGTGGACAGACTTTCCAAGTCCGCCCACTTCTTGCCGATCAGGATCAGTCAGTCGCTTGAGAGCTTAGCCGACTTGTACATTAGAGAGATCGTTCGATTGCACGGTGTGCCGAGATCTATTATTTCAGATCATGATCCCCGATTCACTTCGCGACTGTGGGGTCAGCTGCAGTCTGCTTTGGGGACGAGATTGAAGTTTAGTACAACCTTTCATCCTCAGACGGATGGACAGTCCGAGCGGACGATTCAAACATTAGAAGATATGTTGCGAGCTTGTATGCTTGATTGGAGGGGTGAATGGGATTCACGCCTATGTTTGGTAGAGTTTGTGTATAACAACAGTTACCACACTAGTATCGGGATGGCCCCGTACGAAGCGTTGTATGGTAGACTGTTATCGTCGCAAAATTTTTCCTTCTTCCCTTCCCTTGTGGGAGAGAGAGGAAAATGCTTTCACGAGTCAAACTTGACCGGATTTTGGAAATTGTTTTGAAATACTTGCCTCCGTTTTTTAAAATAGCAGGAAAATCCATGGGATGGGGCTCGACCTGTCGGTACGAGGTTTGACCGTTCTTGCCGCCTTTAACAGGGGTAATCGAACCAAGGACCAAAAATGTGCTTGACTTAGTTAAATCATCAAAATCGTGTTCTATCCTAAATGCACAGAGAATTCAGGCATGTGCTATGAAACTTTGTAAAATGTAGGTTGGAAAACATGATGTATGCTCAGAAAATGCTTTGGAGTTGGAAAGCATTTCTCAGGAAAAAGATGGAAATCGATTTTTCAGAAAATTCTTATAAGAGGATTTGAAATCTTAGGAAAATTCTAACTGGGGCATCTTTTTATAGCCCAAATTTGGAGTGTTTTTTTCTTTGCCACTAGGCTCGGCCACAAGCCGGCTTAGTAGCAAAGAGGGGCATCTGTAAACACCCCAAATTTTCACTCACCTTCTTGACATTTCCACCAAGCATCACATTTCGGTTCTCCAGAACCAAGGAAGGGCAAAATGGTCATTTTCCAAGATGGAACCTTGCAGAGAGTCCTAAATTCCATTCTCGAGTCTCAAGACTTCTCCATTTAGACTCAGAGACACCCTCAAATTGCAAATTCTCAAAATCTCATGCTTAACCAAAAGTCAGAATTTTCAAATTCAAGTTCAGAATGGCAACTTTGTAGAACATGTCTTTTGCATAGCATTGCACGAGCATTTCATATCATTTCACTGCACAGCATGTCATTTTGAGATCCAGAACTCCTGATTTTTCGAAATTGTCAATCCAAATTTGATTTTAAAACTATTCAAAATTGATTTCAAAACCCTGGGTTTTTAAAATTTTCAATTCTTCCCATTTTACCCCCAGGACCCTGAATTACGAAAAGTTTTTCTCAAGAAAACAATCTGGATGGTTTTGACATTTCAGAATTTTGCCAGTTGGAAAGAGGGGGACACAATTTCAAAATTCATAAGATCCTATTTCAAACTTTTACAAAAAGACTCAGAATTTCCCTACTTCTTTCAAAAATTTCGCCCCGAAGAGCCATTTTCTTTCAAGCTTTTAAAATCAAGCCAAATTTGGCTTCATGTTTTCCAAAACTAGCCTATTATTGTGAAAATTCCAAAATATCTCATTTGGCTCTTATTTCAAATAAAGGACGGGGGACCCGCCTCGAGGTGGTGTCACACTCAAATTCTCGAAATTTCCCTTATTTCCAAAATAGTGCCCACTCGAAAGTGGCCGATTTATAAAATCCTTTTATTTTGATTTAAATTTTTATAAAATACTTAGTGGGCCCACGTAGGTGGCACCCCACTAAGGCTTCTTGCCAAGAAAGGCAAAATTTTGTTTTCTCAAAAGAGGTGGCACCACCACAACAAAATTCATTTTTTTTTTACTTTATTACTTTTCAGCCCCAAGATGGAGCCACCGTGAAACCCTACCCAAGACACCATTTTTTCTAAGTTTCAAAAATCTGCTGGAAGAAAGGAGCCACCTCTCCCAAATGGCGACAATTTTTGAAATGTTTCAAAAATCACTTTTTAAAACTTATCACGAAGGAGCCCGAGCTTTGGGCTGAAAGGGCGGAACCTCTTTTTTAAAAAGAGGGTTGAAGCCACCCGAAAGGAGGACTTTCTCTTTTTCCCCTAACTCCCCAGCATAGCCCCTTGGATTTTTCTTTCCCTAACCCCTCAGCGCCCTCTTCTTCAGGGAGTCCCCTCTCGGCTAGCAGGAGGATACTTGTGGAGGCCCTCTTTGTAGAAACCCTTTGTTCCCCTCTGAAGATTCGACCCCTCATCTGTTCTTTCTGCCATTTTCCTCCAATAAAGTTACAAGGAACAGTATAAGAACGCCCAGCCTGCAGTCACAATCTACCAGGAGGCCCCATTGGCGATTCTTTGATTTCCATCTTTGGAACACCCCTGGCGGCAGCATTTGGAGACTCTCTTGCAGAAAACCGATCCCCCCCTTAACACCTCCTTTCCTCTCTTCCAGCAGAGGGTGGCTCTCTGACTTCTTCTCTCCCCATCTCCCGAACCCCTCTGGTTTTTCATCTCTGCTTCCACCCTCCTTAAAGGAAGTTCACATCTGCCAGGCATACAGAAGAACTGCCCTCTTCTGGTTACCGATCCTGAACGTTGAGCTTCCCTCTCTCAACACTCCAGTTTCTAGGATCCAACATCCGAAAGGTGTGCAGTTCGCATAATCAGGTAAGGAACTTCCTCACACCTGCTAATTTGGGAATCTTGCATCCTGTGTCGGTCATACAAAGGCAAATCCGTTGCACTGGTTGATGCGGTTTGCATCCAGCGTTGCCTAATATTTAAATCGATGATGTCTGGCAGTGGCCTCATCGATTCCTCTAAATAGCATGTTTTGAAAGAGAATCCATCATCTTTCTACTAGTCACATTGAGCCTACACTCTTAGGCTATTTTAAAATGCACATCATATTTCCAATGTTTTCAAAGTACTGTGCATTAAATCAATTAAACTCTGAACATATTCATGGCCACAGTCAGAATATGTGAAAGATTTATTTTGATTTAATGCACATTTTTCCAACCAATTCCTTAGAAAATCATTTCAAAGTGCATTCATTTACTCATGTCATTCGCATTATGAAACCATTGGTTTTCCCACGATTTTCTTAAGAAAGTTTCATTCTCAAAGAAATCAATTTCTCAAGAAACTCTGAGAATTTTCAAAATCGGTTTTCTCAAGTCAAGTTTTTCCACAGTTTTCCAGGAGAAAAGGTCATTTTCCCAAGATTTTCAAGAGAAGTCTCTTACCTTTTTCAAAGTCAAAATCGATTTCCAAGTATTCTAAGATTAAGATTCTCAGGATTTCAATTTCCCAAGTTTCAATTTTCCTTTTCCACAAGGGTTTTCTAATGAATTTCTATCATTTTCCTAAGAAAATTCTCAAAGTCCAAGTTTTCCTAAGAAGTGTTTCCCTTTTCAAATGTTCACCCTTTTCACAAGAATCACTTTTATTTTCCCATGATTTTCAACCATTCGTGATTTTCCCACAACTTTATGAACTTTCCCGTGATTTCAAAAACCCCTTTTCATCCGAGTTTCTTGAGAAATTGACTTTCCACCATTTTCCTGAGAAAGGTATCCCTTCTCTCAAGAATTACCTCTATTTTCCCAGGATTTTCAACTATTCATGATTTTCTCACATCTTTATGAACTTTCTCAAGATCTCAAATCTTTTCATCAGCGTTTCCTGAGAAAAAAATGATTTCCATCTTTTTCCTGAGAAATATTCTTTTCAACTCCAAATTTTTTCTAAGCATACATCATATTTTCCAATTTACATTTTCCAAAATTCTCATAGCACATGCCTGAATTCTTTGTGCATTTAGGATAGAACATGATTTCGGTAATTTCACTAAGTCAAGCACAATTTTGGTCCTTGGTTCGATTACCCCTGTTAAAGGCGGCAGGAACGGTCGAACCGCGTACCGACAGGTCAAGCCCCATCCCATGGATTTTCCCGCAATTTTCAAAAACGGAGGCGAGTATTTCAAAAAATAATTTCTAAAATCCGGTCAAGTTTGAAGCGCGAAAGCATTTTCCCTCTCTCTTCCGCAAGGAAGGAAAGATGGGAAAAATTTTGCGACGATAACAAGCACCGAGAGCATCTGCGTATTGTGTTGGGAGTACTTTGGGAGCACAGTTTGTTCGCCAAGTTCTCCAAGTGCGAGTTTTGTCTTCGACGAGTCATGTTTTTGGGTCATGTGATATCCAGTGATGGTGTGTCAGTTGATTCAGCGAAGGTCGAAGCAGTGTTGGACTGGAAGCAGCATCAGTCTGTTATAGATATCCGCAGTTTTCTCAGGCTAGCTGGTTACTACCGGCGTTTCATTCAGGACTTCTCCAGGATTGCGCTTCCTTTGATGAAGCTATTACGTAAGGGAGTCAAGTTTGAGTGGACTGACTCTTGTGAAGAGAGTTTCCAGATCCTGAAGACGAAGCTGACTACCTCTCCAGTGTTAGCTTTACCTTCTGGTAGAGGCGGCTTTGTGGTGTACACGGACGCCTCGGGTACAGGATTGGGATGCGTGCTTATGCAGCACGGTCGTGTTATTGCATATGCTTCGCGATAGCTGAAGATTCACGAAAGGAATTACCCGACTCATGACTTGGAGTTAGCAGCGGTGGTGTTTGCCTTAAAGTCCTGGCGACACTATCTGTACGGAGATACATTCGAGGTCTTTTCTGACCATGAGAGTCTCAAGTATTTATTTTCCCAGAAGGAATTGAATATGAGACAGCGTCGTTGGCTCGAGTTTATCAAAAATTATGAGTTTTCGTTGTCTTACCACCCTGGTAAAGCAAACGTCGTTGCAGTTGCGCTTAGTCGCAAATCGAGCAGTGTTCTGGCTAGTCTGGTGAGGAGCTAGAAGTTGATTGAAGATTTCGTGGCTTGGAAGCCATTTGCAATCGGAGGCGGAACGATCAGATTGTCTCGATTGGCCATTCGATCAAAATTCTTGCCTAAGGTTATCGAGGCGCAGAAGCAAAATGATCAATATCAAAAGTTTGTCGACCGAGCTCGTGAAGAGGGCTCAGTCTTTCGTATTGATGACAGCGGTTGTATCCGCATGAAGGATCAACTTTGGGTGCCAAATGACCCTGAGTTAAGAAAGGAGATTCTTGATGAGGCACATCTGTTGAAATACACCGTCCATCCTGGTGGTACTAAGATGTTTAAGGACCTTCAACGAAGGTATTGGTGGAATGGGATAAAGCGTGAAGTCGCAGCGTATGTTTCGAGGTGTTTGACTTGTCAGCTAATCAAGATCGATCACCAACGTCCCGGTGGTTCCATGCAGAGGATTGAGATTCCTCAGTGGAAATGGGAAGATATCACGATGGATTTCGTGGTAGGTTTACCGCGAACCAGGCGAAAGCATGATGCAATATGGGTGATTGTGGACAGACTCACCAAGTCTGCCCACTTCTTACCTATCCAGACCAGTCAGTCGCTTGAGAGCTTAGCAGACTTGTATATTCGAGAGATTGTACGGTTACATGGCGTACCTACATCTATCATTTTAGATCGTGATCCCAGATTCACGTCGCGACTGTGGGGACAGTTGCAATTAGCTTTGGGAATGAAGTTGAGGTTCAGTACCGCTTTTCACCCTCAGACTGATGTCTAGTCAAAGAGAACGATTCAGATGTTAGAAGATATGTTGTGGGCTTGTATGCTCGACTGGAAGGGTGAATGGGATTCACACTTGTGTCTGGTCGAGTTTGCCTACAACAACAGTTATCACGCTAGTATCGGTATGGCTCCGTACGAGGCTTTATATGGGAGACCTTGCCGATCACCGTCATATTGGGACGATATCAGCGATCGATCCAGTGAATCGTCGATTGTTCTTCAACACTACACTCAGCAAGTGCAGAAGATCTGAGAACGTCTGAAGGCAGCCTAGGACAGACAGAAGAGTTACGCCGATAAGAGGCGGCGAGAGCTTCAGTTTGATGTGGATGACATGGTTTTTGTGAAAGTATCACCGACGAAGAGTGTCTTTCGTTTCGGAAAGAAAGGAAAGTTGAGTCCTCGATATGTTGGGCCGTTCAGGATCCTTGAGAGGATCGGTGAAGCAGTCTATTGGATTGATCTACCGCAACAGTATGCCCAAATTCATAACATTTTTCACGTGTCGATGCTGAGGAAGTACATTCCGGACCCATCACACGTTATCCGATATGAAGATGTCGAGGTACAAGAGGACTTAACTGTGGCCGAGAGACCTGTTGAGATCGTCGATTGTCGTGATCAAGTTCTGCATACCAAAACCATTCTGTTGGTTAAGGTCCGGTGGCAACACCATGGCATTGAAGAATGCACATGGGAACCAGAGGCCAGTATGAGGGAGAAATACCCTGATCTTTTTGTGGCCTAGCATTCGTGATTTCGCGGACAAAATCCATTTTTAAGAGGGAAGGATGTAAGATCCACTACATTTTTAAAGAAATTTTATATGAAGTATGCTTCAGTGTTGAAAATTTCGTGTACTAGGCGAGAATTGCTCATAAATTTGGCATATATTGTTTTTTGAGGTTCTGAATCACGTAAATTTGCTTTACGAGGAGATTCAGGGCAAACCACAATGAATCTAGCCTTGATATTTCTAGAGTATATTTATATTATACTAAATTAGTTTAACCCCAAATTTGGGGTCTAAACGAAAAATATATCTTGTCATTTCATGGAATTGACACAAAAAGGGTATATTGGTAAATATGAGTCAGATCGAGGTCCAAAATTTTTGAAATTAGAAATTTCAATATATATTATTAAAATTTAGGCCCTCATACGTGAAAAATAAATTAGAAATAGAACATTTGAATTAAATTCGATATATCCATTTAAATATTAAGTAATTAGGGTTTTTACATAAAGTAAATTATAAATTTCATAAAACCTAAAAGAGGTTTTTCGAAACGTTTTGAAAGGAGGTTGGTTTTGGACATTTAGGAAAGGTTGTTAACATGGGGCCCACGTGAGCATGAGCTCAGCCCATACTACTTAAAAAAAAAATAAAACAATAATACAAAAAAATGGTATTTAATAAGCATTTTTGAAAAGGATGAAAATTTTCAAAAAGGGGGTTGGTTTTTGGAAATTATAGAAGTGGGTGGCTTAGCCCCCCCATAGGCTGGAGGCCCCTTAGGGGCTAGCTCCAGCCCATCAAGTCAAAAAAAAACTATATATATAAAATTTGATTTTAAAAGGGTTTGACCTTTGGGTCAAAAGGTGGTCTATGGGGAGACCTACTCTCCCTAATTTGGGGAGAGTGGTTGAGAGCTAGGCTCAAGGGTTGTACACCCTTGAGCTAGGCCCATCAAGAGGGGGTCAAATCCCTTGGGCCTAGCCCCTATAGCATTATAGAGGAAGGGGGGGGGGGGCGTGTGGGAGGAGAGCCCTCCATCTCCTCCCCTCTCATCCCAGCCCTCCATCATGGAGGGGGGTTATTTAAGGGAGTGAGGAGAGAGAAATTCATTTCTCTCTTCCAACTCCTCCACCGTCTCCCTCCTTTCTTTTTTTCTCAAGTGTGAGAGTGAAGAGGGTGAGAGAGAGAGAGGCCTTGTCCAGGGTTTGTGTGAGCTGTAGGGAGTGAGTGTGGGGTGTAAGAGGCTGGTAAGGGTGGTGCGTACCTGGTGGAAGCCGGAACCTCAACTCCTTCCTCATTCAGGAACCTCAAGGTGAAGGATTTCAACCTTTTCGTCCATTTTATTTTGAAAAATACGTGTTGTATGATATGCATGATGCCGAATTGGTTGTTTGCATGGGTTATGATGGTCCATGAAGAAATATGTATGACCTAAGCATGAGCACACACACACCGAACGTTCTACACAAGGGAGTTGTCCTTAGGCATTTTCAGAGTTCTGGAGCTCCGAAGTCCGCTCTGCTAAAAAGACCGTATCTCACAGGATACTGGTCCAAATGAAGCGATCTTAGACTTTTCGAAAAGGGGAGACGATGCTCTCCAACATCTATGTTTACAATTTTTGCCAGTTCGATTTGCAAGCCTCTCTAAAAATCCCCGTTTTAGCAGACATCCAAGAATTTCTGTCAGTGTCTAGGAAGTCCTGAACACTGTCCGATAATCCGGTGGTATCTCTCAGACCGATTGCCGGAACTTTTCACGCTATGACTTTTTGAAAAGGTAAGACCATTAGATACAACTTCGGTGTTGACTATTTTGTCTGATTCATTTTGTAAGACTCTCAAAAAGTTCCCTTTTTGCGGACTAATGGGTCTCCGACAGTGGTCCCAGAAGTTCCAGACACTGTCTGGTAACCCGGTGCCACTTCCCAGACCGCTGGCTGGATCTAGATGATCTTGGTCTCTGTGCGAAGCTGAGACATGGATCTTCGAGTTCTGTGTTGAGAATCTTTGCTGATTCGGTGCGGACGGACCCCAAATTGGGTCATCTTTCAGGCCATTTCTAGGCTATGTATATAACTATATAACTATATAACTATAACTATATATATATATATATATATATATATATATATATATATATATATATATATATATATATATATATATATATATATATATATATATAAAGGATGGTTGGGACTCGCCGTGTCCCGCTGCAACCTCTGAAGCGTTGGGTATGGCAGGATGGTCTGACCCACCTTGGGGTTCGGACCCACCCGTAGGGTCTTCCCCAATCACGTGGGGGAAGGGGCGCCACACGGGACGCCCCACTGTTTTGGGTAACCGGGTGCGCTTTGCACCCGGGGCACCCTCTTGTTGGGACACACCCCAACAGCCAGCAGGCTGCAGCCTTGCTGCTGGCTGTCCCTTGGCCAAGGAGTTTCCCTCCTAGACCTGGCAGGGTCTGGTCCAATGTGGACTAGACCAGCTGGTCGCTGGCCAGCTTGCCTTCCAACGACACCTTAGCCGCACCCCATGGTGCAGGCTGTATGTGGCCATTGCGGGCTGCTGCCTTAGCAGCCTGGGGTCTGACACATGGGTCAGACCAAGGTGAGGCCTGGTCTGGTCCAGCAGACCAGGTTGTTAACAAACCCCGGTTGGAGCCCTACGGTGGTTGCGGGAGCTAAGCGCGCCCGCAAGGCTTAGCCAACCACTATGTGGTTACGCGTCCTGCTGCACCCACCTGGTAGCCTCATTGTAGAGCTTAGGGAAGCTCATTTTGGTGGCTGTCGCAGTCCTGTGAGTTTGATATGAAATTCCCAAACCACCTACTTATACGATTTCCACCTCGCCACCAATTCAAAAAGCACGAAAATGCGTGTATGAAGGCAAAACCGATAGAGAGTCACTAATGGAATCCTCGCGGCATGTGTATGATGTTGAACAGCCCATTTAGTACACTTGGCACCAACGGTGCATGCTACGAAACTGCCTATAGGGCCGGTGGGCTGCAGTTAGCCTTTTGGCATTTTGGCACATGTTCTGTCGTTTTACCCTTGCATGTCACGTCGGTGGTCCTGAATGACCACCATAGCCTTCGCTGCCACATCGTGGTGAGTATTGAAGGGGTAGAGTGAGGCGAGCAGTACGCTGCCCACATAGCTTATTACAATCCCCAAGTATTGGGTTTTTCGACATTTTCAGCAGAAAACCGTTGTTTTGACCTTTTTGAGTTCCGCTAGTGCGATGACACACTTAGATGTGTTGGCGTAATCCCCGTACGCATGGGGGTTGCTTTAAGAATCTATCTCGACAATCATAAGTGTTGACACTACGAATTTTCCCTAAGCGAATAGCTTCGCTACGTGTTGGAGCCGACGTAGGGCGACGAAAATATGTATATTTGGGAAATTCATGCTTAAAGCTTTGGACACTTGTTGTCGTACGATCATGATGACATATATATATTTTGAGCCTGTTATCGCAAAAAAAATGTGCCTTTATAAATATGCGTTTCAATTCTTGATAATGTGTGGTTTATGCACGTGGCACATTATGACACGTATGCCACCCGTTTGGATTTGTCGAGTACATCTTCTTTTGGCTCACATTCGTATATCAATGGAGATACGATGCACCAGAGGCGTGCTTTGCACTCAATGTGACATACACCTGGAAAGAAGTGAAAGCACTGTAGGGTATGACACTTTCGACCTGTTGAGGTTTGGGACTCGGTTGGAGTCTTTGGGCAGTGGCCCGAGTTCATGAGAGTGTGCTCACACATTGTGTCACTCTAGGAATAACATGAAAAGGGTATAATATCGTCTTCACAGGCGATGTGCTCGTGGTGGTCATGAGAGGTTGAGCACGTGGATGGGCAAAACAAGTCCTCATTTGCGTACCCTGCGGGGACCACGAGGCACAACTACCTCGAGGGGAGGTATGACTTGAAGAATGAGCCTAAATAAGATAAACCTGTCACGCCCCATTCACAAATTTGGTCACCCAGGGAGATGGTGAATGGTACAGCCCCGAGTGACGTGTCGTTACTACGACCTGTTCTTTTGAGGAGCCAATGTGCCCTCTGACCTCCAGTCACTCGGACTTAGGGAGGTCAAGGTTGCCCTCCACAGGGACTTTTGCTACTGCAGTAGTATGGATTGCAATTCTTTGCCTCTGTGAAATGTTTCTCCTGGCTGCGTGTCGCCCGCAGGTGGTTATCTCGTTCTGTAACATCCCTGGTTACCACACTAGAAATTGAATAACAGACGTCGGGTGCATGTCTCACAGAACTCGAGGGTCTTTCCTTCGCGTACCCGAAGGAGGTTAAAGAGAAGAACATAAAGACTAACCCAACAGACTGACGTACTTTAGTTGATTACTTGCTTACTTTAGCACTGCTCGTACTTCTATTTAACTGTTGTACTTTGTTAGTTAGTTGCTTCTCTGTTTCAGTTGTTGCATTGTTACTTGTAGTTTTACAGTCTTTTTGCACGAGCACTTACCTGACACTTGCACATATATCTGTCACTTTACCTGTTTCATGATATGTGCCTTTTCCTTGATAAAATGTATATAGAATGTTGTTGTTCTTCACCAACTCGCAAGAGTTCTGACCCCATTTTATGGGGATACAGGTGATGAGTAGGCACAGTAGCGGTGCGACGGCGTACGGTTGGAGACTTGAGACCCACACTTAGTTGCAGATCTTGGTCCTTGTCTTGTTTTGGAGGTTTGAGGGGAGTTTTCCTCTTATTTTGGGAGAGACTCATTGTATGGGTGTTTTCAGTCTCATTTTGTAAAACTCTGATATTATATGTAATTGGAATGGACATGTGTTTTGTATCTTTTACTGTGGCCCACTCAGACTTGCGGCCTTTGCTTACCCCTTTGCACTTCCGTTATTTGTTTTAAACTCTTATAAAAAAAAATTTGCTCAAAAACCAAAGGTTTTTACAAGGTCGGGGGTTTGGGGCATCACACACATAATCAAGATATTGCATGAATTCAAACTATATGATATGCATCTTAGTCTAAGCAGAAAATTAAACCTCTTATTCCAAAATTTACATTATTACATCACTAAATAAAAAGAAATAAAGATAATTGCAAACTTCAGTTCCTTCCTTTGAATATCCCTGCCAAACTTGAAATGGGGTCAGCTCAAATGTGTGGGTTTTTTCAAGATTTTCCAACAATATCCTGAGATTATTGGACTTAGTTGGATATAAACCATGTTTTTACACTTTCTTGATATTTGAAATGATGTAAATGCAAGAAAATACAATAATAAACAGTTTGAAATTCGGAATTGGGGTCAAAATGACAAAATACCCCTAATATTAAACTTATACCTTTAAAATCAGGGTTTTTTGAAGGAATTTTAATAAAATTTGAGATTTTTGAAATTTGAATTAAACCAAATGATGATGAAATGCATGATGAGACATGATGACATGCTGTTAAACACATTAATACTATAAAATCATAATTTGACATTTTGAAACTTCGCTAAAATAACGAATTTCGCTTGGATTAGGGTCTTGCGGGGCCCTGTTTCGATGATTTGGCTAAACCGATTATCCAAAGGATTTCAAATTATGCCAAATTCGGTAGGGAGCACCTCTCTACCCTTAGAAACAATCTAAAATGATAAAATGCATGAAAAGACATGGCCTAAATGCAAAATTTCAAAGAAAATCCTAAAATAGGCAAATTTCGCATACGGGCACGAACCAAATGTAGTATTTAATGAAATAATGCAAACATTCCACCATAGAAACCTTTGATATTCTGAAGACTGATAAATGACATGAAAATTAACAAATTTTGCTTTTACATCCCCGGGATTTGAACTACGGTGAGTTTGGTAATAGGAATTTGGTTCTGACGGGGGTAAAATCAACCTATTCTGATGTAAAATTAAATGGAAAATAGCATCTGACCATAGAAGCTTTTGAAATTTAAATGGAGAACTAATGACATGTCCGGGAACAACTTTCATTTTTATGTATTCGGAATTTGGTCAACATAAACAGGGATAAAAATGCAACATTATATGCCTAAATCAGAAGAACAGATAAACATGCCAAAAAAAGAAAGTGACAGCAAAAATTCGAAAGTGATACTAAGACTGTCCTAAAAATCATAAACTTTTAGAGTCAAATAGAGAACATCCGGAACATAAATTTCACCTTTTACGGATCTGAGTTTGGAATTATATCCAGAGAGAACTCATCGACTTAAGTCGATCCAGAGTCTCAGAGGCTCAAATCAAGCTCTGACACGTGTCTTGAACTCTTGGATTTTTTTCAGATATAAAAAAAATTCATAAACATCTAATAAAATCATGTCAAATATTAGACATCATTCTAAGTTCAGGGAATTTTTTGGATCGAAAATCGGATCTCATATGAGGGAGATCTTGATTTTACAAGTCGAAAATAAATATTCAAAATGTTTCCCGGGTGACAAAACCCAACTGAGCATTTCAAACTTTAAATGCAGTAAATAAATTCAAATCATTTCAATTTTTTTGAAGCTTGTTTAGGACACCTAAGGGCGCATACTGTGATTTCTTTAGCATTTTTAACGAAACATAAATACATGAAATAACATGTGGACTGACTGACAAAAATAGGGAATTACAGAATTAAAGCAAAATGCATGAAACATCAAATAAATTCCTATAACAATGGTATTTTAATGAAACAAAACATAAATCTACCTTATTTTAATGCATGAACATGATGGAATACGAAAAAATGAATCAAGGAAGCATAAAAATGTTTTTTTTTAATATACGTCATTTTATGAGAATAGCTCGATCCATCCATCGGATGAAACATCAAATAAATTCCCAGAACAATGCTATTTTAATGAAACAAAACATAAATCTACCTTATTTTAATGCATGAACATGATGGAATGCGAAAAATTGAATCAAAGAAGCATAAAAATGTTTTTTTTTAATATACGTCATTTTATGAGAATAGCTCGATCCATCCATCGGATGAGCTCTTTCTTAAAAATGACAATATGAATCAAGGCAATGGTGTTTCTATGATAAAATCGATTGGAATAGAAGTGCACCTTGCATTCTCCTACAGTTTTGGAACTCCCGAAATGAACGGCTACAAATGGCTTCTATCGTCCTTCGATTCGAACTTCAGAAGGTTCACGAAAATCGACCCACACGCCTAGGTCGAACTTGAAGTGATGTGAGCAAGGTTGGTGCTTCACTGCACTCTCTCAAATGAGCCCAGGGGGGGCGTGATTTCAGAAAGCAAAATCGACTTCTAGAAAATCTTGATTGAAGTTCAAAATCCAAAAAATGAGCCCCTCTTTAGCTGGGTGTGGGTTGAGGTATTTGTAGAAATTTTGGAATTTTTTGAAATTCAAACAGAGTCAATCTGAGCCTTCCATGTGGCGCCATCTCAAGACATACCATTTTGGAATTTTGAAATAAATAAAATGCAAATTTTGTGAATAGGACACCTCAGCTGGATTTGAAAATTTTCAAAATTAAAGTTTGCTTGATTTTCTCTGCAGGAATTCCCCCTATGGCGCCACCTCAGAGGTTGCTACCTGGGGTTTGAAATTCAAAGTTTGCTTTTTGCAGGGAGTCCTCATATGGAATCACCTCATGGTGGGCTACTTTTATTTTGAAAATAATAAAATAAAATAAAAAGAAAAATGAAGACAAGTGGGAGCTCTGGAATGGCGCCACCTCAAAAGGGGTTTGAGATTTAAAGTTGGAAGAAGGGGAGGATGCCATGTGGCGCCACATCAGAGTGGCTTCACACTAACACGTGTCAGAAGGACAGGGCAGTGGGCTCAAGTGGTGCCACCTTAGAGGGGTTTGAATGTTTGAAATTCTGCTTTTTCTGGAGGAAGCAGGGACAGACATGTGGCACCACCTTAGGGTGGCTCCACTCTGCCATGTGTCAGAAGGCAGGAGCTGAGGAAGCAGAAGACGCCACCTCAGAGGAGTTTGGATATTTGAATAGTTGCTTTTTTTGAAGGAGGCAGAGAGTGACATGTGTCATTTGCTTTTTCTGAGAAAAGCAGAGAGAGACATGTGTCCCTTGTTTTTTCTGAAAAGAGCAGAAGGTGACATGTGTGACTTGCTTTTTCTGAGAAAAGCAGAGAGAGACATGTGTCCCTTGCTTTTTCTGAGAAGAGTAGAAGGTGACATGTGTCCCTTGCTTTTTCTGAGAAGAGCAGAGGGTGACATGTGTCACTTGCTTTTTCTTAGAAAAGCAGAGAGAGACATGTGTCCCTTGCTTTTTTTGAGAAGAGTAGAAGGTGACATGTGTCAGTCTACTTTTTCTGAGGAAAGCAGAGAGAGACATGTGTCCCTTGCTTTTTCTGAGAAGAGCAGAAGGTGACATGTGTCTGTCTGCTTTTTTTGAGGAAAGGAGAGAGTGACATGTGTCACTTGCAGGAGGAGTACTTCAAGTGACGCCACCTCAGGGGAGACAAACTCTGCTTTTTCTAGACAAGGCAGAACATGACACGTGGCGTCTGAGGGTGGCATTGGGATGACACATGGAAAGAGATGAAGGTGGTAGACATTGACACGTGGTATAGAATAAAGAGGTAGCTAATGACATGTGGTGCCATCTTAAAGTGCCCCCACACTGACACGTGTCAGAGGATGGAAGGAGAGAGAAGGTGACATGTGGTGCCACCCTTGGGTGAACCCCACGCTGACACATGGCAGAAAAATAGGAGGAGAAAGAAAATGGTCCAGTGGCGCCAATCCAGGGACAAGGCTCCTATATTTTTGGGCTTTTCAAAGTTGAAGTTTTTCAAAAGGAAAGGCCGTGTGGCACCACTTCAGGGTGGACCCCATGTTGCTTCTTTATTGGAGTGAAGGTAAGACAATAAAACCTCTTTTTGGAATTTTCATAAAAACCTAGACTAATTGCTAAATACGAAATACTTGGCCTAATTACAAAGATTTTGAAAAGAGGTGGCCCTTATAGGGCTATTTTGTAAAAGAATGATATTTGAAATTGCTGACAAAAGGGCAGAATTTGAGATAAAATGGCTAAAATCCATATTGAAAACTATCTAGATCGTTTTCCTGAAAAATTCTTTTGAAATTCAAAGTCCTGAAGGTAAAATGGGAAGACTAGATAATTTTAAAGTCCCAGGGTTTTGAAAGGAGTTGAAATTCGAATCTGGATTGAAAATTTTGAAATCGAGAGTTCTGGACCTCGAAATGACATGCTGTGCAGTGTAGTGATATGAAATGCTCATGCAATAATATGCAATGACATGTCTTATGAAATGTAATCTTGAACTAGGATTTGGAGATTCCCGTCTCCTGTCAGGAATAAATTTTTTGAAAATCTAAGCTAAAATAGAAAAATTTTGAGAGTTGTAGATGAAATATGGACTTTTGTAAGTTCCAAACTCAGAAAATGACCATTTTGCCCTCCGATGATCTCAGAGGATGGATGATGATGCTTGGTGGAAATGTCGGAGAGATGAGTTAAAATTTAGGGTGTTTACAGATGCCCCTCTTTGCTGCTAAGCCGGCTTGTGGCCGAGCTTAGTGGCAAAGAAAAACACACCAAATTTGGGCAAAAAAAAAATGTCTCAGTTAGAAAGATCCGACCATGTATAAGAAAATTGGCCTTGATAAAGATGGTAGATATGAAATAGAGAATGTGAAATTCCACTAGAGGGGGGGGTGAATAGTGAAATATGATAATGATCGATAAAATAAACAAATTAAGCAATAAGGCACAACACATAAAACACAGAAGTTATACTGGTTCGGTCAATATCCAGACCTACATCCAGTCCCCAAGCAAACCACTTGAGATTCCACTATAACATCTGAGTTACCGGATAAATAGTACAACACCCTCTTCCCAAGAGGTCTTCTTCTCTTAACAGAGAAGGGCAACACCCTCTTCCCAAGAGGTCTTCTTCTCTCAATAGAGAAGGGCAACACCCTCTTCCCAAGAGGTCTACTTCTTTAAACAAAGAAGGAATACAGTGGATAAACAGAGTTACAATACTTCCTATAGAACCTTCAGAATGATATGAATGCACGAATGAAAGATTCTAAGAATGTTCTGTTTGTCACTCAGAGGATACTCTTTGTCAAAGAGCTGGACTTGACTTTTTCTCTTTTCTTTCTTTTTCTCTTTCTTTTTCAAGGCTCTCTTTTCAAATCACGAATAGAAATTTTTCTCTTTGTAAGCTCACACGTCTATTCCATTCCTCTTGTTTGAATAGTTTATGTGTGTGTGTTTATATAGCTTATAAAAAGTAGTCGTTACATTTTGGAATTGTAACTTTTTGAAATGTGAAATGTTAGGTCATTTCAAAACCATCTTTTAGAGAAGTTCGAGAATGCCTTTTTCCATAAAGGTGAAATAGAGGGTACACTAGTCGTTGTATTGTTTTAGGTAATACATATTTTATGTAAAAAGTCTATTTCTTACAATAGTACATTTGAACGTTGGGTGGTAGTTTTGTCTTTATTCTAATTAATGATTTGAGGTACATTAGTACTTCTTTACTTTAAATGAGTGTAAGTACTATGAGTGCTTTGAGATATTTATTTATACATAGTCATGTCAAGTGTATTCTTTATGTAGTGTATTTCAAGGTCTCCAGAGAGAATGAGGACCAAAAAGAAGGTCGACATTCTTTGAGAAGATATTTAACAAGGATTTGTTACAGAAGGCATTTAATGCTTTGTAGAGAGAATGATGACTTCAAGTAAGTCGACATTCTATGGTTATGAGAAAAAGGTAACTAGAGTCCTTTTAAAAACATATTTGTTTTTCTTATGTGTAGCCGATTTATGTTTTTGTCTTCTTCTTGTATTAAGAAACATTTCATTAAAGAAGATAACTAAAGTCTTTTCAAAAACATATTTTATTTGTTTTTCTTATGTAGTCGATGTTATGTTTTTGTCTTCTTCCTATAAAAAATATTTCTTTAAAGAGGAAAACTAGAGTCTTTTCAAAAACATATTTTATTTGTTTTCTCCATGTAGTCGATGTTATGTTTTTGTCTTTTTCCTACATTCCTTTTTTTTTTATGTTGTCTTGTATATAGTGTAAGGTACAATGACAAAATGTCTTTTTCATAAAAGGTTGTAAGAAGGTACAATTATTATATGACAAAATATCTTTTTCATAAAAGGTTGTAAGAAGGTACAATTATTATATGACAAAATATCTTTTTCATAAAAGGTTGTAAGAAGGTACAATTATTATATGACAAAATATCTTTTTCATAAAAGGTTGTAAGAAGGTACAATTATTAGTTTTCAAAAAAGGAGCTTTTTGAAACTATCGTATACTTTTATGATATAGTGTTTATGAATGAGTATGTAATATGCAATATGCAAGTTCCTGAAGGTTCTGTTACATATGACTCTAAGGAAGAAAAAAAAATCTTCATCTTGAGGTAGCCGATTTCTTCATTTGAGATTTAGGAAAGCATGGCTTATCAAGCTTTTTCTTCAAGGAGTATGATTGCACCATAGTTGTACTTGAACAGGAAGTCTCCATCCTTATTGGGTGAGATATCCTTGCATCAAATACTCGTTAGATTTAAGGCAAAACATATTCAGTCATAATATAACATTATTTCAAGAGAACATATTATCATATCATATAAAATCAAATAAGACAGTGTATCATATTATGTGACATCAAAACCGAGTTTCTCAACAGAATGAAGAGGAAAGATTCACTCTATGAGAGCAAAGTTCAGGTTTTTGCCCCTATCCTGGATGGGACAGAAAATACCTCGTATGAAACGAAGCTCAGGTTTGACCCTTAACCTGATTGGGGAACGAAATACCTCATCAAAATGAGGCCCAGGTTTGTACCCTTATCCTAATCGGGCGGAAAATGATATACCTCTTTGAATGAGGCTCAGGTTTGTACCCTTAACCTGATGGGGAGGAAAATGAAATACCTCATCGAATGAGGCTCAGGTTTATACCCTTATCCTGATTGGGCGGAAAATGAAATACCTCTTTGAATGAGGCTCAGGTTTATACCCTTATCCTGATTGGGCGGAAAATGAAATACCTCTTTGAATGAGGCTCTGGTTTATACCCTTATCCAGATTGGGCAGAAAATGAGATACCTCTTTGAATGAGGCTCAGGTTTATACTCTTATCCTGATTGGGCGGAAAATGAAATACCTCTTTAAATGAGGCTCAGGTTTATACCCTTATCCTGATTGGGTCGAAAATGGAATATTGGAAGGTGAATAAGACAACTTTTCTTGAAGAGAAACGAGGCGATGGAAGTGGGATTGTAAGAGGCAATCTTGGAAGATGATCAAGACGATCCGGTGAAGTTTTCATCAGTGTGAAATATGAATAAGGTAAGGAGTAAGATGACTCTTTCGACAATGCGAAAGATGGACATGCCAATCTTTTGACGAGAATAAGGTAACTCTTTCGGCAACGCGAAAGACAGACAAGGTAAACTCTTTCAAAGAGGAGTAAGGCAACTCTTTTGACAACGCAAAAGATGAATAAGGCAATCTTTTCAACGAGGAATAAGGCAACTCTTTCAGCAATGCGAAAGATGAACGCAGGCGATCTAAAGGAACAAGGCGATTCTTTTGACGACATGAAAGATGACAAAGGCGATCCAAAGGAACAAGGCGATTCTTTCGACGACACGAAGGATGACAAAGGCGATCCAAAGGAACAAGGCGATTCTTTCGACAACACGAAAGATGACAAAAGCAATCCAAAGGAGCAAGGCGACTTTTTTTTCGATAACGCGAAAGATGGATTCTTTTGACAACGCGAAAGATGATAAAGGCGATCCAAACGAGCAAGGCGATTCTTTCGATAACACGAAAGATGACAAAGGCAATCCGAAAGAACAAGGCGATTCTTTCGACAACATGAAAGATGACAAAGGCAATCCAAAGGAGCAAGAAAATTTTTTTTCGATAACGCGAAAGATGGATTCTTTCGACAACGCGAAAGAAGATAAAGGTGATCCAAAGGAGCAAGGCGATTCTTTCGATAACACGAAAGATGACAAAGGCAATCCAAAGGATCTAGGCGATTCTTTCGACAACGCGAATGATGACAAAGGCTATCTTTTCGGAGAGGAGGTTAATCTTTCAACAACGCGAAAGATGGTAAAGGCTATCCTTTCGGGGAGAAGGCTAATCTTTCAACAACGCGAAAGATGATAAAGGCTATTCTTTCAGAGAGAAGGTTAATCTTTCAACAACGCGAAAGATGATAAAGGCTATCCTTTCGGAGAGAAGGCTAATCTTTCAACAATGCGAAAGATGATAAAGGCTATCCTTTCGGAGAGAAGGCTAATCTTTCAACAACGCAAAAGATGATAAAGGCTATCCTCTCGAAAAGAAGGCTAATCTTTCAACAACGCGAAAGATGATAAAGGCTATCCTTTCGGAGAGAAGGCTAATCTTTCAACAACGCAAAAGATGATAAAGGCTATCCTCTCGAAAAGAAGGCTAATCTTTCAACAACGCGAAAGATGATAAAGGCTATCCTTTCGGAGAGAAAGTTAATCTTTCAATGACGCGAAAGATGATAAAGGTTATCCTTTCGGAGAGAAGGCTAATCTTTCAACAACGCGAAAGATGATAAAGGCTATCCTTTCGGAGAGAAGGCTAATCTTTCAAAAACGCAAAAGATGATAAAGGTTATCCTTTCGGAGAGAAGGTTAATCTTTCAACAATGCGAAAGATGATAAAGGCTATCCTTTCGGAGAGAAGGCTAATCTTTCAAAAACGCAAAAGATGATAAAGGATATCCTTTCAGAGAGAAGGCTAATCTTTCAACAACGCGAAAGATGATAAAGGCTATGTAAGATCCACTATTTTCATTCTTGATGTATATTGTGTAATCTTGTGGAAATCGATGAATTTTTATGTTCTGGCAATTTCTGAAGATTTGCTTTTTTTGAGAATCAGGTAAAATCGCGTAATTTTATGTAAAAAGAGCAATTACGAAAAATCTATAACGAATTGGCTTCCGAAACTTTTAGGGTAAGTTTGGAATAGGGTTGTAGAGATACACCTCAAATTTGAGATCCGAACGACGAAAAAACCCTGTCAGTGCATGTGAATTACAGGGGATCGCTTAGAAAATTAGCGAGGGCCTAAACGAGACCGATTTCGCTCAAATCGAAGATTTCTTCGCTCAAGTAGCTATGTGATGACATTTACTATGATAATGAAAAAAGAAATTAGTAAAGCATCATGGAAAAACATCTGGAATTAATTAAAATTAGAAATCAAGATAACAGACTACTTGTTTATCCAGTGGTCAAGGTCGACCAAGGCCTTAATCATCCTCTTTGGAGGGCCTTGGACGACTAAGGCCAAGGAACCAGCTGGTCCGATTGACCAGCTAGGTGAGTGGCAAGATGCTAAAGAGATTTTTAAGGCTCATAAAGGAAGGGCCACGATTGGCCAACCCAAATTATTAAAATGAAAAAAATTTTAAAACCTTAAAATTTATAAAAGTCTTGTCATTAAGAGTATGGGAGACGTTGTGGGGCTGGAGGAGGTGCCATATCCTCTTGGGTTTGGCGTGAAACCTGAGTTATTGAGCTGCCTTGGGATTCAAGGGATCCCAAGGAACCCTTTTCAATGTAACGCCATCATGAACCTTGACCCTTCTCTATTGGATGCATGGGGCGGCAGCCCCATGGCATCATTGTAACAAAATGAAGACCCTTTTGAATTCTTAAAACCCATTGGAGGGGCAGGGCGGCGGTGGAGAACCGTGCTCCACCCCAGCCCTCCATCTTGGATGGATGGTTTGTAGCCACCCATCTCAATCCCACACTCTATAAGACCCTTTAGAAAAAATGGGGCCCCCCTTGTTGGGCGATTTTTCTTTCTCACTCTCTCTCTCTCTCCAAACTCTCTTCTCTTTCCCTCTCATTTGCTTCCTCCCTCCAGCCGTGGGAGCTCCATCCTTGGCGTGAAGGACTGTAGCCCTACATTTCCTCCAATTCTCCAAGTCGCTAAGGTGAAGACTCAACATATTTTTATTCAAGGTTTCGTTGCACATGAAGCCGAAGGAGCGATGCATCCATGCATGCGAACTCCAAGGGCGGATTAGCTTGAAAAAAAAATGCATCTCCTTCCATTAGACCATTTCGAGTTACATTACTAGACTTGCTGCATCTTTTTTTTAAAAATCGTTTTCCCTTGTTCTTTTTCCATTCTATCTTTAGTTTTTCATGCCTATGTATATTTCTTTTTTTATTATGTTGTTAGTTCTCGCATGATGTATTTCATTATTTCGGTTGCAGGGTCCTTGAGGCACCCGTGGCTATGGGTAACTTGCTGGAGTGTGCTGGACCGAGCTGGGCTTGTCCAGCCTACACCCAGCACCCTTTCCCCCCCCCTTTTTTAGTACCTTCTTGCGTGCTTGAGCAGTTGCGGCAATCCAGCTCGAAACTCTTCTTTCTTTTTCGTCTTCGTGTGTGTGTGTTGGGGCTCAACCCAGTCCCAGCGAGTTGGGACTGGCGCTACAGCCTTGTTGGACCTGGGTCACTGTGTGACCAGACCCTTTGGCCAACCAGTTTCGTCATAATGGGAGCTGGGCGCCGTGCGGGTGGCCCGCGCCCAGCACAAGCTTTCAAGATTTTCTTTTTCTCTAGTAAGTTTTCGTGTTTCTTCTCTTTATTCTTTTTTTTCCCGTCTTGGACTGAAATGCCGGTCTGAACCATGGGTTCAGATCAGCACTACAGTCTGGTTTGACCGACTTTTAGTGAGCCTTGACCCAGCCCGGTTCTTGTTGTTCACCTTGTTCGGGCCGAGTGTGCTCTGTTTAATGCTGAGCACCTAGACCCTAATTGGTTAGCCTCCTTCCCATACGGTTCTCTGTTTAATGTTAGTTTTTGTGAATCTATTGATCAATCTGTTCATATACAAACTAATGATGATGATGTTGAAAGTACAGATTTATTTTTAGATAACACAGCTAAGTCTAATGAAGATGATCACCAAAGAACCTTTGTCGATATCAAAGATCATCTTCAAAAGCAGATTTTGGGAGAACTAACAAAGGGGGTTCAAACTAGAGCTCAGCTAAAACAGATTGCAAACATGGCATTCATTTCTCAACTTGAACCAAAGAAGATTGATGAAGCCATCTTTGATGAGTTCTGGATGCTAGCCATGACTGAAGAACTGAATCAATTCCAAAGAAATGACGTTTGGGATCTTGTACCTAGACCAAAGGATCATCCAATCATTGGGACAAGATGGATCTTCAGAAACAAGCTAGACGAAACAGGTAATGTTATAAGAAACAAGGCCAGACTAGTAGCTCAAGGATACAACCAGGAGGAAGGTATTGACTTTGATGAAACATTTGCTCCTGTTGCTAGACTTGAATCTATTAGAATGCTCTTAGCATATGCAAGCTATATGGATTTCAAATTTTTCAAATGGATGTTAAAAGTGCTTTCTTAAATGGTTTTATAAATGAAGAAGTCTATGTAAAACAACCTCCAAGATTTGAAAATGAACAATACCCAGATCATGTTTTTAAACTCAAATGTGCTTTGTATGGTTTAAAACAAGCACCTCGTGCTTGGTACGAAAGACTTAAAACCTTTTTATTAAAAACTGGTTTTTCTGTTGCCAAAGCAGATTCTACACTATTTGTCAAAGTAGTGAATAATCATACCCTAATTGTTCAAATTTATGTCGACGACATCATCTTTGGATCTTCTAACAGCACTCTCTGTGAAGATTTTTCTAAGTCCATGCAGAAGGAATTCGAAATGAGTATGATGGGAGAACTCACCTACTTTCTTGGACTGCATATTAAGCAAACCAAGGATGGAGTTTCATCAACCAATCTAAGTATGCTCGTGAACTTCTGAAGAGGTTCAACATGAACTCAACTGCTTCAAAATCTACTCCTATGAGCACTACTACTGTGTTGGACAAAGATGAAGATGGTAAGTCTGTTGATACAAAGGTATACCGAGGTATGATAGGATCACTTCTTTATTTAACTGCTAGCCGTCCAGATATAATGTTTAGTGTTTGCTTGTGTGCTAGATTTCAGTCAAATCCAAAAGAATCACATCTTAAAGCTGTAAAAAGAATAATGAGATATTTAAAAGACAGTTGATTTTGGATTATTCTATTCAAAATCCTCTACATTTGATCTAATCTCATACAGCGATGCTGACTTTGCTGGAAGTAAATCTGACAGAAAAAGCACAAGTAGAACATGTCACATGCTAGGGCACTCACTAGTATCATGGTTCAGTAAGAAACAAAACTGTGTATCATTATCAACTACTGAAGCCGAATACATTGCTGCTAGCCTAGCTTGTACTCAAGTCATCTGGATGAAACAAACTTTAAAAGATTTTGGTTTAAATTTTGAAAATACAACTATTTTCTGTGATAATACGAGTGCTATAAACCTATCCAAGAATCCTATTTTACACTCACGAACTAAGCACATTCAAATAAGACACCACTTCTTAAGAGAACAAGTCTTAAACAACATAATTAAACTAGAATTCATACCCACTAATCAACAGTTAGCAGACATATTCACTAAACCATTAAAACATGAAGACTTCACACGAATTAGAAGAGAACTAGGAATATGCAAACTAAGTGACTTATAAATTAATCACACTTATTATAATACTTCTTATAAGTCTTGTTTAAATCTTATTTTAAATTGCTTTCCTTCTTATCGATTTTTAGTTAGTCAAACTAAGTTTCCATATTCATGTATTCTTATAAGACACATTCTTTATGTCTTTCAACTTGTCATCTTTCAAGTACACATCCATTATAACTCCTTGTCCTATCTCCTTTCTCTCATATCCATAAAAACTAATTATATTAAAAGCTATCATAACAATGTTCACATCACTCAACTCCTTTATTATTTTTGTCCTTTATGAAAACTTGTCTTACGATAAATTGTTTCACCTCTCTACTTAGTTTATGAGAACTTTTACTTTTCATTAGTTAGAATCGAATGACTTTTTTATTTGTCCTTTTACTTTTTTTTCTCACGTAAATTGCCTTTACTATATCATTTGATATATCATAGATTACGTACACTCTATTATCATTTCTCTCATATATAAATTAAGCCTCCATTCTTGTCAATTCTTGTTTAAAACTTAACCTTATTCTCTAATAACTATGAACTTCCTCAAATCGAGCTTCTTTAAGAATATAAACAATAATTCATATCAATCATAACATTATGTCTTTCATCAATCATGTTTTTTTTATTACTTCTTTATCCTACACAAAAATCCATATATGTCATCTCATTTCTCTCTATGACAACTCACAATTATTACTCTTCACTCATAAATATTTCCTTGTCTCCTCATTTCATCTCTCGAATACATTTTTTATTATTTTTGAATCCGACTCCTCCATGTCTATTCTTATTGTTAATCTATCATTTATCAATTCTTATATACTTTTGACTCTTTCTCCTTTTTGTCTCATCATCTCTTTTACCACTAGTCAAAGTCCAAATGTGTCCTTCTCATATCTACGTATACTCATAAAAATTACAAATATGAAAACACATTAATCATGAAACATTTTTTTAAGGCACTCTTTTCTTTAAAATGTCATATCTTTCAAAGTACACATCACATGAGCACCCTATGACCTATTTCCATAAAAACTATTTCTATATTAAATAAGCAATCATGACTTTTCTTTCCATCCGTGACCTTGCCTCTCTCTTATTGTATATCTCACTAAAATTTTTCAAACCCTGGGTGTATTATTCAAAATTTCCCCTATTTTTCAAAAACCCGAGGTGTATATTTTTTCTTTTTTCTTTTCTCTTTTAGATCAAAATTTTCTTTAAAAACCGTCGAAAATTCTTTCAAACTTCCACAAATCTTTCGAAATTTTCAGGATTTACAGCTATTCTTCACTTCTTCAAGAGTCTATCCATAAGTCCTGCATTCTAACTAATTTTGTCCTTCTTTGCCTCAGTATCATTTCAAATGGCATCCAATTCCCTTGATGCTGTCTTTCCCAGAGATCATGTCTTCTATCAAATAAAGGATGGAACCCCGGATTATCGGGTTATCCAGTCTCATTCCTTCTTCCCCCGGTGGTATTATTCTTGGTTCGCCACATTCTCGCGTATGTTTCCAAACCACTTGAATGATTGTGGATTGGAGATGGCATCAGCAGTGGGCAAGCAAACCATCAACGGCAGTCTGATTCAAGCTATGGCAGAACGGTGGAATCCACGTACCTGCATATTTTGGTTTCCATGGGGAGAGATGACTCTGCTAATGGACGAATTCAGTGACATCATGGGATTGCCAGAGCTAGCTGGTCAACCAGATGATCCGGTCGAGCAGCAGTTCCTGATCAACGTCAAGGGGATAGATGTTCGAGAAGCATTAGTCAGGTGTGAACACCCCAAATTTTTAAAATTTTGTAAAAATGTCCTTTTTGCCACTGGCTCCATCTTCTGAGAAAATCAAAGCTAAATTTCAGTTATTCTTCAAAATTTCTGGATTGAATTCCATGTTGATATATTCAAACTCGATTTCAGATCCGAACCCAGTGTTTAAAGTCCAAATCTGAGCCTCATTACTCAATTTACAAATTGAAATTATAAAATGCTAAAAACATTTTCTGAATGGCTCAAACAGCTCATCCGGCATCCATTTGGATCCACTATTTTTATATTTTCTCGATTCGAGGTCCAAACCTTGAATATTACCTCAAATTCCGGGTCCAAATTTGCTTTCTAAAGAATTTTTCAAAAGAATAGCCTTGAATTCTCAGAAAAACCTCTCTTTGTAAATATTTTGCAAAAAATACAAAAAAAATAGTCTTAAATCTTTATTTCCTTGTAAATTTTAGAATTTTATTCCAAAAATACAAAAATACAGAAAAACAACACAAAAGCCAAAAAAAATCAGAAAAACTATGCAAGGAACAAGTGGTTTTAAATCTTTCTAAAATTGGTTTCACTAAAAAAAATCCTTTAAAACCACTTTTTGAAAAATCATTGTAAAGGGATCCTCTTTTTGGAAAATTTAGAAATATGTAACGACCCCTCTCCCGCGCATTTCCTCCTCTGGAAGCTTCCATCGAGCTTCTGTTCGCAGGATGGCTCTCCATCGTCAATCCTTAACAAACCCCCTTCATCTCCACCCTAAAACCTCAACGAATTTCCCCTCTCGAGCCTTCTATTCTTTCTTTAAGAAGAGGCATCCAAGTCTCTTCTGAAAGAAAATCATCTACAAGCACTATCCATCATCTCCATCAAAGGCCAACCTATTCCTCCTAGATCCCTGCAGCTTCTTGGTAAGCACCCTCTTTCTTCCCTTTATTTATTTATTTCTTTTTTTTTATTTCCATTAAAGCACTAGAGTAACATCGATTTGCATATGGAAAATTGATTCACCACTGTGCGATATTCACGGAACGATCAGTTCTGACAGTTGCTTCTTGTTTTTACTATTCATTTGTGTTGATGGATTTCTGTCTAGGTAGTTTAGCATTTCTTATGCATAGTTGAGGCAAGAATTCAGGTGATTCCATGGTAAGATTATGAACAGATTATTGCATCTTCTGCAATAAAACAAAAAAGTATCACTGAGGGATCAGTCTCTCTGATTTATCCTAAGTCATCCTAATAATCCTTTCTGGAATTAATGTTTGATCCATCGACGACATCATCTGATGTTACAATTCCCGTCACAACATTCCCATATCAACCAATCAAAATTTTCAAGATATTAGATATCAAAATTTCTGTAATAATCAATTTGTCCCTGCATTTCTGTAACATTGATTGAAATGTTAGATATCTGTAAAATTCCTGTATCAATCAATTTCTGTGACAGGATCGAAATGTTAGATACCAAAATTTATCTCTGCATTTGGCACTTTCAGGAATACTGGCATTGATTCTTTTTTTTTTTTACTTATATTTGCGCAACAATATTAGTTTACCATATAGACCATTTGTCTTGCATAACCTTTCCTTTGATTACTGCCTTTCTTTATCCATTGTGTCGTCATTGCATCTCGCTTCATATATGAATTTCACATTCAATCCATCATCAACTTCCCACTTGCGTCATTCTCTGTACACCTGGGTTTCCTTTCAGCATTATTGATCCATAATGCCTAATGTCATTTATCGCATTTCCATCCCTTCTATGCATTCCTCATTCCATTGTTATTTCTTAATCAGTATCTCATAAACTGTATAGCATTTTTATTTTTTTATATCTTGCAAGCTTGTCGTAGTTATCTCCTTTACTGTGTATATCAGTGGGTGTGTTATAGACATTTTTTTTTATGACAAATAAATCACGGTGTCATGATTTGATAAACTCATGCCTTCTGCAAAAGGAAATGAACTTCTGAGTTAATTTGCTCTGTTGAATTGATAGATCTGATTCACTGAGAAGGCAAAGGTAAGAGTCAATTTGATATGCTGCAATAGCAGATTTAATCTGTTAAAAGGACAAATTTAAATAGCCAAGTCATTACGTTGATCAAGTTTGTTGTAAGAGACAATTTGGATAACAAAAGGGTTCTGGAGATCTTGTTTCCAACATGATATTTCCCTTACAATTGGTGACGTCTACCCTGTACATGATATTTCCTCTCCCAAGTTTGAACTCAGACCTGCGGCAGGCCCGAGTCCTAGTCGCTACACTTGAACCGAGTTCGGTTCAGGTGAACCTCTTGTTCGGAGTAGGGCAAGTCTGGACCAGAATTGCCGAGGGCTCCCTAGCTCTTTGGCGCAGGCACAAGTCTGTTCCAGACTTGTGTTTGGCCCTTTACACCTGAACCCAGCTTGGTTCAGGGTGTTTTTCGTGGACCCTTGAGCTGAGGCAAGTTGGGACCAAATTCCAGGCTTGCTGCCATTTGTTTCTGGACCACATGGTCTAGCTGCATGGGTCTGGACTGTCGTCCAGACCTGCGGGCCACTGGGACTTGCGTGGCAGCAGCACCTATACGGTGTTTCGGGTAGCTTATTTCCTACGTTGTGCGAGTGCTGTTTTTTTTTTGGACAGCAGCATGTGGGGTTGTCGCAACCGTAGCGTGCCCCTTGTTGCAATCAGAGTAGGTTGTTGCGGCGGTAGTTTTGAGGCAGCAAACGTTCGGACCCCCGCCCTTGTGTGGTTGCGGGTGTTATGCGTAGCATGGCTATCTTGGTTTGGCGGCACATCGCAATGTGCACGGCATAGTGGCCAAATCAGCCTTTCGCAACAACTCACCTTGTCGCCTCTATAACAGCATATATATATATATAGTTAAATAGGCTTTTATCTTGTGCAATGGCATGCTTATGCATAGTAATTAGCCCTTACAAAATTTTGGGTGTTCGCAAACTATAAAGTAATTAAAGATAAGCTTGCAAAGCTTGTATTCGCAATGTAAAGGTAAGAACCATCAATTTATGAAGTTTGACTCACCTACGTTGAGGTTATAGTCGCCTCGACATAAACACAATATAGTCGCAAATGAATGCAATCGCTAACTCATGTTAGTGAATCTTGGATGTTTGTCACCTAAGGAATGTGGGCATAATCGTGCTTGCTATGCCTTGGGGTGCACTATGGATATTGCGGTTGTGCAAGACTTATGCAATTTAGCCTATGGATATTACAGTGGTGCATGACTTACGCGACCTTGGAACTCCTTGGCAAATGGTTAGCGAGATGAGCTCGCTTATGGTTGCAATGTTTGGGTTGTGAACCTTGGCACTACTTGTGTGTCACGCTTTACATGACAAATGCTTCTAACTGTCTCATCTTGATGAGTAACGTTTGTTATCATCATTTAGCTAGTTCTCGTACTTATGATACGTTACACATACATGCCACTAATACTTGTGCACAGTTCACGATATCATATTGACTTGTATAAGCACAACCTATTGTTAGTACTTTATGTTCTGTGATGCATACCTTGTTATAAATGTTGATCCATTGCTAAATTATGTTCCTTGATGCATGCCATGTTATCGCTAGTAATTGTCGATATTGCTCCATGTGTAGTTATCAGTCTTATACTTGTTCATGCTATCATTGCTCAATTATGGTAGATAATCATGTTATGTCTTGTATGAATAGCTTGTTTTCGATTGTTCCACATATGGTATATTATGGTTTGGTTTGTCTCACCATCTCGAAAGAGTACTAACCCCGTTTTATGGGGATACAGGTTTACTTAGGCGTGCGATGGAGCTCGGTGTGCTGCAGCGAACTTTGAACCCACACATCTGAACCTCGTCTGTTGGATCCTCGTGGTTTGGTTTTGTATAAGGGATCGATATGTACAATTTGTAAAGATGTAAATGAATTTAATAAAAGTTGTTTCATTTAAATGTTGTTTCACACCTGTAGTGACCGCCCAGGGTTTTTTGGTTGTTTCTCCCCCTTTCGGTTTCTTCCGCGCTTGCGCTTTGGTTTTGAAAAAAAAAAGTTTACAAAAAAATCCAAAGGATTTTCAAGTCGGGAAATCTGGGTTTGGGGCGCTACAGCCACCATCATCTGCATCATAAGTTTTCACTAGATTGCCCACCGCAGCACCTACCTTGCTGCCATACACTACATTTCCATGTCAAGCTCATCACCTTCATCATGCTGAAGTTCCAAACACTACACCTTACATCCACCTTCTGTGCACCTATGTTACCCTTGCTACAGCACATTAATCATTCACACTCCATTCACTCAATATCCCACATGTTGCACACTTTACACAACACTTCCACTGCCACCACTTCCTACAACAATACTTCATCATCACCATCCCTTTAGCCTTGTTACATTAGCACCCCTACACACATCACAACACCTACACTCCCTGCAGCTCAATTTTCACATTCATTTGATGTATTGTGATCATCGCAAAATTTTTCCTCTCTTGTGGTTTCTCTCTCTTCCTTCTCTTTTTCCTTTCTGACCTCTATTTTCCTCTTTTTTGAAGGGAGAAAAATAAAAGACAGAAAAGAAGAGAGAAAAGAAGACAAGAGAAAAGAGAAGAGGAATTCTTTTGCGGGGTCTCACTTGACCTTGATTTGAAAAATATTTAAGAAAATTACTCGTCTCCGTTTTGAAATATTGCGGGAAAATGGAGAGACGGGATTCGCTCGTCGGTACGAGGTTCGACCGTTCCTAGCGCCTTTACCAGGGGTAATCGAACCAAGGATCAAATTTATGCCTTCTTGCTTTGCCTAAATATTATCTAAGAATTTATTTTGAGTATAAATGCATAAAGAATCATGCTTGTGAAATACAAAGATGTATGCTCTTTTGAGAAAAATGTTTTGAAAATTTCCAAGTTTTCTGAGATGAATTTGATAGTGGAGTGAAGAAATGATTTCTGAATGGTTGAATCTAACTTAGAACTTGAGATAGATCAGAGAAGTTCTAAGTCTTTGAAATAATCAGAGTTGGGAAAATAAATCTTTGAATTGAAAAGAATGATTTGGAGATAAGTGAAAAGGAAATGAAGCTTCAAAGTCAGAAATAGACTTTGAATTTTGAATTTTAAACTTGGATTTAGGAGAGGAAATGAATATTTGAAGTGAAATTGAATTCTAGATTTAATGTGGGAAATTAGGATGGAATTTGGACTTGAGCAATTCAAATAGAATTTTTTTATTTTTTTATTTTAAAAAAAAAATAGGAATAGATTTAAGAAGTCCAGATGGGATTTGAAAGTGGAATCAGATTTGAGATCCAAAAATTAGGATAGAATTTGAATCCACAGTCTGAATCCTAAGATGGAATTTGAATATGAAATCTGAGATCCAAGATGGAATTTGATCCGAAATTTGGAATGGAATTTGGATCTGAAATCTGAGATCCAAGATGGAATTGAATTTTGGATCCTAAATGGAATTTGGATCTGAAGTCTGAGATTCAAAGTGGAGTTGGGTTCTGGATCTTAAAATTGAATTGGATCTAAAGTCTGAGATCCAAAGTGGAAGTTAAATTCGGGATCGTAAAATGGATTTGGATCTAAAGTCTGAGATCCAAAAGTGAAGATGGATTCTGAATCCTAAAATGAAATTGGGTCCAAAGTCTGGAATTCAAGATGTAAATTGGATCCGGAGTCTGAGATCCAAAAGTGGAGATTGTATTTAGAAATCTGGATCCAAGTTGATCTAACTTTGGATTTGGACTTTGAAAGTCCAAACTGGGACTTTGAAGAAGGATCTGGGTTTTTGAAAACTTAGATTGAATTTAAAACTTTTAGAAAAGAATCAAAATTTTAAATTCATAGTCAATCTTAAAACTTGGATTTTTTTGAATTTGAAGATAAGAAAATAAACTTGATTTTGAATTTGAAATTAGAAGATGAATAAAAAATTTCAAAGTTAAATTGAACTTTGAAATTTGATTTGAATTAGAATTTGAATTTTGGATATACAAATGAATTTCAAAGTCAATATGGACTTCAAATTTGAATTTTGAATCTGGAGATGGATCAGAAATCTCAAAGTTTAAATTGAACTTTGAAATTGGACTTGAATTTGGAAATGGAATTTTGAATATAAAATTGAGTTTTGAAATCTCAACGTCAAATTGGACTTTGAAATCAAAATTTAAATCTTTGAAATAAGATAGAAGAATGAATTAAAAATAGGGATTTGAAGAAAGATATTTGAGATTACTTGGATTTTGGAAAAGGAATTTTGAAAATATGATGCAATTCTATGAATGAATTTAAAGATTTTTGAAATTGGATTTGAAAATCTTATTTCATTCTTTAAGTGAATAAAAATAAGATTGAGGATATAATACATTCCTGACTATGGTCATTGAATGTATTATATAATAATTTATATTTAAATTCAGGCGAAGAATGAAACATTTTTTATGCTTTTATAGAGTTTAAAATGAAATTAACTCTCAATATATCCTGACTATGGCCATTGATATATATTTTGAGCTAATTTTAAATTAAACTCTAATAAAAGAAGAAAATATTTGAAAATATGATGATTTTTAAAGAGGGATCCAGTGTGGATCCTGTGTTATTTTATAAAAGATAAAAATCCTAAGTTTTGTTCACATCCTGACTATGACCATTGATGTAAATCGTCAACTTAAGATTAATTACCTCTTACGAAATGGTGCACGTGCCATTCATGTTTCAACATTGTGAGATTTTGGAAAATAAAGGTAAAAGCATGAAAACAAGCAATTTATGGCATTTACAATGCTCATTCATTCTATCTAAAAGCTGGAAATGTAAATTCTCATTAAAGCCTAACTTATTACAATGTTTAAAATTGAATTTATAACTCCAAGTAATGATGTTTTCCACATATTCCCTGCAAAACACTTGATTAGTATGAAAATGGAAGAAAATATCACTTTGATTTCAAAGATGTCAAATGAGATGCTCCTATGCCATGATTTTTATGATTCAAGATGTGAGAAGTGATATATACATACCTACATCCATATATATATATATATATATATATATATATGTATGAGTATATGTATATATATATATACATTACATATGATATACAGGCAGCATAGGTGGATGAGAGTGATGTTGATGAAGTGGTGAGGATGTTATGAGACTTATGTTGTAGTGGTGCTGTATATATATAAAAGGTGTTTATGAAGTAAAGATGCAAGGTGATGTGAGAAGATGAATATGATAATCTACAGAGCACTATACAACCAATATCCGAAGGATAAATGTGACAACCATGTGCTGTATATGACATGCAGAGATAACAGTGGATGCATAGCTATGGTGAATAGTGTAACTTGTAGAAAATGCAAGTATGTGGTTTAACTAAATGTGGAAATGTATATATGCAAGACAAACCAACACACAGATGAAACATTGGCATAGCATAAAACTATGGTAAGCAGTGTAAACAACAGATGGGGCTCAATATAGTAGCATTACTAATGTCTTCATGATGAATCATAATGAATTTTAAGATAAAATCTCACAAAGTGGGGATTTACCTTAGATCGAACAAGTCATTCATAAACAGAACATGTTAGATTTCAGAGGAAGTGGATGGAAAAGAGCCATTCTTACGAATCCCCTGTACAAACAGGAAGTCCACCGTGACATTCAGCACTAAAGGGGTAATTGATGAATCCATTTTCAGGGGACTCCCCTGAGAATTTTATTTACACCATCTGGATCCAGGTGATTAACTAACCATCTGTACGCAACCCCCCTTTTCAATCATCAATTGCTATTGAATGCTCAGGAAGGTTCGGGCCCTTCATGGGACTTGGAAGAAAAAAAAAGAAGAACCCTTAAGGTAATCTTCCTTGCAGCCTTAGATAAAACACTTTGATAAACCTGGCTACGACATCCCTTTACTACAACAATTCCTTCATATGCAGCAAAAAGTTTAGGTAAATCAATAATGCATTAAAATCTATTTACATCTTTAACAGGACGAACACCTCCAATGAGATTGGAAAGTTATAAGGAACACATTTGAAGATTCTCATTTACACACTGGCTTGTCAAGATTTCCTGAATATAACTGAGGATAATCATATAACATTGGCAAGAAAAGGGGAAAACAATCCCCAACAATCAATTGCAGTCACTCCTGCCATACTTTCTGCAACAGAAAATTTCAAGGTGCTGTCAGCATATATTTTACAAGGGATTGGAGCAAATTACAGGTCGTAAGTGCTTATGACATGGGACATACCATGCCAAATAGCAGTGAGAAGGGTAACAAATTGCAAAGATGAAAAGTAGAAAAGATAGGGAGCCGAAACTAAAGTCACAAAGGTTACTGCGAAGGGTTGAATAACCCAGGTGCCAGAAGAAGGGAGAATGATTGAAATGATCAATGACATTTACAAAGATAAACTTAAGATGAAATGCATCATGTTGTGCAGACAATTGATATGTGAACATTGAGTGTTGTACTCTTGACTAACATATAACGATATGTAAGGAAAACTCAGAAATCTACATACTATCCAATTGGGTTAAGAAAACTCTTATGAAATCAAGACATCACAGTGGTGACAAAACTGAACATCATTACAGGAATATACTAACATGAACATAAGGACGTGTATGCCATGAATCCAATTACAGGTATACGTACGGATATGAAACCGTACAGAGATGGGAAAGGCTAATCACTACACATGCTTCAAGACATAACATCAATTCACTAACAGATTTGTTAAAATTGAGAGACAAAATCAACCAAATATAAGACACAAGGCAATACTTTACGAAAATTCTAGAAGGTATGTACAAGTTAAATTCAAATTAGGGAGCAAAATAATAAAATGAAGTATACAGGATTGACCCAAATAACATATTGGAATCAATGTAACACGAAGTTATGAAGCAAATCAAAACCAAATGGGTTGCAGTATTGAAAGAAATGTAACATCAAAGTCAGCGAAAATACCTAAGGAGGAAAAACCTCCAGGATATATATTTTTTATTGAAATTCGCAGTTGATACATACCTGCAGCTCCTTACTCCAGCATTCTTGACAGTCGGATTCCCAATGAGTTCACACAGCACTAACCATGTAGTTGTGATAATACTATAACAGATACGAGCTTACCATAACTTGAAAGCATATGGAGTACCATTCCATAGTAAAACATTTAAATTCTTTTAAGTAATGAGGAATCACCTGTTTTACAGGCATAAGGAAAAGAGTTTCTAACAATTAATAGCGATGCCCATCAAGTGTTGCTATGAATTTATCTCTGGAAATGAAATGAACTGATGCCCCATCTCAAAATCTGTAACGCATGGTGAATGGGTATATACACAGGGTGAACAGAGTTTAGGGATGAATGCTTATAAAATAACAACATTGACAAACGCATGGTAAAGCATATACAAAATCAAATTGATTCTGGGTGTTCTTATGACAACCAATCAAATAGATGAGAAAAATGATCTAATCCCATGGGAAAACTCGAATAAACAAGGTAAATCAGCAAAACCTGTCGATGAAGCAAATTACTGTTGACAAAACTAACAGGGAAAGGCTGGGTCAAGCTACGAGCACTGGATTGGATATAATGCCGACAATCAAACGCAAGAGAACATATACAAATGAAATGTAAAATTCATCAGACATGATACATAAACAGATATTTGAGAAAATCAGAAAGAATATGTAAAGAACAGATAAAACAAGAAACCAATAATCTCAACAGAAAATCAAAATATACAAAACAGAAAAAAAAAAGAAAACGATAAATGAAGAAGAGTGGAAAATCAAAGGAAAGGAAAATCAAGTATAGGAACATACAGATTCCATCAATGTCGCAAGGTGTAGGTCGATATTGCTAGAGGCAAATCGACGCTACAGATATTGCTTCTAAAAAAAATAAAATATAACGGATATCAAGTCATGACAGAGGTGTAGCTAGGAAAATTTCTTAAAGAAAAGGGGCGATAAAAAGGGAATTTAAGGGAAATTACAGTCAATAGGGAGAGGAAAGAATACTTACGAGATGACTAATGCTTTGGAGGATCGTTCCTTCAGTGGTTTGTCGGGATCCTGAAGGGCGACACCGAGGCTTTCCTTTATCGTGGAAGGCCCTTATTACTGTAGTCGCAGGAATTTCTCAATGGTCAACTTCCTATAGAAGAGGCACCGTGAAGGAGGAGTCGATGGCAGCCATTTGCAGAGGAGATCCGAAAGGGGAAGGGGTTCAGAGAAGGAGAGAGAAATGGAGGTGAAAAATGGGGAAAAAAATGGTCGAGAAGAAGAGGAAGAAGTGTAATGGTAGCGTGAAAATGGTTAGTGAAGGAGGAAATGGGGAGGTGAAAAGCGATGGTCTGAGGGTTTCCCCTTAACCGATTTTTAAAGAGGGGGAGGAAGGATCCCGAATGGAGGTGGAGCAGTTAGGGATCGAGGGTGGAAAATGGCCATGGAGGATCGGAGGGTGGCGAAGAGAGGAAGGTCCATCGGTGGGCAATGGAGGAGAGAGAAAGAGAGAGGGAGAGAGAGGCGGCGTCCTGGGCCTCCGACTCCTTCTCTGTGAAGGGTTTCTCAAAACCTTAAAAAATCTTTCGACGACCCCCTTTTTATTTAAAATATTTTATAAAAAAAGGGCTCCTTTTGAGAATTTTTAAAAAAAGTGATTTTTTTATAAAGAACGATTTTCAAAAAGGGTTTTTAGAAAAGGATATTTTCAAAAAGGAGGTTTTCAAAACTATTTTAGTTTTTTGTTCTTTTCTTCATTTTCAATATTTTTTGTATTTTTTGAAGACAAAATTCTAAAAACTAAGGAATTTAAACTAATTTTATAAAATTTTTAAAATATTTACAAAAGAAGGGTTTTCCTGAAAAGTCAGGGTTATTTTGGGAAAATTTCTTCAGAAGAATGGGTTTGGACCCAAGTTTTGAGAAAATATTCAAGTTTTGAACCTCGAATTGCGGAATATAATGTGATGGATCCAAAAGGATGTCGGATGGACTGTCCGAACTATTTTTGGTATTTTCTGTAATTTTAATTTAAAAGTTGGACAACGAGACTCAGATTTTGGATCTTGACAATGGATCCGGATCCGAAATCGAGTCAGATATATCAAATGATATTAATTTCAGTAAAATTTGAGAAATGAACTGGAATTTAGATTTAAAGGTGATTCAATTGTTCAGAAAATGAAATCAAGGGCAAAAAAGGGAATATTTAAAAGTTTTTGAAAATTTTGGGGTGTTCACAAATGCCCCTCTTTGCTACTAAGCCGGTTGAGAGCCGAGCTTAGTGGCAAAGAAAACACTCCAAATTTTAAAAAATGCCCCAGTCAACAGATCTAAACTGGGTGTGGGAGAATTTATTTGAAAAGAGGTGATTTCAGGCTTAAAAATCTTATCCTGAATGGTTTGGGGGAGACGAAATCCTCGAAAATGATAAGACTGAATAACAAAAATGAGAAAATCGTGATGGGACTCTTGGGCGAAGATCCCGAAATGATGAAGGGTAAAAAATTTTGATCAAGTCTCATGGGTGAGACAAGATCAGCCTTTTGGAATGAGTCAGGTTTAGCCCTTAGCCTGGATGGGACGAATATAGATCAAGATAATTTGGATGGAGAAAGGAATATATGAGGACCTCTTTGGGACATTTTTGGAAAATGTCTTGCGAGATGAAGCTCAAGTAGGATCCTTTCTGGATGGATGTACAAAGCATGGATTCCTTGATGGGAAGAACCATGATGACACTGGAAGGAAACACCTCGTCGAGACGAGGTTCAGGTTTAACCCAAACCTGGACGGAAGGTACCTCATAGAACGAGGCTCATGCTTAACCCTTAACCTGAAGGGGACAACCATACAGAATCCTCGAATGAAGGAAACCGTGATGGGACAACGAAATGCATCGTCAAAGCGAGATTCAGGTTTAACCCTTGACCTGAGTGGGGGAAAACCGCACAGGATCCTCGAATGAAGAAACTGTGGTGGGACTAGAAAGGATATCTAGTTGAAGTGAGACTCAGGTTTAACCTTAACCTGAATGAAAAGGTACCTTGCGGAGCGAGGTTCAGGCTTAACCCTTAACCTGAAAGGGGCGACCATACGGAATCCTCAGATGAAGAATCCATGATGGGACCTTCGGAGTTTGGAAGAACAAATCTGAAAGGGGTTTGCGAAAGGAGGAAAATGGGGTTCCCTAAAGCTTGAAAAAGGGATGATATGGGCTTCTCATTGCTGAGACTTGAAATAGCTTTTGAAATCGATGACCTCTCACAAAAAGTACAGGTTTGACCCTTAATCTGAGTGGGTACGACCATACAGAATTCTCAAATGGAGAAACCATGATGGGACAGGAGGGATACTTTAGCTGAATGAGGCAACTCTTTTGGGAATGTGAGAGATGGAAAATAAGGAGATGTGAGACAATTCTTTCGACAAAATAAACGACGAATAAGGTAACAGGAGGCGAATTTTCGATGGTGTGAAAGATAATAAGGCAATCCTTTTAGCAAGGAGAAGGAGAATTTCTTGACAAGGCGAAAGATGGAATAAGGCGATCCTGATCAAAGAGTAAGATGAGGAGGGAAATCTTTTTTGGAAAGGAGAAGGTGAAAATGAAATATGAAGATGGTAATCCTTTTAGCAAGGAGAAGGCAAAAGTGAAATATGAAGATGGCAATCCTTTTAGTAAGGAGAAGGCAAATTTTTTGATCAACGCGAAAGATGAATAAGGCAATCCTTTTAGAAAGGAGAAGGTGAAAACGAAATATGAAGATGGCAATCCTTTTATCAAGGATAAGGCAAAAGTGAAATATGAAGATGACAATTCTTTTAGTAAGGAGAAGGCAAATTTTTTGATCAATGCGAAAGATGAATAAGGCAATCCTTTTAGAAAGGAGAAGGTGAAAACGAAATATGAAGATGACAACCCTTTTAGCAAGGACAAGGCAAAAGTCAAATATGAAGATGGCAATCCTTTTAGCAAGGAGAGGGCAAATCTTTCGATCAAAGCGAAAGATGAATAAGGCAATCCTTTTAGAAAGGAGAAGGTGAAAACAAAATATGAAGATGGCAATCCTTTTATCAAGGAGAAGGCAAAAGTGAAATATGAAGATGGCAATCCTTTTAGCAAGGAGAGGGCAAATCTTTCGATCAAAGCGAAAGATGAATACGGCAATCCTTTTAGAAAGGAGAAGGCGAATCTTTCGATCAAAGCGAAAGATGAATAAGGCGATCCTTTTTTGTAAGGAGAAGGCAAGTCTCTCGACAAAGCGAAAGATGAATAAGGCGATCCTTTTAGCAAGGAGAAGGTGAATCTTTCGATCAAAACGAAAGATGAATACGGCGATCCTTTTTTGTAAGGAGAAGGCAAGTCTCTCGACAAAGCGAAAGACGAATAAGGCGATCCTTTTAGCAAAGAGAAGGCGAATCTTTCGATCAAAGCAAAAGACGGAGAAGGCAATCCTTTTAGCAAGGAGAAGGCGAACCTTTTGATCAAAGCGAAAGATGAGAAGGGAAATCCTTTTAGAAAGGAAAAGGCAAATATTTCGATCAAAGCGAAAGATGGATAAGGCGATCCTTTTAGCAAGGAGAAGGCGAACCTTTCAATCAAAGCGAAAGATGAGGAAGGCAATCCTTTTAGAAAGGAGAAGGCGAATCTTTCGATCAAAGCGAAAGATGAATAAGGCGATCCTTTTAGCAAGGAGAAGGCGAACCTTTCGATCAAAGCGAAAGATGAGGAGGGCAATCCTTTTAAAAAGGGGAAGGTGAATCTTTCGATCAAAGCGAAAGATGAATAAGGCAATCCTTTTTTGTAAGGAGAAGGCGAGTCTCTCGACAAAACGAAAGATGAATAAGGCAATCCTTTTTAGAAAGGAGAAGGCGAGTCTCTCGAAAAAGCGAAAGACAAATAAGGTGATCCTTTTAGAAAGGAGAAGGCGAATCTTTCGATCAAAACGAAAGACGAAGAAGGCAATCCTTTTGGCAAGGAGAAGGCGAATCTTAAGATCAAAGCGAAAGACGGAGATGGCAATCCTTTTGGCAAGGAGAAGGCGAATCTTTCGATCAAAGCGAAAGACAAAGAAGGCAATCCTTTTGGCAAGAAGAAGGCGAATCTTTCGATCAAAGCGAAAGACGGAGAAGGCAATCCTTTTGGCAAGGAGAAGGAGAATCTTTCGATCAAAGTGAAAGATGGAGAAGGCAACTTTTATGAAAGAGGGGAAGGCAACTCTTTTGACTATGCAAAAGAAGGAAAAGGCAACACCAAGATGTATCAAAACAGATATCAAGTAATTATTTCTTATCAGGAAAGCAAGAAAATATATAAAAGTTGTAGTTGTTTCAAGGTAATTGAAGGTGAGCACTTTTTAAAGATGTTTCCGCTTCTACCTAGAGTATTACCCCCAACTGGGTTAACTCTATAGAGTCCAGAATCAAAGTCAATTTATTGTTTGTTGGTTTTCTTCAAGGAAGCTATCAATTTTCTTGATATGAAAAGAGAGGAAATATTCTTAGCTTCATAAAAGCATTTGAATGAAAAGATATTGATAGAAGAATTTCACATAGATAAAGAAGATTTTTAAGAGTTCGAGTAGTTTGATATCCTGGGCATTTTCCCATGATGATCTTTTCACACTCTTTTGAGTCATGGAGCTTTCTTGGGCTTTTACATCATCCTTCATTTTGGGGATGTCCTGACTTTTCTCTCTTTTTTCGGGGAAGGATACGTCGCAAACTCCTTCATCTTGGAGATGCTCCGATCCTTCTTTTTCTTTCTCAGGGATTAGGCTTGATGTCATTGGTTCTAAAAGGTCTTTAGATGATAGCAAAAATCAAATGTCTTTTAGGGTTTGTTGGTAGGTTCATCACACTCGCCTTTATCTCAACGGTGATCTGAACTTTCCCTGAAAGGATCCTTCACAAACTCCTTCATCTCGGAGATGATCCAAATCTTCTTTGGCCCCAGAGATCTAACTCGCCTATTCGTCTTCATCTTGACGACAATTGAGAGATCCCTTTTGTGGATATTTGATTGCAGCTCAAATGACTAAGGAGACATGGATTGGGTAGGTTCTTTTTTCTGCCCAGGATATTTCCATTGTCTTACTGCCAAAGAATAATCTTTAAGAATGTGCCATGGTTATGATCAATATCAGCTCACTTATGGCTTTTCAACGTCATTGAATTTTCCTTCGCCAGTCATATCGAGGATTTTCTTCATCCTCTTGGTTGACCAACAGAAAACTTAAAGTTTGAGTCTTTCTTCACAAAAGCTTTACCCTTTTGGAAGGAATACTAAGGAGATTTGAGGAAATTCTTTATGTAATAAAAGTTTGAGATCAACAACTATTTTATGGCAATTTGGCAAGATCTTCCAGAAATCCTTGATGACGAAAACTTTGCTTAACATTGAGTTTTGACACATCAATGGGATTCTAGAGAAGAATCCAACATGAGGCTGAATTCTGAAGGTAAATACAAATTTAGAGTTCTGAAGGCAAGCTTGGCATAAAACTGGATTTTGAAGGTAAGCCTAACTCGAAAGCTAGTTTTGAAAGACCATCTGAATCAAGACTCAGATTCTACAAGGAAAACAGGAAAATTCGAGTCGAAACTCGAGCCTTTGAAGGAAAGCTAGGAAGTTTGGTTTCTAAGGAGAGAAAATTCGGGTTAAAACCCAAATTTTCAAAGGAAAACTAGACTACTTTAGATTCTTGAAGGAAAGAAAATTCGAGTCGAAACTCAAATATTCAAAGGAAAACTGGTTTGTTTGAGTCGGAGCTCGAATCTCAAAGGAAAATTGAGAAGTTTAGATTTTGAAGGAAAGAAAACTTGAGTTAAAAACTCAAATCTTCGAAGGAAAGCAGGAAAGTTCGAGTCAGGGCTCGAATCTCAAAGGAAAACTGAAAAGTTTAGATTTTCAAGGAAAGGAAGACTCGAGTTAAAACTCAAATTTTTGAAGAAAAGCAGGAAAGTTCGAGTCAAGGCTCGAATCTCAAAAGGAAAACTCGAAAATTCAAGTCTTGAAGGAAAGAAGACTCGAGTTAAAAACTCAAATCTTCGAAGGGAAGCTGGAAAATTCGAGTCGGGGCTCGAATCTCAAAGGAGAGTTGATAAGAACATTTTTTTGAAAGATTGACAGAAATTAAGGAAAATTGAGAAAAGATTGTAACCTGAAGGCTTGAAATTGAGATTTGAATAACCCGAAGGTCAATATTGGATTTAAAGCTTTGATTTTTGATGAATGATTAGTGCAAAGACTAAACCTGAGGGTCTAACTGATCGGTCAGTCAGATACTAGCATGAGCGCTAGATGTACCAGTGCGAGCACTGGGTTTTTCAAGAAATGCCTGATCAAAGAGTAAGATGAGGAGGGAAATCCTTTTTGGAAAGGAGAAGGTGAAAATGAAATATGAAGATGGTAATCCTTTTAGCAAGGAGAAGGCAAAAGTGAAATATGAAGATGGCAATCCTTTTAGTAAGGAGAAGACAAATTTTTCGATCAACGCGAAAGATGAATAAGGCAATCCTTTTAGAAAGGAGAAGGTGAAAACGAAATATGAAGATGGCAATCTTTTTATCAAGGATAAGGCAAAAGTGAAATATGAAGATGACAATTCTTTTAGTAAGGAGAAGGCAAATTTTTTGATCAACGCGAAAGATGAATATGGCAATCCTTTTAGAAAGGAGAAGGTGAAAACGAAATATGAAGATGACAACCCTTTTAGCAAGGAGAAGGCAAAAGTCAAATATGAAGATGGCAATCCTTTTAGCAAGGAGAGGGCAAATCTTTCGATCAAAGCGAAAGATGAATAAGGCAATCCTTTTAGAAAGGAGAAGGTGAAAACGAAATATGAAGATGGCAATCCTTTTATCAAGGAGAAGGCAAAAGTGAAATATGAAGATGGCAATCCTTTTAGCAAGGAGAAGGTGAATCTTTCGATCAAAGCGAAAGATGAGTACGGCAATCCTTTTAGAAAGGAGAAGGCGAATCTTTCGATCAAAGCGAAAGATGAATAAGGCGATCCTTTTTTGTAAGGAGAAGGCAAGTCTCTCGACAAAGCGAAAGATGAATAAGGCGATCCTTTTAGCAAGGAGAAGGTGAATCTTTCGATCAAAGCGAAAGATGAATACGGCGATCCTTTTTTGTAAGGAGAAGGCAAGTCTCTCGACAAAGTGAAAGACGAATAAGGCGATCCTTTTAGCAAAGAGAAGGCGAGTCTTTCGATCAAAGCAAAAGACGGAGAAGGCAATCCTTTTAGCAAGGAGAAGGCGAACTTTCGATCAAAGCGAAAGATGAGAAGGGCAATCCTTTTAGAAAGGAAAAGGCAAATATTTCGATCAAAGCGAAAGATGGATAAGGTGATCCTTTTAGCAAAGAGAAGGCGAACCTTTCAATCAAAGCAAAAGATGAGGAAGGCAATCCTTTTAGAAAGGAGAAGGCGAATCTTTCGATCAAAGCGAAAGATGAATAAGGCGATCCTTTTAGCAAGGAGAAGGCGAACCTTTCGATAAAAGCGAAAGATGAGGAGGGCAATCCTTTTAAAAAGGGGAAGGTGAATCTTTCGATCAAAGCGAAAGATGAATAAGGCAATCCTTTTTTGTAAGGAGAAGGCGAGTCTCTCGACAAAACGAAAGATGAATAAGGCAATCCTTTTTAGAAAGGAGAAGGCGAGTCTCTCGAAAAAGCGAAAGACAAATAAGGTGATCCTTTTAGAAAGGAGAAGGCGAATCTTTCGATCAAAACGAAAGACGAAGAAGGCAATCCTTTTGGCAAGGAGAAGGCGAATCTTTCGATCAAAGCGAAAGACGGAGATGGCAATCCTTTTGGCAAGGAGAAGGCGAATTTTTCGATCAAAGCGAAAGACAAAGAAGGCAATCCTTTTGGCAAGAAGAAGGCGAATCTTTCGATCAAAGCGAAAGACGGAGAAGGCAATCCTTTTGGCAAGGAGAAGGAGAATCTTTCGATCAAAGTGAAAGATGGAGAAGGCAACTTTTATGAAAGAGGGGAAGGCAACTCTTTTGACTATGCAAAAGAAGGAAAAGGCAACACCAAGATGTATCAAAACAGATATCAAGTAATTATTTCTTATCAGGAAAGCAAGAAAATATATAAAAGTTGTAGTTGTTTCAAGGTAATTGAAGGTGAGCACTTTTTAAAGATGTTTCCGCTTCTACCTAGAGTATTACCCCCAACTGGGTTAACTCTATAGAGTCCAGAATCAAAGTCAATTTATTGTTTGTTGGTTTTCTTCACAGAAGCTATCAATTTTCTTGATATGAAAAGAGAGGAAATATTCTTAGCTTCATAAAAGCAATTGAATGAAAAGATATTGATAGAAGAATTTCACATAGATAAAGAAGATTTTTAAGAGTTCGGGTAGTTTGATATCCTGGGCATTTTCCCATGATGATCTTTTCACACTCTTTTGAGTCATGGAGCTTTCTTGGGCTTTTACATCATCCTTCATTTTGGGGATGTCCTGACTTTTCTCTCTTTTTTCGGGGAAGGATACGTCGCAAACTCCTTCATCTTGGAGATGCTCCGATCCTTCTTTTTCTTTCTCAGGGATTAGGCTTGATGTCATTGGTTCTAAAAGGTCTTTAGATGATAGCAAAAATCAAATGTCTTTTAGGGTTTGTTGGTAGGTTCATCACACTCGCCTTTATCTCAACGGTGATCTGAACTTTCCCTGAAAGGATCCTTCACAAACTCCTTCATCTCGGAGATGATCCAAATCTTCTTTGGCCCCAGAGATCTAACTCGCCTATTCGTCTTCATCTTGACGACAATTGAGAGATCCCTTTTGTGGATATTTGATTGCAGCTCAATAGACTGAGGAGACATGGATTGGGTAGGTTCTTTTTTCTGCCCAGGATATTTCCATTGTCTTACTGCCAAAGAATAATCTTTAAGAATGTGCCATGGTTATGATCAATATCAGCTCACTTATGGCTTTTCAACGTCATTGAATTTTCCTTCGCCAGTCATATCGAGGATTTTCTTCATCCTCTTGGTTGACCAACAGAAAACTTGAAGTTTGAGTCTTTCTTCACAAAAGCTTCACCCTTTTGGAAGGAATACTAAGGAGATTTGAGGAAATTCTTTATGTAATAAAAGTTTGAAATCAACAACTATTTTATGACAATTTGGCAAGATCTTCCAGAAATCCTTGACGACGAAAACTTTGCTTAACATCGAGTTTTGACACATCAATGGGATTCTGGAGAAGAATCCAACATGAGGCTGAATTCTGAAGGTAAATACAAATTTAGAGTTCTGAAGGCAAGCTTGGCATAAAACTGGATTTTGAAGGTAAGCCTAACTCGAAAGCTGGTTTTGAAAGACCATCTGAATCAAGACTCAGATTCTACAAGGAAAACAGGAAAATTCGAGTCGAAACTCTAGCCTTTGAAGGAAAGCTAGGAAGTTTGGTTTCTAAGGAGAGAAAATTCGGGTTAAAACCCAAATTTTCAAAGGAAAACTAGACTACTTTAGATTCTTGAAGGAAAGAAAATTTGAGTCGAAACTCAAATATTCAAAGGAAAACTGGTTTGTTTGAGTCGGAGCTCGAATCTCAAAGGAAAATTGGGAAGTTTAGATTTTGAAGGAAAGAAAACTTGAGTTAAAAACTCAAATCTTCGAAGGAAAGCAGGAAAGTTCGAGTCAGGGCTTGAATCTCAAAGGAAAACTGAAAAGTTTAGATTTTCAAGGAAAGGAAGACTCGAGTTAAAACTCAAATTTTTGAAGAAAAGCAGGAAAGTTCGAGTCAGGGCTCGAATCTCAAAAGGAAAACTCGAAAATTCAAGTCTTGAAGGAAAGAAGACTCAAGTTAAAAACTCAAATCTTCGAAGGGAAGCTGGAAAATTCGAGTCGGGGCTCGAATCTCGAAGGAGAGTTGATAAGAACATTTTTATGAAAGATTGACAGAAATTAAGGAAAATTGAGAAAAGATTGTAACCTGAAGGCTTGAAATTGAGATTTGAATAACCCGAAGGTCAATATTGGATTTAAAGCTTTGATTTTTGATGAATGATTAGTGCAAAGACTAAACCTGAGGGTCTAACTGATCGGTCAGCCAGATACTAGCATGAGCGCTAGATGTACCAGTGCGAGCACTGGGTTTTTCAAGAAATGCCTGATCAAAGAGTAAGATGAGGAGGGAAATCCTTTTTGGAAAGGAGAAGGTGAAAATGAAATATGAAGATGGTAATCCTTTTAGCAAGGAGAAGGCAAAAGTGAAATATGAAGATGGCAATCCTTTTATTAAGTTGAAGGCAAATTTTTCGATCAACGCGAAAGATGAAAAAGGCAATCCTTTTAGAAAGGAGAAGGTGAAAACGAAATATGAAGATGGCAATCCTTTTATCAAGGATAAGGCAAAAGTGAAATATGAAGATGACAATTCTTTTAGTAAGGAGAAGGCAACTTTTTTGATCAACGCGAAAGATGAATAAGGCAATCCTTTTAGAAAGGAGAAGGAGAAAACGAAATATGAAGATGACAACCCTTTTAGCAAAGAGAAGGCAAAAGTCAAATATGAAGATGGCAATCCTTTTAGCAAGGAGAGGGCAAATCTTTTGATCAAAGCGAAAGATGAATAAGGCAATCCTTTTAGAAAGGAGAAGGTGAAAACGAAATATGAAGATGGCAATCCTTTTATCAAGGAGAAGGCAAAAGTGAAATATGAAGATGGCAATCCTTTTAGCAAGGGGAGGGCAAATCTTTTGATCAAAGCGAAAGATGAATACGGCAATCCTTTTAGAAAGGAGAAGGCGAATCTTTCGATCAAAGCGAAAGATGAATAAGGCGATCCTTTTTTGTAAGGAGAAGGCAAGTCTCTCGACAAAGCGAAAGATGAATAAGGCGATCCTTTTAGCAAGGAGAAGGTGAATCTTTCGATCAAAGCGAAAGATGAATACGGCAATCCTTTTTTGTAAGGAGAAGGCAAGTCTCTCGACAAAGCGAAAGACGAATAAGGCGATCCTTTTAGCAAAGAGAAGGCGAATCTTTCGATCAAAGCAAAAGACGGAGAAGGCAATCCTTTTAGCAAGGAGAAGGCGAACCTTTCGATCAAAGCGAAAGATGAGAAGGGCAATCCTTTTAGAAAGGAAAAGGCAAATATTTCGATCAAAGCGAAAGATGGATAAGGCGATCCTTTTAGCAAGGAGAAGGCGAACCTTTCGATCAAAGCGAAAGATGAGAAAGGCAATCTTTTTAGAAAGGAGAAGGCGAATCTTTCGATCAAAGCGAAAGATGAATAAGGCGATCCTTTTAGCAAGGAGAAGGCGAACCTTTCGATCAAAGCGAAAGATGAGGAGGGCAATCCTTTTAAAAAGGGGAAGGTGAATCTTTCGATCAAAGCGAAAGATGAATAAGGCAATCCTTTTTTGTAAGGAGAAGGCGAGTCTCTCGACAAAACGAAAGATGAATAAGGCAATCCTTTTTAGAAAGGAGAAGGCGAGTCTCTCGAAAAAGCGAAAGACAAATAAGGTGATCCTTTTAGAAAGGAGAAGGCGAATCTTTCGATCAAAACGAAAGACGAAGAAGGCAATCCTTTTGGCAAGGAGAAGGCGAATCTTTCGATCAAAGCGAAAGACGGAGATGGCAATCCTTTTGGCAAGAAGAAGGCGAATCTTTCGATCAAAGCGAAAGACAAAGAAGGCAATCCTTTTGGCAAGAAGAAGGCGAATCTTTCGATCAAAGCGAAAGACGGAGAAGGCAATCCTTTTGGCAAGGAGAAGGAGAATCTTTCGATCAAAGTGAAAGATGGAGAAGGCAACTTTTATGAAAGAGGGGAAGGCAACTCTTTTGACTATGCAAAAGAAGGAAAAGGCAACACCAAGATGTATCAAAACAGATATCAAGTAATTATTTCTTATCAGGAAAGCAAGAAAATATATAAAAGTTGTAGTTGTTTCAAGGTAATTGAAGGTGAGCACTTTTTAAAGATGTTTCCGCTTCTACCTAGAGTATTACCCCCAACTGGGTTAACTCTATAGAGTCCAGAATCAAAGTCAATTTATTGTTTGTTGGTTTTCTTCAAGGAAGCTATCAATTTTCTTGATATGAAAAGAGAGGAAATATTCTTAGCTTCATAAAAGCAATTGAATGAAAAGATATTGATAGAAGAATTTCACATAGATAAAGAAGATTTTTAAGAGTTCGGGTAGTTTGATATCCTGGGCATTTTCCCATGATGATCTTTTCACACTCTTTTGAGTCATGGAGCTTTCTTGGGCTTTTACATCATCCTTCATTTTGGGGATGTCCTGACTTTTCTCTCTTTTTTTGGGGAAGGATACGTCGCAAACTCCTTCATCTTGGAGATGCTCCGATCCTTCTTTTTCTTTCTCAGGGATTAGGCTTGATGTCATTGGTTCTAAAAGGTCTTTAGATGATAGCAAAAATCAAATGTCTTTTAGGGTTTGTTGGTAGGTTCATCACACTCGCCTTTATCTCAACGGTGATCTGAACTTTCCCTGAAAGGATCCTTCACAAACTCCTTCATCTCGGAGATGATCCAAATCTTCTTTTACCCCAGAGATCTAACTCGCCTATTCGTCTTCATCTTGACGACAATTGAGAGATCCCTTTTGTGGATATTTGATTGCAGCTCAAATGACTGAGGAGACATGGATTGGGTAGGTTCTTTTTACTGCCCAGGATATTTCCATTGTCTTACTGCCAAAGAATAATCTTTAAGAATGTGCCATGGTTATGATCAATATCAGCTCACTTATGGCTTTTCAACGTCATTGAATTTTCCTTCGCCAGTCATATCGAGGATTTTCTTCATCCTCTTGGTTGACCAACAGAAAACTTGAAGTTTGAGTCTTTCTTCACAAAAGCTTCACCCTTTTGGAAGGAATACTAAGGAGATTTGAGGAAATTCTTTATGTAATAAAAGTTTGAAATCAACAACTATTTTATGGCAATTTGGCAAGATCTTCCAGAAATCCTTGACGACGAAAACTTTGCTTAACATCGAGTTTTGACACATCAATGGGATTCTGGAGAAGAATCCAACATGAGGCTGAATTCTGAAGGTAAATACAAATTTAGAGTTCTGAAGGCAAGCTTGGCATAAAACTGGATTTTGAAGGTAAGCCTAACTCGAAAGCTGGTTTTGAAAGACCATCTGAATAAAGACTCAGATTCTACAAGGAAAACAGGAAAATTCGAGTCGAAACTCGAGCCTTTGAAGGAAAGCTAGGAAGTTTGGTTTCTAAGGAGAGAAAATTCGGGTTAAAACCCAAATTTTCAAAGGAAAACTAGACTACTTTAGATTCTTGAAGGAAAGAAAATTTGAGTCGAAACTCAAATATTCAAAGGAAAACTGGTTTGTTTGAGTCGGAGCTTGAATCTCAAAGGAAAATTGGGAAGTTTAGATTTTGAAGGAAAGAAAACTTGAGTTAAAAACTCAAATCTTCGAAGGAAAGCAGGAAAGTTCGAGTCAGGGCTCGAATCTCAAAGGAAAACTGAAAAGTTTAGATTTTCAAGGAAAGGAAGACTCGAGTTAAAACTCAAATTTTTGAAGAAAAGCAGGGAAGTTCGAGTCAGGGCTCGAATCTCAAAAGGAAAACTCGAAAATTCAAGTCTTGAAGGAAAGAAGACTCGAGTTAAAAACTCAAATCTTCGAAGGGAAGCTGGAAAATTCGAGTTGGGGCTCGAATCTCGAAGGAGAGTTGATAAGAACATTTTTATGAAAGATTGACAGAAATTAAGGAAAATTGAGAAAAGATTGTAACCTGAAGGCTTGAAATTGAGATTTGAATAACCCGAAGGTCAATATTGGATTTAAAGCTTTGATTTTTGATGAATGATTAGTGCAAAGACTAAACCTGAGGGTCTAACTGATCGGTCAGCCAGATACTAGCATGAGCGCTAGATGTACCAGTGCGAGCACTGGGTTTTTCAAGAAATGCCTGATCAAAGAGTAAGATGAGGAGGGAAATCCTTTTTGGAAAGGAGAAGATGAAAATGAAATATGAAGATGGTAATTCTTTTAGCAAGGAGAAAGCAAAAGTGAAATATGAAGATGGCAATCCTTTTATTAAGTTGAAGGCAAATTTTTCGATCAACGCGAAAGATGAATAAGGCAATCCTTTTAGAAAGGAGAAGGTGAAAACGAAATATGAAGATGGCAATCCTTTTATCAAGGATAAGGCAAAAGTGAAATATGAAGATGACAATTCTTTTAGTAAGGAGAAGGCAAATTTTTTGATCAACGCGAAAGATGAATAAGGCAATCCTTTTAGAAAGGAGAAGGTGAAAACGAAATATGAAGATGACAACCCTTTTAGCAAAGAGAAGGCAAAAGTCAAATATGAAGATGGCAATCCTTTTAGCAAGGAGAGGGCAAATCTTTCGATCAAAGCGAAAGATGAATAAGGCAATCCTTTTAGAAAGGAGAAGGTGAAAACGAAATATGAAGATGGCAATCCTTTTATCAAGGAGAAGGCAAAAGTGAAATATGAAGATGGCAATCCTTTTAGCAAGGAGAGGGCAAATCTTTTGATCAAAGCGAAAGATGAATACGGCAATCCTTTTAGAAAGGAGAAGGCGAATCTTTCGATCAAAGCGAAAGATGAATAAGGCGATCCTTTTTTGTAAGGAGAAGGCAAGTCTCTCGACAAAGCGAAAGATGAATAAGGCGATCCTTTTAGCAAGGAGAAGGTGAATCTTTCGATCAAAGCGAAAGATGAATACGGCAATCCTTTTTTGTAAGGAGAAGGCAAGTCTCTCGACAAAGCGAAAGACGAATAAGGCGATCCTTTTAGCAAAGAGAAGGTGAATCTTTCGATCAAAGCAAAAGACGGAGAAGGCAATCCTTTTAGCAAGGAGAAGGCGAACCTTTCGATCAAAGCGAAAGATGAGAAGGGCAATCCTTTTAGAAAGGAAAAGGCAAATATTTCGATCAAAGCGAAAGATGGATAAGGCGATCCTTTTAGCAAGGAGAAGGCGAACCTTTCGATCAAAGCGAAAGATGAGGAAGGCAATCTTTTTAGAAAGGAGAAGGTGAATCTTTCGATCAAAGCGAAAGATGAATAAGGCGATCCTTTTAGCAAGGAGAAGGCGAACCTTTCGATCAAAGCGAAAGATGAGGAGGGCAATCCTTTTAAAAAGGGGAAGGTGAATCTTTCGATCAAAGCGAAAGATGAATAAGGCAATCCTTTTTTGTAAGGAGAAGGCGAGTCTCTCGACAAAACGAAAGATGAATAAGGCAATCCTTTTTAGAAAGGAGAAGGCGAGTCTCTCGAAAAAGCGAAAGACAAATAAGGTGATCCTTTTAGAAAGGAGAAGGCGAATCTTTCGATCAAAACGAAAGACGAAGAAGGCAATCCTTTTGGCAAGGAGAAGGCGAATCTTAAGATCAAAGCGAAAGACGGAGATGGCAATCCTTTTGGCAAGGAGAAGGCGAATCTTTCGATCAAAGCGAAAGACAAAGAAGGCAATCCTTTTGGCAAGAAGAAGGCGAATCTTTCGATCAAAGCGAAAGACGGAGAAGGCAATCCTTTTGGCAAGGAGAAGGAGAATCTTTCGATCAAAGTGAAAGATGGAGAAGGCAACTTTTATGAAAGAGGGGAAGGCAACTCTTTTGACTATGCAAAAGAAGGAAAAGGCAACACCAAGATGTATCAAAACAGATATCAAGTAATTATTTCTTATCAGGAAAGCAAGAAAATATATAAAAGTTGTAGTTGTTTCAAGGTAATTGAAGGTGAGCACTTTTTAAAGATGTTTCCGCTTCTACCTAGAGTATTACCCCCAACTGGGTTAACTCTATAGAGTCCAGAATCAAAGTCAATTTATTGTTTGTTGGTTTTCTTCAAGGAAGCTATCAATTTTCTTGATATGAAAAGAGAGGAAATATTCTTAGCTTCATAAAAGCATTTGAATGAAAAGATATTGATAGAAGAATTTCACATAGATAAAGAAGATTTTTAAGAGTTCGAGTAGTTTGATATCCTGGGCATTTTCCCATGATGATCTTTTCACACTCTTTTGAGTCATGGAGCTTTCTTGGGCTTTTACATCATCCTTCATTTTGGGGATGTCCTGACTTTTCTCTCTTTTTTCGGGGAAGGATACGTCGCAAACTCCTTCATCTTGGAGATGCTCCGATCCTTCTTTTTCTTTCTCAGGGATTAGGCTTGATGTCATTGGTTCTAAAAGGTCTTTAGATGATAGCAAAAATCAAATGTCTTTTAGGGTTTGTTGGTAGGTTCATCACACTCGCCTTTATCTCAACGGTGATCTGAACTTTCCCTGAAAGGATCCTTCACAAACTCCTTCATCTCGGAGATGATCCAAATCTTCTTTTACCCCAGAGATCTAACTCGCCTATTCGTCTTCATCTTGACGACAATTGAGAGATCCCTTTTGTGGATATTTGATTGCAGCTCAAATGACTGAGGAGACATGGATTGGGTAGGTTCTTTTTACTGCCCAGGATATTTCCATTGTCTTACTGCCAAAGAATAATCTTTAAGAATGTGCCATGGTTATGATCAATATCAGCTCACTTATGGCTTTTCAACGTCATTGAATTTTCCTTCGCCAGTCATATCGAGGATTTTCTTCATCCTCTTGGTTGACCAACAGAAAACTTGAAGTTTGAGTCTTTCTTCACAAAAGCTTCACCCTTTTGGAAGGAATACTAAGGAGATTTGAGGAAATTCTTTTTGTAATAAAAGTTTGAGATCAACAACTATTTTATGGCAATTTGGCAAGATCTTCAATAAATCCTTGATGACGAAAACTTTGCTTAACATCGAGTTTTGACACATCAATGGGATTCTGGAGAAGAATCCAACATGAGGCTGAATTCTGAAGGTAAATACAAATTTAGAGTTCTAAAGGCAAGCTTGGCATAAAACTGGATTTTGAAGGTAAGCCTAACTCGAAAGCTGGTTTTGAAAGACCATCTGAATCAAGACTCAGATTCTACAAGGAAAACAGGAAAATTCGAGTCGAAACTCGAGCCTTTGAAGGAAAGCTAGGAAGTTTGGTTTCTAAGGAGAGAAAATTCGGGTTAAAACCCAAATTTTCAAAGGAAAACTAGACTACTTTAGATTCTTGAAGGAAAGAAAATTTGAGTCGAAACTCAAATATTCAAAGGAAAACTGGTTTGTTTGAGTCGGAGCTCGAATCTCAAAGGAAAATTGGGAAGTTTAGATTTTGAAGGAAAGAAAACTTGAGTTAAAAACTCAAATCTTCGAAGGAAAGCAGGAAAGTTCGAGTCAGGGCTCGAATCTCAAAGGAAAACTGAAAAGTTTAGATTTTCAAGGAAAGGAAGACTCGAGTTAAAATTCAAATTTTTGAAGAAAAGCAGGAAAGTTCGAGTCAGGGCTCGAATCTCAAAAGGAAAACTCGAAAATTCAAGTCTTGAAGGAAAGAAGACTCGAGTTAAAAACTCAAATCTTCGAAGGGAAGCTGGAAAATTCGAGTCGGGGCTCGAATCTCGAAGGAGAGTTGATAAGAACATTTTTATGAAAGATTGACAGAAATTAAGGAAAATTGAGAAAAGATTGTAACCTGAAGGCTTGAAATTGAGATTTGAATAACCCGAAGGTCAATATTGGATTTAAAGCTTTGATTTTTGATGAATGATTAGTGCAAAGACTAAATCTGAGGGTCTAACTGATCGGTCAGCCAGATACTAGCATGAGCGCTAGATGTACCAGTGAGAGCACTGGGTTTTTCAAGAAATGCCTGATCAAAGAGTAAGATGAGGAGGGAAATCCTTTTTGGAAAGGAGAAGGTGAAAATGAAATATGAAGATGGTAATCCTTTTAGCAAGGAGAAGGCAAAAGTGAAATATGAAGATGGCAATCCTTTTATTAAGTTGAAGGCAAATTTTTCGATCAACGCGAAAGATGAATAAGGCAATTCTTTTAGAAAGGAGAAGGTGAAAACGAAATATGAAGATGGCAATCCTTTTATCAAGGATAAGGCAAAAGTGAAATATGAAGATGACAATTCTTTTAGTAAGGAGAAGGCAAATTTTTTGATCAACGCGAAAGATGAATAAGGCAATCCTTTTAGAAAGGAGAAGGTGAAAACGAAATATGAAGATGACAACCCTTTTAGCAAAGAGAAGGCAAAAGTCAAATATGAAGATGGCAATCCTTTTAGCAAGGAGAGGGCAAATCTTTCGATCAAAGCGAAAGATGAATAAGGCAATCCTTTTAGAAAGGAGAAGGTGAAAACGAAATATGAAGATGGCAATCCTTTTATCAAGGAGAAGGCAAAAGTGAAATATGAAGATGGCAATCCTTTTAGCAAGGAGAGGGCAAATCTTTTGATCAAAGCGAAAGATGAATACGGCAATCCTTTTAGAAAGGAGAAGGCGAATCTTTCGATCAAAGCGAAAGATGAATAAGGCGATCCTTTTTTGTAAGGTGAAGGCAAGTCTCTCGACAAAGCGAAAGATGAATAAGGCGATCCTTTTAGCAAGGAGAAGGTGAATCTTTCGATCAAAGCGAAAGATGAATACGGCAATCCTTTTTTGTAAGGAGAAGGCAAGTCTCTCGACAAAGCGAAAGACGAATAAGGCGATCCTTTTAGCAAAGAGAAGGCGAATCTTTCGATCAAAGCAAAAGACGGAGAAGGCAATCCTTTTAGCAAGGAGAAGGCGAACCTTTCGATCAAAGCGAAAGATGAGAAGGGCAATCCTTTTAGAAAGGAAAAGGCAAATATTTCGATCAAAGCGAAAGATGGATAAGGCGATCCTTTTAGCAAGGAGAAGGCGAACCTTTCGATCAAAGCGAAAGATGAGGAAGGCAATCTTTTTAGAAAGGAGAAGGCGAATCTTTCGATCAAAGCGAAAGATGAATAAGGCGATCCTTTTAGCAAGGAGAAGGCGAACCTTTCGATCAAAGCGAAAGATGAGGAGGGCAATCCTTTTAAAAAGGGGAAGGTGAATCTTTCGATCAAAGCGAAAGATGAATAAGGCAATCCTTTTTTGTAAGGAGAAGGCGAGTCTCTCGACAAAACGAAAGATGAATAAGGCAATCCTTTTTAGAAAGGAGAAGGCGAGTCTCTCGAAAAAGCGAAAGACAAATAAGGTGATCCTTTTAGAAAGGAGAAGGCGAATCTTTCGATCAAAACGAAAGACGAAGACGGCAATCCTTTTGGCAAGGAGAAGGCGAATCTTTCGATCAAAGCGAAAGACGGAGATGGCAATCCTTTTGGCAAGGAGAAGGCGAATCTTTCGATCAAAGCGAAAGACAAAGAAGGCAATCCTTTTGGCAAGAAGAAGGCGAATCTTTCGATCAAAGCGAAAGACGGAGAAGGCAATCCTTTTGGCAAGGAGAAGGAGAATCTTTCGATCAAAGTGAAAGATGGAGAAGGCAACTTTTATGAAAGAGGGGAAGGCAACTCTTTTGACTATGCAAAAGAAGGAAAAGGCAACACCAAGATGTATCAAAACAGATATCAAGTAATTATTTCTTATCAGGAAAGCAAGAAAATATATAAAAGTTGTAGTTGTTTCAAGGTAATTGAAGGTGAGCACTTTTTAAAGATGTTTCCACTTCTACCTAGAGTATTACCCCCAACTGGGTTAACTCTATAGAGTCCAGAATCAAAGTCAATTTATTGTTTGTTGGTTTTCTTCAAGGAAGCTATCAATTTTCTTGATATGAAAAGAGAGGAAATATTCTTAGCTTCATAAAAGCATTTGAATGAAAAGATATTGATAGAAGAATTTCACATAGATAAAGAAGATTTTTAAGAGTTCGAGTAGTTTGATATCCTGGGCATTTTCCCATGATGATCTTTTCACACTCTTTTGAGTCATGGAGCTTTCTTGGGCTTTTACATCATCCTTCATTTTGGGGATGTCCTGACTTTTCTCTCTTTTTTCGGGGAAGGATACGTCGCAAACTCCTTCATCTTGGAGATGCTCCGATCCTTCTTTTTCTTTCTCAGGGATTAGGCTTGATGTCATTGGTTCTAAAAGGTCTTTAGATGATAGCAAAAATCAAATGTCTTTTAGGGTTTGTTGGTAGGTTCATCACACTCGCCTTTATCTCAACGGTGATCTGAACTTTCCCTGAAAGGATCCTTCACAAACTCCTTCATCTCGGAGATGATCCAAATCTTCTTTTACCCCAGAGATCTAACTCGCCTATTCGTCTTCATCTTGACGACAATTGAGAGATCCCTTTTGTGGATATTTGATTGCAGCTCAAATGACTGAGGAGACATGGATTGGGTAGGTTCTTTTTATTGCCCAGGATATTTCCATTGTCTTACTGCCAAAGAATAATCTTTAAGAATGTGCCATGGTTATGATCAATATCAGCTCACTTATGGCTTTTCAACGTCATTGAATTTTCCTTCGCCAGTCATATCGAGGATTTTCTTCATCCTCTTGGTTGACCAACAGAAAACTTGAAGTTTGAGTCTTTCTTCACAAAAGCTTCACCCTTTTGGAAGGAATACTAAGGAGATTTGAGGAAATTCTTTATGTAATAAAAGTTTGAGATCAACAACTATTTTATGGCAATTTGGCAAGATCTTCCAGAAATCCTTGATGACGAAAACTTTGCTTAACATCGAGTTTTGACACATCAATGGGATTCTGGAGAAGAATCCAACATGAGGCTGAATTCTGAAGGTAAATACAAATTTAGAGTTCTAAAGGCAAGCTTGGCATAAAACTGGATTTTGAAGGTAAGCCTAACTCGAAAGCTGGTTTTGAAAGACCATCTGAATCAAGACTCAGATTCTACAAGGAAAACAGGAAAATTCGAGTCGAAACTCGAGCCTTTGAAGGAAAGCTAGGAAGTTTGGTTTCTAAGGAGAGAAAATTCGGGTTAAAACCCAAATTTTCAAAGGAAAACTAGACTACTTTAGATTCTTGAAGGAAAGAAAATTTGAGTCGAAACTCAAATATTCAAAGGAAAACTGGTTTGTTTGAGTCGGAGCTCGAATCTCAAAGGAAAATTGGGAAGTTTAGATTTTGAAGGAAAGAAAACTTGAGTTAAAAACTCAAATCTTCGAAGGAAAGCAGGAAAGTTCGAGTCAGGGCTCGAATCTCAAAGGAAAACTGAAAAGTTTAGATTTTCAAGGAAAGGAAGACTCGAGTTAAAACTCAAATTTTTGAAGAAAAGCAGGAAAGTTCGAGTCAGGGCTCGAATCTCAAAAGGAAAACTCGAAAATTCAAGTCTTGAAGGCTAGAAGACTCGAGTTAAAAACTCAAATCTTCGAAGGGAAGCTGGAAAATTCGAGTCGGGGCTCGAATCTCGAAGGAGAGTTGATAAGAACATTTTTATGAAAGATTGACAGAAATTAAGGAAAATTGAGAAAAGATTGTAACCTGAAGGCTTGAAATTGAGATTTGAATAACCCGAAGGTCAATATTGGATTTAAAGCTTTGATTTTTGATGAATGATTAGTGCAAAGACTAAATCTGAGGGTCTAACTGATCGGTCAGCCAGATACTAGCATGAGCGCTAGATGTACCAGTGAGAGCACTGGGTTTTTCAAGAAATGCCTGATCAAAGAGTAAGATGAGGAGGGAAATCCTTTTTGGAAAGGAGAAGGTGAAAATGAAATATGAAGATGGTAATCCTTTTAGCAAGGAGAAGGCAAAAGTGAAATATGAAGATGGCAATCCTTTTATTAAGTTGAAGGCAAATTTTTCGATCAACGCGAAAGATGAATAAGGCAATCCTTTTAGAAAGGAGAAGGTGAAAACGAAATATGAAGATGGCAATCCTTTTATCAAGGATAAGGCAAAAGTGAAATATGAAGATGACAATTCTTTTAGTAAGGAGAAGGCAAATTTTTTGATCAACGCGAAAGATGAATAAGGCAATCCTTTTAGAAAGGAGAAGGTGAAAACGAAATATGAAGATGACAACCCTTTTAGCAAAGAGAAGGCAAAAGTCAAATATGAAGATGGCAATCCTTTTAGCAAGGAGAGGGCAAATCTTTCGATCAAAGCGAAAGATGAATAAGGCAATCCTTTTAGAAAGGAGAAGGTGAAAACGAAATATGAAGATGGCAATCCTTTTATCAAGAAGGCAAAAGTGAAATATGAAGATGGCAATCCTTTTAGCAAGGAGAGGGCAAATCTTTTGATCAAAGCGAAAGATGAATACGGCAATCCTTTTAGAAAGGAGAAGGCGAATCTTTCGATCAAAGCGAAAGATGAATAAGGCGATCCTTTTTTGTAAGGAGAAGGCAAGTCTCTCGACAAAGCGAAAGATGAATAAGGCGATCCTTTTAGCAAGGAGAAGGTGAATCTTTCGATCAAAGCGAAAGATGAATACGGCAATCCTTTTTTGTAAGGAGAAGGCAAGTCTCTCGACAAAGCGAAAGACGAATAAGGCGATCCTTTTAGCAAAGAGAAGGCGAATCTTTCGATCAAAGCAAAAGACGGAGAAGGCAATCCTTTTAGCAAGGAGAAGGCGAACCTTTCGATCAAAGCGAAAGATGAGAAGGGCAATCCTTTTAGAAAGGAAAAGGCAAATATTTCGATCAAAGCGAAAGATGGATAAGGCGATCCTTTTAGCAAGGAGAAGGCGAACCTTTCGATCAAAGCGAAAGATGAGGAAGGCAATCTTTTTAGAAAGGAGAAGGTGAATCTTTCGATCAAAGCGAAAGATGAATAAGGCGATCCTTTTAGCAAGGAGAAGGCGAACCTTTCGATCAAAGCGAAAGATGAGGAGGGCAATCCTTTTAAAAAGGGGAAGGTGAATCTTTCGATCAAAGCGAAAGATGAATAAGGCAATCCTTTTTTGTAAGGAGAAGGCGAGTCTCTCGACAAAACGAAAGATGAATAAGGCAATCCTTTTTAGAAAGGAGAAGGCGAGTCTCTCGAAAAAGCGAAAGACAAATAAGGTGATCCTTTTAGAAAGGAGAAGGCGAATCTTTCGATCAAAACGAAAGACGAAGAAGGCAATCCTTTTGGCAAGGAGAAGGCGAATCTTTCGATCAAAGCGAAAGACGGAGATGGCAATCCTTTTGGCAAGGAGAAGGCGAATCTTTCGATCAAAGCGAAAGACAAAGAAGGCAATCCTTTTGGCAAGAAGAAGGCGAATCTTTCGATCAAAGCGAAAGACAGAGAAGGCAATCCTTTTGGCAAGGAGAAGGAGAATCTTTCGATCAAAGTGAAAGATGGAGAAGGCAACTTTTATGAAAGAGGGGAAGGCAACTCTTTTGACTATGCAAAAGAAGGAAAAGGCAACACCAAGATGTATCAAAACAGATATCAAGTAATTATTTCTTATCAGGAAAGCAAGAAAATATATAAAAGTTGTAGTTGTTTCAAGGTAATTGAAGGTGAGCACTTTTTAAAGATGTTTCCGCTTCTACCTAGAGTATTACCCCCAACTGGGTTAACTCTATAGAGTCCAGAATCAAAGTCAATTTATTGTTTGTTGGTTTTCTTCAAGGAAGCTATCAATTTTCTTGATATGAAAAGAGAGGAAATATTCTTAGCTTCATAAAAGCATTTGAATGAAAAGATATTGATAGAAGAATTTCACATAGATAAAGAAGATTTTTAAGAGTTCGAGTAGTTTGATATCCTGGGCATTTTCCCATGATGATCTTTTCACACTCTTTTGAGTCATGGAGCTTTCTTGGGCTTTTACATCATCCTTCATTTTGGGGATGTCCTGACTTTTCTCTCTTTTTTCGGGGAAGGATACGTCGCAAACTCCTTCATCTTGGAGATGCTCCGATCCTTCTTTTTCTTTCTCAGGGATTAGGCTTGATGTCATTGGTTCTAAAAGGTCTTTAGATGATAGCAAAAATCAAATGTCTTTTAGGGTTTGTTGGTAGGTTCATCACACTCGCCTTTATCTCAACGGTGATCTGAACTTTCCCTGAAAGGATCCTTCACAAACTCCTTCATCTCGGAGATGATCCAAATCTTCTTTTACCCCAGAGATCTAACTCGCCTATTCGTCTTCATCTTGACGACAATTGAGAGATCCCTTTTGTGGATATTTGATTGCAGCTCAAATGACTGAGGAGACATGGATTGGGTAGGTTCTTTTTACTGCCCAGGATATTTCCATTGTCTTACTGCCAAAGAATAATCTTTAAGAATGTGCCATGGTTATGATCAATATCAGCTCACTTATGGCTTTTCAACGTCATTGAATTTTCCTTCGCCAGTCATATCGAGGATTTTCTTCATCCTCTTGGTTGACCAACAGAAAACTTGAAGTTTGAGTCTTTCTTCACAAAAGCTTCACCCTTTTGGAAGGAATACTAAGGAGATTTGAGGAAATTCTTTTTGTAATAAAAGTTTGAGATCAACAACTATTTTATGGCAATTTGGCAAGATCTTCCAGAAATCCTTGATGACGAAAACTTTGCTTAACATCGAGTTTTGACACATCAATGGGATTCTGGAGAAGAATCCAACATGAGGCTGAATTCTGAAGGTAAATACAAATTTAGAGTTCTAAAGGCAAGCTTGGCATAAAACTGGATTTTGAAGGTAAGCCTAACTCGAAAGCTGGTTTTGAAAGACCATCTGAATCAAGACTCAGATTCTACAAGGAAAACAGGAAAATTCGAGTCGAAACTCGAGCCTTTGAAGGAAAGCTAGGAAGTTTGGTTTCTAAGGAGAGAAAATTCGGGTTAAAACCCAAATTTTCAAAGGAAAACTAGACTACTTTAGATTCTTGAAGGAAAGAAAGATTGAGTCGAAACTCAAATATTCAAAGGAAAACTGGTTTGTTTGAGTCGGAGCTCGAATCTCAAAGGAAAATTGGGAAGTTTAGATTTTGAAGGAAAGAAAACTTGAGTTAAAAACTCAAATCTTCGAAGGAAAGCAGGAAAGTTCGAGTCAGGGCTCGAATCTCAAAGGAAAACTGAAAAGTTTAGATTTTCAAGGAAAGGAAGACTCGAGTTAAACTCAAATTTTTGAAGAAAAGCAGGAAAGTTCGAGTCAGGGCTCGAATCTCAAAAGGAAAACTCGAAAATTCAAGTCTTGAAGGAAAGAAGACTCGAGTTAAAAACTCAAATCTTCGAAGGGAAGCTGGAAAATTCGAGTCGGGGCTCGAATCTCGAAGGAGAGTTGATAAGAACATTTTTATGAAAGATTGACAGAAATTAAGGAAAATTGAGAAAAGATTGTAACCTAAAGGCTTGAAATTGAGATTTGAATAACCCGAAGGTCAATATTGGATTTAAAGCTTTGATTTTTGATGAATGATTAGTGCAAATACTAAACCTGAGGGTCTAACTGATCGGTCAGCCAGATACTAGCATGAGCGCTAGATGTACCAGTGCGAGCACTGGGTTTTTCAAGAAATGCCTGATCAAAGAGTAAGATGAGGAGGGAAATCCTTTTTGGAAAGGAGAAGGTGAAAATGAAATATGAAGATGGTAATCCTTTTAGCAAGGAGAAGGCAAAAGTGAAATATGAAGATGGCAATCCTTTTATTAAGTTGAAGGCAAATTTTTCGATCAACGCGAAAGATGAATAAGGCAATCCTTTTAGAAAGGAGAAGGTGAAAACGAAATATGAAGATGGCAATCCTTTTATCAAGGATAAGGCAAAAGTGAAATATGAAGATGACAATTCTTTTAGTAAGGAGAAGGCAAATTTTTTGATCAACGCGAAAGATGAATAAGGCAATCCTTTTAGAAAGGAGAAGGTGAAAACGAAATATGAAGATGACAACCCTTTTAGCAAAGAGAAGGCAAAAGTCAAATATGAAGATGGCAATCCTTTTAGCAAGGAGAGGGCAAATCTTTCGATCAAAGCGAAAGATGAATAAGGCAATCCTTTTAGAAAGGAGAAGGTGAAAACGAAATATGAAGATGGCAATCCTTTTATCAAGGAGAAGGCAAAAGTGAAATATGAAGATGGCAATCCTTTTAGCAAGGAGAGGGCAAATCTTTTGATCAAAGCGAAAGATGAATACGGCAATCCTTTTAGAAAGGAGAAGGCGAATCTTTCGATCAAAGCGAAAGATGAATAAGGCGATCCTTTTTTGTAAGGAGAAGGCAGGTCTCTCGACAAAGCGAAAGATGAATAAGGCGATCCTTTTAGCAAGGAGAAGGTGAATCTTTCCATCAAAGCGAAAGATGAATACGGCAATCCTTTTTTGTAAGGAGAAGGCAAGTCTCTCGACAAAGCGAAAGACGAATAAGGCGATCCTTTTAGCAAAGAGAAGGCGAATCTTTCGATCAAAGCAAAAGACGGAGAAGGCAATCCTTTTAGCAAGGAGAATGCGAACCTTTCGATCAAAGCGAAAGATGAGAAGGGCAATCCTTTTAGAAAGGAAAAGGCAAATATTTCGATCAAAGCGAAAGATGGATAAGGTGATCCTTTTAGCAAGGAGAAGGCGAACCTTTCGATCAAAGCGAAAGATGAGGAAGGCAATCTTTTTAGAAAGGAGAAGGCGAATCTTTCGATCAAAGCGAAAGATGAATAAGGCGATCCTTTTAGCAAGGAGAAGGCGAACCTTTCGATGAAAGTGAAAGATGAGGAGGGCAATCCTTTTAAAAAGGGGAAGGTGAATCTTTCGATCAAAGCGAAAGATGAATAAGGCAATCCTTTTTTGTAAGGAGAAGGCGAGTCTCTCGACAAAACGAAAGATGAATAAGGCAATCCTTTTTAGAAAGGAGAAGGCGAGTCTCTCGAAAAAGCGAAAGACAAATAAGGTGATCCTTTTAGAAAGGAGAATGCGAATCTTTCGATCAAAACGAAAGACGAAGAAGGCAATCCTTTTGGCAAGCAGAAGGCGAATCTTTCGATCAAAGCGAAGGACGGAGATGGCAATCCTTTTGGCAAGGAGAAGGTGAATCTTTCGATCAAAGCGAAAGACAAAGAAGGCAATCCTTTTGGCAAGAAGAAGGCGAATCTTTCGATCAAAGCGAAAGACGGAGAAGGCAATCCTTTTGGCAAGGAGAAGGAGAATCTTTCGATCAAAGTGAAAGATGGAGAAGGCAACTTTTATGAAAGAGGGGAAGGCAACTCTTTTGACTATGCAAAAGAAGGAAAAGGCAACACCAAGATGTATCAAAACAGATATCAAGTAATTATTTCTTATCAGGAAAGCAAGAAAATATATAAAATTTGTAGTTGTTTCAAGGTAATTGAAGGTGAGCACTTTTTAAAGATGTTTCCGCTTCTACCTAGAGTATTACCCCCAACAGGGTTAACTCTATAGAGTCCAGAATCAAAGTCAATTTATTGTTTGTTGGTTTTCTTCAAGGAAGCTATCAATTTCCTTGATATGAAAAGAGAGGAAATATTCTTAGCTTCATAAAAGCAATTGAATGAAAAGATATTGATAGAAGAATTTCACATAGATAAAGAAGATTTTTAAGAGTTCGGGTAGTTTGATATCCTGGGCATTTTCCCATGATGATCTTTTCACACTCTTTTGAGTCATGGAGCTTTCTTGGGCTTTTACATCATCCTTCATTTTGGGGATGTCCTGACTTTTCTCTCTTTTTTCGGGGAAAGATACATCGCAAACTCCTTCATCTTGGAGATGCTCCGATCCTTCTTTTTCTTTCTCAGGGATTAGGCTTGATGTCATTGGTTCTAAAAGGTCTTTAGATGATAATAAAAATCAAATGTCTTTTAGGGTTTGTTGGTAGGTTCATCACACTCGCCTTTTTCTCAACGGTGATCTGAACTTTCCCTGAAAGGATCCTTCACAAACTCCTTCATCTCGGAGATGATCCAAATCTTCTTTGGCCCCAGAGATCTAACTCGCCTATTCGTCTTCATCTTGACGACAACTGAGAGATCCCTTTTGTGGATATTTGATTGCAGCTCAAATGACTGAGGAGACATGGATTGGGTAGGTTCTTTTTACTGCCCAGGATATTTCCATTGTCTTACTGCCAAAGAATAATCTTTAAGAATGTGCCATGGTTATGATCAATATCAGCTCACTTATGGCTTTTCAACGTCATTGAATTTTCCTTCGCCAGTCATATCGAGGATTTTCTTCATCCTCTTGGTTGACCAACAGAAAACTTGAAGTTTGAGTCTTTCTTCACAAAAGCTTCACCCTTTTGGAAGGAATACTAAGGAGATTTGAGGAAATTCTTTATGTAATAAAAGTTTGAGATCAACAACTATTTTATGGCAATTTGGCAAGATCTTCCAGAAATCCTTGATGACGAAAACTTTGCTTAACATCGAGTTTTGACACATCAATGGGATTCTGGAGAAGAATCCAACAAGAGGCTGAATTCTGAAGGTAAATAAAAATTTAGAGTTCTAAAGGCAAGCTTGGCATAAAACTGGATTTTGAAGGTAAGCCTAACTCGAAAGCTGGTTTTGAAAGACCATCAGAATCAAGACTCAGATTCTACAAGGAAAACAGGAAAATTCGAGTCGAAACTCGAGCCTTTGAAGGAAAGCTAGGAAGTTTGGTTTCTAAGGAGATAAAATTCGGGTTAAAACCCAAATTTTCAAAGGAAAACTAGACTACTTTAGATTCTTGAAGGAAAGAAAATTCAAGTCGAAACTCAAATATTCAAAGGAAAACTGGTTTGTTTGAGTCGGAGCTCGAATCTCAAAGGAAAATTGGGAAGTTTAGATTTTGAAGGAAAGAAAACTTGAGTTAAAAACTCAAATCTTCGAAAGAAAGCAGGAAAGTTCGAGTCAGGGCTCGAATCTCAAAGGAAAACTGAAAAGTTTAGATTTTCAAGGAAAGGAAGACTCGAGTTAAAACTCAATTTTTTGAAGAAAAGCAGGAAAGTTCGAGTCAGGGCTCGAATCTCAAAAGGAAAACTCAAAAATTCAGATCTTGAAGGAAAGAAGACTCGAGTTAAAAACTCAAATCTTGGAAGGGAAGCTGGAAAATTCGAGTCGGGGCTCGAATCTCAAAGGAGAGTTGATAAGAACATTTTTATGAAAGATTGACAGAAATTAAGGAAAATTGAGAAAAGATTGTATCCTGAAGGCTTGAAATTGAGATTTGAATAACCCGAAGGTCAATATTGGATTTAAAGCTTTGATTTTTGATGAATGATTAGTGCAAAGACTAAACCTGAGGGTCTAACTGATCGGTCAGCCAGATACTAGCATGAGCGCTAGATGTACCAGTGCGAGCACTGGATTTTTCAAGAAATGCCTGATCAAAGAGTAAGATGAGGAGGGAAATCCTTTTTGGAAAGGAGAATGTGAAAATGAAATATGAAGATGGTAATCCTTTTAGCAAGGAGAAGGCAAAAGTAAAATATGAAGATGGCAATCGTTTTAGTAAGGAGAAGGCAAATTTTTCGATCAACACGAAAGATGAATAAGGCAATCCTTTTAGAAAGGAGAAGGTGAAAACGAAATATGAAGATGGCAATCCTTTTATCAAGGATAAGGCAAAAGTGAAATATGAAGATGACAATTCTTTTAGTAAGGAGAAGGCAAATTTTTTGATTAACGCGAAAGATGAATAAGGCAATCCTTTTAGAAAGGAGAAGGTGAAAACGAAATATGAAGATGACAATCCTTTTAGCAAAGAGAAGGCAAAAGTCAAATATGAAGATGGCAATCCTTTTAGCAAGGAGAGGGCAAATCTTTCGATCAAAGCGAAAGATGAATAAGGCAATCCTTTTAGAAAGGAGAAGGTGAAAACGAAATATGAAGATGGCAATCCTTTTAGCAAGGAGAGGGCAAATCTTTCGATCAAAGCGAAAGATGAATATGGCAATCCTTTTAGAATGGAGAAGGCGAATCTTTCGATCAAAGCGAAAGATGAATAAGGCGATCCTTTTTTGTAAGGAGAAGGCAAGTCTCTCGACAAAGCGAAAGATGAATAAGGCGATCCTTTTAGCAAGGAGAAGGTGAATCTTTTGATCAAAGCGAAAGATGAATACGGCAATCCTTTTTTGTAAGGAGAAGGCAAGTCTCTCGACAAAGCAAAAGACGAATAAGGCGATCCTTTTAGCAAAGAGAAGGCGAATCTTTCGATCAAAGCAAAAGACGGAGAAGGCAATCCTTTTAGCAAGGAGAAGGCGAACCTTTCGATCAAAGCGAAAGATGAGAAGGGCAATCCTTTTAGAAAGGAAAAGGCAAATATTTCGATCAAAGCGAAAGATGGATAAGGCGATCCTTTTAGCAAGGAAAAGGCGAACCTTTCGATCAAAGCGAAAGATGAGGAAGGCAATCCTTTTAGAAAGGAGAAGGCGAATCTTTCGATCAAAGCGAAAGATGAATAAGGCGATCCTTTTAGCAAGGAGAAGGCGAACCTTTCGATCAAAGCGAAAGATGAGGAGGGCAATCCTTTTAAAAAGGGGAAGGTGAATCTTTCGATCAAAGCGAAAGATGAATAAGGCAATCCTTTTTTGTAAGGAGAAGGCGAGTCTCTCGACAAAACGAAAGATGAATAAGGCAATCCTTTTTAGAAAGGAGAAGGCGAGTCTCTCGAAAAAGCGAAAGACAAATAAGGTGATCCTTTTAGAAAGGAGAAGGCGAATCTTTCGATCAAAACGAAAGACGAAGAAGGCAATCCTTTTGGCAAGGAGAAGGCGAATCTTTCGATCAAAGCGAAAGACAAAGATGGCAATCCTTTTGGCAAGGAGAAGGCGAATCTTTCGATCAAAGCGAAAGACAAAGAAGGCAATCCTTTTGGCAAGAAGAAGGCGAATCTTTCGATCAAAGCGAAAGACGGAGAAGGCAATCCTTTTGGCAAGGAGAAGGAGAATCTTTCGATCAAAGTGAAAGATGGAGAAGGCAACTTTTATGAAAGAGGGGAAGGCAACTCTTTTGACTATGCAAAAGAAGGAAAAGGCAACACCAAGATGTATCAAAACAGATATCAAGTAATTATTTCTTATCAGGAAAGCAAGAAAATATATAAAAGTTGTAGTTGTTTCAAGGTAATTGAAGGTGAGCACTTTTTAAAGATGTTTCCGCTTCTACCTAGAGTATTACCCCCAACTGGGTTAACTCTATAGAGTCCAGAATCAAAGTCAATTTACTGTTTGTTGGTTTTCTTCAAGGAAGCTATCAATTTCCTTGATATGAAAAGAGAGGAAATATTCTTAGCTTCATAAAAGCAATTGAATGAAAAGATATTGATAGAAGAATTTCACATAGATAAAGAAGATTTTTAAGAGTTCGGGTAGTTTGATATCCTGGGCATTTTCCCATGATGATCTTTTCACACTCTTTTGAGTCATGGAGCTTTCTTGGGCTTTTACATCATCCTTCATTTTGGGGATGTCCTGACTTTTCTCTCTTTTTTCGGGGAAGGATACGTCGCAAACTCCTTCATCTTAGAGATGCTCCGATCCTTCTTTTTCTTTCTCAGGGATTAGGCTTGATGTCATTGGTTCTAAAAGGTCTTTAGATGATAGCAAAAATCAAATGTCTTTTAGGGTTTGTTGGTAGGTTCATCACACTCGCCTTTATCTCAACGGTGATCTGAACTTTCCCTGAAAGGATCCTTCACAAACTCCTTCATCTCGGAGATGATCCAAATCTTCTTTGGCCCCAGAGATCTAACTCGCCTATTCGTCTTCATCTTGACGACAATTGAGAGATCCCTTTTGTGGATATTTGATTGCAGCTCAAATGACTGAGGAGACATGGATTGGGTAGGTTCTTTTTACTGCCCAGGATATTTCCATTGTCTTACTGCCAAAGAATAATCTTTAAGAATGTGCCATGGTTATGATCAATATCAGCTCACTTATGGCTTTTCAACGTCATTGAATTTTCCTTCGCCAGTCATATCGAGGATTTTCTTCATCCTCTTGGTTGACCAACAGAAAACTTGAAGTTTGAGTCTTTCTTCACAAAAGCTTCTCCCTTTTGGAAGGAATACTAAAGAGATTTGAGGAAATTCTTTATGTAATAAAAGTTTGAGATCAACAACTATTTTATGGCAATTTGGCAAGATCTTCCAGAAATCCTTGATGACGAAAACTTTGCTTAACATCGAGTTTTGACACATCAATGGGATTCTGGAGAAGAATCCAACATGAGGCTGAATTCTGAAGGTAAATACAAATTTAGAGTTCTGAAGGCAAGCTTGGCATAAAACTGGATTTTGAAGGTAAGCCTAACTCGAAAGCTGGTTTTGAAAGACCATCTGAATCAAGACTCAGATTCTACAAGGAAAACAGGAAAATTCGAGTCGAAACTCGAGCCTTTGAAGGAAAGCTAGGAAGTTTGGTTTCTAAGGAGATAAAATTCGGGTTAAAACCCAAATTTTCAAAGGAAAACTAGACTACTTTAGATTCTTGAAGGAAAGAAAATTCAAGTCGAAACTCAAATATTCAAAGGAAAACTGGTTTGTTTGAGTCGGAGCTCGAATCTCAAAGGAAAATTGGGAAGTTTAGATTTTGAAGGAAAGAAAACTTGAGTTAAAAACTCAAATCTTCGAAAGAAAGCAGGAAAGTTCGAGTCAGGGCTCGAATCTCAAAGGAAAACTGAAAAGTTTAGATTTTCAAGGAAAGGAAGACTCGAGTTAAAACTCAAATTTTTGAAGAAAAGCAGGAAAGTTCGAGTCAGGGCTCGAATCTCAAAAGGAAAACTCAAAAATTCAGATCTTGAAGGAAAGAAGACTCGAGTTAAAAACTCAAATCTTGGAAGGGAAGCTGGAAAATTCGAGTCGGGGCTCGAATCTCAAAGGAGAGTTGATAAGAACATTTTTATGAAAGATTGACAGAAATTAAGGAAAATTGAGAAAAGATTGTATCCTGAAGGCTTGAAATTGAGATTTGAATAACCCGAAGGTCAATATTGGATTTAAAGCTTTGATTTTTGATGAATGATTAGTGCAAAGACTAAACCTGAGGGTCTAACTAATCGGTCAGCCAGATACTAGCATGAGCGCTAGATGTACCAGTGCGAGCACTGGGTTTTTCAAGAAATGCCCCAGTATGAGTACTGGGTTTTGAAATTGTACCCGCATGAGCTCTGGCTTTTCTGATCGAGGGTCGGAAGAGGAGACTGGCATCTTTGAGACTCCTGGAAATTGAAGTGAGAATGATTGTCGGGGTTTTCAGGATTATCTCTTATCCTGAAGTGGAAGAAGGAAATAAATTTGACCAAAGTGATAAGGGTTGATGAAGAATAAAATTGATAAAAATTTAATAAAGAAAAGATTGAAAAAGATTAACAAAGCATCAAATAAAATTGATAAAAATTGATAAAAAATCAATAAAATTGACAAAAATTGATAAAGACTGACGAAAGTCTAGTAAAAAATTGGTGGAAAATTTAATGATAAAAGACTTCAGGATCATCCTTTATCTTGAAGGAAGAAGGAGAAACACCTCGATGAACGAGGTTCAGGTTTATCTTAACCTGAAAGGGAAAGAGAAAATTCCTCAAAGGCCGAGGTTCAGGTTTATCCCTTAACCTGAAAAAGGGAAAAAGGAGAAAGGAATACCTTATGGGAAAGAGGCATCAAGTTTATCCCTTAACCTGAAAGGGTAAAGAATAAAATTTATAAAAAGTGGGAAAAGATCGAAGAAATTTATGATAATTTTGTTTTTGAAAAGATTGCTCACAGATAGCCTTGTTGCTTCTGTGAGGGGTGTCAGGATTATCCCTTATCCTGAATGGGAACACCTCGAACAATGAGGGTCAGGTTTATCCCTTAACCTGAAAGGGTAAAAGAATAAAGAAAAAGGAATACCTCTTTGAGAAGAGGCATCATGTTTATCCCTTAACCTGAAAAGGTAAAAAGAATAAAATTTATAGAAATGGAGAAGAAGGAAAGAAATTTATTGAAATTTTATTTTGGAAAAGAATTCTCACATGTAGCACTGTTACTCTTATGAGTGGTCTCAGGATTATCCCTTATCCTGAATGGGAACATGTGATCATCGCAAAAATTTTCCTCTCTGTTGGTTTCTCTCTCTTCCTTCTCTTTTCCTTTTCTAACCTCTATTTTCCTCCTTTTTGAAGGGAGAAGAATAAAAAGAGGGAAAAAGAAGAGAGAAGAGAAAAGAAAGAAGAGAGAGGAATTCTTTTGTGGGTTTTCACTTGACCTTAATTTGAAAATATTTAGAAATTTAACTCGCCTTCGTTTTGAAAATGTTTGCGGGAGAATGGAGATACGGGATTCGCTCGTTGGTACGAGGTTCGAGCATTCCTGGCGCCTTTACCAAGGGTAATCGAACCAAGGATCGAATCTATGCCTTTTTGCTTTCCCTAAATATTATCTAAGGATTTATTCTAAATCTAGATGCTCAAAGAATCATGCTTGTGCAATGCAAAGATGTATGCTTTTTTTTTGAAAAGATGTTTTGAAAATTTTTCAAGTATTCTGAGATAAACTTGATAAAGGAGTGAAGAAATGATTGAGTCTAACTTAGAACTTGAGATAGATCAGAGAAATTCTAAGTCTTTGAAGTAAATCAGAGTTGGAAGAATAAATCTTGATTTTGATAAAGAATGACTTGAAGCTTTGAGAAATGAAAGGAAACGAAGTTTCAAAGTCAGAAATGGACTTTGAATCTAATCATGGATTTAGGAGAAGAAGATGAAATTTTGAAGTGATATTGAATTCAAATCTTAGAATGGAAATCGAATGGCATTTAAGAATGTAAATGGATTTAGGAGATTCAGATTAGATCCGAAAATGGAATTGGATTCAAAATCTAGACCTGTAGGAATATAATTGGATTCTGGATCCTAAAATAGATTTGGGTATGAAGTCTGAGATCCAAAGTGGAATTGGATTTTGGACCCTAAAATGGATTTGGATATGAAGTCTGAGATCCAAAAGTGGATTGGGTTCGGGATCCTAGAATGAATTTTGGACCTATAATCTGAGATCCAAAGTGGAATTGGATTCTGGACCCTAAAATGGATTTGGATCTGAAGTTTGAGATCCAAGATGGAAATTGAGTTCTGGATCCTAAAATGGAATTGGATCTGAAGTCTGAGATCCAAAAGTGGATTGTGTTTGGGATCCTAGAATGGATTTTGGATATATAATCTGAGATCCAAAGAATGGAGATTTATACTTGGAAATCTGGATCCAAGTAGAGATTAGGATCTATCTTTGGATTTGGAATTTTGATTTGGGATTTTGAACTCTAAAAATGAATTTCAAAGTCAGATTGGACTTTGAATTTGAAAACTTGATTTTTGGAATTTAGAAGATGAATCAAGAATCTCAAAGTAAAATTGAACTTTAAATTTGATTGAAAAATGAATTTGGAACTTTTGAATTTGAATATAAAGTGAATTTGAAATCTCAAAGTTAATTTGAACTTTGAGATTAAACAAAATGAAATAGGATTTGAAAATGAAAGGATGAATTGGATTTTATAAGAATTGAGGATTGATTGAAGAAGATATTTACATCACTTGGAGTTTTGAAAAAGAAATTTTTGAAAATATGATGCAGGTCTATCCTAAATGATGAATGAATTTTAAATTTTGAAATTGGATTTTGAAAATCGTATTTCATTCTTTACATGAATTGAAATAAGATTGAAAATATAATACATCCTTAACTATGGTCATTGAATGTATTATATAATAATCTATATTTAAACTCAGGTGAAGAATGAAACATATTTTGGTGCTTTTATAAAATTTAAAATGAAATTAACTCTCAATATACCCTGACTATGGCCATTGGTATATATTTTGAGCCAATTTTAAGTTAAATTCTAATAAAAGTAAGAAATATTTGAAAATATGATGATTTTTGAAAAGGATCAAGTGTGGATCCAGTGTTATTTTATAAAAGATAAAAACACTAAGTCTTGTTTACATCCTGACTATGGCCATTGATGTAAATCGTCAACTTAGGATTAATTTACCTCTTACGAAATAGTGCACATGCCATTCGTGGTCCCATTTGTGAGATTTTGGAAAATAAAAGAGGAAAATGTCATGGATCAAGCAATTCTAGAAAATATGTACATATTCATGCATCCTAATCTAAGCTAAAAAATGAAAATTTCTCATTGATTTAGCTATCACCTCATTTAATGGAACTGGAGTTACTTTAATAGCACCTTTTACATATATCCTGCAAAAGTAAATTTTGGCATAAAATAGAGAAACGCATCTGAAAAGGAGATAGCATTCTATCAATATAATGAAATACCATATGCCTAAAGAAAATACACATGAGAGGCCTAAAAACTAAATATATATATGAGGGAATGGATCTATCTAGATGTACGTGAAAATGTACATGAAGAAATATACCTAAAGATTCAGACATAAATATATATATATATATATATATGTATATATATATATGCATACATATATAGATGGATACATACCTATATATATATATATATATACTTATATACATATATTCATGAGAAACAGGAGAGGGGACTTTCGCCGTTGTGTAAATTCAGTGAATTGGATTTGTGGGTTCTAATGAGATGCCGGACCTACATGCCACTGAACTTATACAGACCTAGTGAAAACATGGCAGGTATAGGGTTTTAGCGAATTGGACTTGCAATTGGCATACCAGGGATAATGCATGAATCGGGTATAGGAGATAGACAAAAATGAACAGTGTCATTTGCAGGTGGTGACTGCAAATGGCTGTAATAGATGTAACTAATGACATGACTATGCAAGTGGAGTGCTGTAATGGTGATCATGAAGGTGTCAGATGCAGAAAAGAAAATGTGAATAAGGAAGTAGGTGTAGGATGGGAACCAGAATAGAGTGGTGTTACAAGGGTGCAGCTGGGGTAAATGCTAAAGGGACCTCACTAATGAATTTTTGGGCTGGAGAGGTAACCTGCAGTAGTATATAATGGATGGTTTGTAGCCTATTGTTGTTCTCGGCTCACTGTGTAATCTTAAGATAAGAACAGATTCTAGCACCACAAAAAAAATCTTCTCACTGGACATCACTTTATCATTACTTTGAGAATTTCTCCAGGCAAAATTTATAAGCTAATAAGGAACATATAAAATACATTCTCTGTTAACACAACATAATTACCAACATCTTCTCCTCATCGATTTTGCTGATTTCATTTCAAATAAACCAATGAGGGACCTCAAAAGCAACACCACCAGCATCCTTTGGTTTTATCCATATGCATCAGGAAGTAGGACATGAAGTGATTTCTCTTTCTCAACTTCTAAACAGTTTACAATAGGCACCATAACCAACCCATTTGACTCGAGTCAGTGTTCAAAATCCATTCTTGGCATTTCGCTGAAAACAATGAAATAGGTGAGAGACCTTTAACAAAGATATCTCCATATATCATGTCACTCGCAAATGCTCAGTAAATTATATAATGAAAAGGTAACAGACAAGCATGGATTCACCCTACAGGCGTTCTATAAAGACACAGATACATAGTGAAAAGATAACAGACAAGCATATGATAAAATAGACAAGCCAATAACCAATTGCTCGAATTAGATTGAATGTCAAAGCTACTCTTGAATGTTTAGACTCACAGGTTTTAAATGAGAGCAAACCGCAAGGATACTACTAACAGGGGAATTTATATCATGCGTTACCAAACAACAATCTCCAGAAAACTGCATACCTGCTATTTGATACAGTTTGATACATGAACATCAAGAATGCTGGATTCCTTTTATACCTTTAAAGTCCAAGATGATTGATCATCAAAGTTAAATCACAATTTCTTGAGTTTAAGGAATTCACTTTCAATAAGTCAAGAATGCCTGGATTTGTGAAAGATGTACTTGAACATGTTATAGCCTCGAAATATGACATTGCAATTACTACAAGAATTATTTAGCTTTACTTACCTTTAGAATGCAGAGATGATAAATTGCAAGACTAGATTTGAAGCCCGCCACTCAAGTAACAATACTACTATGACCTCATCTACTGATATCTGAATCAATGGGGTTGCGGATCCAGACTCTACTTTCCATTTTTTTTTTGGTATCCTGCACAACTTATAAATTTCAGTATGATGATATTGTGCACAAGTTACTATGTGAAGCAAAGAAAACAAAGAAATTGCAAGGGTAACCGAATATGATATACAAGAGATCTCATACAATTGATGTGTGAATGATGCTGAAACAAAATTAAGTACAAACTTACCTCTGCATGTCGAGAATACAATGGAGATGTTTGTTCAGTCAAGAGCATAAAGGATGCTTATTACAGGAAATGAAATAGAGGATGGCTCTTCTTTTCTTTTTTTTGGATCTCCACCAGACTTATATCTTGTACATATCAGCTCTAATCAAGGAGCCCCTATCAGCGAGGAGAGACTCCAAGAGAGCCTCAACAGTGGCCTCCTTCCCATTAGTAGCATGTCGCAACATGTATGTCGAGCAACTCAATGACTTCCCTGACATAAAAGGGGGGGAACCGCTATGGATTTACCCAGGATGAAGGAAACAACAGGTCTTAATAATAGACCCCTCTCATCTGACTTTATTAACCAATGGACACCTCATCGATTGCTCTAAACAAGGTATTTAAACTAATTTATTACCTGGATGAAGCGAACCTGGAATCTGTCATCCTCAGATCGAGGGATCATATGCAGCCCTTGTAGATCACGAACCCCCCTCTTCCTTTTTCTTTTTGGAATCACAAAATTTGAATGACATTTTGACTTCATAGATAGTTTACCTCACCAAGATGTCACAGAATTTTCCATAAGTGGGGAAATGAATTGGCCTACTATGGCGTCAATGCAAGAGGCTAGATAAATTTTATTAAATGCAGACTTACCTTTTTAGGTAAAGAAAACAACAAATATATTCAGAAATGGAGAAACATCTGCTAAGATAAACAAATACCAAGGTTATATGTAAGAACAGATCTAATATTTGTTGAATTACCACATTGAGCATTTGTAGACAGAACTGTTTTCATATCAAGAGCATCGAATTATGACAGATCATCCTTTTACCTTTAGTATAACTGGATCCAGTGCTTTTATTCTTTAGAGGGCAACACCTTGAGCCATCTACCTGGAGATTTGTCTATTGTCGCAGTAGAGCCCTTTCATGTATAGTCATGTTCTTACCACACTTTGAAACAATACATTACTTCTTACTGCAGGATCCACAGTGAACATGGTCCCTATATTCGCCACAAGTAGCCTCGATGAAGGATTCCGACTAAGCCCACTTTTACAACCATTGCTGGTGAAGTGCAGGCCATGGAGCCCACAGACCCCACAGAAAAATAAATAAGAGAGTAATTTTCTATACAGACTGGAATAAAGAAATCCTGAAGCCAATGCCAATACTTAACAAGGTGACGATCTCCAACACTTTATCATATTAAAATACCACCAGCATCAAAGGAAAATGGACAAATTCTATTTCACCATTACGAATATCAACAGTGGGAGAATTATATAATCGATTTTGACAACCGAAACGAATCAATAACTGATCCCTTACAGTCTTCATCATCGGTCGTGAGATGCTGCAGATCCTGTGGTGTCCTTATAATAAGATAACATATCAGCTTTTATCTCCACCATGAAAATCCCAAAGGTAAAATCGTGATGCCCTGCTACATGTTTTACAAGGTCTGGCAGGGCAACGATTCAGCAATGGTACATTTCAATATAACAAAGGATCAATGAGCTCTTGCTGGTGAAGTCATTCTTCTGTTGTGGAATCACGCAAGACACAACCAATTTCTAAAATATAAAATACAGAATCATTGATGAAGATAGAAAATCAAACAACCCAGGGACATGATCATGATGCAAACAATTAATCTGATTCTTACAGGAAAATCAGAGTGTGCAATAAAAAAAAATGATAGTCTATAAAAGAAGAAGGAAATGTGCAGATCATAGTAGAATAGAAGAATAATGTGAGAATGCATATAAATCCTTACATAAACTAAAGAAATCTAATAAAGTGAATCGCAGAGCAGAAGAAAATAAATTTTGGAATTAGGAAATTCCTTTTTGATGTTGCACAAGAGGGACTGATGGTGCTGTAAGCTACCCAATCGCAACTCGAGGGTGCATTTTAATGGGGAAAACAAAAAATAAAATAGAGAAGAATAAATGAAAATAGTAAAACAAATACGAAGATGAAAGTGAAATTTAGATGGATCGACGATGCCATTGCGAGGCATCGTCGATCATCAGCATATAAGGAAAGGGATTTAATCAGAAATCTAAGATCTGACCGAAAAGAAGAAAAAAAATGTGTAGATTAAAAATGGCATCGAGAAATTGAAAACAAAAGAAGTCTAATTCTGAAGATACGTTAAACTTCAAAGAAATCCATAAAAGAGGGAAAAGAAAGGAGGGATTCCTTACCTGAGTTTTGCAGAAATTCTGAAGGAGGAAGGAGGAAGGCGATCGGGAGGCGAATGGTGGAAGGATGCCTCCTGTCGAAAGTAGATCGTGAAGGCGAAGAAAGGGGAAGGCGCAGGGGTGAAAATGGTTGGGTCGATTGAGAGGATAATGAGAGTTATTTACAGGAAAGGGGAGAGGTGAAGAAGCGGTCAGAGAGAATGAAGGAAGAATGCAGTTGTTGGTGATTGTTGAAGATGAAGGGCTTTTGAGAATGGAGGGAAGGAGAGGTTGCACATGGGGGTTCGAGAGTGAGAGAGGGAGAAGGCGGCTGAGGGAGAAAACTCGAGAGAAAACTCGAAAGGGTCCCCCCCCCAAAACCCTAACTCGACTATTTAGTTTTGCAAGGGTTTTACATTTTTCAAAAGAGGTCTTCTATAAAAAGATTTTTCAAAAACGGGTTTCTCTTAAAAAACATTTCTTTTTCTTTTTTGTAATTTTCTTTCATTATTTTTGAATTTTTTTGTTCTTTTCTTGAATTTTAATATGAAATTCTAAAAACTAAGGATTTTAAAAATAATTTTGCAAAAGTTTCAAAAAGATTTACACAAGGAAGGTTTTCTGAGCAATTTTGAAAGAAAATGGGTTTTGGACTCAAGTTTTGAGAAAATATTCGAGTTTTAAACCTTGAATTTGAGGAATACAATATGATGGATCCAAACACATACCAGACGAACTGTCTGAGCTTTTCAAAAAGTTAGATTGGAAATTTCGAGAATTTGATTTTAAATATTGGACAACGAAGCTCAGATTTGGATCTTTTATCTGGATCCGGATCCGAAATTAAGTCAGATATACAAAATGAATTTAATTTCAGAAAACTTGAGAAATAAAATAGGATTTATATTTAAAAGTGACTCAATTACCCGAAAATGAAGATAAAGGGCAAAAAGGGAATATTTACAAACCTTTGAAAAATTTGGGGTGTTTACAGATGCCCCTCTTTGCTACTAAGCCGAGCTTAGTGGCAAAGAAAACACTCCAAATTTTGAAAAATGCCCCAGTCAGCAGATCTGAACTGGGTGTGGAAGAATTATGGTTTTTTCAGGCTTAAAGCCTTGTCTTGAATGGCTTGGGGGGACGAAATCCTCGACAATGATATGACTGAATGATAGAGATTAGGAAATCGGGATGGGACTTTGGATGAAGGTCCCGGGATGATGAAAGATAAGAATCTTAATCAAGTCTCATGGGTGAGACGAGATCAGCCTTTTTGGAATGAGTCAGGTTTAGCCCTCAATGGGACGAAGATATATCGAGATAATTTGGGATGGGGAAAGGAATATAAGCAGACCTCAATGGGACATTTTGAGAGAAACGCCTCGTGAGATGAAATCTTAGGTATGGTCCTTTCTTGGATGAATATACAAAGCATGGATTCCTCGATGGGAAGAACCATGATGGGACTCAGAGGAAAACACCTCGTCGAAACGAGGGAAACTCGTTGGAACGAGATTTAGGTTTAACCAAAACCTGAAAAAGGAAGATACCTCGAGGGGCGAGGTTCAGGCTTAACCCTTAACCTAAAGGGGACAACCAAATGGAATCCTTGAGTGAAGAAACCATGATGGGACATTCGGAGTTTGGATGAACAAATCCGAAGGGGTTTGCGAAAGGAGGAAGATGAGATTCCCTAAAGCTTTGAAAAAGGGAATAGCTTTTGAATTTAATGACCTCTCGCAAAAAGTACAGGTTTGACCCTTAACCTGAGTGGGTACAACCATACGGATTTCTCAAAACTGTGATGAGACATGAGAGATACTTCAACTAAATGGGGTAACTCTTCTGGAAGATATAAACAACACTAGGTTGCATTAAAATGGATATTGAATACTTATTTCATTCTTAGAATATCTAAAAAAAATTGCCAACAAGATAATTTTACAGTTGACTTCAATGCTTGAAAATGTGCACATGTGTGCAAAGATATTCCCTCTTTTACCTAGAGTATTTCCTCCGACGAGGTTAACTTCTCGGTCTTTAGAGTCAAATTCAAAATTTTAGCGTTGATGACTTTCTTCAAGGAAGTTATCCATTTCCCTGATATGAGAAGAGAAAAAATATTTTTATATTCACAAAAGTAAGTAGTGAAAAGACATTGATAAAAGATTTTTGCATGAGAAAAGATGACTTCTGGCAATTTAGGCAGTTTGATATCTGGGTGTTTTTCCATGATGATCTTCTTGCACTCTTTTTTGAGTCATTGGGATTTTTCGGGCTTTTTACATCATCCTTCATTTGGATGTGTCTGGACTTTTCTTTCTTTTTTTTGGGGAAGGGTATGTCACAAACTCCTTCATCTTGGAGATGTTTCGATCCTTCGTTTATCTCAGGTATTGATGATATTGGCTCAAAAGGTCTTTAGATGATAGCAGAAATCAAATATCATTTAAGGTTTATCGGTAGGTTCATCACACTCGCCTTCATCTCGACAGTGATATGAACTTTCCCTGGTAGGATCCTTCACAAACTCCTTCATCTTGGTAGATGATCCAAATCTTCTTTGGCCCCGGGGGTCTGCTCGCATATTCGCCTTCATCTTGATGACAATTGAGAGATCCCTTTTGCAGATATTTGATTGCAGCTTTAGAAATGAGAAGATATGGATTAAGTGGATTCTTTTATGGCTTAAGATATTTCCACTGCCTCATTGCCAGAAAATTGTCTTTAAACACGCGCCATAGTCATGATCAATATCAATTCGGTTTTGGCTTTTCAACATCATCGAATATTTCTTTCGCCAATCATACCGAAGATATTTCTCTCATCCTTTTGGTTGATCAACAGGGAAAAGATTTGAATTTTACCTCTTTTTTGTAAAAAGTTTCAACCTTTTGGAAAGAAATACTAGAGGTAAACAGAGGTGATTCTTTTGTGCAATAAGAATATTGGAATCAACAAATATTTTTAGCAAATTGGCAAAGTTTTCAAGCATCCTTTAGTGAAATAATCACTCAATATAAATTTTGACGAAACCTTTGAGTTGATCTTGGGAAGGAATATTTAGATTTTTGTTTTGACCGACCAGCTCGAAAGCAGGATTTTTTTTGGAAGTACCAGCTCGAAAGCAGAATTTTTGGAAGTGCCAGCTCGAAAGCAGGATTTTTGGAAGTGCCAGCTCGAAAGCAGGATTTTTGGAAGTGCCAGCTCGAAAGCAGGGTTTGATTGCCCGACCAGCTCGAAAGCAGGATTTGTTTGACCGACCAGCTCGAAAGCAGGATTTGTTTGCCCGACCAGCTCGAAAGCAGGATTTGTTTGCCCGAACAGCTCGAAAGCAGGATTTTGATTGACCGACCAGCTCGAAAGTAGGATTTGATTGACCGAACAGCTTGAAAGCAGGATTTGTTTGGAAGTACCAGCTCGAAAGCAGGATTTTGATTGACCGACCAGCTCGAAAGCAGGATTTTTTGACCGACCAGCTCGAAAGTAGGATTTGTTTGACCGACCAGCTCGAAAGCAGGATTTTTTGGAAGTACTAGCTCGAAAGCAGGATTTGATTGCCTGACCAGCTCGAAAGTAGGATTTGATTGGCCGACTAGCTCGAAAGCAGGATTTGTTTGCCCGACCAGCTCGAAAGCAGGATTTTTTGGAAGTACCAGCTTGAAAGCAGGATTTGTTGACCGACCAGCTTGAAAGCAGGATTTGATTGACCGACCAGCTCGAAAGCAGGATTTGTTTGACCGACCAGCTCGAAAGCAGGATTTGTTTGCCCGAACAGCTCGAAAGCAGGATTTTGATTGACCGACCAGCTCGAAAGTAGGATTTGATTGACCGACCAGCTCAAAAGCAGGATTTGTTTGGAAGTACCAGCTTGAAAGCAAGATTTGATTGACCGACTAGCTCGAAAGCAGGATTTTATTGCTCGACCAGCTCAAAAGCAGGATTTGATTGCTCGACCAGCTCAAAAGCAGGATTTTTGTTGGTAAAATTGATTGACATTGAAAAAGTGGTGACCCGAAGGATTGAGAATGATGGATATTTGATGGAATTGTAACCCGAAGGCTTGAACTTGTCATACATTGATGGATTTTTAACCTGAAGGCTTGAAAAAAATATACGTGGATGAATTTGTAACCCGAAGGCTTGACAGTGATAGACATTAATGAGATTGTAACCCGAAGGCTTTGAAATTTTGAGAAAAATTGTGACCCAAAGGCTTGAAAATGATATACTTTGATGAAGTTGTGACCCGAAGGCTAGAAGATGATAGACATTGATAAAATGGTAACCCGAGGGCTTGATAATGAACGACATGTGATGAATTGATAGACATTTGATGAGAATAGACAATGATTTAGGTTTATCCTTTAACCTGAAAGGGAGAAGAATAGAATTTAAGAAAATTAATATAAATTTAGAAAATCAATTTGATGAAACTTGTATTTGCAAAAAAAAATCTCATAGGTAGCGTTATTGCTCCTACAAGAGGTTTCAGGATTATCCCTTATCCTGAATGGGAAAAAGAATAAAGTTTAAGAAAATTTAATGAAGGGAAATCGATATAAATCTAAAAAGAATCAATAAAGATTGGCAAAACTTGTATTTACAAAAGAATCCTCATAGGTAGCGTTATTGCTCCCACGAGGGGTCTCAGGATTTTCCCTTGTCCTGAATGGGAACACCTCGGACAATGAGGGTCAGGTTTATCCCTTAACCTGAGGGGAATGTAAAAATAAAAGAATACCTCATGGAAAAAGAGGCATCAGGTTTATCCCTTAACCTGAAAGGGTAATGTATGAATTGATAAAATTTAATAGAATTGAGGAAAATTTGATAAAACTCGATAAAACTTGATAAAATTGATGTAAACTTGATAAAGATATGAATAAAATGAATGAAATTGATAAAGATATCCAAATTAACTGAAAATTTATAAGATTTAAGAGAAAAAGGAGTTTTTCTGATCCTGCCTGCATATGGGATCTTGAAAGAAAAATGTTTATTTAAAAGATAAGTGAGAAATCATTTTTGGGGAGAAAGTCCACTGTATGGAGAATGATCAGTGTGAGATCTGATCGTTTTAAAAGGAATCATCATGAGGGTTAATTTTGAAGATAATGGTTTAAAAACCCATTTTAAGAAAAATCAATGTGATAGCTTATTTTAAAGAAGATTAGATCAAAATATTGAATTTTTGGTGATCATGAAGAAGTTTTTTGCAGAAATTCTCAAGATTTTTAGGATTTTGAAAATCCTCATAGGCAATATCATTTCTCTCATGATGATGTTTTTGGGATTGTCCCTTATTTAAAAAGAATATGAGAAATACAATTTTTTCCAAAATATATGCCCCATCATGGCGAAGGATAGAAGTATTTGATATTAATAGATATGAAGGAAATTGACATTTCATTGATAGGAAATATTGATAACAATGACTAAAATATTTACAAGTTTGTTGACCAAGGGTCACAAAAGACTGGGACTGAGTTGCCCCTATTAGGTGACTGAAAAAGAGAGAAAGCAGAAAAATATTGACATGGTTCGGGAAGCTAGGCCAGGATGGGTAGCTACTCTTCTTCTTGATCTTCCACCAACAGCTTTTTATCAATGCAGTCTTGGACGATGTTTTTGAAAGCAAAGCAGTGCTCGATGTCATGACCTATCGCCCGATCGAATTTGCAAAACTGATCCTTGAACCTTCCCATAGTCACAAGAGGAGCTGCTACCTTGGGAAGTTTAACCATCTCCTTTGTTGTCATATACTCAAGAACTTCCTCAAGCGATTGCTGTAAGGGGGTAAACTCACGGTCATATCCCCAACCATCGTGCTTTGGTTTCCCTTGAGGCTTTGATTCTAACTGGATGCTCGAGGGAGGGCTGTTATTCTTCCTGCTGATCCCATTCTCTTGACCGGAGCAATCATCTTTGCCTGATCCGCTAGTGTGGTTCTTTCTGCCGCCTCTTTTGTTTTTGCCATTATTGTTGGAGGAACTGGTAGAAAAGGCGAAGTTGGTTTTCTTTTTCACGTCCTTACTGCCTCATGCCAAGGTGAGGCCATGATAGGTTCCATTCTCTAATCCCATTTCGAGTCATTCGACTCGCTTTATTAACTTGATGAAAGATTTAGACAGAGAAGTAGAGATCAGACCCTTCAGAGGTTGAGAGAAATTGTTCAAAATTATTGAGAGTGCATGCCCCTCTGATATCGGATCCTTCATCCTGTTGCAAGTGGATCTTCATCTATGAATGAAATCTTTTGCCTTCTCATTGTCATTTTTCTTTAGGTTGAAAAGATGGTTGAGGGTAGGCGGAGCCTCAGTATTGAAGAGAAACCTTTCGATGAACAGGTTGATGACTTTGTCAAAGTCTCGTAGCTCAATCGGGTTGATGTGGTCGGCATACCATCTTGCTGCAACTCCCTCCAGACTGCGTGGAAAGCATAAGAATAAAGCCTTATTGTTCTTTCTGAATCGGTTGCACTCGGCAAAAAATGTAGCCAGATGAGCCTTGGGGTTGCCGGTCCCATCAAACTTTATGAATTTACAAGGAAGATCTTTCCAGTTGTCATCTCCTTCTTGGCCGTCATAAAAATCTGCACCGGTGTAGACCTTTTTGCCTTTGTCCTGGGCTTGCAAGTCTTTGATTGCACGAGTCATTTCTCTTATTTGCTCATGCATCGGATCTTTTGTTGGGATCTGAAACTTGGTTTTGCTTGCTGACTCATGCCCCTCATTGACTTTCTTGGACCGATACAAGGGGTTGTGAAAATATGTCGGCTGCTCTTCCTCTGAGTCCTCCTCTGCTGACTCTGAAGTGTTGTCATACTGAACTTGCTTCTTGCTGACTTTTCTCTTGGCTTTGCTTTTAGAAGATATTTTCTCAGGGTTTTCCTTAGCCTGTTCAGACATCATTTTGGCCATCACTTTTTGAAACAACTTGTATGTAGCTGAATCAACATTGCTTTCTGCTCCTTGGCCTTGTTGCTTGGATGATTTGATGGAGTTCATTTCCTCTCCTTCACTGTCGCTTTGCTGTAGGACTGTTTCCTTTCCAGTCCTCGTCCGAACCATGATGAAATGTTAATGTCCTTTCTGTAGGTAAAAATGGGATTTTTAGGAAATTTTTGGAGGAAAATTATGACAAAGGAAGAAATCAAAGATCTGATAATGAAAATATCCCATTACGAGGGATCGGGTTGTCACCAAAAATTTATGACAACCGCATTGTTCTTCTGTGAAAAGGGATAAAAATATGAACAAATATTTAATGTTGAAAGGGACATATACTGAAAAATTTTATTTTATCACAAAAGAGGGTAAGGAATAAAAAGGGAATTTTGAAAGAGGATAAAAGAAAATTTTGAAAAATTTGCAGGCAGGATCAAAGAATTTGAAGAAATCAAAAGAAGAAGAAAATACACCTGGGTTTTAAAAACAAAGAGAAAATTTTGAAGAATATATACCCAGGGTTTCAGAAAATATAAGGGAAATATAAAATATCAGACAATCACAGATATACAAACAAGGATGCACAAGCAGCGTTCCCTAAAGCTGACTCTATATGCAATATTTTGAAATGGCTGATAGGACCTTAATCCTAACTCTAAGATTTAGATCATCTGATTTCAATCAAGGTATGCCGATATACTCAAGCCGAAGCTCGAAGTACGTGGCATAAATATATTCCTCCGGTTCTAAGGTAAGGTTTCCCAATATCCTTGAGCACCTACCAATATACCTCGGACTATGGCCCTTAGGTACGTGGTAGGGGGCACAAACCCAAATAAGTGGTCCAGTTGTGAGGCTCTCTCCCGAACTATGGTTCAGTGAGATAGCCCAGCAACGTGAAGACCGGGACAATATAGGTAGGGATGTTTTCAAAAACATGATCACATGCAGATAAAACCAGAAGGCTCTAATGCAAGTCCTAAAGAGATAGATTTAAAATGAAGAGAAGCATACACTTGCATACATTGTTTGCATTCAATCCCTAGAATTGAGGAGAGTTGTATTTAAGACCTAAGTCTAATGTGAACATGGAATAATCTCCTCAATATGGTCCTACCAAACCATACTTAGATCCTATATGCAAAATAATGTCAGCTTAGGACAGAGTCTAGGCCCCCATGGTTTGCATTAAAAATATAGCTGACATAGAAAGAATAAAGACTTAGAAAATATTAAAGCAAAGCAAAGGCATAATTCGACCTGACGGGGACGGGTCCGATCTCGGTCGCCAAAACTGTGATCATCGCAAGAAATTTCCTCTCTGGTGGTTTCTCTCTCTTCCTTCTCTTTTCCTTTTCTAACCTCTATTTTCCTCCTTTTTGAAGGGAGAAGAATAAAAAGAGGGAAAAAGAAGAGAGAAGAGAAAAGAAAGAAGAGAGAGGAATTCTTTTGCGGGTTTTCACTTGACCTTAATTTGAAAATATTTAGAAATTTAACTCGCCTCCGTTTTGAAAATGTTTGCGGGAAAATGGAGAGACGGGATTCGCTCGTCGATACGAGGTTCGACCGTTCCTGGCGCCTTTACCAGAGGTAATCGAACCAAGGATCGAATCTATGCCTTTTTGCTTTGCCTAAATATTATCTAAGGATTTATTCTAAATCTAGATGCACAAAGAATCATGCTTGTGCAATGCAAAGATGTATGCTTTTTTTTTGAAAAGATGTTTTGAAAATTTTCCAAGTATTCTGAGATGAACTTGATAAAGGAGTGAAGAAATGATTGAGTCTAACTTAGAACTTGTAATAGATCAGAGAAATTCTAAGTCTTTGAAGTAAATCAGAGTTCGAAGAATAAATCTTGATTTTGAGAAAGAATGACTTGAAGCTTTGATAAATGAAAGGAAACGAAGTTTCAAAGTCAGAAATGGATTTTGAATCTAATCATGGATTTAGGAGAAGAAGATGAAATTTTGAAGTGATATTGAATTCGAATCTTATAATGAAAATCGAATGGCATTTGAGAATATAAATGGATTTAGGAGATTCAGATTAGATCCGAAAATGGAATTGGATTCGAAATCTAGACTTTTAGGAATATAATTGGATTCTGGATCCTAAAATAAATTTGGGTATGAAGTCTGAGATCCAAAGTGGAATTGGATTCTGGACCATAAAATGGATTTGGATATGAAGTCTGAGATCCAAAAGTGGATTGAGTTCGGGATCCTAGAATGGATTTTGGATCTATAATCTGAGATCCAAAGTAGAATTGGATTCTAGACCCTAAAATGGATTTGGATCTGAAGTCTGAGATCAAAGATGAAAGTTGAGTTCTGGATCCTAAAATGGAATTGGATCTGAAGTCTGAGATCCAAAAGTGGATTGAGTTCGAAATCCTAGAATGGATTTTGGATATATAATCTGAGATCCAAAGAATGGAGATTTATACTTGGAAATCTGGATCCAAGTAGAGATTAGGATCTATCTTTGGATTTGGAATTTTGAACTCTGAAAATGAATTTCAAAGTCAGATTGGACTTTGAATTTGAAAACTTGATTTTTGGAATTTAGAAGATGAATCAAGAATCTCAAAGTAAAATTGAACTTTGAATTTGATTGAAAAATGAATTTGGAACTTTTGAATTTGAATATAAAGTAAATTTGAAATCTCAAAGTTAATTTAAACTTTGAGATTGAACAAAATGAAATAGGATTTGAAAATGAAAGGATGAATTGGATTTTATAAGAATTGAGGATTGATTGAAGAAGATATTTACATCACTTGGAGTTTTGAAAAAGGAATTTTTGAAAATATGATGCAGTTCTATCCTAAATGATGAATGAATTTTAAATTTTGAAATTGGATTTTGAAAATCGTATTTCATTCTTTACATGAATTGAAATAAGATTGAAAATATAATACATCCTTAACTATGGTCATTGAATGTATTATATAATAATCTATATTTAAACTTAGGTGAAGAATGAAACATATTTTTATGCTTTTATTGAATTTAAAATGAAATTAACTCTCAATATACCCTGACTATGGCCATTGGTATATATTTTGAGCCAATTTTAAGTTAAATTCTAATAAAAGTAAGAAATATTTGAAAATCTGATGATTTTTGAAAAGGATCCAGTGTGGATCCAGTGTTATTTTATAAAAGATAAAAACACTAAGTCTTGTTTACATCCTGACTATGGCCATTGATGTAAATCGTCAACTTAGGATTAATTTACCTCTTACAAAATGGTGCACATGCCATTCATGGTCCCATTTGTGAGATTTTGGAAAAAAAAAGAGGAAAATGTCATGGATCAAGCAATTCTAGAAAATATGTACATACTCATGCATCCTAATCTAAGCTAAAAAATGAAAATTTCTCATTGATTTAGCTATCACCTCATTTAATGGAACTGGAGTTACTTTAATAGCACCTTTTACATATATCCTGCAAAAGTAAATTTTGGCATAAAATAGAGAAACGCATCTGAAAAGGAGATAGCATTCTATCAATATAATGAAATACCATATGCCTAAAGAAAATACACATGAGAGGCCTAAAAACTAAATATATGTATGAGGGAATGGATCTATCTAGATGTACATGAAGAAATATACCTAAAGATTCAGACATAAATATATATACATATATATATGTATATATATATATATATATGTATATATATATATATATATATGCATACATATATAGATGGATACATACCTATATATATATATACTTATATACATATATTCATGAGAAACAGGAGAGGGGACTTTCGCCGTTGTGTAAATTCAGTGAATTGGATTTGTGGGTTTTAATGAGATGCCGGACCTACATGCCACTGAACTTATACAGACCTAGTGAAAACATGGCAGGTATAGGGTTTTAGCGAATCGGACTTGCAATTGGCATACCAGGGATAATGCATGAATCGGGTATAGGAGATAGACAAAAATGAACAGTGTCATTTGCAGGTGGTGACTGCAAATGGCTGTAATATATGTAACTAATGACATGACTATGCAAGTGGAGTGCTGTAATGGTGATCATGAAGGTGTCAGATGCAGAAAAGAAAATGTGAATAAGGAAGTAGGTGTAGGATGGGAACCAAAATAGAGTGGTGTTACAAGGGTGCAGCTGGGGTAAATGCTAAAGGGACCTCACTAATGAATTTTTGGGCTGGAGAGGTAACCTGCAGTAGTATATAATGGATGGTTTGTAGCCTATTGTTGTTCTCGGCTCACTGTGTAATCTTAAGATAAGAACAGATTCTAGCACCACAAAAAAAATCTTCTCACTGGACATCACTTTATCATTACTTTGAGAATTTCTCCAGGCAAAATTTATAAGCTAATAAGGAACATATACAATACATTCTCTGTTAACACAACATAATTACCAACATCTTCTCCTCATCGATTTTGCTGATTTCATTTCAAATAAACCAATGAGGGACCTCAAAAGCAACACCACCAGCATCCTTTGGTTTTATCCATATGCATCAGGAAGTAGGACATGAAGTGATTTCTCTTTCTCAACTTCTAAACAGTTTACAATAGGCACCATAACCAACCCATTTGACTCGAGTCAGTGTTCAAAATCCATTCTTGGCATTTCGCTGAAAACAATGAAATAGGTGAGAGACCTTTAACAAAGATATCTCCATATATCATGTCACTCGCAAATGCTCAGTAAATTATATAATGAAAAGGTAACAGACAAGCATGGATTCACCCTACAGGCGTTCTATAAAGACACAGATACATAGTGAAAAGATAACAGACAGGCATATGATAAAATAGATAAGCCAATAACCAATTGCTCGAATTAGATTGAATGTCAAAGCTACTCTTGAATGTTTAGACTCACAGGTTTTAAATGAGAGCAAACCGCAAGGATACTACTAAGAGGGGAATTTATATCATGCGGCACCAAACAACAATCTCCTGAAAACTGCATACTTGCTATTTGATACTGTTTGATACATGAACATCAAGAATGCTGGATTCCTTTTATACCTTTAAAGTCCATGATGATTGATCATCAAAGTTAAATCACAATTTCTTGAGTTTAAGGAATTCACTTTCACTAAGTCAAGAATGCCTGGCTTTGTGAAAGATGTACCTGAACATGTTATAGCCTCAAAATATGACATTGCAATTACTACAAGAATTAGATAGCTTTACTTACCTTTAGAATGCAGAGATGATAAATTGCAAGACTAGATTTGAAGCCCGCCACTCAAGTAACAATACTGCTATGACCTCATCTACTAATATCTGAATCAATGGGGTTGCGGATCCAGACTCTACTTTCCATTTTTTTTTTTTTGGTATCCTGCACAAGTTATAAATTTCAGTATGATGATATTGTGCACAAGTTACTATGTGAAGCAAAGAAAACAAAGAAATTGCAAGGGTAACCGAATATGATATACAAGAGATCTCATACAATTGATGTGTGAATGATGCTGAAACAAAATTAAGTACAAACTAACCTCTCCATGTCGAGAATACAATGGAGATGTTTGTTCAGTCAAGAGCATAAAGGATGCTTATTACAGGAAATGAAACAGAGGATGGCTCTTCTTTTTCTTTTTTTTTTGGATCTCCACCAGACTTATATCTTGTACATATCAGCTCTAATCAAGGAGCCCCTATTAGCGAGGAGAGACTCCAAGAGAGCCTCAACAGTGGCCTCCTTCCCATCAGTAGCATGTTGCAACATGTATGTCGAGCAACTCAATGACTCCCCTGACATAAAAGGGGGGGAACTGCTATGGATTTACCCAGGATGAAGGACACAGCAGGTCTTAATAACAGACCACTCTCATCTGACTTTATTAACCAATGGACACCTCATTGATTGCTCTAAACAAGGTATTTAAACTGATTTATTACCTGGATGAAGCGAACCTGGAATCTGTCATCCCCAGATCGAGGGAACATATGCAGCCCTTGTAGATCATGAACCTTCCTCTTCCTTTTTCTTTTTGGAATCACAGAATTTGAATGACATTTTGACTTCATAGATAGTTTACCTCACCAAGAGGTCACAGAATTTTCCATAAGTGGAGAAATGAATTGGCCTACTATGTCGTCAATGCAGGAGGCTAGAAGAATTTTATTAAATGCAGACTTACCTTTTTAAGTAAAGAAAACAACAAATATATTCAGAAATGGAGAAACATCTGCTAAGATAAACAAATACCAAGGTTATTTGTAAGAACAGATCTAATATTTGTTGAATTACCACATTGAGCATTTGTAGACAGAACTGTTTGCATATCAAGAGCATCGAATTATGACAGATCATCCTTTTACCTTTAGTATAACTGGATCCAGTGTTTTTATTCTTTAGAGGGCAACACCTTGAGCCATCTACCTGGAGATTTGTCTATTGTCGCAGTAGAGCCCTTTCATGTATAGTCCTATTCTTAGCACACTTTGAAACAATACATTACTTCTTACAGCAGGATCCACAGTGAACATGGTCCCTATATTCGCCACAAGTAGACTCGATGAAGGATTCCGACTAAGCCCACTTTTACAACCATTGCTGGTGAAGTGCAGGCCATGGAGCCCACAGACCCCACAGAAAAATAAATAAGAGAGTAATTTTCTATACAGACTGGAATAAAGAAATCCTGAAGCCAATGCCAATACTTAACAAGGTGACGATCTCCAACACTTTATCATATTAAAATACCACCAGCATCAAAGGAAAATGGACAAATTCTATTTCACCAATAGGAATATCAACAGTGGGAGAATTATATAATTGATTTTGACAACCGAAAGGAATCAATAACTGATCCCTTCCAGTCTTCATCATCGGTCATGAGATGCTGCAAGTCCTGTGGTGTCCTTATAATAAGATAACATATCATCTTTTATCTCCACCATGAAAATCCCAAAGGTAAAATCGTGATGCCCTGCTACATGTTTTACAAGGTCTGGCAAGGCAACAATTCAGCAATGCTACATTTCAATATAACAAAGGATCAATGAGCTCTTGCTGGTGAAGTCATTCTTCTGTTGTGGAATCACGCAAGACACAACCAATTTCTAAAATATAAAATACAGAATCATTGATGAAGATAGAAAATCAAACAACCTAGGGACATGATCATGATGCAAACGATTAATCTGATTCTTAAAGGAAAATCAGAGTGTGCAATAAAAAAAAATGATAGTCTATAAAAGAAGAAGGAAATGTGCAGATCATAGTAGAATAGAAGAATAATGTGAGAATGCATATAAATCCTTACGTAAACTGATCAAATCTAATAAAGTGAATCGTAGAGCAGAAGAAAATGAATTTCGGAATTAGGAAATTCCTTTTTGATGTTGCACAAGAGGGACTGATGGTGCTGTAAGCTACCCAATCACAACTCAAGGGTGCATTTTAATGGGGAAAACAGAAAATAAAACAGAGAAGAATAAATGAAAATAGTAAAACAAATACGGAGATGAAAGTTAAATTTAGATGGATCGACGATGCCATTGCGAGGCATCGTCGATCATCAGCATATAAGGAAAGGGATTTAATCAGAAATCTAAGATCTGACTGAAAAGAAGAAAAAAAAATGTGTAGATTAAAAATGGCGTCGAGAAATTGAAAACAAAAGAAGACTGATTCTGAAGATACGTTAAACTTCAAAGAAATCCATAAAAGAGGGAAAAGAAAGGAGGGATTCCTTACCTGAGTTTTACAGAAATCCTGGAGGAGGAAGGCGATCGGGAGGCGAATGGTGGAAGGATGCCTCCTATCGAAAGTAGATCGTGAAGGCGAAGAAAGGGGAAGGTGCAGGGGTGCAAACGGTTGGGTCGATTGAGAGGATAATGAGAGTTATTTACAGGAAAGGGGAGAGGTGAAGAAGCAGTCAGAGAGAATGAAGGAGGAATGCAGTGGTAGGGTGAAAACGAATGGATTGAGAGGGGATGCAAATGGTTCTTTTAAAGAAAAGGAGGAGGGTTCGGTTGAAGATGGGTGGCTGGAGATGCAGTTGTTGGTGATTGTTGAAGATGAAAGGCTTTTGAGAATGGAGGGAAGGATAGGTTGCACATGGGGGTTCGAGAGTGAGAGAGGGAGAAGGCGGCTGAGGGAGAAAACTCGAGATAAAACTCGAAAGGGTCCCCCCCCCCCCAAAACCCTAACTCGACTATTTAGTTTTGCAAGGGTTTTACATTTTTTAAAAGAGGTCTTCTATAAAAAGATTTTTCAAAAACGGGTTTCTCTTAAAAACCATTTCTTTTTTTTTTTTTTGTAATTTTCTTTCATTATTTTTGATTTTTTTTGTTCTTTTCTTGAATTTTAATATGAAATTATAAAAACTAAGGATTTTAAAAATAATTTTGCAAAAGTTTCAAAAAGATTTACACAGGGAAGGTTTTCTGAGCAATTTTGGAAGAAAATGGGTTTTGGACCCGAGTTTTGAGAAAATATTCGAGTTTTAAACCTTGAATTTGAGGAATACAACATGATGGATCCAAACGGATACCGGACGAACTGTCTGAGCTTTTCAAAAAGTTAGTTTGGAAATTTCGAGAATTTGATTTTAAATATTGGACAACGAAGCTCAGATTTGGATCTTTTATTTGGATCCGGATCCGAAATTGAGTCAGATATACAAAATGAATTTAATTTCAGAAAACTTGAGAAATAAAATGGAATTTATATTTAAAAGTGACTCAATTACCTGAAAATGAAGATAAAGGGCAAAAAGGGAATATTTACAAACCTTTGAAAAATTTGAGGTGTTTACAGAACACCTCGAACAACGAGGGTCATGTTTATCCCTTAACCTGAGCGGGAAAAAGAATAAAATTTATGAGATGACTTTAAAGAAATTTATTTGAAAATTTATTTTGGAAAAGAATTCTCGCAGGTAGCATCGGTGCTCCTATGAGGGGTTTCAGGATTATCCCTTATCCTGATTGGGAACACCTTGAACAATGAGGGGGAACACCTCGGACGACGAGGGGGAAAAAGAATAAAATTTATAAAAAAAAGACCTCATGGAAAGGAGGCATCAGGTTTATCCCTTAACCTAAAAGGGTAAAGATTTGATAAAATTAATAAAATTTTGAGGAAAATTTAATAAAACTTGATAAGATTTTGATAAAATTGATGTAAACTTGATAGAAATATGAATAAAATGTATGAAACTGATAAAGATAACAAAATTAGCTGAAAATTTATAAGATTTGAGGAAAATGAGTTTTCCTGATCCTGCCTGCATATGGGATCTTGAAAGGAAGATGTTCATTTAAAAAGATAAATGAGAAATCATTTTTGGGAAGAAAAATCAACCGTGAAAAGAATGATCAGCACGAGGACTGAATCTTGGAAAGGGAATCAAACACGAGAGATCATCATGAGGGTTGATTTTGAAGACAATTGTTCAAAATTAATTTTGGAAAAGAAAACCAACATGAGGGATGATTTTCAAGACAATGGTATTAAAACCCAATTTGGAAAAGGAAAATCAACGTGATAGTTCATTAAAAAAAAAAAAAGGTTAGACCAAAATAGTGATCATGAAGACTTTTGCAAAAAAATTTGAGATTTTATGATTTTGAAAAATCTCATGATGGAGGAAAACGAATTTTGAAAATAGATGACAAGGATTTAAAATTTTAAAAAATAACAGGCAGGATAAAAAAGAATTTGAAGAAATCAGAAGAAAAAGAAAATACACCTTGGTTTTTAAAAGAGAAAATTTTGAATAATATATACCCAGGATTTTGGGTAAGGATGCGCAAAACAGCACTCCCTAAAGGATGACTCTAAATGCAATATTTGAAAGGGTTGATAGGACCTTAATCCTAACTCTAAGATTTAGATCATCTGATTTCAAGCAAGGTATGCCAATATACTCAAGCCGAAGCTCGAAGTACGTGGCATAAATATATTTCTCCGGTTCTAAGGTAAGGGCTTCGTAACATCCTTGAGCACCTACCGATATACCTCGGACTATGGCCCTTAGGTACGTGGTAGGGGGGCGCGAACCCAAATAAGTGGTTCAGTTGTGAGGCTCTCTCCCGAACTATGGTTCTGTGAGACAGCCTAACAACGTGAAGATCAGGACAATATAGGTAGGGATGTTTTCAAAAACATGATCAACACGCAGATAAAACCAGAAAGCTCTGATGCAAGTCCTAAAGAGATAGATTTAAATAAAAAGAAGCATACACTTGCATACATTGTTTACATTCAATCCCTAGAATTGAGGAGAGTTGTATTTCAGACCTAGATCTAATGTGAACATGGAATAATCTCCTCAAAATGGTCCTACCAAACCATACTTAGATCATATATGCAATGATGTCATCTTAGGACAGAGTCTAGGCTCCTAAGGTTTGCATGAAAATGAAGCTGACATATGTTAGAATAAAGACTTAGATAATATTAAAGCAAAGCAAAGGCACCAATTTGACCAGACGGAGACGGGTCCCATCACGGTCGTCAAAACTGTGATCATCGCAAAAATTTTCCTCTCTTGTGGTTTCTCTCTCTTCCTTCTCTTTTTCCTTTCTGACCTCTATTTTCCTCCTTTTTGAAGGGAGAAAAATAGAAGACAGAAAAGAAGAGAGAAGAGAAAAGAAGAGAAGAGAAGAGAAAAGATGAATTCTTTTATGGGGTCTCACTTGACCTTGATTTGAAAAATATTTAAGAAAATTACTCACCTCCGTTTTGAAATATTGCGGGAAAATGGAGAGACAGGATTCGCTCGTCGGTACGAGGTTCAACCGTTCCTGACACCTTTACCAGGGGTAATCGAACAAAGGATTGAATTTATGCCTTTTTGCTTTGCCTAAATATTATCTAAGAATTTATTCTGAGTCTAAATGCATAAAGAATCATGCTTGTGAAATGCAAGGATGTATGCTCTTTTGAGAAAAATGTTTTGAAAATTTCCAAGTTTTCTGAGATGAATTTGATAGTGGAGTGAAGAAATGATTTCTGAATGGTTGAATCTAACTTAGAACTTGAGATAGATCAGAGAAGTTCTTAGTCTTTGAAATAATCAGAGTTGGGAAAATAAATCTTTGAATTGAAAAAAATTATTTGGAGATAAGTGAAAAGAAATGAAGCTTCAAAGTCAGAAATAGACTTTGAATTTTGAATTTTAAACTTGAATTTAGGAGAGGAAATGAATATTTGAAGTGGAATTGAATTCTAGATTTAATGTGGGAAATCAGGATGGAATTTTGAACTTGAGCAATTCAAATAGAATTTTTTTATTTTTTTATTAAAAATAGGAATAGATTTAAGAAGTCCAGATGGGAATTGAAAGTGGAATCGGATTTGAGATCCGGAAATCAGGATAGAATTTGAATCCACAGTCTGAATCCTAAGATGGAATTTGAATATGAAATCTGAGATCCAAGATGGAATTCGATCTGAAATTTGGAATGGAATTTTGATCTGAAATCTGAGATCCAAGATGAAATTGAATTTTGGATCCTAATGGGAATTTGGATCTGAAGTCTGAGATCCAAAGTGGAATTGGGTTCTGGATCTTAAAATGGAATTGGATCTGAAGTCTGAGATCCAAAGTGAAAGTTAAATTCGGGATCCTAAAATGGATTTGGATCTAAAGTCTGAGATCCAAAAGTGGAGATGAATTCTGAATCCTAAAATGGAATTGGGTCCAAGGTCTGGAATCCAAGATGTAATTTGGATCTGGAGTCTGAGATCCAAAAGTGGAGATTGTATTTAGAAATCTGGATCCAAGTTGATCTAACTTTGGATTTAGACTTTGAAAGTCCAAACTGGGACTTTGAAGAAGGATCTGAGTTTTTGAAAACTTAGATTGAATTTAAAACTTTTAGAAAAGAATCAAAATTTTAAATTTAGAGTCAATCTCAAAACTTGGATTTTTTTGAATTTGAAGATAAGAAAATAAAGTTGATTTTGAATTTGAAATCAGAAGATGAATCAGAAATTTCAAAGTTAAATTGAACTTTGAAATTTGATTTGAATTAGAATTTGAATTTTGGATATACAAATGAATTTCAAAGTCAATATGGACTTCGAATTTGAATTTTGAATCAGGAGATGGATAAAAAATCTCAAAGTTTAAATTGAACTTTGAAATTGGACTTGAATTTGGAAATGGAATTTTGAATATAAAATTGAGTTTTGAAATCTCAAAGTCAAATTGGACTTTGAACTCAAAATTTAAATCTTTGAAATAAGATAGAAAAATGAATTAAAAATAGGGATTTGAAGAAACATATTTGAGATAACTTGGATTTTGGAAAAGGAATTTTGAAAATATGATGCAATTCTATGAATGAATTTAAAGATTTTTGAAATTGCATTTGAAAATCTTATTTCATTCTTTAAGTGAATAAAAATAAGATTGAGGATATAATACATTCCTGACTATGGTCATTGAATGTATTATATAATAATCTATATTTAAATTCAGGCAAAGAATGAAACATTTTTTATGCTTTTATAGAGTTTAAAATGAAATTAACTCTTAATATATCCTGACTATGGCCATTGATATATATTTTGAGCTAATTTTAAATTAAACTCAAATAAAAAAAGAAAATATTTAAAAATATGATGATTTTTGAAGAGGGATCCAGTGTGGATCCTGTGCTATTTTATAAAAGATAAAAATCCTAAGTTTTGTTAACATCTTGACTATGGCCATTGATGTAAATCGTCAACTTAGGATTAATTACCTCTTACAAAATGGTTCACGTTTCATTCGTGTTTCAACTAGGGGTGGCAATCGGGTCGGGTTGGCGGGTTGGCGTGTCAGCATACCTCAACCCGAACCCGACCCGTTTAATAAACGGGTAACCCGACACGACCCGCCAACCCATTTAATAAATGGGTTGGGTCGGGTAAACGGGTTTTCAGGTTCGCGGGTCGGGTTGGCGGGTTGACGGATCGGGTTGGCAGGTCGGCGGGTCGGGTTGGCGGGTTGACCCACCCGCCTAACCCGTTTATTAAACGGGTCAGCCGGGTTGGCGGGTTGGCATACCCCGAACCCGACCTGTTTAATAAACGGGTTACGCGGGTCGACCCGTTTATTAAACGGGTTGGCTTAAGCCCAACCCGAACCCGCCTAAGAGGCGGGTTGGCGGGTCGGGTCATAAATTGCCACCCCTAGTTTCAACATTGTGAGATTTTGGAAAATAAAGGTAAAAGCATGAAAACAAGCAATTTATGGCATTTACAATGCTCATTTATTCTATCTAAAAGCTGGAAATGTAAATTCTCATTAAGGCCTAACTTATTACAATGTTTAAAATTGAATTTATAACTCCAAGTAATGATGTTTTCCACATATTCCCTGCAAAACACTTGATTAGTATGAAAATGGAAGAAAATATCACTTTGATTTCAAAGATGTCAAATGAGATGCTCCTATGCCATGACTTTTATGATTCAAGATGTGAGAAGTGATATATACATACCTACATACATATATATACATGCATACCCGTATATATATATATATATATATATATATATATATATATATGTATGAGTATATATATATATATATACATTACATATGATATACAGGCAGCATAGGTGGATGAGAGTGATGTTGATGAAGTGATGAGGATGTTATGAGACTTATGCTGCAGTGGTGCTGTATATATATAAAAGGTGTTTATGAAGTAAAGATGCAAGGTGATCTGCGAAGATGAATATGATAATCTACAGAGCACTATACAACCAATATCTGAAGGATAAATGTGACAACCATGTGCTGTATATGACATGCAGAGATAACAGTGGATGCATAGCTATGGTGAACAGTGTAACTTGCAGAAAATGCAAGTATGTGGTTTAACTAAATGTGGAAATGTATATATGCAAGACAAACCAACACACAGATGAAACATTGGCATAGCATAAAACTATGGTAAGCAGTGCAAACAACAGATGGCGCTCAATATAGCAGCATTACTAATGTCTTCATGATGAATCATAATGAATTTTAAGATAAAATCACACAAAGTGGGGATTTACCTTAGATCGAACAAGTCATTCATAAGCAGAACATGTTAGATTTCAGAGGAGGTGGATGGAAAAGAGCCAGCCTTACGAATCCTCTGTACAAATAGGAAGTCCACCGTGACATTCAGCACTAAAGGGGTAATTGTTGAATCCATTTTCAGGGGACTCCCTTGAGAATTTTCTTTACACCATCTGGATCCAGTTGATTAACTAACCATCTCTACGCAACCCCCCTTTTCAATCATCAATTGCCATTGAATGCTCAGGAAGGTTCGGGCCCTTCAGGGGACTTGGAAGAAAAAAAAAAAGAACCCTCAAGGTAATTTTCCTTGCAGCCTCAGATACAACACTCTGATAAACCTAGCTATGACATCCCTTTACTACAACAATTCCTTCATATGCAGCAAAAAGTTTAGGTAAATCAATAATGCATTAAAATCTATTTACATCTTTAACAGGACAAACACCTCCAATGAGATTGGAAAGTTATAAGGAACATATTTGAAGATTCTCATTTACACACTGGCTTGTCAAGATTTCCTGAATATAACTGAGGATAATCATATAACATTGGCAAGAAAAGGGGCAAACAATCCCCAACAATCAATTGCAGTCACTCGTGCCATACTTTCTGCAACAGAAAATTTCAAGGTGTTGTCAGCATATATTTTACAAGGGATTGGAGCAAATTACAGGTCGTAAGTGCTTATGACAGGGGACATACCATGCCATATAGCAGTGAGAAGGGTAAAAAATTGCAAAAATGAAAAGTAGAAAAGACAGGGAGCCGAAATTAAAGTCACGAAGGTTACTGCAAAGGGTTGAATAACCCAGGTGCCAGAAGAAGGGAGAATGATTGAAATGATCAATGACATTAACAAAGATAAACTTAAGATGAAATGCATCATGCTGTGCAGACAATTGATATGTGAACATTGAGTGTTGTACTCTTGACTAACATATAACGATGTGTAAGGAAAACTCAGAAATCTACATACTATCCAATTGGGTTAAGAAAACTCTTATGAAATCAAGACATCACAGTGGTGACAAAACTGAACATCATTACAGGAATATACTAACATGAACATAAGGACGTGTATGCCATGAATCCAATTACAGGTATACGTACGGATATGAAACCATACAGAGATGGGAAAGGCTAATCACTACGCATGCTTCAAGACATAACATCAATTCACTAACAGATTTGTTAAAATTGAGAGACAAAATCAACCAAATATAAGACACAAGGCAATACTTTACGAAAATTCTAGAAGGTATGTACAAGTTAAATTCAAATTAGGGAGCAAAATAATAAAATAAAGTATACAGGATTGACGCAAATAACATATTGGAATCAATGTAACAAGAAGTTATGAAGCAAATCAAAACCAAATGGGTTGCAGTATTGAAAGAAATGTAACATCAAAGTCAGCGAAAATACCCAAGGAGGCAAAACCTCCAGGATATATATTTCTTATTGAAATTCGCAGTTGATACATACCTGCAGCTCCTTATTCCAGCATTCTTGACAGTCGGATTTCCAATGAGTTCACACAACACTAACCATGTAGTTGTGATAATACTATAACGGATACGAGCTTACCATAACTCGAAAGCATATGGAGTACGATTCCACAGTAAAACATTTAAATTCTTTTAAGTAATGAGGAATCACCTGTTTTACAGGCATAAGGAAAAGAGTTTCTAACAATTAATAGCGATGCCCATCAAGTGTTGCTATGAATTTATCTCTGGAAATGAAATAAACTGATGCCCCATCTCAGAATCTGTAACGCATGGTGAATGGGTATATACACAAGGTGAACAGAGTTTAGGGATGAATGCTTATAAAATAACAACATTGACCAACGCATGGTAAAGCATATACAGAATCAAATTGATTCTGGGTGTTCTTATGACAACCAAACAAATAGATGAGAAAAATGATCTAATCCCATGGGAAAACTCTAATAAACAAGGTAAATCAGCAAAACCCATTGATGAAGCAAATTAGTGTTGACAAAACTAACAAGGAAAGGTTGGGTCATGCTACGAGCACTGGATTGGATATAATGCCGACAATCAAACGCAAGAGAACATATACAAATGAAATGTAAAATTCACCGGACATGGTACATAAACAGATATTTGAGAAAATAAAAAAGAATCTGTAAATAACAGATAAAACAAGAAACCAATAATCTCAACAGAAAATCAAAATATACCAAAACAGAAAAAAAAAGAAGTAAAGGATAAATAAAGAAGAGGGGAAAATCAAAGGAAAGGAAAATCAAGTATTGGAACATACAGATTCCATCAGTGTTGCAAGGTGTAGGTCGATATTGCTAGATGCAAATCGACGCTACAAATATTGCTTCTAAAATATATATATATATATATATATATATATATATATATATATATATATATATATATATATATATATATATATATATATATATAACGGATATCAAATCGTGCCAGAGGTATAGCTAGGAATTTTTTTTAAAGAAAAGAGGCGATAAAAAGGGAATTTAAGGGAAATTACAGTCAATAGGGAGAGGAAAGAATACTTACGAGATGGCTGATGCTTTGGAGGATCGTTCCTTCAGTGGTTTGCCGGGATTCTGAAGGGCGAGACCGAGGCTTTCCTTTATCGTGGAAGGACTTTATTACTGTAGTCGCAGGAATTTCTCAATTGTCAACTTCCTGTAGAAGAGGCACTGTGAAGTAGGAGTCGATGGCTGCCATTTGCAGAGGAGATCCGAAAGGGGAAGGGGTTCAAAGAAGGAGAGAGAAATGGAGGTGAAAAATGGTCGAGAAGAAGAGGAAGAAGTGTTATGGTAGGGTGAAAATGGTTAGTGAAGGAGGAAATGGGGAGGTGAAAAGTGATGGTCTAAGGGTTTCCCCTTAACCGATTTTTAAAGAGGGGGAGAAAGGATCCCTAATGGAGGTGGAGCAGTTAGGGATCGAGGGTGGAAAATGGCCATGGAGGATCGGAGGGTGGCGAAGAGTGGAAGGTCCATCGATGGGCAATGAAGGAGAGAGAGAGAGAGAGGCGGCATCCTGGGCCTCCGACTCCTCTGCGAAGGGTTTCTCAAAACCCTAAAAAATCTTTCGACGACCCCCTTTTTATTTAAAATATTTTAGAAAAAAGGGCTCCTTTCGAGAATTTCTAAAAAAAGTGATTTTTTTATAAAGAACGATTTTTAAAAAGGGTTTTTAGAAAAGGATATTTTCAAAAAGGTGGTTTTCAAAACTATTTTAGTTTTTTGTTCTTTTCTTCATTTTCAATACTTTTTGTATTTTTTGAAGACAAAATTCTAAAAACCAAGGAATTTAAACTAAATTTTACAAAATTTTCAAAATATTTACAAAAGAAGGGTTTTCCTAAAAAGTCAGGGTGATTTTGGGGAAATTTCTTCAGAAGAATGGGTTTGGACCCAAGTTTTAAGAAAATATTCGAGTTTTGAACCTCAAATTGAGGAATATAATGTGATGGATCCAAACGGATGTCGGATGGACTGTCCGAACTATTTTTGGTATTTTCTGTAATTTTAATTTAAAAGTTGGACAACGAGACTCATATTTTTTATCTTGACAGTGGATCCGGATCCGAAATCGAGTCAGATATATCAAATGAGTTTAATTTCAGTAAAATTTGAGAAATGAACTGGAATTTAGATTTAAAGGTGACTTAATTGTTCAGAAAACGAAATCAGGGGCAAAAAGTGAATATTTAAAAGTTTTTGAAAAATTTGGGGTGTTCACATGTACCTACCTACCACATCTGCTTCCCACACTTTCACTTTCACCTGTTACCTAATTTCACTGTTGTCACCATTGCTTAGCTGCAATATCCACAGTGATCCCATTCCTAGCATTATGCCTGTAGCCACATACGACACCTTCAATATCCCCATGAACCTGTCCCTTCCCCACTGTTGCTTGCTCTTCTTATTGTCCAAGCATATGGCACATTGCCACCTGATGTTCCTTTTACAACATTTTGCATGTATCTTCACCAGTCACCCCCTGCCTTCTCATATGCATCTTCATTTAGCAAAAATATATCGTTTAAGATATACATCATACACTTTTCATTTGTCATGAATATATTATTTAGATAATTTCACCTGCATTTCCTCATTAGCTCAGGCATTTCATTTTTAATACCTACATTCCTCCTCCAGCATAAGTATTTATACCTAGGCTAATGTGTGTGCATACTATCTATTAGCTTAGGTACTACATCTCTACACGCATTTCCATTATAGCTTAGGATTTTCATATGCAATTTTCAATTAGCCTAAACATATCATTTAGACTATCCATGGGTGTCTCTCAGTTGGCCTAAGTATAATCATTCAAGCATAGGCATATGTATCTTTCGTTTAACATAAGCATCATATTCAAGCCATATGTATATTAGTTCTTAGCATAAGTACTTTCTATTTACTTTCGTGCTAACCTTGTTTTGCAGGAAACATGTGAAAAGTGCTACTTTCCTTCTTAGACTAGGATTTTAATTCCCATCCAATGATGTAATAACTAGAATATAATGAAAATTTTATATTCCCCGCACTAGATTTGAATGTATGAGCATGTAATTAATACTTGTTTCATATTTTCCGATCCATTTCAAAATTTCACATGATGGGAACACGAATGGCAGGCGCACCATTCTAATAGAAGGTGATTAAATCCTAAGTTGATAATTCACATCAATGGCCATAGTCAGGATGTGAACAAAACTTAGGATTTTCATCTTTTATGGAATAACATTGGATCCACACTGGATCCCTCTTCAAAAATCATCATATTTTTAAAATGTGTTCTTTTATCAGGGTTTAAATTAAAATTAACCCAAAATGTATATCAATGGCCATAGTCAGGATATATTGAGAGTTAATTTCACTTTAAACTCTATAAAAGCACCAAAATATATTTTATTCTTCATCTGAATTTAAATATGATTATTATATAATACATCCAATGACCATAGTCAGGGATGTATTTTATTTTTCAATCTTATTTCAATTCATTTAAAGAATAAAATATGATTTTCAAAATCCAAATTCACATTCTTTAGATTCATTCATCATTTAGGATAAAATTGCATCATATTTTCAAAATTCTCTTTCAAAACTCCAAGTGATTTCTGAGTATTTTCTTCATTTCTCAAACAAATGCTTATTTATAGATTCAAATTCAATTCTATCTCATTTCAAGATTCAAGATTCAAAATTCAAAATTCAATTTCAAAGTCCAATTTGACTTGGAAATTTCAAAATCATTTTGTATTCAAACTTTAAATTTCCAATTCAAATCGAAATTTCAAAGTTCCAATCAACTTTGAAATTCTAAATTCATTTTCAAGATTCAAATTCAAACTCAAATCAATATCTCAAAATCATATTCAAAGTTCAAATTTAACTTTGAAATTTCTGATTCATCTTCTGATTTCAAATTCAAAATCAAGTTTGTTTTCAAATTCAAAATCAAAAGTTTGAGATTGATTCTGAATCTCAAAATTCAATTTTTCCTAAGTTTTAAATTCAATTTGGGTTTTTAAAACCCAGACCCATCTTCAAAAGTCCCATTTGGGCTTTCTGATTAGAATCCAATTCCACTTTGGATCCAGATTTCCAAATCTGCTCTTCATTTTCGATCTCAAACTTCAGATCCAACTCCATTTAGGAATCCAGATTTCAGAATCCAACTTCATTTTGGATCTCAGACTTCAGATCCAATTCCATTTAGGATTTTAGATTTCGAATCCAACTTTATTTTAGAATTCAGACTTCAGATCCAATTCTATTTAGGATTCCAGATTTCGAATCCAACTTCATTTTGGATCTCGGACTTCAGATCCAATTCCATTTAGGATTCTAGGTTTCGAATCCAACTTCATTTTGGAATTCAGACTTCAGATCCAATTCCATTTAGGATTCCAGATTTCAAAATCCAATTCTATTCCCAACTTCATATTTCAAAGCCAAAATTCTTTTTTCAAATCCCATCTGGACATCTTAAATCCAATATTATTTTCGAGTCCCATTTGGATTTCTTAAATCCAAAACTCCATCCTGACTTCAAAACTTTTAATTTGGAATTCAATTCCATTTCCAATTTCGTTTCCTCTCCTAAATCCAGGTTCAAAAATTCAAAATCAAAGTCCATTTTTGACTTTGAAACTTCCGTTCTTTTCCTTTTATCTCAGCTTCAAATCATTCTTCTCAAAGTCAAAGATTTATTTTTCCAAACTCTGATTATTTCAAAGAACTTAGAACTTCAAATCTCTTTTCTAATTTATCTCAAAGTTCTAAGTTAAATTCTTTCAAATCATTTCTTCATCACACTTACTTCAGAATCACTTGGAAAATCCCAGATTTCCAAAAGTGTTTTCTCAAAAAGCATACATTTCTGCATTTGCATTGCACAAGCATGATTCTTTGTGCATTTAGACTTAGAATAAATTCTTAGATAATCTTTTAGCAAAGCAAAGAGGCATAAATTCGATCCTTGATTCAATTACCCCTGGTAAAGGCTTCAGGAAGGGTCGAACCTTGTACCGACGAGCGAATCCCGTTTCCCGATTTTCCCGCAAAAATTTTAAAACGGAGGCGAGTAATTTCCTAAAACATTTTTCAAAATTTGAGGAGAAGTGAGACTTTGCAAAAGAGTTCCTCTCTCTTCTTCTTTTCCTCATTCTCTCTTCTTTTCTATCTTTTATTCTCCTTCAAAAAGGGGAATAGAGGCTAGAAAGGCGAAAAGAAAGGAAAAGAGGAACGAGAGGAAAAATTTTGCGATGATCACAGGTTTGGCGACCATGATGGGACTTGTCTACGTCTGGTTGAATCTATGCCTTTGCTTTGCTTTGATATTGTCTAAGTCTTTATTCTACAAATGTCAAATTCATTTCCATGCAAACCTTAGGAGCCTAGACTCTGTCCTAGCTGACATCATTGCATATAGGATTTAAGTATGGTTTGGTAGGACCATATTGAGGAGATTATTCCATGCTCACATTAGACTTAGGTCTGAAATACAACTCTCCTCAATTCTAGGGATTGAATGCAAATAATATATGCAAGTGTATGCTTCTATTCATTTAAATTCTATCTCTTTAGGACTTGCATTAGAGCTTTCTAGTTTTATTGCATGTTGAGCATGTTTTTGAAAAACATCCCTACCTATATTGTCCCGGTCTTCACGTTGCTGGGTTGTCTCACTGAACCATAGTTTGGGAGAGAGCCTCACAACTGGACCACTTATTTGGGTTCGCGCCTGTGATCATCGCAAAATTTTTCCTCTCTTGGTATTCTCTCTCTTTCCTCCTCTTTTCCTTTCCAGCCTCTATTTTCTTTTTTTTGAAGGGAGAAAATAAAAGACAGAAAAGAAGAGAGAAGAGAAAAGAAAAAAAAGAAGAGAAAAGAAAAGAAAGAAGAGAGAGAGGAAATCTTCTGCGAAGGTCTCACTTGACATTAAATTTTGAAAATATTCAAGAAAATAACTCGCCTCCGTTTTGAAATATTTGCGAGAAAACTGGGAGACGGGATTCGCTTGTCGGTATGAGGTTCGATCGTTCCTGGCGCCTTTACCAGGGGTAATCGAACCAAGGGTTGAATTCATGCCTTTTTGCTTTACTAAAAGATTATCTAAAAATTTATTCTAAGTCTAGATGCACAAAGAATCATGCTTGTGCAAATGTGAGGATATATGCTCTTTCAAAAATGATTTTGGAAATCTCCAAGTGTTTCTGATGAATAGAGTGAAGAAATGGTTTCTAACTTAGAACTTAAGATTTAAAGTTCCAAGTTTTTGGAATAATCAGAGTTTGGAAAAATAGATCTGGACTTCAAAAGGAAAGTTTTTGAAGTTGAGATAAAGGGAGAAAGAGATTTCAAAGTCATAAATGGACTTAGAATTTTGAACCTGGATGAATGTTGGAAATGGAATTGAATTCTAGTTTTGAAGTTTTGAAATCACAATGAGATTTTGACAAATCCAAATAGAATTGAGAAACGGAATTGGTTTTTGGAATTTTTGGGAATTAAGATAAACTTGGATTTTAAAATCTGGAATAAAATGGAATTGGATTTGAAAGTTGGAATTGGGAATAGAATTTTATTTGAAATCTTGAATTCAAGATGGAATTTGAATCCAAGGTCTGGATCCTAAATAGAAATTGAACTCCAAGATGAGATTGAATTTTGGATTTAGAATCCTAAATAGGAATTGAATATGAAATCTGAGACCCGATGATGAAGTTGAATTCTGGATCTTAAATGGAATTGGATCCAAGGTGTGAGATCCAAGAGGGAATTGGATTCTGGATCCTAAAATAGGTTTTGGATCTGGAGTATGAGATCCAAGATGGAAATTGGATTCTGGATCCTAAAAGGGAGTTTGGATCTGAAGTCTGAGATCCAAGATAGAATTGGATTCTGGATCCTAAAGGGAATTTGGATCCGAAGTCTGAGATCCAAAAGTGGAGTTTGCACTTGGAAATCTGGATCCAAGTTGGGATTAGGATCTAACTTTTGATTTTTGGATTTTAAAGGTCCAAATGGGACTTTTGAAGAATGGAACTGGGTTTTGAAAACCCAGATTAAATTTAAAACTTAGGAAGTTTTAAGTTTTTGAGATTTAGAATCAATCTCAAACTTTGATTTTGAATTTGAAGATAAGAAAATTTGTTTTTGAATTTTGAAGATGAATCAGAAACTTCAAAGTTAAATTGAATTTTGAATTAAATTGGAAATTTGAAGTTAGAATACGAGATGATTTTGAATATTTCAAAGTCATTTTGGACTTTGAAATTGAATTTTGAATCTTGAAATGAGATAGAATTGAATTTGAATCTATAAATGAGATTGGATCTGAGAAATGAAGAAAAAGAATCACTTGGAATTTTGAAAGTGGGGGGGGGTTGAAAATATGATGCAATTCTATCCTAAATGATGAATGAATTTAGAGGATTTGAAATTGGATTTTTGAAAATCATATTTCATTCTTTAAATGAATGTGAATAAGATTAATGATATAATACACTCCTGACTATGGTCATTGAATGTATTATATAATAATCGCATTTAAATTCAGGTGAAGAATCAAACATATTTTGGTGCTTTTATAGAGTTTAGAATGAAATTAACTCTCAATATATCATGACTATGGCCATTGATATATGTATTAAATTAATTTTAAACTAAACTCTGATAAAAGAGGAAATATTTAGGAAAATATGATGATTTTTTAAAAAGGATCCAGTGTGAATCCAGTGTTATTCCATAAAAGATGAAAATCCTAAGTTTTGTTTACATCCTAACTATGGCCATTGATGTAAATCATCAGATTAGGATTAATCACCTTTTATGAAATGGTGCATGTGCCATTCATGTTTCAGCATTGTGAGATTTTGAAAAATAAGGCAAAAAGCATGAAAACAAACAATTTATGGCATTTACAATGCTCATTCATTCTATCTAAAAGCTGGAAATGTAAATTCTCATTGATGATCTAACTATTGCATCATGGATATGACTTTTGAAGGGATGAAAAATATCTAACTTGAGAAAGGGAAATCTATAATCCTGTAAAACATGGTTAACACTTACAAAGGCATAGAAATATAGAAGAAAATCATGCTGAAAGTGATATGCACATGATCACTATTAATGAAAAGATGCCTATACTATACCTAATACATGGTGAATATGTGATGTAGGTGATGGTGATTGGTCAATATGCCGACGTGGAGGTATAGAAGTTAAATCAGTTCATTGATCTGCTACGCAGCTAAGAGTGTCAAAGCAACCCTTTAGATTGTTGTGAAAGGCAAGAGTTGCAGCACTTGGCACGATCATGAAGACATGATAAATCATAGCAGTGGTGATGTGAAGGTGGAACAGGTAATGGTAGTAGGCTTGGGTAATATTTGATCAAAAGCCAGGGTGACATAATACTTATAAGGAGGGGTGAACTGGCAGGTGCAACAAGGGGACTAAGGGTGAATATATGGCAGCTATGAAGGAAATTGAAAGCAGACCTGGCAGACATCAGCTGGGTGAATCCTAACGGTTGTATAGGTGGGGTTTGCGAAAAGCATACAAATGTTGTGACATGGTGTTAGTATAGGTGGACTATCTAGAATTTTATTATTCATGGTAATACTGCACACCTTCTAGTTACTGTAGATGAGTTAATTAACCTAGCAAAATTGTAGCATGGTTCAAGGACACCTCCAACAACATGATTGACTTTGTATACTCTGTTTGGCATTGCTTGATGGAAGCATAGGAGAACATGATTGGGAAGCCTCAAACTGTTAATTAGGAACATACAATCTATAAAAAAAAAGCCCCAATTATGTACCACACAACAAGATTTCAATCAACCAGTGAATGTAGTAACTCTCCCATCAGTCCAATATTTTTGCATCACCTGGAGCATTACATGTAGACCAAATCCTACATAAAGCTGTAATGAAGTGAGTTATGGATATTCTCTAAGGAACACCAAACCAATGAATTATTGTTATATCAACACTTAATATTAAATCCAACCTGATGAAAGATACTAAGAGGGAAGTGTTTTACCGATCTTACAATTGCCTTACATGTTACCAGGTATCGATTGGATGCTGTCTCACAGACAAGCCCAAGGAAAATATCAACAATGAAGAGAAGACAACAATAATGTAGGCAAATTATACTATGGCTATGTGATGTGAGTGAGAATGAGTGATATGTGTTGATAGTGCAGAGTGTTGGTAATGTAAGTGAATGTTGATAGTTGTTGAAGATAGATATACAGCAGGGTGACAACAAAAATGAGCTAGAAATGCAGGAATTTCAAACAGAGGAGTTTGCTACCTTCTTATGGTTTTCAGAACACCGATCCTCTGATGTTGTGATTCTGCTGATGTTCGACCGATCTTCTGCTGGTTGAGGAGGAAACATTCGAGGGAGGAAGGAAGGAAAGGTCGACAATGGATGTTAAAAGAAATGGATGTGCTAGACAAAAGAAAAAAATCTCGATGAGGCTGAAGGAGGACTTATTGCGTGAAGATGGGTGGAAAATGGATCTCAGAGAAGAAAAATGGATGATCTTCAAAGAAGATCGATGTCTCTTCTTAAAGAGAGCATAGAAGGCTCGAGAGAGGAAATGGTTGAAGATTAAGGGTGGAGAGAAAAAGGTTAGTTGAAGATGGAGGATAGAAAATGAGAGGGAGGAGTGCGCAAGAATGAAGCCGTTTGCACTTTTCCTCTTTTTTAAAAAGAGGATTCTTTTCAAGAAACTTTTGTAAAAATGGTTTTTCAAGTGAGGTTTTTAGCAAAAATAGCTTTAAAAAGCTTAAAACCATTTGTTTTTCGCGTAGTTTCTCTGATTTTTTTTTTTTTTCTATTTTTTGTATTTTTAGAATAAATTCCTAAGATTTGTGAAGAAATAAAGATTTAAAACTGATTTTTTTGTATTTTTGCAAAATATTTACAAAAGAGAGTTTTCTTGAGAATTCAAGGCTATTTTGGGGAAATTTCTACAGAAAATGAGTTTATATCCAGATTTTTAGGAAATATTCAAGGTTTAAGACTTTGAATTGAGAAATATAGGGTTGCGGATCCAACAGGATACCAGATGGACTGTTTGAGCTTTTCAAAATTTACTTTTGATATTTTAAAATTTTAATTTTGAAAATTTGGATAACGAGGCTCAGATTTGGGTTTTGACACTGGATCCGAATCCGAAATCAAGTTGGATACATCAACATGGAATTTAATTCAGAAAATCTGAAGAATAACTGAGATTTAGCTTTGATTTTCTCAGAAGATAGGGCCAAGGGCAAAAATGTCATTTTTTACAAAACTTTGAAAAATTTGAGGTGTTCACAGATGCCCCTATTTGCTACTAAGCCGGTTGAAAGCCGAGCTTAGTGGCAAAGATAACACTCCAAATTTAAAAATGCCCTAGTGAGCACATCTGAATTGGGTGTGGAAGAATTATTTTGAAAAATATGGCTTTTCAGGCTTAAAACCTTATCCTGAATGGTTTTGGGGAGACAAAATCCTCGAAAAATGATATGATTGGGTAATTAGGGATGAGGAAATCGTGATGGGACTTTGGGTGAAAATCCCGAAGATGGTGGAAAATAAGAATTTCGATAAAGTCTCATGGGTGAGACAAGATACGCTTTTTGGAATGATTCAGGTTTAGCCCTTAACCGGGATGGGACGAAGATATATCAGGGTGAATTGAATGAGTTAAGGAATACATGAGGACTTTGACGGGACATTTTTGGAAAATGTCTTGTGAGATGGAGCTCAAGTAGAATCCTATCTTGGATGGATATACAAAGCATGGATTCCTCGATGGGAACAACCATGATGGGACTGGAAGAAAACATCTTTTCAAAACGAGAAATTTTGTAGGAACAAGACTCAGGTTTAACCCAAACCTGAAAAAGGAAGATACCTCGTGGCACAAGGTTCAGGCTTAACCCTTAACCTGAAAGGGGACGACCAAATGGAATCCTCGAATGAAGAAACCATGATGAGACCTTCAGAGTTTGGACGAACAAATCCAAAAGGGGTTTGCGAAAGGAGGAAGATGGGGTTCCTTAAAGCTTTGGAAAAAGGATGATTTTGGGTGTCTCATTGCTAAGACTGAAATAGCTTTTGAAATCAATGACCTCTCGCAAAAAATACAGGTTTGACCCTTAACCTGAGTGGGTAGCAACCATATTGATTTCTCGAATGAAGAAACCGTGATGGGACAGGAGAGATACTTCAACTAAATGAGGCGACTCTTCTGGAATATATAAACAACGCTAGGTTGCATCAAAATGGATATTGAATTTTTATTTCATTCTTGGAATAGCTAGAAAATTTTGCCAATAAGATAAAATTATAGTTGACTCAAATGCTTGAAAATGTGCACGTATGTGCAAAGATATTCCCTCATTTACCTAGAGTATTTCCTCCAATGAAGTTAACTCCTTGGTTCTAAGTGTCAAATTCAGAAATTTTAACACTGATGATTTTCTTCAAGGAAGCTATCCATTTGCCTGATATGAGAAGAGAATAAATATTCTTAATTTTATAAAAGCAAGTAGTGAAAAAATATTGATAAAAGAATTTTGCATGAGAAAAGATGACTTCTGGCAATTTTGGCAGTTTGATATCTGGGTGTTTTCCCATGATGATCTTTTTGCACTCTTTTTGAGTCTTTGCACTTTTCTCGGGTTTTTAACATCATCCTTTATTTGGATGTGTCCTGACTTTTTCTCTCTTTTTCGGGGAAGGGTACGTCACAAACTCCTTCATCTTGGAGATGTTCTGATCCTTCTTTTATCTTAGGGATTCTATTGATGATATTGGCTCAAAAGGTCTTTAGATGATAGCAGAAATCAAATATCTTTTAGGGTTTGTCGGTAGATTCATCACACTCGCTTTCATCTCGACGGTGATCTGAACTTTCCCTCGAAGGATCCTTCACAAACTCCTTAATCTCGGACATGATCAAAATCTTCTTTGGCCCAGGGGGTCTAGCTCGCCTATTCGTCTTCATCTTGACGATAATTGAGAGATCCCTTTTGCAGATATTTGATTGCAACTTTTATGGTTGAGAAGACATGGATTGAGTGGATTCTTTTTATAGCTCAAGATATTTTCATTGCCTGATTGTCAGATTGCCGTCTTTAAACACGCGCCATAGCCATGATCAATATCGATTCGCTTCCGGCATTTCAATATCATTGAATATTTCTTTCGCTAATCGTACCGAGGATATTTCTTTCATCCTTTTGGTTGATCAACAGGAAAAGATTTGAATTTTACCTCTTTTTCGCAAAAGTTTCACCTTTTTGAAAAGAATACTAGAGGTAATCTGAGGTAAATCTTTTGTGTAGTCAGATTTTTAGAATCAACAAATGTTTTTATCAATTTGGCATAATGTTCCATAGTTGTGTTGTGAAATAATCACTCAATATAGATTTTGATGAGACCTTCAGCTGTAATTTTGGAAAATGATGTAAAAATCAGACTTTGGAAAACTTGAATTTTAGATTTTGGAAATCCCGACCAGTTATAAAAAACTGGATTTTGAAAAATCCCGACCAGTGAAAACACTGGATTTTAAATCCCGACCAGTGAAAACACTGGATTTTAAATCCCGACCAGTTATGAAAATTCAATTTTAAAAATCCCGACCAGTGAAAACACTGGATTTTAAATCCCGACCAGTTAAGAGAAACTGGATTTTGAAAATCCCGACCAGTTATGAGAAACTAGATTTTAAAAAATCCCGACCAGTGAAAACACTGGATTTTAAATCCCGACCAGTGAAAACACTGGATTTTAAATACCAACCAGTTATGAAAACTGGATTTTAAAAATCCCGACCAGTGAAAACACTGGATTTTAAATCCCGACCAGTTATGAGAAACTGGATTTTGAAAATACCGACCAGTTATGAGAAACTGAATTTTGAAAATCCCGACCAGTGAAAACACTGGATTTCAAATCCCGACCAGTTATGAAAACTGGATTTTGAAAATCCCAACCAGTGAAAACACTGGATTACAAATCCCGACCAATTATGAAAAACTGGATTTTGAAAATCCCGACCAGTAAAAAATACTGGATTTTAAATCCCGATCAGTGAAAACACTGGATTTTAAATCCTGACCAGTTATGAGAACTGGATTTTAAATCCTGACCAATTATGAGAAACTGGATTTTGAAAATCCCGACTAGTGAAAAATACTGGATTTTAAATCTCGACTAGTGAAAACACTCGATTTTAAATCCCGACCAGTGAAAACACTGGATTTCAAATCCCGACCAGTTATGAAAAACTGGATTTCAAATCCCGACCAGTTATGAAAAACTGAATTTCAAATCCCAACCAGTGAAAAAAACTGGATTTTGAAAATCCTGACCAGTTATGAAAAACTGGATTTTGAAAATCCCGACCAATTATAAAAAATTGGATTTCAAATCCCGACCAGTGAAAACACTAGATTTCAAATCCCGACCAGTTATGAAAAACTGGATTTTGAAAATACCGACAAGTGAAAAATACTAGATTTTAAATCCCGACCAGTGAAATCACTGGATTTCAAATCCCAACCAGTTATGAAAAACTCGATTTTGAAAATCCCGACCAGTGAAAAATACTGGATTTTAAATCCCGACCAGTAAAAAATACTGGATTTTAAATCCCGACCAGTGAAAATACTGGATTTCAAATCCCGACTAGTTATGAAAAGTTGGATTTCAAATCTCGACCAGTGAAAACACTGGATTTCAAATCCCGACCCGTTATGAAAAACTGGATTTCAAATCCCGACCAGTTATGAAAAAACTGGATTTCGAATCCCAACCAATGAAAACACTGGATTTCAAATCTCGACCAGTTATGAAAAACTGGATTTCAAATCCCGACCAGTGAAAACACTGGATTTCAAATCCCGACCAGTTATGAAAAACTGGATTTCAAATCCCGACCAGTGAAAACACTGGATTTCAAATCCCGACCAATGAAAAATACTGGATTTCAAATCCCGACCAGCTATAAGAAACTTGATTTCAAATCCTGACCAGTGAAAACACTAGATTTCAAATCCCGACCAGTTATGAAAAACTGGATTTCAAATCCCGACCAGTGAAAACACTGGATTTCAAATCCCGACCAGTTATGAAAACTGGATTTTGAAAATCCCGACCAGTGAAAACACTCGATTTCAAATCCCGACTAGTTATGAAAAACTGGATTTCAAATCCCGACCAGTGAAAACACTAGATAGGAAATCCCGACCAGTTATGAAAAACTGATTTCAAATCTCGACCAGTGAAAACACTGGATTTCAAATCCCGACCAGTGAAAAATACTGGATTTCAAATCCCGACCAGCTATAAGAAACTGGATTTCAAATCCCGACTAGTGAAAACTCTAGATTTCAAATCTCGACCAGTTATGAAAAACTAGATTTTAAATCCCGACCAGTGAAAACACTGGATTTCAAATCCCGACCAGTTATGAAAACTGGATTTTGAAAATCCCGACCGGTAAAAACACTAGATTTCAAATCCCGACCAGTTATGAAAAACTGGATTTCAAATCCTGACCATTGAAAACACTGAATTTCAAATCTCGACCAGTGAAAAATACTGTATTTCAAATCCTGACCAGTTATGAAAAACTGGATTTTAATTTGAAAAGGTTTTATCTGAAGGTTTGAGAATGATTGAATTTGAGTGATCACAACCCGAGGGTTGAGAAAGTGATAAAATTTTGAGAATATTGCAACTCGAAGGTTCGGAACTTGATAGTATTTTAGAGATTTAAGATCTTCAGGGTTTGGAAATGATAGATTTGAGAAGATTGAAAACCCGAAGGTTCGGAAATGCGAGAATGGAGAAATCGCACCTTGAAGGTTTGATTTGTGGAACAGATTGATTTGGGAGCTCGACACTTGTGTGCTGGGACTTTTCGAAATACATGACCAGCGAGATGTTGGGTCCTTTTGGAATACATGACCAGCAGGAGCTGGGTCTTTTGGAAGACATGACCAATGAGTGTTGTATCCTTTTGGAAATACATGACCAACGAGTGTTGGATCCTTTTGGAAATACATGACCAGCGAGATGCTAGATCCTTTTGGAAATACATGACCAGCGAGATGTTGGATCCTTTGGAAGTACATGATCAGCGAGATGCTGGATCCTTTGGAAATATATCAAATTTTGGGAAGTCCAAGTCAAAACTTGAATTTTGCAGAAGGAAGGTCTTTCATCAGAAGACTGAATTTAGAAAGTTACCGGTGTGAGAACCGGATTTTCTAAATGAGCTCAATATATGATTGAAAAGTTTGAGAAATAACCAGTGCGAGGACTGGGTTTTGAAGATGAGCTAGATTTTCAAAATGAATTTAGAAGATAAAGGTTCTTGGTGAGAATTAATGGACCATCATAGTTTAATTCCATGTGGTCGGCTTTCAGGATTTATCCTCTTATCCTGAATGGGGGGAAATAATAAAAAGAATACCTCACTGAAAGGAGGCATCTAGTTTATCCCTTTAACCTGAAAGGGTACTTTTTAAAGATAAAGGTGGATAAAAGATAAGTTTGATGAAAATTGTTTAAAACTTGACGAACATTAACAGTAATTTGATGAAAATTTGATTAAATTGAGAAAATAAACCATATGAATGAAATCATTACAGATTGTAAGATCATTTAAAAATTGGTAGTATTTGAGAAAAGAATTTTGTCTAATCCTGCCTGCATATGATGAAGGAAGACAATTATTGATCAAAATAAAATGCCCCAGTATTACGAAGAAGAACATGAGAATTGATAGAAGATCATTATTTCATTGAAATGACTCTTCGGATAGTACAAAAGGCTTTAGAATGAAAATTCTAAGTATAAAATTTCTTCAGATGCAAGGCATTGAAAGGATCTGGCATTTCCACTCCATCTGCGTTGATTAGACGATACGAATTGCGAGGCAATGCTTCCTTAACCACCACATAAGGGCCTTCCCAATTGGGTGACCACTTGCCCCGTGGTCGATGCTTGAGATGAGCCGTTGATCTGAGCACCAAATCGTTAACTCGAAATTTTTTTTCAATAACGGACTTGGCATAGTGTCGAGCTATCCTCTGACGATAAGCTTGAGCATGCTCTACTGCCTTGAGCCTTTTTTCATCAAGTAGATCTAGCTGCACCAATCTCTGCTGCTGATACTGATCAAGTGACAATTCTATAAAAGAAGCAAATTTGAGAGTGGGTTTCTGGACACGGAGAGGTAACACCACTTCAGTGTTACGACAATGAAGCCATACATGATACTTCAAGTACAAGGTTTTGATGATGAGCAAGTGGAATCAACTGCATTTCAGCTAAGGCTATGAAGAAATTGAAGAATTCAGTGAAGAATCCTTGAAGACTAGTGTGCAAATGTTTAATTCATTAAAAGTCTTAGATTCTTGTAAGAGCCTTACTTAGAGTGCATATTTAGGTTGCATTTCACCTTAAAAGTCTTTAGAAAAACTTTTCTAAAAGAAACTCTTTTGAAACTCTTTTTAGAAAACTCTTTTCTTAAATTTTCATGTTTATTAGTCGACCAATAGACTTATCAGTCGACTAATCCTTTCGCGCCATATTTTTTAAAAAGTCATTCTTGTCAAATTAGTCGACTAATGGTTTTTCAGTCGACTGAACAGAACATGTGTTTTCTGGAAAATTAGCAGCAGTCGACTAATGATTTTTCAGTCGACTGAACAGAACATGTGTTTTCTGGAAATTTAGCAGCAGTCGACTAATGATTTTTCAGTCGACTGAACAGAACATGTGTATTCTGAAAAATTTAGCAGCAGTCGACTAATGCTTTTTATCAGTCGACCAAACAGAATGTTTGTTTTTCAGAAGTTTTTAGCAGCAGTCGACTAAAAGGTTTTTCAGTCTACTGATGATATTATCAGTCGACTAACTTTTCTCCAGTCGACTAAGTTTCAAAAGTTCAGATTTTCAAACGGCTCGATTAACAGATCAGTCGACCGACGATAACTGTCAGTCTACTAATAACTAACTATTAGTCGACTAACTGATGTTTCAGTCGACTAATTTTGTCGTTTTCCTGAAACTTCAAAAAGGCGTGTCTTTTCATTTTTCAAATGTTTTGATCGTTCGAAATGGACCATTTTGACACCCTTTCATACTCTCAACATATGGAATCTTTTAACTATAAATATGAGTGCATTTTACACTCAAAAACAACAATTCAATCGATTTGAATCTTGCTTTTCACTCTTATTCAGTCAAGTATTGATTTTCTCACTCACGTGATATTTTCACTTCAGTTTTTCACTCAAATCACTTTGAGAGATAGTGAATTCGTGAGTAGAGTGTTTCAACAACCTCAAAAGCCAATTGCATCTCATTTGCATTCAAAAGGAAGGCTCATAGGTTGTATTGTAAGTTGTTATTTCTTTTCTGTAAAAAGAAGGACTCCTTGGTGTAAAGAGTTGTTTGCTTTCAGTGGGATTGTTACTAAAAGTGGGACCGGTTATGGTCTGTGTGATCTTGTAGTTTACAAGGTTGATAGTGGAAAATCTCAAGCGGGTTTTGCTTGGGGACTGGATGTAGGTCGGGTTTGACCGAACCAGGATAAAATCTTGTGTTCTTTGTGTGTTTGCTTTGAGATTTGCAAAATCCTTTAATATTTCGCAGAAAGTTTTAAAAGCACTATTCACCCCCCCTCTAGTGCTCGTTGCCTCGATCCTAGTGCACTTTCATTTGTTATCAAAGCACAGGTTTGCTATTACTTTGATTTGACCATCATCTAGCATGGCAACTACAACATCTCAGCACAAAGAAGGAAGCTCCTTTGTTCGTCCTTCTCTCTTCGACGGAACAAACTATGGATACTGGAAAGTAAGAATGACAATATTCCTGCAATCCATGGATCTCGATATCTGGAGAGTTGTTTCAGAAAAGTACCAAACTCCATCAACTGATTTCAGCCGATGGACCGATGATGAAAAGAAGACTGCTTCACTTAATGCCAAGGCAATGAATGTCTTATATTGTGGCGTTGACAAGGTAGAGTTCAATCGCATCTCTCAATGCTCTACAGCTAATGAAATCTGGCATACTCTTCTCGTAACACACGAAGGTACGTCAAAGGTAAAGAAATCTAAAATTGCTTCTTTAGTTTATAAATTTGAATTGTTCAAAATGAAGCAAAATGAATCTATATCGGACATGGAAACTAGAATGACCGATATAACTAACACTTTGAAATCCCTTGGAAAAGAATATTCACAAGTGGATTTAGTCAGAAAAATTCTAAGGTGTTTAACTCCTGAATGGGAGAGAAAAACCACTGCTATTGAAGAAGCAAATGATCTCAATACTCTCACTCTTGAAGACTTAGTTGGTAACCTAATGGCATATGAGGTCCAACTTCAAGACAGACAAGAAGAAGAGCCTAAAAAGAAATCTCTTGCTTTTAAGGCTACTTCTGACTCAGAAAATTCTGAAGAAGATGAAGATGAAGATATTGCCCTCATCACAAGGCAATTCAGAAGATTCATCAAAAAAAGAAGATTTCAAAAAAAGGCAAAGAAAGCAGATTCTTCCATTCCCAATGAAGTAAAGTGCTTTAACTGCAAAAAGGCAGGACATATCAACAAAGATTGTCCTCTTCTCAAATTCAAGCCCAAGGACCAATTCAAGAAGAAAAAGGCATTTCAAGCCCGTTGGGATGATAGTGACTCCTCTTCCGATGAAGAATCAAATGAAGAAGTCGCCAACATGTGTTTTGTAGCACAAGAAGAATCGGTAAGTCAATTTGACTATGATGAGTTGTTTGAAGCATTTAATGATTTGTATGCTAAATTTAAGAGTCTTAGTTCTAAAAATAAAGAGTTAAAAACTGAAAATTTAACTCTTGACTCTCAAAATAAAGTGTTACTTCAAGAAATAAAAGATCTCAAGAAGGAAAATTCTTGCCAAGCACTTGAGATAAAAGAAATTGGAGTTAGAACCAATCTCTTACAAAAAGAAATATCTAGTTTTAAAGAAAAGTCAAATGATCTTCTTTCTATAGTGACCAAATTTACAAATGCTCAAGAGAATCTAGAAAAACTTCTTGGTTCTCAAAGATGCTCGGTTAATAAAACCGGATTGGGATATAGCTTCTTTGATACTCAAAATAGACCAAACTATGTGGTGAAAAATCAAAGACATTATTCTCAACCTTTTGTTCATAAAACTAAATTTTCTAATAGAAATGCATCTAGAAATGATTATTCTAGAAATGTTTATTCTAAATCCTTTTATAGAAAGAATAATTATTATCAAAGGAAACCAAAATCCAAATGGATATGGGTTCCTAAGACTAACTCTCATGGACCCGAAAATAGAAAGGGGTCAAATGCTCTGTTGTCTGATTTTGTTGTAGGTACACAACATAAGGAGCAAATGGATATTGGACAGCGGCTGTTTCAAACATATGACTGGAAGGCCGGAGTTATTTTCCACCCTCCAAAATAAGGATGGAGGAACCGTCACCTTTGGTGACAATAACAAGGGAAAAGTGATAGGTATTGGTAATATTGGTAATCCAAAATTACCCTTGATAGAAAATGTTCTTTTAGTGGATGGTTTAATGCATAATTTAATATCTATTAGTCAATTATGTGATAAAGGTTTTCATGTTTCTTTTGAAAATGATTTATGCTTAATTTCTGATTTTCAATCTAAAAAGATCATTTTTAAAGGTAAAAGAAGAAACAATGTGTATTAACTATATCTAGATGAATTACCCTCTTTTAATGAAAAATGTCTTATTGTTTCAAATGAAATTCAATGGTTATGGCACAAGAGACTTGGACATGTTAATTTTTAAATTATTTCAAAATTATCCAAGAATGATCTTGTAAGAGGCCTACCTAGAATACCATATAAAAAGGATCACTTATGTGATGCTTGTCAAAGGGGTAAACAAATTAAGAGTTCTTTTAAAGCTAAAGATATAGTTTCAACAAAACGTCCTCTTGAACTTTTACATTTAGATCTATTTGGACCATCTAGAATTCAAAGTTTGAATGGTAGCAAGTATGCTTTTGTTATAGTAGATGATTATTCTCGGTTTACATGGGTGATTTTTCTAAAAAGCAAAAATGATGCTTTTTCAGAATTTTCTAAACTTTGTAGAAGAATTACAAATGAAAAATCTACATATATTATTAAAATTCGTAGTGATCATGGTGGTGAATTTGAAAATGAATCTTTTCTTAAGTTTTGTGATTTACATGGTATCTCTCACAGCTTTGCTTTTCCTAGAGCGGCTCCACAAAATGGAGTTGTTGAAAGAAAGAATAGAACTTTGCAAGAATGTGCTAGAACCATGCTTCAAGATAAAAATTTACCAAAATATTTTTGGGCTGAAGCAATTAATACAGCATGTTATGTCTTAAATCGTGTTCTTATTCGACCAATTTTACATAAAACATGTTTTGAATTGTATTATGATCGTATACCAAAGATCTCATATTTCAAAATTTTTGGTAGTAAATGTTTCTTGTTAAATACCAAAGATAATCTTGATAAGTTTGATTCAAAATCAGATGAATCAATATTTCTTGGATATTCTTCTAGAAGTAAAGCATATCGTATTTTCAATAAAAGAACATCTTGTATTGAAGAATCTCTACATGTTGCATTTGATGAGAATTGTGAGCAGGTTATACCTCTAAGCGAAGAAGAAGAAGCAATACTTTAAGAAGAACCCTTGATAGAGAGTACTTCTCAAGAAAATATTCCTCTTCAACCGGTTTGGAAAGAAGTTCCTAATCATCCACATGAACAAGTTATTGGTGAAATAAAGAGTGGTGTCCAAACTAGAAGGCAGTTAGAAAAATATATTGCAAATGTTGCTTTCATATCTAAATTAGAACCAAAGAATATCAATGAGGCATGTGATGATGAATTTTGGCTTTTAGCCATGTCTGAAGAACTTAACCAATTTACTAGGAATGATGTTTGGGATCTAGTTGATAGACCAAAGGATCATCCAGTAATTGGAACAAGATGGGTCTTCCGAAATAAGCTGGATGAAAATGGTGAAGTCATTCGTAACAAAGCAAGGCTAGTGGCACAAGGCTATAATCAAGAAGAAGGCATAGATTTTGATGAAACCTATGCACCAGTGGCTCGATTAGAGTCAATTCGTATGATGCTTGCTTTTGCTAGTTACATGAACTTCAAGTTATATCAAATTGATGTTAAGAGTGCATTTTTAAATGGACACATCAATGAAGAAGTTTATGTAGAGCAACCTCCAGGCTTTGAAAATGAGAAATATCCAGAAAAGGTCTACAAATTGAAAAGAGCTTTGTATGGACTCAAACAAGCACCAAGAGCGTGGTATGAAAGACTACGAAATTTTATAGAACAATCTGGTTTTTCCATTCGTCGGGTAGACTCCACTTTATTTATTAAACATTTTAATTCAGATATTCTTATTGTGCAAATTTATGTTGATGACATAATATTTGGTTCTACTAATGATTCTCTTTGTAAAGAATTTGCTAAGGCTATGCAGGAAGAGTTTGAAATGAGCTTGATGGGCGAATTAAACTACTTCCTTGGACTTCAAATAAAGCAAACTGAAGAAGGAATCTTCATCAATCAGGGTAAGTATACAAAAGAACTTCTCAAGAGATTTGGGATGGACTCATCGAAATCAAGAAGGAATCCTATGAGTACAACTACTTCTCTTGATAAAGATGAAAATGGTAAAAGTGTAGATACTAAGCTCTACAGAGGTATGATCGGATCTCTATTATACTTAACTGCTAGTCGACCTGATATTATGTTTAGTGTTTGTATGTGTGCAAGATTTCAAGCTAATCCAAAGGAATCTCATTTAACTGCAGTAAAACAAATTCTTCGTTATTTGAAAGATACTTCAGATTTCGGTTTGTTTTACCCAAAATCATCTTCCTTTGATTTAGTTTCATATAGTGATGCAGATTTTGCAGGAAGTAAATCTGATCGCAAGAGTACTAGTGGAACTTGTCATTTCTTGGGAAATTCCTTAGTCTCTTGGTTTAGTAAAAAGCAAAATTCAGTATCACTCTCAACAACTGAAGCTGAATATATAGCGGCTAGTTTAGCATGTTCACAAGTACTTTGGATGAAACATACATTAAAAGATTTTGGTTTAAACTACTCCATAACAACTATTTATTGTGATAACACTAGTGCTATAAATCTTTCGAAAAATCCTATTCAGCACTCAAGAACTAAGCATATTGAAGTTAGACATCATTTTTTAAGAGATCATGTGTTAAAAGGAGATATTTCGTTAAATTTTATTTCCACTAAAGAACAACATGCCGATATCTTCACTAAACCTCTTAAAAATGAAGATTTTATGAGAATTAGGAGAGAACTAGGTATTTGCTCATTTTTGGATTTATAAAAATGCTAATTTTTGAACAAAATCTCAAAATCGCACTATATTAGTCGACCGATAAAATTCTAGTCGACTGATGTTTTATATTTTGGAATGTATCGCATCATATTAGTCGACCGATATAGTTCTAGTCGACTGATGATATTTTTAGAATAAGTCGCACTTTTTTAGTCGACCGATAAAGTTTTAGTCGACTAAATTTTTTTTAAAAAAAATTTAAGTGAAGGGACCCGACACTCCTTGGATTTGTTTTAAAACCCGTATTTTTAGACATTTTAAAGTTCCTTTAACAAATGAAAAGTATATTGAGCAAAAAGAGTTCTTTGATCAAACAATTTTTAAAAGAATGAAAATTAAATATCTGCCTCCCTTAAATGTTGATCAAACTGAACCATCTGATCCTAATGAACCATCTATTTCTGAACCTTCACCTTCTGCGACACCTTCATCTCATGCAAAAAGAAAGAAATTTTCAACAAATCAAGACCATGATGAAGTTATGCAGAGACTGGAAGCTTTGGAGCTGCATCAACACACCTTTCGTGAAGATGTGACTCAACAACTTGCTTCAATTCAGAAGGATGTAACTGCCATTAAGGATTTGCTAAACTCTCTTTTCTGATCTTTGATCTTTGAAAAACATACTTTATGGGTTGTAATGTTTTAAACTTATCTCTATTTCTGCTTATGCTATTTTTGCCCTTACTCTTTTTGATTTTGACAAAGGGGGAGAAAAAGATAAAGATAGCATTACTTTGAAATTGTAGGGAGATCTTGAGAAAAAGATGATAGCAATTACATTACAGGAGATCTTGCATGAGAAATGCAAAATTAAGAGAAAAAGAAAGCTTTGAATGAATGTATTTCTAAATACATGAATACATGATGAATGGAAATGCAAACCAATCAATATGTGATATATGTGCTTTAAATGTGCTAACTTTTAATGTTTTGCAGCATATTGATAGGGGGATTAAAATCTCCATCTATGCATCTAAATGCTTCATCTTTGATTAAGTTTGTCATCATCAAAAAGGGGGAGATTGTTACGACAATGAATCCATACATGATACTTCAAGTACAAGGTTTTGATGATGAGCAAGTGGAATCAACTGCATTTCAGCTAAGGCTATGAAGAAATTGAAGAATTCAATGAAGAATCCTTGAAGACTAGTGTGCAAATGTTTAATTCATTAAAAGTCTTAGATTCTTGTAAAAGCCTTACTTAGAGTGCATATTTAGGTTGCATTTCACCTTAAAAGTCTTTAGAAAAACTTTTCTAAAAGAAACTCTTTTGAAAATCTTTTTAGAAAACTCTTTTCTTAAATTTTCATGTTTATTAGTCGACCAATAGACTTATCAGTCAACTAATCCTTTCGCGCCATATTTTCTAAAAAGTCATTCTTATCAAATTAGTCGATTAATGGTTTTTCAGTCGACTGAACAGAACATGTGTTTTCTGGAAAATTAGCAGCAGTCGACTAATGATTTTTCAGTCGACTGAACAAAACATGTGTTTTCTGGAAAATTAGCAGCAGTCGACTAATGATTTTTCAGTCGACTGAACAGAACATGTGTATTCTGAAAAATTTAGCAGCAGTCGACTAATGCTTTTTATCAGTCGACCGCACAGAATGTTTGTTTTTCAGAAGTTTTTAGCAACAGTCGACTAAAAGGTTTTTCAGTCTACTGATGATATTATCAGTCGACTAACTTTTCTTCAGTCGACTAAGTTTCAAAAGTTCATATTTTCAAATGGCTCGATTAACAGATCAGTCGACCGACGATAACTGTCAGTCTACTAATAACTAACTATTAGTCGACTAACTGATGTTTCAGTCGACTAATTTTGCCGTTTTCCTGAAACTTCAAAAAGGTGTGTCTTTTCATTTTCAAATGTTTTGATCGTTCGAAATGGACCATTTTGACACCCTTTCATACTCTCAACGTATAGAATCTTTTAACTATAAATATGAGTGCATTTTACACTCAAAAACAATAATTCAATCGATTTGAATCTTGCTTTTCACTCTTATTCAGTCAAGTATTCATTTTCTCACTCACGTGATATTTTCACTTCAGTTTTTCACTCAAATCACTTTGAGAGATAGTGAATTCGTGAGTAGAGTGTTTCAACAACCTCAAAAGCCAATTGCATCTCATTTGCATTCAAAAGGAAGGCTCATAGGTTGTATTGTAAGTTGTTATTTCTTTTCTGTAAAAAGAAGGACTCCTTGGTGTAAAGGAGTTGTTTGCTTTCTGTGGGATTGTTACTGAAAGTGGGACCGGTTATGGTCTGTGTGATCTTGTAGTTTACAAGGTTGATAGTGGAAAATCTCAAGCGGGTTTTGCTTGGGGACTGGATGTAGGTCGGGTTTGACCGAACCAGGATAAAATCTTGTGTTCTTTGTGTGTTTGCTTTGAGATTTGCAAAATCCTTCAATATTCCGCAGAAAGTTTTAAAAGCACTATTCACCCCCCCTCTATTGCTCGTTGCCTCGATCCTAGTGCACTTTCATTCAGTTCCGTAAACATGTTCTGAAGGAGTGGCATTGGTTGAAGTCCGAATGGTGGTTCGGTATGCCTAGAGTGCATCATGAATTTTCTCATGCCAATCTCGACCTGTTCTCACAGTCCTTTCCAAAATGCGGATCAGAATCTTATTGGTAGCCTCTGCTTGGCCATTCCCTTGAGGATAGTAGGAAGCTGAGAAATGATGACAAATTTTGAATTTAGAACAGAAGGTTTTCATCTTCTCATTTTTGAAATGGCTTCCATTGTCTGATACGATGTCATGTGGTATGACAAAGCGGCAAAGAATGTTCTTGTGAATAAAAGAAACCACATGGCGGCCTTCTACTGTGCGTAGAGTAACAGCTTCAACCCATTTTGTGAAATACTCTGTCGCAGCCAGAAAGTATTTGTGCTCGTTGGAAGCAGAAGGAGTAATCAAACCTACGACATCGAAAGCCCACATAGAAAATGGCCAAGGGGAAACAACTGATTGTAGATATGCAGCCGACGCATGAATGGAAGGTGCGTGTATTTGGCACTTGACGCACTTTTTCACAAATCGATGACAGTCTTGTTGCATGGTATTCCAGTAGTACCCTGCTCGGACGATCTGCTTGACGAGAGTCTGATAGTCGACATGGCCACCATAAATCCCTTCATGTGCCTCTTGGATAATTTCCATAGCTTCTTCTCTGTCTAAGCATCTTGAATATTTAGAACTGAACCTACGGCGGTAGAGGATGTTGGCAAGAATGAAATAACGGGCAGACATACGCTGAATTGCACATTGCTTCCTTTTTGGCATTTCTGGTGGAAATTCACCACTCTCAATGAAATTTTTGATATTTTGATACCAAGGTTTCTCCTTCTGATTGACCTGGTTTACTTGCATGGTTGAAATGAAAGCAGGCTGCTCAAGTCTGCCAACTTTGAAAGAACGACATGATTCACTACCTTTGAATGATAAAATGGAGCCCAGGCTGGCTAAGCCATCGGCTATCTGATTGTGCTCTCTCCTGATGTGATTGAGCTGAAATTCTTCGAAGCGGTCTACAAGAGCTAGGACAATCTTCTGATACAGGATCAATTTTAAATCTTTCACCTGCCATTCAGTGTTAACTTGACTGACAACAAGTAATGAATCGCCAAAGGCGTGCACTCTCTTGATGTTGAAACTTTGCAGAATTTTGAGGCCTTGTATTAGAGCTTCATATTCAGCCATATTATGAGTGCATTGGAAACCAAGCTTGAGAGAATAAGGGATCATTTCTTTTTCTGGAGTGATTAACAAGACTCCAATCCCTATGCCAGACATATTTTTAGAGCCATCAAAGAATAGATTCCAAACTGGAGGTTATTGGATATTGCAGATGTGCTCATCAGGAAAATCATCCTCTGCTTAATTTCTTCTGTCGAAGGAAAATCTGTCAATTGATCTGCGATCGCTTGGCCTTTAATCGACTTTTGAGAAACATACTTTAAGTCATATTGCATTTGAAGGACCCGCCATTTTGCAATCCGTCTAGTGAGAAATGGTTGTTCTAAAATGTATCTGAGAGGATTAAGTTTTGATAGAAATTTGATTTCAGAAGCCAACAAGTAATGTCTTAATTTCTGGCACATCCAAACCAGAGCTAGACAAGTTTTCTCCATCTGAGAATACTTCTTTTCATAATCAATGAAAGTTTTGCTCACATAGTAGATGGCATGCTCTATCAGGCTGCCCTCTTCATACTGTGCAAGGAATCCACCACAGGCATTCTGATTGACAGAAATGTACAATAAGAGAGGCTTCACCAATTTCGGCGGCTTCAAAACTGGTGGATTAAGGAGATACTGCTTGATGCGCTCAAACGAGAGCTGACATTCCAACCCCCATTCAAATTTAACTCCTTTTCTTAGTAGATGATTGAAGGGTTCACATCTCATAGCCAAATTAGAGATAAATCTGCGAATAGACTGAATATGCCCTTGAAGGCTTCGCAGTTCTCTGAGATTAGTTGGAGGCGGCATGTCAATAATGGCTTTTGCTTTAGCTGGATCCACCTCTATTCCTTTCTTACTGATAATGAAGCCGAGCAATTTGCCGGACTCCACTCTAAAAACACATTTCTGAGGATTAAGTCTCAACTTATAGAGAATAAGTCTTTCAAAAACTTGACTAAGAGCATCAAGGTGATCCTCTTCTTCTTTAGACTTAACCAGAATGTCATCCACATATGCATCCATATTTTTGTGCATCTGGTCATGGAAAATAATGGCCATTGCCATTTGGTAGGTTGCCCCGGCATTTTTGTGCCCAAATGGCATGACTGTGTAGCAGAAGGTTCCCCATGGTGTAGTAAATGAAGTCTTTGACTAATCACGAACAACCAGCTTGATTTGATTATAGCCTGAATATCCATCCATGAAAGAAAACATGGCATGACCCGCTGTGCTATCGATCAACAGGTCAATGTTGGGAAGTGGATAATCATCTTTCGGGGTAGCCTTATTGAGATCCCGGAAATCAATGTAGATCCAAACTTTTCCTTTCTTTTTAGGAACTACCACGATATTTGCCAACCAATCGGGGTAATCAATGGCTCGGATGAAGCCTGCTTTTAATAAATCTTCAAGTCCCTCCTTGACTTGCTGCTTAATTCGAGGGTCCAATTTCCTCAGTTTTTGCTTGATTGGTCTGGAATCTGGTTTCAACTTGAGTCGACGCTCAACCAGCTTGGGATCTAATCCTGGCATATCCTCATAAGTCCAGGCAAACACTTCTTGATGCTGCTTAAGGAATTAGACGAGCCTTGCTTTTTCAATTGTATTCAGACTCAAACCGATTTTGAGAATTTTTGGATCATCTTCTGAGCCAATGTTGATATCCTTAGTGGGATCTTGAACCAAAGATGAAGGTTCATCCTGCTTCTGAATGTGAGCAAATTCTGGTAATTCTTGGATAGTTGAATCAAATTCTGCTAGTTCTTCGGTCTGCTCTGCTGCCTGGCTGACCTCTGCTCTTTTTATCTCAGAAATCCTTCCCAATTTTAAATATTTGGGGTTGATAATGAATTTCTTCATTGACTCAGGAGTTAATGGTCCTGAAAATATAAGAAAGGTTTTTAGGAAAAAGTACAAGTCCAAGACGAGTTTTTTGTACAAAGCAAAGGCTAATGGCGTAGACAAAATATAAGAAAGAATGATAGATGCCCAAATATGAAGAGAAGATTGATCTTTCATTGATTGAAATATAATATTTATAAAACTTGACAAAAGATGGGATTGTGTCGTCCCTACAAGAGTTAACTGAAAGAACAGGAATGGAAAAAGCAGGAAAAACTAAGGCATCATCTTTTCATTGGCTTCCTTTGACAAAAACTGTTTTTTTACTGGAATCTTGGTCGGTGAACCCCAACCCTGAACTGCCTGCATGTTGAACGGGAATGATAGGCTCCACTATGCCGTCCTCATTTTTTCCCATGCCTTGGAATGGCTATTATCCATGTTTTATCAACAGATCAAATCATTTTCTTGCTTTGGAAAATTGTGAAAATAGAGGATGATTTTTGAAGGAGGTGTAGTTGATACGTCCTCCTAATTTGAGGAAACAAGGTCCCTGCCATTGGACTACTGCTGCCATATTTTCTTCTTCCATGACATCTTTCAGCTTCAGCATTTCTAAGCTTTCGCTGAGGTTGATTTTATCCACTTCCCGGATGCTTGGAATATTTGCCGTAAATGTTGGGCAGGGAATCATAGGCTGTGGCAACCTCTCTTCAGAATCTTCGCCCAGAATGGTGGTAATCATTCCTCCCTTGGACCATTTTATGCACTGATGGAGGGTTAATGGAACGGCATTAGCATTGTGGATCCATGTTCGTCCCAACAGAAGATTGTAAGTTGACGGCACGTTGACGACATGGAATAAAAATGTATGCACCGAGTAATTAATGAAAATTTTCAGAAAGATCTTGCCTTTTGCAGTCTGCCCGTGATTGTCGAAGCCATAGATGGTAATAGGATCAGGCACATATTCCTCTTCTTTCAATCCCAAGGCCTTTGCTGTCATTTCTGGGCAAATGTTTAGACTGCTGCCTCTATCGACAAGTACATGCGGGACAGTCATGCCCCTGGTCCTTACCACGATGTATAATGCATTGTTGTGAAAAGAATGAGGCTTTGGTAGGTCCTCATCTGAAAAGGTGATAGGCGCATTAGTCATCGTCTGATTTACAATCTGTGTCATATCTTCTGGCGTAGTGCCTGACTTCACCTTAATCTTTCTCAATAAATCATCTAGCTTTTCTTTATGCTTAGGAGAATCATGAGTCAATTCAAAGATGGAAATATTGGAGAGCGCTGTAATCGGCTTTTGGAGGCTTTTGGTCCGCTCTTCTGCTACCTTAGAGGTTTCTGCTTCCTCTGCGCAGGCTTCTTTCTTAAGGAATCTTTTTGGAAAAACTTGAGTTTTTTCGCTCTCAACTGATATATTCCTTTGGTTCAAAAATGAGAAGATATTCATCTTATGAGACGTAGGCTGATCCTAATGTAGAACCATTACATGATGCTGGAGACTTAGTTCTTCAGTGGAGCATGGATGTATATGGCTTTGTGGAAGGAATGAATGTTCTGAAATGGTTGATGCGGAATGCTTTGGGAATGGGGCGGACAAGATTTTCATTTTGCCTTCCTCTTCATCTTCTATGAGGATGCTTTTGTCAATGCAGTCCTGGATCAAGTTCTTCAAGATGAAGCAATATTCTGTATCGTGCCCAGTCGCTCTGTGGAACTTGCAATACTGCTCCTTGAACTTTCCCATGATCACTGGTGGATCTGCAACTTTGGGAAGTTTAATCATCCTGTGGGACAATAAATATTCCAGAACTTTTTCTAGAGGCTGGTCGAGGGGAGTAAATTTTTTATCCCTGCTCCAGTTGATATGCTTGGGCTTTTCCTGAAGATCGCCTTTTTGCTGAGGACCGCTTGAGAGAGGCTTATCATTGTTCTTGAAGAAATTTCCTTTTCTACCTCTGTTCTGCTCAGGCTTCGTGCCACTGCTATTGCTATTTTTGTTGCTACTGCCCTGGTTGTCACTTGGAGCATCAACTGAGTAGGTAAAGTGGGCTTTCTTTTTCTGATCCTGGACATTCTTGGCTAGAGTGACACCTTCATACATTCCACTCTCCACTCCCATTTCGAGCTATTCTACTCGTTCCGTCAATTCAATAAATGATTTGAATGGGTATGGAAAAATGAGGCTTTTCAAAGGCTGAGAGAAGTTATTGAGGATAATTTAAAGGGCATGCTTCTCAGAAATAGGATTCCTCATCTTATTACAAATACTCCTCCACTTGTAGATGAAATCTCTGGCTCTTTCATTGGGTTCCCGCCTGAGGTTGCAGAAATAATTGAGCGTGGGCAGAGCTTCTGTATTGAATAGAAAATGCTCAACACACATATTAACAACTTTGTCAAAATCCCTCAATTTGATGGGATTGACATGCTCAGCATACCATTTGGCAGCTATCCCCTCCAAACTACGGGGGAAACATAGGAAGAGGGCTCGATTATCCTCGCTGAACTTTACGCATTTTGCGAAAAACATGGCCAAATGAGCTTTAGGATCGCCGGTTCCGTCGAACTTAATGAATTTTTAGGGGAGGTTTTTCAGATTGTTATCCCCTTCTAAGCCAAGGTAGAAATCTTGCCTGGTGTATGACCTCTTTCCCTTGTCCCGGATTTGCAGATCTTTGACTATCTTTGTCAATGCCTGAATGGGATCTTTTGCGGGTGTCCCGTACTTGGGTTTACTTACTGGCACAGGCTCTTCAACTGTTCTCTTAGGCTGCCGCATATGGTTGGGAATATAAATCAGCTGCTCTTCTTCTTTAGAGTTCTCTTCTGCTGATTCTGAATCTTCCGAGGTGTTGTCACGCTGTACTTTCTGCTTACTGATCTTGACAGGCTTTTTCATGGGCTTCTTTTTGGTTCTTCTTTTAGAAGTTGCTTTCTTTGGACCAGCCTTAGCCTGCTCTGCCATCATTTTGGACATTATCTTTTGGAAGACTCTGTACATAGCAGGATCAACATCACTCTCGTCCCCTGAGTCGTGTTTCTTAGATGATCTGGGAGAATTCATCTTTTCTCTCTCGCTATCGCTGTGTTGCTGAACAGTCTGTTTACCAGCTCTTGTCTGAACCATCTTTGAGATGTCAAAGTTTTCCTGCAGAATACGGGAATGGTTAGAGTATGGAAGAGACTTTTTGCAAACTATAATTTTTTAGGAAAGGATGAAGGGTTTTTTTAGACAATTTTAAGAGATTATCCCATTACCCGGGATTTGGGTCATCACAAGATTTGTGATAATTGTGTTACCATTTTTATGATAACTGAGAAATGTGCCTTGTTACCTAGGCGAGGTCGTCAACCATGATAAAAGATATTTGAAGAGAAGTAGGAGGAATGTCCCATTTACCCGGGATGAGGTCGTCACCAGAATCGTGACCATTTGTGCTATAAAACAATACAAGAAATAAATTTTGGCCCAAAAAGTAATTTTTATTGATAGTAATATTCAAAGACAAAGAGAGGGTGGGCAGACAGTTTGCCACCACTCTTGATATTCAGAAGATACATTTGATCCTGGAAATACAGATAGAGAAATGAAGGAATCCCAAGTATATTTGGTGACATGGTATGCCCCAGACCACTGATCCGACTGCAAATTGAACTCTGGCATGCTGCCCGTTGGGAAGCGGATGTTGGCATGAACATGCTGCTTTGAAAACTGTCTGAGACATCTTTCTGGCTGATAATCAACACAGAAGAAAGGGTCAAGCAATCTGTAGCGCTTGCTGCGAGCGTAAGTGTAACGAGGAACTGTCTCTTTTCTGTCGAAGAAGTCCCAAACAATCTCCTCCTGATGCAGTTTCTCGATCAAGGCTCGATATTGAATGGCCAACTTCGGCTGCTTACTATTGAATATGAAAGAACTGGCCTTTGATGGAACATGTTGCAGGAACCATGACTGTAGGGCATAAGTGCATCCTTCCACCAGAATAGTCTCTCCAAGAGCAAATCGAGCCAAACCTCGGTAAAGAAAAGCTAAAGCTGCCATAGAGACTGAAAGCTGACGGGTCTGCTTGCTTCCCCATCTTCGAAAGAGTTGGGCAACTCTGACATCTATGAAATTCTGACCATCTTGGAAGAAAGTTAATCCTACTGTGCATAGGATCATGGCATGCTGAATTCTATCTTTTGATGCTCAAGACAAAGTGTCAACCTCTTTGTAAGCTTCGTACTTGCGATAGAGTTCGAACAGGTCAATGAACTGATTCCCATCGATCTTATTGAGAGGCCAAGATCTGCTCCCTGTTGCTCTGGCCAAGGCTTCTCGAACATCTACCCCTTTGATGTTGATCAAAAACTGCTGCTCGACAAGATCATCTGGCTGACCAGTTGGTTCGGGCAATCCCATAATATCATTGAATTCATCCATCAGTAGAGTCATCTCTCCCCATGGAAACCAGAATGTGCAGGTGCGTGGATTCTACCGTTCTGCCATAGCTTGAATCAAACTTCCATTGATAGTTCGCTTGCCCACTGCCGATGCCATTTCCAATCCACAGTCATCTTAGTGATCTGGGAACATACGCGAGAAGGTGGCGAACCAAGAATAATACCACCGAGGGAAGAAAGGATGAGACTGGATGACCCGATGATCCGGGGATCCATCTTGTATCTGATAGAAGACATGATCTCTGGGAAAGACAACATCGAGAGAATCAGACGCCATCGAAATGATACTGGGGCAAAGAAGAATGAGGAGGATCAGATAGAATGCAGGACTTACGGATAGACTCTTGAAGATACAAACTTGGAAATTTTTGAAAGATCAAGGAAATTTTTTTAAAGGAATTTTCCAGGGTTTTGAAGAAAACTTGATCTAAAAAGAGAAAACAAATGTAGGTAGAGGAAAATATACACCTGGGTTTTTTGAAAGTAAGGGGAAATTTTGAATAATATACCCAGGGTTTTTGAAAAGGTTTGATATATATATATATATATATATATATATATATATATATATATATATATATATACATATATAAGAAAAAAATAGGAGAAACATCGCATCACAAAAGCTGCTAAAACAAGTATGCGCAAACAACACTCCCTAAAGGCTGACTCTAAATGCAATATTTTGAAATGGCTTGTAGGACCTCAATCCTAACTCTAAGGTTTTAGATCATCTGATTCCAATCAAGATATGCCGATATACCCAAGCCGAAGCTCGAAGTACGTGGCATAGAAATATTTCTCTGGTTCTAAGGTAATGGCTTCCCAACATCTTTGAGCACCGACCGATATACCTCAGACTATGGCCCTTAGGTACGTGGTAGGGAGACGCGAACCCAAATAAGTGGTCCACTTGTGAGGCTCTCTCTTGTAAACACCCCAAATTTTCATCATCCATTCTCAAACAACCCTCCTCATGCAGTGCCAACCCTGTTAGGTCAGTGTAGGAGTCAAACCCCGAGTCAGTTTCAGAAAATCACCAATTTACCAATCTTTACTAGGAAAATTACCATTTTACCCCTAGGTCATCCCAGACCCCAGTCAGTCGGAGTCTACAAAGCTCACTGGTCAGTTCAGAACATTTAGAATATCAGTCATTTCAAGCTCATCTGAGCTCACAATGAACAGACTATTTCCATTTCTGACCATTCCTGCCAAAATGGGATCATTTCTTCAGAAATGAGCTCATTTCTCACTCAAATCCAAGTCACTTGTCTCCGAGTCAGTCATTCATAGTCAGTCATATTTCCTAGAGTCTAACTTGAGCTCACCAGGAGTTTGAGTGCTCTAGTTTCAGTTCAAAACCATTTATGAGTGTCCAAGAGCCCATTTTAGTCTATTTCAGCTCTTTCAACTGAAATTGAGCTGAGTTCAGTCAGTTGAGCTAGTGTTTGAGCTTCAATTTTAGTTCATGTCAGTATTACTGACCTTTGTTCTAGCTCAAACCCAGCTTAGGTTCGTAATTCACTTCATTTCAATGACCATTCCGTACCATTTCTCTAAAAGTGGCAGCTTTTCTTGAAAATTTAGTTGGAAAGGTCAGTAGAGTTAGTGTCTGATCAGTTCATTTGAGTTCTGAAACTCTAAAACCCAGCTCAAGCCCACTCATTTCAGTTTAATTCAGCTCAAACCCTAATTTCTAGTGTCACTCTAGCCCGGTAGAGCCCGAAAACCATTTCTTGAGCTATTTTGCAAATTTTATCAGTTTTTATGTTTTTTAAACTGGTAACAGCTGACAATCAGGGTCTAACATCCAAGATTCTTCATTCAAAGTCGTCATTTGGCATGTCATTTCTCATCATTTCTCAGTATTTCATAACACTTCATCACATTTCATTTCATTTTCGAAGTCCAGAACTCCAGTTTTATAAATTTCAATCCAGATCAAGTTTCAAAAGCTTTCAGAAATCAATTTCAAACCCCGGGTTTCCAAAATTGACATTTTTACCCCCGGGATTCTAGATTTGGAAATATTTTCTCAAGAAAAACAATCTGGATTTCTTTCAAAATTAAATTTTCAAATTCTACACTGGATTTGCTTCGCAACAAGGTATTCAACTTCAAAATCCGAGCTTGTTTCAAAAACTGCCAAAAATAGCTTGTTTTATCTGGAATTTTTTTTTAAAAGACTATTTTACCTCTTTAATCGTCAAAATAAATTTCAAAAGTAGAATTTGGACCCGCTCTGAGATGGCCCATCCATTTGCATTTTCTTGTTTTAATTTATAAGAAAAGAATTTTTTTTTATCTTTTTCTTTATTTTTTTGTTTATTTTATTCTTCCTAAGGTGGGACCCACAAGGGGGTCGACCACCCTACCCCACCTTCCAGCCCACTTCCTTTCTTCTTTTTCCTCCATTTTCTTTTTTTTATTTTTTTCTTTCTTTTCCTTCTTTCTTCTTCCTTTTTCTTTCTTTCTTTCTTTCTTTCTTTCCTCCTTTCTCTCCACTCACGTATGGCAGTCCAGCCCCCCTTCTCTTTCCTCTTTCCCTCTCCTTTCTTTCCTTTTCTTTCTCCCTTCTCTCTTTCCTTCTTTCTTTCCTTCTTCCCTTCCTTCCTTCTTTTTCCCCAGCCTCCAAACCCATTCATGTAAACTGTTTTGACTCCCTTTTCATTAGGCTATCAATACCTAAGTTATAGAAGATAAAAAGCCTAAGTTTGGGTTTTGTCAAAAAAGGAAGGAGACGGCAGCCTCATTCCCATCTCTCTCTCTCTCTCTCTCTCTCTCTCTTGGCTGCAGCCCTCCTTGCTGCATTTTCAGACAGCCATCCTTGGGATCACCATCTTCACCACCTTCATCCTTCAGCCACTTTGAAGCACCTCCATCATATTCAAACTCCACTATCAGTTAGCATTTACATCAGCCTCTCCAGCAAATATAATGTCTTCCAGCCACCATCTCAAGAGCACCTTCAGGTACAGCTCCCTGCTGCAATTCCTTCTCCAACCCAGCCACAGACAGCACTTCATCATTCATTGTGGCAGCCGACATCCAGCCTTCCATCAATTGCAGCCCACCATTACCTCCAGCAACTACCTCCATCTAACAAGCCTTCCAACGTCAGTCTTCAGCCCTCATTGGCTATACCCCATCGATCTTCATCCATACCTTCTCCAATCGGTGGTGACACCTTCCTCAAGCACCCATCTCCAACCTTCACCATTGTAGCAGCTCCAGCTACCATCAAGCGAGTCCCTCTAGCCGTTGCAGCAAGGTTTACACCATCTTTGCCTTGGCAAACACCACCAGCTACCTTCAAACGTTGCCATCTCCTCTACTGTCATCCCCTTCGTCAGCCGATTAGAGCGAAAGCCTCTCAAGGTAAGACCCTTCTCACGTTTTCTCCTGTTTTTCCTAGGAATCTACTATATGAATCAAGTTTAAGACTGGATTCACATGGCTGGAAATAATATTTTCCTAAAACTTCCAATGAATAGCCATGATCAAGGCTAAATAAGGGAGATCCATCCAACAAATGGATCGGACCCCCCTCATTTTGATGGCCAACAGTAAAAGTGGATCATATTTCCCTGGTAATTTTATTTTATTTTAGCATTAGTTTCATGTAAATTTCATGATTTAAGTATAGCATTTAGTTTTATTACATCATGTTATGTTTATTCCATTTATTCTAACTTAGTTTCATTGGAATCCCCTATATAGTTATAGGTTCTGATTTTATAAGTACTGTCCAATCATTATTTTGTGCATAAATTTTCATCAATAAATCTCAGGAATTTTATATTTAATAGGTTTGCATGTTATTGATTCCCTATCAAAGATTTGATTTAACTTGAGTTTTGCAACTTCATTCTAAAAACCGAATTCCAGACTGAGATTTCACATTTCCAAAAAATTTAATTTCTGCTTTAGCAGACAAGAACCTCCGACACCATCCTTGTGGGAGATATGGATTGTCCTCCAAAAATGACAGTGGAATCATGATTAAATCTACTAATGATCTGGAGATTTTTAGGTTTTTCCAATTAGTTTTGACCTTTGTCAAAAATCAGATTTCCCAGACCTCTGGGAAAATCTCAATTTTCCTTCGTCAGGATATAGACAGACCCAAATGCATCAAGTTCGTTCAATCCGTAGCATGTCTGCAAAAACTGTCAACACAAAAGTTGTTTCTAACATGTTTTCATGTCATTTTCCAAAATTTGGGGATTTTTGAAACTGTTTCAGTATTTTTCCCGAAAATTTCTTTTCTGTGTGACAGATTTCAATATCCCAAAATTTCAGATATTCGGGTCTCTGATAACAGTGTGACCTTTTCAAAACCGTGACCCGAATCCCAATAATAAAAAAAAATTCAAATTTTTCTATGTTTGTAAGGGACATTTTCCCACAATTTCAGACTTTTTCCCATCTGTTTACTATTTTTCCCACATTTTCTACCAAAACTTGTTTGTTTCCCTTAAATCCTAGAGTCGCCGGATTTCGATCCGACTTGACGGAACTGTACAGCTCCGACCATAGGTCAAAACCAAAAAGTGTAAAAGGCATAAATCCTTGCCTTACTGTCCTCTGTCACTTCATAAAATTTGGGAAACTTTTATGGAAGATAGATATCCAAAATCCCCTTTAGAATCAACATTTTAGGCAAAAATCACAAAATTTAGGGTTTTATTTGTATTTCCATATCTAAAAATACAAAAAAAATAGATTTTCGAGCTTCATTATGTTTTTAGGGTTATTTTAGGTGTCCATGCCAAATTTGGCTTAATTCCAAGTTTATTTGCTCCATGTGTTAGTTTATCTTTATTCTTAAGCGAAAATCAGGTTAAATTTGATATTTTATGATATTTTCTCCATTTTAGGGTTTTATTCATGTAAATAAGCATGTCATATCATATTAGGGTTAATTTCAATGTCATTTGCATCTCATATTTTCCATTTTTGCAAAATTTATTTCAGAAAACCCTGGTTTCAAAGCCATAATCTTGTTATTGGGGGTATTTTGGTCATTTTGACCTAAATTTCGAAATTTCAAATTCTAATTTCATAAAATTTTCATGCATATCATCATATTTCATCATATTGTATTTGATTTATTTCATTTGATTTTTAAAGTTCCAAAATTTACAAAATTTCTTTCAGAAAACCCTGATTTCAAGGTCATCAGGGGCATTTTGGTCATTTTGACCCCAATTTCGAATTTTCAAGTGTATTTTCGAAATTTATTCATTATTTATCATGTTTATATCAAAGGGGGTATGAATTTGGGTTTATATCTGAATAATATCCGATAATTTCCCATATTTTCCAATAAATTCAGAAAAACATACATTTTTGTGCTAACTTTGTTTTTCAATTTTGCAAGAATATTCAAGAAGAAGGCTCAATTATTTTATTTCTTTATTTTATTTCTTTATTTTGTAAAAAAGCAATGTAATATTTGGAATAAGAGTTACATTTCTGCTTAGAATATGGTTGCATTGCATATAGTTTAATTTATGCAAATTTCAATATTTGATGTATGATTCATGCACATTTATTTCAAATACACTATGGTTGACACAAATAGCACGTGCACAAGCTCTTATGGAGTTTATAAACTCGGTGGGATTCGTATTTATAGTCATAGTCAGAATACAAAGAAAACCAAGATTTATGATCTTCATATTAACCACATTCAGCCTACACATTTAGGTTAACTTCAAAAATGCACTACATTTCTCAAAACTTCAAAATGATTTCTCAATTCCTCAATTGAAATTCCCTTTCAAATTCATAATCATTCATTCATATTATTCAAATTGCATTTTTTTCAAATTCATTTTCCAACTTCAATTTCAAAAAAATCCGTTTTCTCAAGAATTTCCAAGTCTTTCTCAGGATCTGATTTTCTCAAAATTCTGAGTTTTCCAATGAGATTTCAAAGCATTTCCTAAGTTCCAACCAAGATTTTCCAATATTTTAAAATTCTCAAATTTCAAAATCCCCAGTTTTCAGAAATCGATTTTCTCAGATTTCTCATTTTACTAAGGATCCAGTTTCCTGAGAATCTGTTTTCCATTTCAAAAAATCCTTTTCCAATGAATTTCTTAGATTTTCTCAGAATTCTCAAATCCATTTTCTCAAAAAAGCAATTCCAAATTTCAAAATCGATTTTCCAAAGTTCAAGTTTTCCTGAGAATTCATTTTTCAATCCACTTTCTGTTTTCCAATAAAATTCAATGACTTTCCCAGGAATTCAATTTTCAAGTACTTTTCCAATCAATTTTCAAGCATATTTCGATTTTCCAAACAAACATCATATTTTCTCAAACTTGCATTATTTTCAAAATTCCAGAGCACAAGCCTGATTCTCTGTGCATTCTAGGAAAAATATTGCATAATTTAGATATTTGAGTCAAGTCAGAGCACATAATTGATCCTTGGTTCAATTACCCCTGATAAAGGCGCTAGGAACAGTTGAACCTCATACCGACAGGCGGATCCCATTCCACAGGTTTTTCCCGCAAATTTTCAAAACGGAGGCGAGTTAATTTTCAAAACTATTTTCAAAACTTTGGTCGAGTTTGACTCGCGAAATTCGTTTCTCTCTCGCAAGGGAGGGGAAAAAATTTGCGATGATAATAGGTTTGGCGACCATGATGGGACCTATCTTCGCCTGATCAATTATGTGCTTTAACTTAGCTCAATTATCCAAATTATGTTCTATGGAATGTCAGCTTTAATTCCTGATATCACGTGAACCTAGGAGCCTAGACTTGAACCCAACTGACATGGATTGCATGTAGACTAGGCATGGTTTGGTAGGACCATATTGAGGAGAATTATTCATGCTCACTTAGACTTAGGTCTGAAATATAACACTCCTCAATCTAGGAATTGTATGAAAACAATGTTTGCTTCTTCAAAAAATTTCAAAATCTCTATCTCTTTAGGATGTAGAGCCCTCTGTTTGCCTGCATGTGATCATATTTCAAAAACCACCCCACCTATGTCTATCCGGTCTTCACGTTGCTGGGCTCTCTTCCAGAACCATAGTTCGGGACAGAGCCTCACAACTGGGTCACTTATTTGGGCTAACGCCCCCCTGCCACGTACCAAGGACCATAGTCCAATGTATATCGGCAGGCACTCAAGGATGTTGGGAAAACACAAGCCTAGGATCAGAGATGAATTTCTATGCCACGTACTTCGAGTCTTGGCTCGAGTATATCGGCATAATTGCATTAGACACAGTTGATCTGAGCCTAGAGTCAGGATTAGGGTCCTAAAGCTCTTTCAAAATTGATGCATTTAGAGTCAGCTTCCTAGGGATTGCTGTATGTGCATAATTGTTTGTGATTGAATATATGATATTCATTTTCGTCTTATTTTCTCATATTTTTCCCAAATTTTCCAAAATATAGAACAATTTTTCAAAATACCTCATTTTTCATTTTTTGTGAAATATCTCATTTTTCTCAAAAAACCTGGACGATTTTTCCAAATTATCCACCTTTTCCTCAAAACTCCAGGTGATTTTACATTCTTTCGTTCCTCTGGACTTCAAATTTCCAGCTTTTTATTTTATCCTGCCTGCAATTTTCAAAATTCTTGTATTTTTCCAAAGTCTAATTCTGATCTTCCTATCTTTCAGTCCAATGGCATCCAGTCAGCTCGATTCTGTTTTTCCTGAGGGTCACATCTTCTACGAGGTGCGACAAAGTCTTCCCGAGCATCGAGCTCTCAGCACCAGACCCTTCTTCCCCCAATGGTACTATGTTTGGTTCAAAAACTTCTCTCGTATGTTCCCGGACCACTTGAGCGATTGTGGGTTGGAACTGGCATCTGCAGTGGGGAAGTTGACAGTTAATGGCAATCTAATAAATGCACTGGCAGAGCGGTGGAATCCGCACACTTGCACATTTTGGTTCCCATGGGGCGAGATGACATTACTGATGGATGGATTTTCAGAGATCATGGGACTGCATGAGACAGCCGGTCAGCCTGGAGATCCGTTAGAGCAACAGTTTTTTATCAATGTCAAGGGTCTGGACCCTAAAGATGTTGTGGCTCGCATGACAGGGCGCAAGTCTTGGCCATTGATTAAAGAAAATGGAAATGAATATGTGAGCCTGATTGAGATCTACCGACAGTGTAGAGAATTCGCAGAAGTCAACTTGTTGTCCAGGACAGCTCGAGAAAGAATTCAGCATGAAATGGTTCTGTGTACTGTGGGACTTGCTTTCTTTATAAATGGACAAAATTATGTAGATGTCAGAATAGTACAGCTTTTGAGAAGATGGGGAAGTCGACAGACCAGCCGTCGCTCGATAGCCATGGCTGCGCTTGCTTTTCTATACAGAGGACTGGCCCGCTTCACACTTGGAGAGTCCATCTTAGTCGAGGGATGTACTTATGCACTTCAGTCTTAGTTCCTTCAGCATGTGCCGACCAGAGCTAGCTCGTTTAGATACAACGACAAGGAACTCCTTCCAGTGGTGTGGTACCGGTTCCTGATCGATTATCTGCAAGAGGAAGAAGTGGTATGGGATTATTTTGATCGAGAATTATCGCCTCCCAGATACACCTATGCATATGGAAAGAGGTTCAAGCTGCTTGATCCATTCTTCTATGCCTACTATCATCCAAAGCGGTGTGTTCGACAGTTTTCTCAGAGACAGAAGCACATAGAGATGTGGCTGCTATTAGGAGTCGTGCCAGAGTTTGACCTTGCATCAGCACAGTGGTCCGGAACATACCATTCTGCCAGATATGGCTGGGATTCTTTCATCATTCTCACTCTTTTCTCCAGTCTTCGTGTCTCTGCTAATCATTAAGAGTGGTGGCAGACTGTATATATGCCCCCTCTTTCTCAAGTCCACTATGGATGCAATCATATTTTTCCTTCAATAAAAAATCCTTCAATTTTCATTTTATCATGGTTTGACAAACTCACCTAGGTGACAAGGCATATTCGCAGTTATTCGTTCTCTTCACAAAGAATGGCAACACAATTGTCGTGACTCCAGCAGCGACCCAATCTCTAGTAATGGAATGCTCTTCCAATTATCTACCAAATTCTCATCAAATATTTTTTTTCTATATTCATTTCTATCTTGAATCTTCATCGTCAAAATTTAATCATCCATCTCATTCTGTAGAGAGCATCAGTATTCCCAAGTGGTTTAGATCAGATCAAATAAGAAGACGTTATTATATCAAGTGCACCAGTGATTTTTAAAGCATCAAGTAAAAAGAGATGAATTCTCCAAGATCTGCCAGAAGACAGAGTCTGAATGATAGGGATGACATTGATGACGCTACATATCAGATGTTCAAGAAAATGATGATTAGGATGATGTCTGAGCAAGCTGAGGACAGTTTCAAAAAGGCTCCCATTAAGGAGAAGACATTTGTCTCCTCTCAGAATATCACTGGTAAGAGCAGCGAGCAATTCAATGCATGTGAGGCCGATATTTTATTCTTGCTGACGTCCTCTATTGTCGTGGATTCAGTTCTGAATATTCCAAATGCCTAGACGAAGATGAAGCCAAAGAAGTTGTGCAGAAGGTACACGAAGGCATTTGCATTAGTCACATCGGCTACCAAACTCTTATCAAGCAAATCATTTGGGCAGGATATTATTGGAAGACTATGCTAGAAGATTGCTACCATTTTGTGAAGAAGTGTTCTCTATGCCAGATACAATGCACCTTTCATTCATGCTCCAGCAACATATTTGCAATCTGTTATCTCTCCATGACCATTTTTTATGTGGGCCTTTGATGTTGTAGGCCCCATCACTCCTTTTGCTTCAAATGGTCACAAGTATTTTCTTTCCGCAGCAGAATATTTCACTAAATGGGTCGAAGTTGTCACTTTACGCACAGTAGAAGGCCGACATATGGTCTTATTCATCTACAAGAATATGTTGTGCCGCTTCGGCATACCACATGACATTGTGTCAGATAATGGCAGTCATTTCAAGAATGAGAGAGTGAGGACATTCTGCTCAAAGTTCAGAATCCATCATCATTTTTTTGCTCCCTATTAGCCTCAAGGGAATGGTTAAGCAGAGGCCACCAATAAGATTCTGATTCGACTCCTGAAGCGAACCTTGGAAACATGGCCGTGATTGGCATGAGAAGATCCATGATGTATTATGGGCATATAAAACCACCATTCGAACTCCAACTAATGCTACTCCATCAGAACTTGTCTACGAAACTGAAGTAGTACTGCCTCTACATGTTTAGAAACCTGCCTTGAAGTTCGCATCACTGCTGAAGTTATCGTTTGATCAGTATCAGCAACAGCGACTGGTACAACTTGATTTGCTCAATGAAAGAAAGCTCCGAGCAATAGAGCACGCAAAATCATATCGACAAAGAGTAGCCAGACAATATGCAAAATTTGTCATTGAAAGAAAATTTTGAGTCAATGATCTAGTGCTTAGATCAACGGCCTATCTCAAGCACCGCCCAGGTGGCAAATGGTCGCCGAATTAAGAAGGGCCCTATGTTGTCGAGGAAGCATTACCCTGAAATTCATATCTGCTCATCAATGCCGATGGTGTGGAATTATCAGACCCTATCAATGCTCAACATTTGAAAACTTTCTATACTTAAATCCTCTATTCCATCTTTTGTAATTTCTCAATATATTTTCTTCAATAATGGTCAAATTCTTCCTCCCCTATTAACTGGGGCATTATTTTGAAAATTGTCTTCAAAACGTCCTGTATGCAGGCAAAATCACACAAAACTCCCATTTTGCACGCATGTGCACCCATTTACAGCATTTGCATTCATTTGCATTTGCATGCATTCATTCGCATTCATCTGCATCAATTTGCATTTGCATCAAACTTCCCCTTCAGGTTAAGGGATAAACCTGAACTGCCTATTCAGGATAAGGGATAAATCCTGAGGCCTCAATAGTTGTCTAAGTCATCATGAGGATGAAAACTGAAAATCTCTCATCAGAATCAGTTGGGTAAATTTTCAAAAATCCAGTGTTCGTGCTGGTAAGATTTTCAAAAACCAGTGTTCGTGCTGGTAAAATTTTCTAAATCTAGTGTTCGTGCTGGTAAGTTTTCAAAATTCAGTGTTCGTGCTGGTAATTCTTCCAAAAACAGTATTCGTACTGATCCATTTTCAAAATCCAGTACTTATACTGGTTTGTTTTCAAAATCCGATATTCACACTGGTACATCTTTCAAAATCCAATTATTATTGGTCGGACTTTCATAATCCAATTTTTATTGGTCAAACTTTCTAAATCTGGTTTACTGGTTAATGTTTTCAAACCTAATCCATGCTGGTCTAGTTTTCCTTCGGGATTCGTGTTCCGACTCGAATTTTCTTTCCTTCTAACCGGTCTAGTTTTCCTTCGGGATTCGAGATTCGACATGAATTTTCTTTTCTTCTAATTAGTCTAGTTTTCCTTCGCGATTCGAGTTCCGACTCGAATTTCCTTTCCTTCTAACCGGTCTAGTTTTCCCTCGGGATTCGAGTTCTCACTCAAATTTTCTTTTCTTCTAATTAGTCTAGTTTTCCTTCAGGATTCGAGTTCCGACTCAAATTTTCTTTCCTTCTAACCGGTCTAGTTTTCCTTCGGGATTCGAGTTTCGACTCGAATTTTCTTTCATTCTAATTAATCTAGTTTTCCTTTGGGATTCGAGTTCCGACTCAAATTTCTTTTCCTTTCAAATGGATCTAATTTTCCTTCAGGATTCAAGTTCTGACTCGAATTTCTTTTCCTTCCACAATGGATCTAGTTTTCCTTCAGAATTCGAGTCCCGACTCGAATTTCTTTTCCTTCCACGATGGATCTAGTTTCTCTTCAAAGATTCGAGTTCTGACCCGAGTTTTCTTTTCCTTCTGAATTGGTCTAGAAAATTAGATTTCCGACTCGAATTTTCTTCCAAATCCAATTCAAATGTCTAGAATTGGTCTAGAAAATTAGAGTTCAAACTCGAATTTTCTTTCAAATCCAATTCAAATGTCTAGAATTAGTCTAGAAAATTAGAGTTCTGACTCGAATTTTCTTTCAAAACCCAATTCATTTAGTTTTTTCTTGAAGATTTGAATTCCGATTCGAATCTTCCCTCAAAATCCAGTTTAGCACTTGGTCCATTCAAAGCTCACAAGTTGAATCCTTCCTTCTTAAAACTATGGTCCCTAGGTTAAATCCCTATGGAATTGATAGTTCGTAGGTCGAACTCCTGCAGAACCAATGTGATCCTTAGGTTAAATCCCTATGAAATTGATAGTTCATAGGTCGAACCCCTGCGGAACCAATGTGATCCTTAGGTTAAATCCCTATGGAACCAATAGTTTGTAGGTTGAACCCCTGCTGAACCAGATCTTTAGGTTGAACCCCTACTGATCCGTGATCTTTAGGTTGAATTCCTACTGATCTCCGGTTCTTAAGTTGAACCCCTTCAGAACTAATCCCACTGCCAAAAATTTGATCTGTAGGTTGAAGTCCTTTTGATCCAATATTCTTTACAGTCCTTAGGTCAAACTTCTTTTGGATTGGTATTTTTCAGAAATGTGATTTGTAGTTTGAAGTCCTCCTGATCCACGTTCTTAGGCTGAATTCCTATTGAACCCATGTCGTTCCCAGTGAACCAATGTCGTTCTCAATTGAACCAGTGTCATTCTTAGGCTGAATTCCTATTGAACCCATGTTGTTCCCAGTAAACTAATTTCCAATTTCGGCCTTTGGGTCAATCAATTTCAAAATTTCCAATTTCCAATTTCCAATTTCCAATTTCCAATTTCCAATTTCCAATTTCCAATTTCCAATTTCAAAATTCCAATTTCCAATTCTAATTTCGGCCCTTCGGCCACCCAACTACCAATTTCAGACCTCCGGGTCAACAAATTTCCAAATTTCTAATTTTGACCTTCGGGTCAATCAATTTCCAATTTCCAATTTCGACCTTCGGGTCAATCAATTTCCAAATTCCAAATTTCCAATTTCAAATATCAAATTTCAAATTTTCAAATTTCCAATTTTGACCTTTTAGTCACCCAATACCAATTTCAGTCATTTCCTCTTGCGAGAGACCCTTTGTACAGGGAGAGTTCAAGGGAGCTCGTTCTTTTCGCATGCTATCCTTTGTTCACCTAGCCCCTTTTCAGGGAGAGTTTGAAGGTACTCGTGTCTTTGTGAACCGTTTGCAAAACAAAATTTCAATTTCATACAAGGAACCCTTAGTTGAGGGAGAGCTTCGACGGAAGTTCGCTTTCCTTGTGACCCTAATTTCATATTAGGCCATTTCATCATGAAGGATCCACTTTTTGAGGAGAGTGTGATGAACTTGCTCCTTCATGACCAATTCACCGACCTCACCATTACCGGCCCCCTTTCCATAAGAGAAGCCTAATGTTAGGAAGTTTTAACGAAAGCTTAATTTCTCTTCGAAAGTTCATTTTGCAAACATCTCCTCTTCAGGGAAGAGAGGAGTAATTTCTAATTCTAATTTCTGAATCTTCTTCTTTAGGGAAAGGAGAAGAAAATTTTTGTCATGGATGTGTTGCGTTGTGCTTCGAATGCTCGCTGTCACAAAGAATTTCAAGAAAATTTTGCCAATTTATCATTAAATATTTGTTGATTTCAAAATCTTTATTGCACAAAATCTTTACCTCAGAATACCTTCAGTATTACTTCCGAAAGGACAAAGCTTTCGCGAAAAAGGATTTAAAATTCAGAATCTTTCTATTGGCCAACCAAAAGGATGAAGAATAAATCCTCGATATGGCCAACAAAGAAAATTCAATGTTGTTGCAAAGCCATAAATGATCGTAGTCAATTGCACATTTTTAAAGATCATTCTTGAAAAATAAAGCAGTCAAAATATCCTATGTGATACAGAAAAATCCACTCAATCCCTACATCTCCTCAATCACCTAAGCTGCAATTAAATATCTGCAAAAGGGATCTCTCAATTGTCGTCAAGATGAAGATGAATTATGCGAGTTGGATCCTCAGGGCCAAAGAAGATTTGGATCATCTCCAAGATGAAGGAGTTTGTGACGGATCCTTCTAGGAAAAGTTCAGAGCACCATCAAGATGAAGGCGACTGCGATGAGCCTCCCGACAAACCCTAAAGGATATTTAATTTCTGCTATCATCAAGAGAGTTTCAACCAAAAAGCCAATAACCATCAATATAATCCCTGAAAAAAAAAGAAGGATCGGAACATCTATGAGATAAAGGAGTTTGTGACGTACCCTTCAAAGAAAAAGAGAGAGAGAAAAGTCAGGACATCTCCAAAATGAAGGATGATGTAATCCCCCAAAAACCCAAGAGAGCCCTAATTCTGCCAATAAAAAAAAAGTGGGCAGAAAGATCATCATGAGAAAAGAATCTCAGGATATCAGACTGCCGAATCTGCCAAGAATCCTCTTTAAATTTTGTGAAGTTCTATTATCAATATTCTTTCACCAATTGCTTTCACAATATCAAGAATACTCTTTTTTCTGTTCATATCAAGGAAATTGCTAGGTTCCTTGAAAGAAAGTCAATTGCAAGAAATTTGAATTCGAATCTTGATTCTACGGAATTAAGCCCAGTCAGAGGTAATACTTCAAGTAGAAAAGAGGGAATATTTTCATAACATTGTGCATCATTTTCAATTATTTTAAATCAACAATAATTTTCAACATTTTGACAATATTTTCTAGTCATCGTGGCGTGAAGCGAGAGCTTGAGGTTCATCTTTGGCACATCCTGACATCAGTTGTTATCCCTTTTAGGACTTGATAACGGGAGTTTTCAAGATTCCTTCCCTTTTGTTGGTATAATCTGAGCGCCTGGACTCTCAGATTCGCACACTTCTCTGTGTCCCCACTGTCCCACCATAGACAGTTCAATTTCGGCTTGAGGTTAAGCCACCAATCATTTTCTCTCAAAAGGTCACCAATTTCAAAAGTTATTTAGTCTCAGCAATGAGGCGCCCAAAATCAAACCCCTTTTCAAGCTTTAGGGACCCCAATTTCAACCTTTTGCAAAACCCCTATCGGATTCATTGTGCGGAAGTCCGAAGGTTCCATCATGGGTTTTTTTTCGAGAATCCCATCATTTCATTTCTCAGTCAAGTTAAGGGTTAAACCTGAGCTTCGTTTCTACCCGAGGTATTTCATTTCCCGGTCAGGTTAAGGGTTAAACCCGAGCCTCATTTTGATGAGGTATTTCATTCCCGGTCAGGTTAAGGGTTAAACCTGAGCCTCATTCTGATGAGGTATTTCATTTTCCCGGTCAGGTTAAGGGTTAAACCTGAGCCTCATTTTAATGAGGTATTTCTTTTCCCGGTCAGGTTAAGGGTCAAACCTGAGCTTCATTTCTACACGAGGTATTTCCCGTCCCATCCAGGTTAAGGGAAAAACCTGAATCTCACTTCTTTTGAAGTAAATTCTTTCTTCTTCATTCTCCATTTCATATCTACCATTTTCATCAGGGCTAATATTTTCATATCCAGTCAGATCCTTCTAACTGGGGCATTTTTATAGCCCAAATTTGGTGTGTTTTTCTTTGCCACTAAGCTCGTCTTCAAGCCGACTTAGTAGCAAAGAGGGCATCTGTAAACACCCCAAATTTTCATCATCCATTCTCAAACAACCCTCCTCATGCAGTGCCAACCCTGTTAGGTCGGTGTAGGAGTCAAACCCCGAGTCAGTTTCAGAAAATCACCATTTTACCAATCTTTACTAGGAAAATTACCATTTTACACCTAGGTCATCCCGGACCCTAGTCAGTCGGAGTCAACAAAGCTCACTGGTCAGTTCAGAAGATTTAGAATATCAGTCATTTAAATCTCATCTGAGCTCACAATGAACAAACTATTTCCATTTCTGACCATTCCTGCCAAAATGGGATCATTTCTTCAGAAATGAGCTCATTTCTCACTCAAATCCTAGCCAATTGTCTCTGAGTCAGTCATTCACAGTCAGTCATATTCCCCAGAGTCTAACTTGAGCTCACCAGGAGTTCGAGTGCTCCAGTTTCAGTTCAAAACCATTTTTGAGCGTCCAAGAGCCCATTTTAGTCCATTTCAGCTCTTTCAGCTGAAATTGAGCTGAGTTCAGTCAGTTGAGCTAGTGTTCGAGCTTCGATTTTAGTTCATGTCAGTATTACTGACCTTTGTTCTAGCTCAAACCCAGCTCAGGTTCGTAATTCACTTTCTTTCAGTGACCATTTCTCTAAAAATGGCAGCTTTTCTTGAAAATTTAGTCGGAAAGGTCAGTTGAGTCAGTGTCTGATCAATTCATTTGAGTTCTGAAACTCTAAAACCCAGCTCGAGCCCGCTAATTTCAGTTCAATTCAGCTCAAACCCTAATTTCCAGTGTCACTCTAGCCCGGTAGAGCCCGAAAACCATTTCTTGAGCTATTTTGCAAATTTTATAAGTTTTTATGTTTTTTAAACTGGTACAACTGCCAATCGGGGTCTAACATCCAAGATTCTTCATTAAGGGTCTGCATTTCACATGTCATTTCTCATCATTTCATATCATTTCTCAGTATTTCATAACATTTCATCACATTTCATTTCATTTTCGAAGTCCAAAACTCCAGTGTTATAAATTTCAATCCAGATCAAGTTTCAAAAGCTTTCAGAAATCAATTTCAAACCCCATGTTTCCAAAATTGACATTTTTACCCCTGGGATTCTAAATTTAGAAATATTTTCTTGAGAAAAACAATCTGGATTTCTTTCAAAATTAAATTTTCAAATTCTACACTGGATTTGCTTCACAATGAGGTATTGAACTTCAAAATCCAATCTCGTTTCAAAAACTGCCAAAAATAGCTCGTTTCATCTAGAATTTTTTTTTGAAATGACTATTTTACCCCTTTAATTGTCAAAATGAATTTCAAAAGTGAAATTTGGACCCGCTCTGACATGGCCCATCCATTTGCATTTTCTTGTTTTAATTTATAAGAAAAGAAAAGAAAATTATCTTTTTCTTTATTTTTTTGTTTATTTTATTTTATTTTTTAATTATTTTATTCTTCCTAAGGTGGGACCCACAAGGGGGTCGACCACCCTAGCCCACTTCCTTTCTTCTTTTTCCTCCATTTTCTTTTTTTTTATTTTTTTATTTTTTCCTTTCCTTCTTTCTTTCTTTTCTTTCTTTCTTCTTCCTTTTTCTTTTTTTCTTTCTTTCTTTCCTCCTTTCTCTCCTCTCCCTCCACTCACGTATGGCAGTCCAGCCTCCCTTCTCTTTCCTCTTTCCCTCTCCTTTCTTCCCCTTTCTTTCCTTCTTCTCTTCCCTTTCTTTCCTTCTTTTTCCCCAGCCTCCAAACCCATTCACGTAAATTTTTTTGACTCCCTTTTCAATAGGCTATCAATACCTAAGTTAAAGAAGATAAAAAGCCTAAGTTTGGGTTTTGTGAAAAAAGGAAGGAGACGGCTGCCTCATTCCCATCTCTCTCTCTCTCTCTCTCTCTCTCTCTCTCTCTCTCTCTCTCTTGGCTGCATCCCTCCTTGCTGCATCTTCAGACAGCCATCCTTGGGATCACCATCTTCACCACCTTCATCCTTCAGCCACTTTGAAGCACCTCCATCATCTTCAAACTCCACTGCCAGTTAGCAACTACAACACAGTTGCAGCCATCAGCCTCTCCAGCAAATATAACGCCTTCCAGCCACCATCTCAAGAGCACCTTCAGGTACAGCTCCCTGCTGTAATTCCTTCTCCAACCCAGCCACAGCCAGCACTTCATCATCCACCGTGGCAGCCGACATCCAGCCTTCCATCAATTGCATCCCACCATTACCTCCAACAACTACCTCCATCTAACAAGCCTTCCAACGTCAGTCTTCAGCCCTCATTGGCTATACCCCATCGATCTTCATCCATACCTTCTCCAACTGGTGGTGACACCTTCCTCAAGCACCCATCTCCAACCTTCACCATTGTAGCAGCTCCAGCTACCATCAAGCGAGTCCCTTTAGCTGTTGCAGCAAGGTTTACACCATCTTTTCCTTGGCAAGCACCACCAGCTACCTTCAAACGTTGCCATCTCCTCTACTGTCAGCCCCTTCTTCAGCTGATTGGAGAGAAAGCCTCTCAAGGTAAGACCCTTCTCCCGTTTTCTACTCTTTTACCTAGGAATCTACTATGTGAATCCAGTTTAAGACTGGATTCACATGGCTGGAAATAATATTTTCCTAAAACATCCAATGAATAGCCATGATCAAGGCTAAATAAGGGAGATCCATCCAACAAATGGATCGGACCCCCTCGTTTCGATGGCCAACAGTAAAAGTGGATCATATTTCCCTGGTAATTTTATTTTATTTTAGCATTAGTTTCATGTACATTTCATGATTTAAGTATAGCATTTAGTTTTATTACATCATGTTATGTTTATTGCATTTATTCTAACTTAGTCTCATTGGAATCCCCTTTATAGTTATAGATTCTGATTTTATAAGTACTTTCCAATCGTTATTTTGTGCATAAATTTTCATCAATAAATGTCAGGAATTTTATATTTAATAGGTTTGCATGTTATTGATTCCCTGTCAAAGATTTGATTTAACTTGAGTTTCACAACTTCATTCTAAAAACCGAATTCCAGACTAAGATTTCATATTTTCAAAAATTTCAATTTCTGCTTTAGCAGACAAGAACCTCTGACACCACCCTTGTAGAAGATCCGGATTGTCCTCCAAAAATCACAGTGGATTCATGATTGAATCTACTAATGATCTGGAGATTTGGAGATTTTTTCAATTAGTTTTGACCTTTGTCAAAAATCGGATTTCCGAGACCCCTGGGAAAATCTCGATTTTCCTTCGTCAGGGTATAGACAAACTCTAATGCATCGAGTCCGTTCAATCCGTAGTCCGTCTGCAAAAACTTTCAACACAAAAGTTATTTATAACATGTTTTTATGTCATTTCCCAAAATTTGGGGATTTTTGGAACTGTTTCAATATTTTTCCCGAAAAATTCTTTTATGTTTGACAGATTTCAATATCCCAAAATTTCAGAGATTCGGGTCTCTGATAATAGTGTGCCCTTTTCCAAACCGTGACTCGAATCCAAATAATGAAAAAAGATCAAATTTTCCTATGTTTGTCAGGAACATTTTCCCATAATTTCAGACTTCCGTTTACTATTTTTCCCACATTTTCTACCAAAACCTATCTGTTTCCCCTAAATCCTAGTCGCCGGATTCCGATCCAACTTGCTGGAACTGTACATCTCCGACCATAGGTCAAAACCAGAAAGTGTAAAAGGCAAAAATCTTTGATTATTGTCCTCTGTCACCTCATAAAATGTGGGAAACTTTTATGGAAGATTGATATTCAAAATCCCCTTTAGAATCAATATTTTAGGCAAAAATCACAAAATTTACGGTTTTTATTTGAATTTCCATTTTTAAAAATACAAAAAAATAGATCTTCGAGCTTCATTCCAAGTAAATTTAGGGTTATTTTAGGTGTCCATGCCAAATTTGGCTTAATTCCAAGTTCATTTGCTCCATGTTTTAGTTTATCTTTAAATTCAGAAGCGAAAATCAGGTTAAATTTGATATTTTATGATATTTTAGCCATTTTAGGGTTTTATTCATGTAAATAAGCATGTCATATCATATTAGGGTTAATTTCAATGTCATTCGCATTTCATATTTTCCATTTTTGCAAAATTTATTTCAGAAAACCCTGGTTTCAAGGCCATAGTCTTGTTATCGGGGGGTATTTTGTTCATTTTGACCTAAATTTCGAAATTTCAAATTCCAATTTCATAAAATTTTCATGCATATCATCATATTGTATTTAATTTTCAAAATTCCAAAATTTCTTTCAGAAAACCCTGATTTCAAGGTCATCAGGGGCATTTTGGTCATTTTGACCCAAATTTCAAATTTTCAAGTGTATTTTCGAAATTTATTCATTATTTATCATGTTTATATCAAAGGGGGTATGAATTTGGGTTTATATCTGAATAATATCCGATAATTTCTCATATTTTTGGATAAATTCAGAAAAACCTACATTTTTGTGCTAACTTTGTTTTCCAGTTTTGCAGGAATATTCAAGAATAAGGCATTGTTATTTTATTTCTTTATTTTATTCAAGTCAATGTAAAAAAGCAATGTAATATTTGGAATAAGAGTTACATTTCTGCTTAGAATAGGGCTGCATTGCATATAGTTTAATTTATGCAAATTTCAATATTTGATGTATGATTCATGCACATTTATTTCAAATACAATATGGTTGACACGAATAGCACGTGCACAAGCTCTTATGGAGTTTATAAACTCGGTGGGATTCGTATTTATAGCCATAGTCAGAATACAAAGAAAACCAAGATTTATGATCTTCATATTAGCCACATTCAGCCTACACATTTAGGCTAACTTAAAAAATGCACTACATTTCTCAAAACTTCAAAATGATTTCTCAATTCCTCAATTGAAATTCCCTTTCAAATTCATATTCATTCATTCATATTATTCAAATTGCATTTTTTCAAATTCATTTTCCAACTTTAATTTCAATGAAATCTATTTTCTCAAGAATTTCCAAGTCTTTCTCAGGATCTGATTTTCTCAAAATTCTGAGTTTTCCAATGAGATTTCAAAGCATTTCCTAAGTTCCAATCAAGATTTTCCAATATTTTAAAATTCTCAAATTTCAAAATCCTTAGTTTTCAGAAATCGATTTTCTCAGATTTCTCATTTTACTAAGGATCCAGTTTCCTGAGAATCTGTTTTCCATTTCAAAAAATCCTTTTCCAATGAATTTCTTAGATTTTCTCAGAATTCTCAAATGCATTTTCTCAAAAAAGCAATTCCAAATTTCAAAATCGATTTTCCAAAGTTCAAGTTTTCCTGAGAATTCATTTTTCAATCCACTTTCTGTTTTCCAATGAAATTCAATGACTTTCCCAGGAATTCAATTTTCAAGTACTTTTCCAATCAATTTTCAAGCATATTTCGATTTTCCAAAGCAAACATCATATTTTCTCAAACTTGCATTATTTTCAAAATTCCATAGGACAAGCTTGATTCTTTGTGCATTCTAGGAAAAATACAGTATAATTTAGATATTTGAGTCAAGGCAGAGCACATAATTGATCCTTGGTTCAATTACCTCTGGTAAAGGCGCCAGGAATGGTTGAACCTCATACCGACAGGTGGATCCCATTCCACGGAATTTTCCCGCAAATTTTCAAAACGCAGGTGAGTTAATTTTCAAAACTATTTTCAAAACTTTGGTCGAGTTTGACTCACGAAATTCGTTTCTCTCTCGCAAGGGAGGGGAAAATTTTTGCAATGATAACATCTCTCGAACTATGGTTCAGTGAGACAGCCCAGCAACGTGAAGACCTGGACAATATAGGTAGGGATGTTTTCAAAAACATGTTCAGCATGCAATAAAATCAGATGTCTCTAATGCAAGTCCTAAAAGAGATAGATTAAAATGAAGAGAAGCATATACTTGCATACATTGTTTGCATTCATTCCCTAGAATTGAGAAGAGTTGTATTTCAGACCTAAATCTAATGTGGACATGGAATAATCTACTCAATATGGTCCTACCAAACCATATTTAAATCTTGTATGCATTATGTCAGCTTAGGACAGAGTCTAGGCTCTTAAAGTTTGCATGGAAATGAAGCTGACATATGTAGAATAAAGACTTAGATAATATTAAAGCAAAAGGAAAAGGCATTAAATTTGACCAGACGAAGACGGGTCCCATCACGGTCGCCAAAACTGTGATCATCACAAAAATTTTCCTCTCTTGGTATTCTCTCTCTTTCCTCTTCTTTTCCTTTCCAGCCTCTATTTTCTCCTTCTTGAAGGGAGAAAATAAATGACAGAAAAGAAGAGAGAAGAGAAAGGAGTTTAAAATAATTTTGCAAAATTTCTTAAAATATTTACACAGGAAGGGTTTTCTGAGCTATTTGAAAAAAAGTGGGTTTGGACCCAAGTTTTTAGAAAATATTTGAGTTTTAAACCTCGAATCGAGGAATATAATGCGATGGATCCAAACGGACACTGGATGAACTGGTCTGAGCTTTTTAAAAGGGAATTTTGAGAATTTGTTTAAAAAATTAGACAACAATGCTCAGATTTGGACCTTTTATCTAGATCCGGATCCGTAATCGAGTCAGATATATAAAATGAATTTAATTTCAGTAAAACTTGAGAAATGAATTGGAAAAAGTGACTTAATTACTCAGAAAATGGAATCAGGGGCAAAAAGGGGATATTTACAACATTTTAAAAACTTTGGGGTGTTCACAGATGCCCCTCTTTGCTACTAAGTTGGTTAAAAGCCGAGCTTAGTGGCAAAGAAACACTCCAAATTTTGAAAAATTCCCTAGTTAGCCAATCTGAACTGGGTGTGGAAGAATTATTTTGAAGAGACATGATTTTTTCAGGCTCAACACCTTATCCTGAATGGTCCTGGAGGGGGGGGGACGAAATCCTCGACAATGATATGACTAAATGATAGAAATGAGGAAATCATGATGGGACTTTGGGTAAAGATCCCAGAATAATGAAAGATAAGAATTCTGATCAAGTCTCATGGGTGAGACAAGATCAGCCTTTTGGAATGACTCAGGTTTAGCCCTTAACCTGGATGGGACGAAGATAGATCAAGATGATTTGGATGGGGAAAAGAATATAAGCGGACCTCGATGGGACATTTTGAGAGAAATGCCTCGTGAGATGAAATTTAAGCACGATCCTTTCTTGGATGGATGTACAAAGCATGGATTTCTTTATGAGGAAAACCATGATGGGACAGGAGGATTACCTCGTCGAAACGAGGTTCAGGTTAAAACCAAACCTGAAAGGAAGATACCTCGTGGAACGAGGTTCAGGCTTTACCCTTATCCTGAAAGGGGACGACCATATAGAATCCTCGAACGAGGAAACCGTGATGGGACAACAAATGCATCACCGAAGCGAGATTCAGGTTTAACCCTTGACCTGAGTGGGGGGAAATCGTACGAAGTCCTCAAATGAAGAAACCGTGGTGGGACTAGAAAGGATATCTAGTAGAACGGGATTCAGGTTTAACCCTAACCTGAACGGAAAATACCTCGCAGAGCGAGGCGAATCTTAGCCTTAAAACCCTTGAAAATTTGATTTTTTTGATTCTTGAGAAAGATTGGAAAACTCTTTTTGAAAATCTTAAAAAAACAACATTTTCCAGGGAAAATCGAGGGAAAACTTTGATTTTGGAAATCCAACTTAGAAGTTTCCTGAGAAACTGGTTTCCATGGAAAACTGTGAAAACTTAACTTGGGAAAACCGATTTTGGACACTTAAAATGAATATAAAACTATTTTTCTCCATTTTTTATTTTTAATAAAAACTAAAACCAAACTACAAAAACTAAAATTGGCATAAAAATGTAAAATAAAACTATTTTTCCTGCATTTTCTATTTTTAAATCAATTTAACACATTTACTCGAAAACTAACATAAAATTGGGTTTTTGAAACATTATTTTATAAAATCATGCATATTTAAATGTTAATTAACCCTGATTTATATGCATGATCAAATACCCCCATGCTTATGTTTTGCTAGTCCTCGAGCAAACTAGAAAAATGCAAGAAATCAAACTATCACCTAACTCACTTTCGTAGGAATCACGGTTGCATTTAGCTCATGCAACAAGCCCTTTCAACCCCTGGGTTACCCCAGTGGACGAGTAAGGTCTCGTGAGGGTTTGCAGTGATGCTACCCACAAACATCTCTGTCATGTATGCATAATATTACACATCCTCACGATTAGTAGGTAATCAAAGACTTTATTTTCACCAATATTTCCTGTTGTTTCAAAATCAAAATATAATTAGATTCTTTTATATACCACCACAAAAAAAGAATTTCTTTCACTTTTCTAAATATCACAATTATTTATGTTTTATTCTTAGAAAATCCAATAAAAACATATTATTATTTACTTATCCTCACTCATATGTTTTCTGCACAGGTTTTCTCAATCGCACTTCTAAGCACTGAACTTTTCTTTCTTTTTAAGCTCTTTTCTCTCTTTTTTTTCTTTTCACGCTTTTTCTTTTTGCGCACTTATTTTTCTCTTATAGCTTGCGTGTGGTCTGCTTTTATGCCTTGTGCAATGTTAATATCTTCTATACTTTTTCAATACATACCAAAAGATATCAACTAAGACATAAAAGTGACTTCCTTCATTCACGTTTATAACGTGAGAGTCAAACATTTCAACTTGTATCTGTTCTCAGTTACTTAGGATCACGAAGTTTTCCACTCTCTATTTCGAAATGGAATTAAAAGTTTCAACTTACATCTAAGTTCCATCTACTAAGGATTGCGGAATTATCCAAACAACCTAACACATGCTATTTTTTTTGTTTTGAGCTCATTTTTACGCTTTTGTTCACTTGCTTAGTTTTTCAAAAATAGAACTGTGCATATTCTTATTTATGATTCAAAATAAATTCTAACAGGTATCTATCATCATTTCTTTGAAATCCACATAAACAACCATAAGTTTTAGATCTATGTCAGAAAAAAATTTCGTGGGGCTTAAAAATCCTCTAAAAACATTAGATTTGAAATAACATTCATATAAGTTCAAACTCTTTCTTTAAAAATCTACTTTTCATGAGAAATGTGTAAACATGTGCAAGAACGTAAACATAAATATCCAGGTGTGCAAACTACACCCTCCCCCATGCTTGAATGACACTGTCCCAGTGGCACTCCCCCATGCTTATATGAAACTAAGTGAATGCACATGAGAGGAAATAAATGAGGAAAAAGAGTAGAATGCCCTGACATGAATTAAAAATGCACGTTCTATGAATGTAATGAATGCAATGTATACATGACAAAACATGAAAACCATGAATGAAACAAAAAGAATATGAAAAACTCATGAAGAGAACTAAAAAGTAAAAACAAAATAAAATCTATAAATTCTAAGCAAACCTAATAATATACAAGATATGGGTTGCCTCCCATAAAGCGCTAAGTTTCACGTCCCCAGCCAGACGGATCTCTGAAAAAATCCTTCATCGTCCATGAGATCAATGGACATGAAGTCAGACTCAATCAGGCTCTCTATGAAAAATAGTGTCATCTGTGACACTGCGCACTATGTTCCCGTCCTGTCTACCTCTAAATGGCTCGAAGTGCCCAATCCAATTCAACTCACCTATCTGATTTTCAAGTAATTCTAGGTGATCCTCTTCTAGTGAATCCTTATCCTCCTCATGAGGTGGATTACTCAATAACCAAGCATATTCTGCTTCTACGAGGTCTTGAATGACATCAACCTCGAAAGAAGCCTCCTCAACAGCAGGCCCCATAGCAGCACGAAAAATGTTTAGCCGCATCTTCCTATTTCCGAATGACACATCCATCGCACCAGTGCGGCAATTGATGCACGCATTGGCGGTAGCTAAGAAGGGGCGACCGAGAATAATAGGAGTCTGTTGTGGGCTATCAACTCCTTCCATATCTAATATCACGAAGTCGACAGGGAAATAACAATCCTCCACCTTGACTAAAACATCTTCAAGTATCCCTCTCGGGACCTTGATAGATCTATCTGCTAGCTGAAGAGTCATAGGTGTAGGTTTCATCTCTTTCAATCCAAATTGGTCATAAAAGAAACCCGGCAAGATGTTAACACTTGCCCCAAGGTCGAGCAATGCACGCCCAACAATGATGTTTCCTATGACACATGAGATGATAGGAGTCCCTGGGTCCTTGAGCTTAGGTGGGGTTTGATGTTGCAATACTGCACTCACCTGCCCGGTTAAATAAATCTTTTTCTGCACATGGGACATCGACTTCCTTTTCTGCGTATAAAGTTCTTTGAGGAACTTTGCATATGCAGGGACTTGTTGAATAGCATCTAGTAAGGGGAGGTTTATCTGAACGTGCTTGAATATCTCAAGCATCTCTTGCATGTTCACTCCGGACTTACCTAATGCTCTCGGCCTCTCTAACGCCTCAGGAAAGGGGGATTTGGGAATGTAGGATGGTGAAGGCTCAGATGGAAGAACCTTCTCACTTTCCTGAGGTAAAATATTAGGGACAGACTGCTTCTTGCTTATGTTCTCTCTTTCTTCTGCAGTCTCCCTCGCTTGGTACTGCTTCCCACTCCTAAGGGTTACTACTTGAGCTTGCTCTTTATGTGCATCGGTCATATGCAAGCTACGCATGGGTTCCTTTCCCTTAGGGTTGACAATAAGCTGGCTAGGCAATGTCCCCTCACTTCGCCTGCTAAGTGCCTCGGCGAGCTGCCCCATTTGAGTCTCTAATTTTGCAATAGACTGGGTATGTGAACTCAAAGCTTGCAAAATCTTATCCTCAAAAGATTGACTATGTAAAGGCTCATGAGACTGGGGTTGAGTATAAACAGGTTGGACTGGGGGATAACTGGATCTTTGAAATCCATGCGCATAACCGCCTTGACTTGGTTGACTCTTGGAAGGGTTGGGTGGGTAGATCTGTGAGTTGCGCCATGAAAAATTGGGATGATTTCGCCAGCCCGGGTTATAAGTGTTGGAAAATGGATTAGGTACGGGCCTAGCGAAGTTTTGAGCCATCTGAGCTTGCTCTTGGACAAATTCAGGATATTGTGGCGCAACTGGGCACTCGAAGACATGGTGTGCAGGACTCGCACACAACGCGCACACCTGCATGGCATGGGAGGGACCCAACAAAAACTGATCTAATTTCTGGGACAGTTGGTCTACCTTGTTGCTCAACTCAAGGTTCATCCCTAACTCGAAAATACCTGCCTTCTTAATGCTTTCCTGTGCAGGTGCAGCCCTATCGAACCGTGAGGCTGTCGCATGGTGCATCGAATTCTCACTCAATGTCTCAAAAAGTGACCATGCTTCATCCTCACTTTTGAGCATAAATGTGCCCCCACATGCGGCATCCACCATTTGACAGTTCTTTTCAGTAAGACCGTCATAGAAATATTGCACCAGTTGCCAGCGAGGCACCTGGTGGTGGGGACACTTGCGGAGAAGATCTTTCAATCTCTCCCATGACTCATGAAACTGTTCTCCTTCAATTTGGGAAAAACTGGTTATCGCTTTACGAAACTGGTTTGTTTTACCAATTGGGAAATATTTCTTTAAAAATTCTCTTTGCATATGTTCCCAAGTGGTAATTCGAACAGTATCTAATGATTTTAACCAACTCTTCGCTTTGTCCTTCAGAGAGAAGGGGAACAGAGTCAACCTCATCGCGTCATCTCCAAAGTTGTTGATTCGCACTGTCGAGCAAATCTCTAAAAATTCATCGAGATGACGATATGGGTCTTCATTGCTAAGGCCATAAAACGAGGGTAACATTTGGATCACACTGGCCTTTATCTCGAAATGGTTTGCTCCTACATCAGGTCTTGCGATGCAGGAGGCGGGAGTGTAAGTGTTGGGCATGAAATACTCCCTCAGAGGATGAGTAATCTGCTGATTCTCAGCCATGGTTGCAGATGTCTGGGCTCTCCTAATAAGGGACTCGGGGTCCTCAATCGGCTCTACCAGCTCGGGGTCAAGTGAGCGTCGCCCTTGCATACACCTCATAATAGACCGGTGTAGCTCACGTCCTAACTTTGGGTTTTCTACCCAACTAACGCACTAAGCGGCCAAACCACGCAAACCACAAAGCGAGTAAACTAAAAACAACAAAAACTAAACAAACACCACACAGTTACACATAACAGAGATTATGCAAAGAAATATAAAATCTATGTGTATGGTACCAATCGTACACAGTCACCTCTAAGGGGATCCTAATAGGTGGGCTGTGCAGAAAAGTAAGTTCATCTCTAAGATATGCACATACGTGGTTCTAAACCTAAATGCACACAAACACTAGGGAATAAAGTGAATACTAATATTACGCCGTTCCCCGGCAACGACGCCAAAAATTTGATGTCTTCTTTTAAATCGTTGTAATTTTGAAAAGATTTTAAATGAAAAACATGTGAAAACCATACATCAAATAATAAAAACCGGTTCTCACAAGTGGATGAGACCGGGTCGAACTCAGGGAACGAGAATATTTTGTATTCAAGTACACAAATCTAAACTAACCTTTATTGCCGAATTATTGAAATGTAAAATGTTCAAGAAAAGTAAAAACAACTAACTATTACAACAAATGAATACCCTTCGCAGAGGGCGTAAAGTGCAATATTTACAAACCCAATCAAATTCCTAATTCTAAAAAAAAAAGCAAAAAGACTTTATTCTTCGTACTTCATGTCACGTAATCACTTCCGCTCCAGTCTGTGCTATCCTGCACAATTCAAATGAACACGAGCAGTACCACAGATAGAAAGAAAATTATACTAAACTAACTAAATGCTAAAAATATGAAGGAAATTATGCAAGATTACTAATTACTAATTACAAACTAAGTACAAATGCTAATTATCTTACTTAACTCAATGAAACAAACTTATTCTCCTAATCCATAACAATTGGATAAACTAACATCTAACTAGTTACTTAACTAAACAACTAACTAATTACTCAATTAACTAACAGTAATTTCAATTAACAACTAACACTTACTTATCAGACCTGAAATGAATTGAAAATCGTAAATCAAGGAATATAAACATAATTTGCAATGACTTAGTAAACAAAAATTAAATCAAGAATGTAAAACAATAAGGAAATTCTAAAAAAAAACAACAAACTGCAAAAAAAAAAAAACAGTAAAGAAAATTAGTAACGATTCAACTAAACAGGAAAAAAATTTGGAATCTACTATATAATCAAATCCAAAGTTATTGAACTAAAACTAAAACAAGAATTAGAAATTGAAGAAACAAGAATTAATTGTAAAATCAAAACAGGAACTTAGCAAAGTAAATCAACATGAAATTTTAACAAGACAGGAAAAACAAGAAAGTTGTTAAACGGACAACACAGAAACACTAAAAAAAAACAGAAAAAATTTAATTCCAAAAAAATGAAATTCGAACTGTAACGAGATATGAAAAAGATTTTAGTAAATGAACAACAAGGATATACACTTAATCAACATGAATTTCAGAATGAAAAGAAAGATCAAAACAAGAAAAAAAATACTTAAAAGACAGAAAATAAAAGAACTACAAACAGAAATCTACTTTATGCGATGAATGAAAAAAAATAGGATTTAACAAATGCTAATGAGCTAAACTAATGAAATTTAAATGTTAACAAACAATTAAATCTAATGAATTAAAGAAATACAGATAAAAGAAATAGAAGATTGTACGATGAAAACAAATCTGAATTAACTACCGATTTTTTTTCCTTTTTTTTCATTTTTCAGTTTTTCTTTTTATTTTCGTTTGACAGAAATATCAACAATATGAAGTAGAAGCTGAAGAAGAAAAAAAATTTGAAGAAGAGAAAGAAGAAGAAAATCTGAAGATGAAAGAAGAAGAAGAAGAAGAAGAAGAAAAAGTTGAAGAAAACAGATCAGAAGAAGAAATCGGAAGAAGAAGAGGAAGAAGAATCATATTAGATGAAGAAAACGAATCGGAGGAAGAAGAAGAAGAAGTTAGGAACAGACTTACCGTAGCCGGAAGGATTAGAAGAGAAGTTGGCGGCCTCCACCGTGCGCCATTCACCGGACTGAAGAGTCCTCCACTGCTGTCTGCTGGAGTGTAGACAGAGAAAGAGGGAGAAGGGGAAGATAGGGAAAAGGAGAGGCCGGTGTTAGTGGAGGATGGTGAGAAAAGAGGGAAAGAGGGGAAAACCAGAGGAAGTTTCAGGCGTATGGAAGAGGCGCCCTGAACTTGCGTTTTTTTGGGGTTTTTAAAAACTTTCAAACCGGCTGGAACCGGTTTGAAACAAATGCAAACCGGTTCAAGCCGGTTTGGTTATTATTTTTTTTAGTTTTCTTTTAGAAATACAAACTGTTTCAAACTGGTTTGTGTTATTATTATTATATATTTTTTTTTCAATTTTCCAAAAATTACAAACCATGTAATGATTTGTTTTTATTATTTTATATTTTTCATTTTTTAAAAGTAAAGAAAAGCTATTAATCGATTTATTATAAAAATTTTCAAAAATAAAACTATTTATTTATAAAGAAACTCAAAAACTAATCTAACTATATATTTTTTTTTCTTTTCTAAAAAAAACAAACACTTAAAATGAATATAAAACTATTTTTCTCCATTTTTTATTTTTAATAAAAACTAAAACCAAACTACAAAAACTAAAATAGGCATAAAAATGTAAAATAAAACTATTTTTCCTGCATTTTCTATTTTTAAATCATTTTAACACATTTACTCGAAAACTAACATAAAATTGGGTTTTTGAAACATTATTTTATAAAATCATGCATAGTTAAATGTTAATTAACCCGGATTTATATGCATGATCATCAGTTGAGAGTGGGAAAACCCAAGTTTTTCCAAAGAGATTTCTGAGAAAGGAAGCCTGGACAGAAGACGCAGAAACCTCAGAAGCAACAGAGGAGCGGGCCAAAAGCCTTCAGAAGCCCATTACAACACTCTCCAACATCTCCATTTTTGAGTTGACTCATGATTCTCCCCAGCATCAGGAAAAACTAGATGATCTACTAAGAAAGATCAAGGTGAAACCAGGCACTACGCCAGAAGACATGACGCAGATTGTAAATCAACCAATGACCAATGTGCCTATTACTTTCTCTGATGAGGACTTGCCAAAGCCTCATTTATTTCACAACAATGCACTGTACATCGTAGTCAGGACCAGGGGCATGACTGTCCCGCACGTACTTGTTGATGGGGGCAGCAGTCTAAACATTTGCCCAGAGATGACAGCGAAAGCGCTGGGATTGAAAGAAGAATAATATGTGCCTGACCCCATCACCATCTACGGCTTTGATAATCACGGGCAGACTGCAAAAGGCAAAGTCTTTTTAGAGATCTTCATCAACTACTCAGTGCACACGGTGCTATTCCATGTCGTCAACGTGCCACCAACTTACAATCTTTTGTTGGGACAGACATGGATCCACAATGCCAATGCCGTTCCATCAACTCTCCACCAATGCATCAAGTGGTCCAAAGGCAGAATGATCACTACCATTTTGGGCGAAGACCCTGAAGAAAGGCTGCCACAACCTATGATTCCTCGTCCAACATTTACAGCAGATATTCCCAGCATCCGGGAGGCAGATGAAATCAATCTTAGCGACAGCCTAGAGATGCTGAAATTAAAAGATGTCATGGATGAAGAGAATGTTGCAGCCACGGTCCAATGGCAGGGACCTTGTTTCTTCAAGTTAGGAGGACGCATTAATTACACCTCCTTCAAAGATCATCCTTTATTCCCTCAGTTTTCCAAAGCAAGAAAGGGATTTGATATGCTGATAAAACATGGATATCAGCCATTCCGAGGCATGGGGAAAGATGAAGACGACATGATAGAGCCCATCATTCCAGTTCGGCATGCGGACAGTTCAGGGTTGGGATTCACCGGCCAGGATTCTAGCAGAAAGATTATTTTTGTCAGAGGAAGCCAATAAAAAGAGGATGCCTTAATTTTCCTGCTTTTCTGTTCTCATTTCTTTGTTTAAATCTTGTAGGGACAATACGGTCCCATCTTTTGTCAGTATCTTGTAAATACTTTGCTTCAATCAATGAAAGATCAATCTTTTTTCCTCATATTCGGGCATCTATCATTTCCTTCTTATACTTTGTCTATGTCATTGTTCTTTGCTTTATACAAAAATTTGATTTGGCTCGTACTTTCTCTTAAAAACAACCTCTTTTTTGGCATTTTCAGGACCATTAACTCCTGAATCAATGACAAGATTCGTTATCAATCCCAAGTATCTAAAATTGGCAAGGTTTCCTGAGATGAAAGACAGAGCAGAAGTCAGTCAGGCAGCAGATCAGACCGAAGAGCCGGCCGAGTTTGATTCCACCATTCAGGAATTGCCAGAATTTGCTCACATTCAGAAGCAGGATGAACCATCGTCTTTGGTTCAAGATCCCACTGAGGATATCAACATTGGGTCAGAAGATGATCCGAAAATGCTCAAAATCGGGTCGAGTTTAAGCGAAAGGGAAAAAGCTAGACTCATCCATTTCCTTAAGAAGCATCAGGAAGTATTTGCCTGGAGTTACGAAGATATGCCAGGATTGGATATCAAGCTGGTTGAGCATCGACTCAAGTTGAAACCAGAAGCCAGACCAATCAAGCAGAAATTGAGGAAATTAGACCCTCGAATTGAGCAACAAGTCAAGGAAGGACTTGAAGATTTATTGAAAGCAGGCTTTATCTGAGCTATTGATTACCCAGATTGGTTAGCAAATATCGTGGCAGTCCCTAAAAAGAACGGAAAAGTTCAAATTTGAATTGATTTCAGGGATCTCAATAAGGCCACCCCAAAAGATGATGATCCGCTTCCCAATATTGACCTGTTGATCGATAGCACAGCAGGTCATGCCATGTTTTCTTTCATGGACGGATATTCAGGTTATAATCAGATCAAGTTGGTCGTTCATGATCAGTCCAAGACTTTATTTACTACTCCATGGGGAACCTTTTGCTACACAGTGATGCCATTTGGGCTAAAAAATGCCGGGGCAACCTATCAAAGGGCGATGGTCGTTATTTTCCACGATCAAATGCACAAAAATATGGATGCGTATGTGGATGACATTCTGGTAAAATCTAAAGAAGAAGAGGATCACCTCGATGCTCTTAGTCAAGTTTTTGAAAGACTTATTCTCTATAAATTGAGACTTAACCCTCAGAAATGTGTTTTTGGAGTTGAGTCCGGCAAATTACTCGGCTTCATTATCAGCAAGAAAGGGATCGAGGTGGATCCGGCCAAGGCAAAAGCCATTATTGATATGCCGCCTCCAACTAATCTCAGGGAACTGCGAAGCCTTCAAGGGCGTATTCAGTCAATTCGCAGATTCATCTCTAATCTGGCCATGAGATGCGATCCTTTCAACCATTTGCTAAGGAAAGGAGTCAAATTTGAATGAGGTTCAGAATGTCAGCTCTCGTTCGAGCGCATCAAGCAGTATCTCCTTAATCCGCCAGTTTTGAAGCCACCAAAGTTGGGGAAACCTCTCCTACTATACATTTCTGTCAATCAGAATGCCTGTGGTGAATTCCTCGCTCAGTATGAAGAAGACAGCCTGATAGAGCACGCCATCTACTACGTGAGCAAAACTTTCATTAATTATGAAAAGAAGTATTCTCAGATGGAGAAAACTTGTCTAGCTCTGTTTTGGATGTGCCAGAAATTAAGACATTACCTATTGGCTTCTGAAATCAAGTTTCTATCAAAACTTAATCCTCTCAGATACATTTTGGAACAACCCTTTCTCACTGGACGGATTGCGAAGTGGCAAGTCCTTCTAATGCAATATGACTAAGAGTATGTCTCTCAAAAGTCAATTAAAGGCCAAGCGATCGCAGATCAGTTGGCGGATTTCCTCCTGACTGAAGAAATTAAAACAAGGATGATTTTCCTGATGAGCACATCTGTAATATCCAACAGCCCCCAGTTTGGAATATGTTTTTCGATGGCTCTAAAAATATGTCTGGCATCGGGATTGGAGTCTTGCTAATCACTCCAGAAAAAGAAATGATCCCTTATTCCCTCAAGCTTGGTTTCCAATGCACTCATAATATGGCTGAGTATGAAGCTCTAATACAAGGCCTCAAAATTCTGCAAAGTTTCAATGTCAAGAGAGTGCATGCTTTTGGTGATTCACTACTTGTTGTCAGTCAAGTTAACACTGAATGACAAGTGAAAGATTCTAAATTAATCCCATATCAGAAGATCGTCTTAGCTCTTGTGGACAGCTTCGAAGAATTTCAGCTCAGCCACATCAGAAGAGAGCATAATCAGATAGCCGATGGTTTAGCCAGTCGTGGCTCCATTTTATCATTCAAAGGCAGTGAATCTTGTCGTTCTTTCGAAATTGGCAGACTTGAGCAACCTGCTTTCGCTTCAGTTATGCAAGTAAACCAGGTCGATCAGAAGGAGAAGCCTTGGTACCAAAACATCAAAAATTTCATTGAGACTGGTGAATTTCCACCAGAAATGCCTAAAAAGGAGCAACGCGCGATTTAGCATATGTCTACCGATTATTTTCTTCTTGCCAATGTCCTCTACCATCGTGGGTTCAGTTCTGAGTATTCAAGGTGCTTAGACAAAGAAGAGGCTATGGAAGTTATCCAAGAGGCGCATGAAGGGATTTGCGGTGGCCATGTCGGCTATCAAACTCTTGTCAAGCAGATCATCCGAGCAGGGTACTATTGGAATACCATGCAGCAGGACTGTCATAGGTTTGTGAAGAAATGCGTCAAGTGCCAATTGCACGCGCCTTACATTCATGCTCCGGCCACATATCTCCAATCAGTTGTTTCTCCTTGGCCATTTTCTATGTGGGCATTCGATGTCGTAGGCCCGATTACCCCTTCTGCTTCCAACGGCCACAAATACTTCCTGGCTGCGATAGAGTATTTCACAAAATGGGTTGAAGCTGTTACTCTACGCACTGTGGAAGGCCGCCATGTGGTTTCTTTCATTCACAAGAACATTCTTTGCCGCTTCGGCATTCCACATGATATCGTTTCAGACAATGGAACCCACCTTAAAAATGAGAGGATGAAAATATTTTGTTCTAAATTCAGAATTTCCCATCATTTCTCAGCTCCTTATTATACTCAAGGGAACGGCCAAGCAGAGGCTACCAATAAGATCTTAATCCGTATTTTGGAAAGGACTGTGAAAACAGGTCGAGACCGGCATGAAAAAATTCATGACGCACTTTGGGCATATCGGACCACCATTCAGACTCCGACTAATGCCACTCCTTCAGAACTTGTTTACGGAACTGAAGTGATATTACCTCTCCATATCCAGAAGCCCGCTCTCAAATTTGCTTCTCTTATAGAATTGCCACTTGATCAGTACCAGCAGAAGAGATTGGTGCAACTAGATTTACTGGATGAAAAGAGGCTCAAAGCAGCAGTGCACGCTCAAGCTTATCGGCAGAGGATATCTCGACATTATGCCAAGTCTGTCATTGAGAGAAAATTTCGAGTTAACGATTTGGTACTCAGATCAACGGCTCATCTCAAACATCGACCACGGGGCAAGTGGTCACCCCATTGGGAAGGCCCTTATGTGGTTAAGGAAGCACTTCCTCGCAATTTATATCGTCTAATCAACGCAGATGGAGTGGAAATGCCAGATCCCATCAATGCTCTGCATTTAAAGAAATTTTATACTTAGAATGTTCATTTTGAAACCCTTGTACTCTTCAAAAAGCCATTTCAATAAAATAATGATCTTCTATCAATTCTTACATTCTCCTCCATGATACTGGGGCATTTTATTTTTTATAATCATCTTCTTTCATCATATGCAGGCAGGATTAGACAAAAGCTCTTTTCTCAAATTTTGTTAAATCTCATTTGATCTTGTGACCTTTATTCTCATTTCATTTGATCTACTTTCTGGTTTGAGCAAATTTTCTTCAAGCTATTGCTCATCTTTGTCAAGTTTTAACAAAATTTTCAATCTTATTAAAATTTTCACCTACCTTTATCTTTAAAATGTACCCTTTCAGGATAAGGGATAAACCTGATGCCTCCTTTCAATGAGGTATTCTTTTGTTATTTCCCCCGTTCAGGATAAGGGAATAAATTCCGAATTATCTTCTAAAAACTCATTTTGAAAATATAGCTCATCTTCAAAACCTAGTTCTCGCACTGGTTATTTCTCAAACTTTTCAATCATATATTGAGATTATTTGGAAAATCCGGTTCTCACACCGGTGACCTTCTAAAATCAGTCTTCTGACCAAAGACCTTTCTCCTTCGAAATTCAAGTTCTGACTTAAATCTCCCAAAACTTCATGTATTTTCAAAGGATCCAGCATCTCGCTGGTCATGTATTTCCAAAAGATCCAGCATCTCGTTGGTCATGTATTTCCAAAGGATCCAGCATCTCGTTGGTCTTGTATTCCAAAAGATCCAGCTCCCGCTGGTCGTGTATTCCAAAAGATCAAACCCATAGGGTGCGACTTCTCAATTCTGTCATTTCGAAACCTTCCAAGATCTTCAATCTCACAAATTCTATCAGTTTAACAACCTTTGGTTGCAATATCTTCAAAATCTCATCATTTTTTTCTCAACCCTCGGATTATAATCTCCCATATTCAATCACTTTCAAACCATCAGATTCAATCCTTCATTTTCAAATCCAGTTCTTATAACTGGTCAGGATTTTCAAATCCAGTGTTTTCACTGGTCGGGATTTTCAAATCCAGTTTCTATAACTGGTCGGGATTTTAAAATCCAGTGTTTTCACTAGTCAGGATTTTCAAATCCAGTTTCTATAACTGGTCGGGATTTTCAAATCTAGTTTCTATAACTGGTCGGGATTTTCAAATCCAGTTCTTATAACTGGTCGGGATTTTCAAATCCAGTTTTTATAACTGGTCGGGATTTTCAAATCCAGTGTTTTCACTGGTCGGGATTTTCAAATCCAGTTTCTATAACTAGATGGGATTTTAAAATCCAGTGTTTTCACTGGTCGGGATTTTCAAATCCAGTTTCTATAACTGGTCGGGATTTTCAAATCCAGTTTCTATAACTGGTCGGGATTTTCAAATCCAGTTTCTATAACTGGTCGGGATTTTCAAATCCAGTTTCTATAACTGGTCGGAATTTTCAAATCCACTTCTTATAATTGGTCGGGATTTTCAAATCCAGTTTTTATAACTGGTCGGGATTTTCAAATCTAGTGTTTTCACTAGTCGGCATTTTCAAATCCAATTTCTATAACTGGTCGGGATTTTCAAATCCAATTTTTATAACTGGTCGGGATTTGAAATCCAGTGTTTTCACTGGTCGGAATTATCAAAATCCAGTTTCTCATAAACTGGTCGGGATTTCCAAAACCTGATGTATTTCATCAGTCCAGTTTTCTAAGGTCTGATTCTTACACCATTTCTTTAAATTACAGCTAAGTGTCTTATCAAAATCTATATTGAATGATTATTTCACAAGAAATTCGTGAAAACTTTGCCAATTTGCTAAAAGCATTAGTTGATTCTAAAAAGTCTGACTACACAAAAAGAATTTCCTCAGATTACCTCTACTATTTCCTTCCAAAAGATGAAACTTTTGTCGAAAAAGAGGTAAAATTCAAATCTTTTCCTGTTGATCAACCAAAAGGATGTAAGAAATGTCCTCGATATGATCAATGAAAAAAATCTTCAATGATATTGAAAAGCCATAAGCGAATTGATATTGATCTTAGCTATGGCGCATGTTTAAAAATGACTCTCTGGCAATCAGGCAGTGGAAATATCTCGAGCTATAGAAAGAATCTACTCAACCCATATCTTCTCATTTATTTAAAAGTTGCAATCAAATATCCGCAAAAGGGATCCCTCAATTGTCGTCAAGATGAAGGCGAATTAAGCGAGTGGATCCCTGGGGCCAAAAAAGATTTGAAACATCTCCAAGATGACGGAGTTTGTGACGGATCCTTCCAGGGAAGTTCAGATCACCGTCGAGATGAAGGCGAGTGTGATGAACCTACCGACAAACCCTAAAAGATATTTGATTCCAGCTATCATCTAAAGACCTTTTGAGCCAATGTCATCATATATAATCCCTGAGATAAAAGAAGGATCAGAACATCTCCAAGATGAAGGAGTTTGTGACGTACCCTTCCCCTGAAAAAAAGAGAGAAAAGTTAGGACTCATCCAGATAAAGGATGATATAAAAGCCTGAGAAAGCCCAATGACTCAAAAAGAGTGCAAAAGATCATCATGGGAAAACACCCCGATATCAAACTGCCAAAGTTGCTAAAAGTCATCTTTTCTCATGCAAAGTTCTTTTATCAATATCTCTTCATTTCCTGCTTTTATGAAATTAAGAATATTTCTTCTATTCTCATATCAGGGAAATGGATAGCTTCCTTGAAGAAAATCATCAGTGCTAAAAATTTGAATCTGACTCTTAGAACTGAGGAGTTAACCTCATTTGGGGGAAATACTCTAGGTAAAAGAGGGAATATCTTTTGCACATACGTGCACATTTCCAAGCGTTTGAATCTACTACGATTTTATCTTATTGGCAAAATTTTCTAGCTATTCCATGAATGAAATAAACATTTGATATCTATTCTGATGCAACCTAGCATTGTTTATATCTTCCAGGAGAGTTGCCTCATTCAGTTGAAGTATCTCTTCTTGTCCCATTGCGGTTTCTTCAGTCAAGGATTCTGTATGGTGTTCCCACTCAGGTTAAGGGTCAAAACCTGAATTTTCTGCGAGAGGTCATTGATTTCAAAAAGCTATTTCAGTCTCAGCAAATGAGATGCCCAAAATCATTCCTTTTTCCAAGCTTTAGGGAACCCTATATTTCCCCCTTTCGCAAAAACCCCTTTCGGATTTGTTCGTCCAAGTTCCAAAGGTCCCATTATGGTTTCTCCATTTGAGAAATCCGTATGGTAGATTTCCTATCCAGGTTAAGAATTAACCCGGAACCTCGCTTCGCGAGGTATCTTCCTTGCAAGTTTGGGTTAAACCTGAGTCTCGTTCCAACGAAATTCCTCGTTTGGACGAGATGATTTCTTCCAGTCCCATCATGGCTCTTCCCGTCAAGAAATCCATGCTTTGTATATCCATCCAGGATAGGATTCCTACTTGAGCTCCATTTCACAAGGCATTTTTTCAAAATGTCCCATCAAGGTTCTCATGTACTCCTTTCCTTATTCAAAACGCCTTTTGATATATTTTCGTCTCATCCAGGTTAAGGGCTAAACCTGAATCATTCCAAAAAGAGTATCTTGTCTCATCCATGAGACCTGATCAAAATTCTCATTTCCCACCATTTCGGGATTTTCACCCAAAGTCCCATCACAATTTCCTCATTTCTATCATTTGATCACACCATCTTCGAGGATTTCGTCTCCCCAAAACCATTCAGGATAAGGTTTCAAAGCCTGAGAAGCCATGTTTCCCAAATAAATTCTTCCACACCCAGTTCAGATCTGCTGACTGGGGCATTTTTCAAAATTTGGAGTGTTATCTTTGCCACTAAGCTCATCTTTCAACCGGCTTAGTAGCAAAGAGGGGCATCTGTGAACACCCCAAATTTTTCAAAGTTTTGTAAAAATGACCCTTTTGCCCCTGTTTCATTTTCTGAGAAAACCAAAGCTAAATTTTGATCATTCTTCAGATTTTCTGAACTAAAATCCATATTGATATACTCAAAATCAACTCCGGATCCTAACCCATTTTTGAAGAAATTTTCTCAAAATAGTTTCTAAAATTCTCAGAAAAAATTCCCTTTTGTAAATATTTTACAAAAACACAAAAAAAATAGTTTTAATCTTCGTTTTCTCATAAAACTTCAGGATTTTATTCTAAAAATACAAAAAAATAGAAAAATAACATAAAAACCAAGAGATTAAGAAAAGCAACGCAAAAAAAAAAAAAAATAATGAATTACTTTAGGCTTCTTAAAGTTGGTTTTGCTGAAAACCTCGTTTTGGAAAACAATTTTATGAAAATTTCTTTTTAAGGGGACCTCCTGTTTGAAATAGAGAAAATTTGCAACGGCTGCAGGCTCGCTCCTCTCTCTCCGTCGTCCGATCTGCAACAACCATCGTCACTTCCCACCTTCCATCTGCAATCGTCTCCATTCTCGAACCATCCAGTCTCTCTTTAAGAAGAGACACCCCATCTCCTTCAGGGGGATCGATTTTTCTATCATCGACTTTCATGTAACAACCCACCTTCTACGCTCAACACCCATTCTCAGGCATCAACTCTCCTTCAGCATCCATCGATTTCTCTCATCGGGTACCCGTTCTATTGAGGATCGATTTCGCTCTTGGAGGATTGATTATTGTCAAGTGTTACCCATCTTCTTAAGAAGGGAGCCAACCTCCTTCTCCAACATCTGCCTCCCCGCTCACCTTCTTCTCGATCAGAAGGAGGACTTGAAAAGGAGATAAAAGGTAAACCTTCTTCCTCCCCTTTATTCGAATTTTTCCTTCTGGTCCACGATTTTATCCCTATGAATGCACACCACGTAAACCTGATTTGTATATAACAAATCAGTTTACACAGTGCAACAGTAATGGAATGCCCATATTCCAATATTTTTTTTCCCTTTTGTCTTCTCCCTTTTTCTTTTTATGATTTTCCTTTGGATTACATATGTTCAAATACTTGCAGTAGCATTCATTTGTTTCCCTCCATTTGATGCTAGTTTAGTGATTCTAATGACCTTTCATTCACTTTTGTCCATTATATACTATTCACTATGATTGCGTCTTTGCCCCATTGTGTTTAATCGTTCATAGCAACTGACGTTCTGTCTCGTTGATTTGTTGTCTGCACTTAAATCTTGACTTACATTTCCATGCTCCATTTCATTCATCGCGTTATATTAGGCTCTAGTTAGTGTCAGATACTCTAGCTCAAATCGATTGAAGGATAAATCCCTGGATGCATCCCATTAGATGCTCATAGCAACATCGATTTGACCCAGCATTGTTGATCCAATACAACAATATACGCAGGGTACCGTAGGGGTTTGATTATCTTTAGGATAAAGGGGTTGGATCGGGAGTCTTACTGCTGGTGGCCAATTTTCCTTATTTTAGCAGACACCCTTGCATATCAGTGGCAGAATGGTCAGCTATCTTGCATCCCATACGCATATAATCATAGTCGCAGCATCATCATAGCATTTTTTTTTTGCCTTATGTCGTTTTATCTTAACATTACCAGTCAGCATCCCTTAAGCAAATACTACATCGGCACATTTTGTTCATCCACGAATTGTTTAGATTTTCTTTTCCCCATTCCATTTTTTTTTCTGTTCAATGTTTCTTTTATACCTGCTTTATTTATTTGTTTATTCTTTTCCTCTTTTAGGTTGAATATATATTAGCCACTTAATTCATTCGGTTATTTTTCACTCATCTTGCACTATTATGTAATATATACTCTTTTTTTTAGTATGTTCTGTGCTATGATTCATGACATTTACCGTTTTAGAATCCCAGAGTTTAGTATTATTATCGCATCTGTATATGTTGTTCAATTCAATACCTTTGATATACTTGCCTTGGCTCTCATCAAAACATGGGTTGGCTACTGTGAACATCCTTTGATTGGTCGCCATTTCATTCCTTCTTTGATGTTTCCTGTGTTTCTTGTTAACTGTATTTTATTTTATTTATCTTTATTTTATCTTATTTTTGCTGAGTTTTTGCAACTTCATCCATAAAAAAAAAAAAAAAGGGGAATCGTAGTCCTGCAGGTTGGTTAGACCCTGTAAAGCATACTTATCTTCCTGTTTGTGAAGAGGCGATGGAGAGTCTCTCTGTTCACTGTCTTTCTGTGTTGTCGCCACTCTAGAGTGACTGTGACATCGGAAATCCCTTTTCCAAAATCATGGAAAAGGCTTAATGAAGAAGAACTTGTTAGAAACAGCTTTTCAGAAATTCTCACGGACTTTTTGCTTGGAGACATCAAAGTCTTCAAAATGTTCAAATATAGCTAATTGCATAGATCTCTGTGATGATAAAAAAAAAAAAAAAACAGTTTCAGGAATGCGACATTTTGGATCATTTTAGCATTCATGGAAGTTTGTTTCCCTCGTGGACCCACAGGTAAACAACTAAAACTACACCTTTCCAAGAAACTTCAAAGACCAATATAGGATTGATTTTGAAGGAGTCACTGTTGTAAAATAATTTCAATCATATTCAGAGATTGCTTGCACTTAATGTTGCCACCAATAGATCATCTGCTATCATTACCTCTGTTATAGCATGCTCAACGCTTCATCATCATTTTATACATAAAAAAAAATGCACTACTTTACCACTAGTCTGAATAGTGATGTCCGTAGTAGTCACCTTCCCGCTAAATTTCCTGCAAGATGCATATCTATGCATCAATAACTTTTATCTTTATTTGTTCTATTCCTTATTGATGAGGCATTTTATGGTGTTCAGGTACTCAGACTTGTTGGCAATTAGAAACCTCACGGTATACTTGGCACCCATGTTTTCCTATCCTGGATGGTGACATTTTCACCAATTGTTTAACAAGGCTAAATGTCATTTGGCATCCCTTTAATGGAATGTTGGCAAGTGTTGCAGAATTTCATTCTTCTTGCAGAAAACCCATAGTGCATTCCACTGCACTTTATATTCATGCACTTCAGCTTCTAGGTTGTGTTGAGTCGTATGTCAACATCTGCATTCTTCACTTACATTACATACGCACTCAATCCCCGTTTATGCACATACTGCATTGCCCAGGCCACCAAGCTCCATGGTTTATATTACCCCAAAAGTCACCATTTCAGTTATATCCATGACTTAATCATCTCCATCGTTAGCATAATCTGTCAATACAGTTGGATGGTTAGGCACTAGATCTGATTAACAGTCGATCACCAAATCCCTTGAGCCTTGTATCCAGCCTCCACTTATGTATAGATCACTGTTGGCACTGTCACACCTACACAGCCCCTTCACATTCAGCAGCTTCCACTGTATACCAGTTCACACACACCAGTTGTAAGTACCTCTTTAGCATATGAAAGCCAAACAGTCGAAAGCTTGGATTGGGTCTCATTTTTTTTTTTAGAAGTTGATAAAACCTCATACAATTTTGTATGTCACTGTATCCATGTTAAATCTATAATCCATCAACAGGCCGCCACATCGGCATGACCTAGAGCTTGATCCTGTTTGTGTAAGGCACTCTATTAGTACTGGCCTTCTATTGCATACCAAACCTTCACTTGGCTGTGAGCTCTTCATAGCGGCTCACAATGGCTGTAGTTCATGGCACCCATCTCTCATGAACCATGGTGTTTGTCATAATATAAAGGTTGATCAATCCGGTACCTCTTCCACCTACCATCTATAGCAATCATTTGCTTTTAACCCAGCTGCAACACTACAGTATCAGTGGACTTCTTTTCCACCTGCATATATATTAGCATATCAAGGTTCATGATCACCTCTGGAAATCATATGTAGAAATCGACATATAAATAAATCTATTATGATATCCTTCTCATAAGCTATTGATGTATACACATCTACCTATCTATATAGACCCATATGTATATATTTGTACATATATATTTATATATATGCCATTTTCCATCCTTTTTACCATATATATATTTTCATCATTTGATTTCCATATGTGTATAATTTTCCTTTTCTTTTCATTACTAACCTGGTTGTTTTGCAGGAAATATGAAATATATATATATATATATATATATATATATATATATATATATATATATATATATATATATATATATATATATCATTACTTGGGGTTGTACATTTGATTTTATCCATTGTAATGGTTAGATTGGAATGAGAAATTTTCATTTCTTACTTTAGATAGAATGTATGAGCATTGTAAATATCATAAATGGGTCATTCTCATGCTTTTTGCCTTTATTTCTCAACTTCTCACAATGGTGAAACACGAATGGCACGTGCACCATTTCTTAAGAGGTAATTGATCCTAAGTTGATGATCCACATCAATGGCCATAGTCAGGGTGTGGACAAAACTTAGCATTTTTATCTTTTACAAAATAACAAATTGGATCCACACTAGATCCATTTTCAAAATTCATCATATTTTCCATAAATATTTTCTTATTTTATCAGAATTTAACTTAAAATTAACCCAAAATATATACCAATGGCCATAGTCAGGGTATATTGAGGGTTAATTTCATTTTAAATTCTATAAAAGCACCAAAAAGGTATTTTATCCTTCATTTGAATTTAGATATGACTATTATATAATACATTCAATGACCATAGTCGGGAGTGTATTATATCATTAGTCTTATTTAAATTCATTTGAAGAATGAAATATAATTTTCAAATCCAATTTCAACTTATTCAAATTCATTCATCATGTAGGATAGAATTGCATCATATTTTCAAAAATTTCCTTTTCAAAATTCCAAGTGATTCTTCTTCTTCGTTACTCAGATCAAATCTTATTCAAATCCAATTCTATCTCATTTTCAAGATTCAAAAATTCAATTTCAAAGTCCAATTTAACTTTGAAATTCCAAAATCATTTTATATTCAAGCTCCAAAATTCTAACCCAAATTCAAAATTCAAAGTCCAATTTAACTTTGAAGTTATCTTTTGATCCTCTTATCTTTAATCAAGGTTTGGATTTGAATCTCAAAACTTGAAATTTTAAAGTTAATCTAGGTTTTCAAAACCCAGATCCATCATTAAAGGTCCCACTTTGGGCTTTCAGAATCCAAATCTAAAATTAGATCCCAAATCCATTCTTAGGATCCAAAACCCAATTCTACCTTGGATCTCAGACTTCAGATCCGAAATTTCCTTTAGGATCCAGAATCCAATTTCACCTTAGGATCTCAGACTTCAGATCCAATTCCATTTTAGGATCCAGAGTTCAGATCCAATTCCATTTTATCTCAGATTACAGATCCAAATGCCACTTAGGATCTAGATCCCCATCTTACATTGGATCTCAGATTCAGATCCAAATTCCAAATTCTTAGGATCCAGAATCCAATTCTACTTTGGATCTCAGACTTTAGATCCAAATCCATTCTTAGGATCCAGAATCCAATTCTGCTTTGGATCTCAGGCTTTAAAGATCCAATTCTATTCTAGGATCCAGAACTCAATTCCCTTTTGGATCTCAGATTCAGATCCGAAGTCCATCCTAGGATTCAGAATCCAATTCTACTTCGGATCTCAGACTTCAGATCCAATTCCATCTTATGATCCAAAATCCAACCCTATCTTGGATCTCAGATCCAAATACCATCTTGGATTCCAAATCTTGAATCCAATTCCAAATCCAAATTCCACTTTAATTCCAATCCTTAAAACCAATTCCACTTCATTTCAGATTTCAAATCAAGTTCCCGTTTCGGATCCTAAATCCAAAATTTCAAACTTTGAACCCTATTTAGAGCCCAGATCTTGGATTCAGATTTCATCTTGAAATTCCAACTCTATTCTATTTCTCAAATCTTTTTTCCCCATTTTTTTCCCCTAAAAATTTCAAAGATAAAATTCAATTCCATTTCAAATATTCATCCAAGTTCAAATTTCTAATTCAAAGTCCATTTATGACTTTGAAATTTCCTTTCTTCTCTTTTCTCTCAGTTTCAAGATCATTTTCCAAATCCATATTCATATTCCCAAGCTCTTGCTTATTCTAAAAACTTAGAACTTTAATCTTAAGTTCTAAGTTAAAATCATTTCTTCACTTTATCGGATTCATCTCAGAAACACTTGGGAATTCTTCAAAATATTTCAAAAAGAGCATACATCTTTGCATTTGCACAAGCATGATTCTTTATGCAGCTAGACTTAGGATAAATACTTAGATAATTTCTTAGCAAAGCAAAAGGCATTAATTCGACCCTTGGTTCGATTACCCCTGGTAAAGGCGCCAGGAACGGTCGAACCTCGTACCGACGAGCGGATCCCGTCTCCTAGTTTTCTCGCAAATATTTCAAAAACGGAGGCGAGTTATTTTAAAATATTTTCAAAATTAAGGTCAAGTGAGACCCGCAAAAGAGTTCTTCTTCTTCTTTTCTCTTCTCTCTTTCTTTCCGTCTTTTATTTTCTCCCTTCAAAAAGGAGGAAATAGAGGTTGGAAAGGAAAAGAGAGGAAAGAGAAAGAAATACACAAGAGAGGAAAAATTTTGCGATGATCACAGAGGCCCACAATTTTTCAAAATTGGAGGACGAATTGACTATAGCACATTTAAATATCATCTGTTGTTCTCCCAATTTATGAAGTCCAAAAAGGGATTCGATCTGTTAGTAAAGCATGGTTATCAGCCTTTTCAAGGTCTGGGCAAAAATGGAGATGGTCATCTCAAGCCTGTAATTCCTCATCACTATCCTCAGAGGGCCGGATTGGGATTCAATGGCAGAAGATCTCAGAAGGGCACTATTTTTGTCAAAGGAATGCACTAAGGGCATCTGCTTGTCTTTTCATTTCTATTCTTTTGTTTCCACATTCGGGATGATATCCCGTTTTATTTCAGTCATTATCATCAATTCAATCTTTCAATAAAGTTGCAAGTTTCCTTTGTCTATCTGGATGCCATTTGTCTCTTTACTTCTCATTATCAAATTTTTAAAAAATTGCCATTATTTTGCTCTTTTATTTTTTCAATTATTTTCTCAATAAAAGCAATTTGTTTTATGATGGGCGATTTCCTTGAATCAATTTATTCTCCAATTTTCAGAATGTCTTCCCGATCTATCAAGAACCTCGTTCTTAATCCAAATGTCATTTCAAAGCCAACAGTGATTCATCAGGTCAAAATAAGTGCAAAATGCAGTCAGGCTACAAAGCAGTCAGAAGAGCCTGCAAAATTCGATTCAGCTCTTCAAGAATTACCAGAATTTGCAGCAATTCAGAAACAAGATGAGCCATCATCCTTAGTTCAAGATCTGACTGAGGATATCAATATTGGATCAGAAGACAATCCCAAAATTCTTAAGATTGGCAGTAGTTTGAGCCCGGAAGAGAAAGACAGGCTCACTAATTTTCTCAAACAGCATGAAGAAGTGTTCGCATGGACGTATGAGGACATGCCAGGTCTGGATACTAAATTGGTTGAGCATCGCCTCGTCCTGAAACCAAATGTCAAGCCAGTTAAGCAGAAGTTGAGAAAGATGGATCCCCAAGTGGAGCAACAAGTTAAGGAAGGTCTGGAAGACCTAATCAAAGCAGGGTTCATTCGAACCATTGACTACCCAAACTGGCTAGCAAATATTGTCGTTGTTCCCAAGAAAAATGGCAAAGTTCAAATCTGCATTGACTTCAGAGATCTCAATAAAGCAACTCCTAAGGATGCTTATCCACTTCCTAATATTGATCTTTTGATCGACAGCACGGCGGGTCATGCCATGTTCTCTTTTATGGATGGATATTCCGGATATAATCAAATCAAGTTGGCCGCTCGTGATCAGTCCAAGACATCTTTCACTACTCCTTGGGGCACTTTTTGTTATACGGTCATGGCATTTGGGCTTAAGAATGCTGAAGCCACTTATCAGCGTGCTATGGCCATCATCTTTCATGATCAGATAGACAAAACCATGGATGCATATGTCGATGATATTCTGGTGAAATCCAAAGAAGAGGAAGATCACATCGAAGCTCTCAATCAAGTTTTCAAGCGGCTCATTCTTTACAAGCTAAGACTCAATCCACAAAAATATGTTTTTGGAGTCGAATCAGGCAAGCTGTTGGGCTTTCTAGTCAGCAAAAAAGGGATAGAAGTGGATTACGCTAAGGCCAAGGCCATCATTGACATGCCGCCCCCGACTAATCTCAAAGAATTGCATAGCCTTCAGGGTCACATGCAATCAATTCGGCGATTCATATCCAATTTGGCCATGAGATGTGAGCCTTTCAATCATCTGCTCAGAAAAGGAGTGGAGTTCGAATGGGGACCAGAGTGTCAGCAATCGTTTGAGCGTATCAAGAAATATTTGCTCAATCCTCCTATGTTAAAGCCGCCAGAATTAGGGAAACCCCTACTACTATACATTTCAGTTAATCAAGTCGCTTGTGGCAAATTTTTGGCGCAATACGAAGAAGGCAGTCTGATAGAGCATGCCATTTACTATGTGAGCAAAACCTTCATTGATTATGAGAAGAAATACTCTCAGATAGAGAAGACATGTCTAGCTCTAGTTTGGATGTGTCAGAAATTGAGACACTATCTGCTGGCATCTGAAGTCAAGATTTTATCCAAATTAAATCCTCTCAAATACATTCTAGAGCAACCATTTCTCAGCGGACGGATTGCCAAATGGGAAGTCCTATTGATGCAATATGATCTGAAGTATGTTTCCCAGCAATCTATTAAAGGCCAAGCAATTGCAGATCAATTGGCAGATTTCCCTCTAGCAGAGGATATTAAAGCTCAGGATGATTTTCCCGATGAGCAGATCTGCAATGTTCAATAATCCCCAATTTGGAATTTATTCTTTGACAGTTCCAAGAATATGGAAGGAATAGGAATCGAGATTCTACTAATCACACCTGAGAAGTAGATGATCCCCTTTTCTCTCAAACTGGATTTTCAGTGCACTCACAATATGGCCGAGTATGAAGCTTTGATACAAGGTCTGAAAATTCTACAAGACTTCAATGTCAAAAGAGTGCATGCTTATGACGACTCTTTACTCGTCGTCAATCAAGTCTTAGCTGAATGGCAAGTGAAGGATCAAAAATTACTTCCTTATCAGAAGATCGTCTTAGCTCTTGCCAGCAATTTCGAAGAATTCCAACTTTTCCATATCAAGAGAGACTTCAATCAAGTCGCAGACAGTTTAGCCAATCTGGGATCCATCATGTCTTTCAAGAGCGGGGAATCTTGTCGCTCCTTTAAAATTGGCAGACTCGATCAAACTGCTTTCGTCCCAGTAGAGGAGATAAACCAGACTGAGCAAAAGAAAAAGCCCTGGTATCATGACATCAAGATTTTCATCGAGACTGGTGAATTTCCTCTAAAACTTTCAAAGAAAGAGCAACCAGCAATTCAGCATATGTCTGCTCGATATTTTATTCTCCTCGACGTCCTTTATCGTCGTGGATTCAGTTCTGAATATTCCAGATGTCTGGACAAAGAAGAAGCCAAAGAAGTGGTGCAAGAAGCACATGAAGGCATTTGTGGTGGTCATGTTGGCTACCAAACTCTTGTCAAACAAATCATCTGAGCAAGAATATTACTGGAGAACTATGCAACAAGATTGCTATCATTTTGTGAAGAAGTGTGTTCAATGTCAGATGCATGCACCTTCTGTGGCGCCCCAAACCCCAACCTTGGAAAAACTTAGAATTTTCAGTTATTTTTTTTTAAAAGGGTTTAAGTAGAAAACCATCGGATAGCAAGTGTGGGAAAAACGACAAAGCCTCAAGTCTGGGCGGCCACCACAGATAAGTGCAACAAGTGGAAATAGTGTAACCAATGGTCTGTACAAAAAGTGTAGATGTAAAGTAAAAAGGGGAAACACCCCAATAGTTTAAGAGTTTACAAATGTAAGTACAAAAGTACAAAACTGAGAAGATATCCCAACAACAACAAAAACCCAAAGCCCACCGGGTACAGGATCTGCAGGTCAAGTGTGTGTGGGTCCTCAGAGCCTCCAACGTGTATCACCGCATCCGCACTATACCTGTTCGTCTCCTACATCCCCATAAAGCGGGGTCAGTCCTCTTGCGAGGTGGTGAAGAAACAACCACAAGCATGTATATATATATATACCATCTACACAAGAGAAGCAGGAAAAGCTAACAAGTGTAAGTGCCTGTGTCAGGTATGTAAGGTCCGTGGATATTTTTGAGGAGTTTACTGTGTACTTAGTGTTGATATGTGTGCTTTTGCATAATTACGAGGTTATATTGCATAATTAAGTAAATTTTGGATGTGCCCTGTGTTTTGGCTTTGTACGTGCGACCCAAAAATCGTGTAGATATACTGTGTAAGTAAGAAGTGCCTGATTCTGGATGAATTAACCCTTGAAATTTTAAGGGTTAATTTATAATATGTTTTTATAGTTTGTCCTCGAATTTGGGATTTATACGACATAAAAACCTTGTCAGTGCATGGGAATTACGAGTTTTGGACCCGAAATCATAATACGCTTAGTTCTTGCAAATGAAAGGCAATTTTATTGAAAGGCGTTAACCATTTTGCATTAATTGAGGATAATTAGAGAACTGAATAATTTATTTGAATTTAACTAATATTTTAGTGCATTAATTAAGCATAGTTTTGAAGTTTAACAAGTCGCAATTTTTGGTTTTGGAGCGGATCAATTAGATGAGGACCCAAATCCATTGGGCATCCTCTCTAGTGGACATCCTTAGTCTTGGTTGACCAGCTGGTCAAGGTCTGACTAGCTGGGTGGCACTTTTGTGACATTTTGCATGGCATTTGAAAAGTAAGCCCCTATTGGCCATTGCTTTTTCAAAAAGGCTCATAATGAAGCATTATGAGGGGCACACCTTTCAAAGAGAGAGCATGGGGCTGGCACCCCATGGCATTTCTGCAACATTTTTGAAGGATTTCAAATGCTAGAAACCCATTGGCTGCGCCTTAGGGGCAGCCCATGTAATTCTTTCAAGTTTTAATGGTTTTTCAAAGTGGCATTTTTGAAAGAATTTGGAATGATTCCAAAAGACCTACATGCATTGGGCGTGGGCTTCTAGGAGGGGGGCGTGGAGCACCCCAGCCCTCCATCCTAGCTGGGTTAATCCCAGCTGTCCACTCCTTAAACCCTAACCTATTTAGGTCTTGAAGAGAGAGAAGAGCCCATTCCCTTGGGCGATTTTTCTTGAGGAGCTTCTCTCTCCTCCTCCCTTCTCTTCTCCAACCGTGTGTGAGGGTGTGTGCATAGTTCCAGCTCCAACCGTGTACACCATCCTTATTCCACGTTGCTAAAGCCTCGAAGGTGAGACTTTCCATCTCTTCCAAGTGTTGTGAAAATTGTGGGTTTCCTTTCTTCTACCCTTGTGGGTTTTGATTTGAACAAATCTTTTCATGTTCATACATGTTTCAAGAGCTACCATTACATGTTGTTACCTTAGATTTGCGGTTTGTTTGAGCATGTATACAATGCATTTGTTTTGGTTATTGTGAAATGTGGTAGTGAGTTACCATTGAAAATCGTTTGGGGTTTTTCCTTATTAGAAAATGTTTTGGGTTTTGCCATTTGAATCATTTTGGGTTTTCCCATTGCAATTATATTTCGCTGCATGCTTTGTGAATGGACTCTCGGTTAAGCATGTGTTAGGCGTTTTCTTCATGTAGGATGGTCATTGGTAAGCCTTAATCATCCTTCGAGGAATGTAGATAATGCACTACAAGAGACCGTTACTCCTTTGTGTTTTGGCAAGTATGGTTCCGGTTTTTTCTTCCATGCATAGCTGGATTTCGTGTTAGCTAAGATTTTTGGTTTAAGTAGCCTTGTGCGTTCACGGCAAGGAGGCCAAGGTTTGGAACAAGCCCAGCAAACCTGGCTCATGCGGGTTAGACCTTTGAGGGTGCTGCTGGCTTAAGCCAAACAGGCCGAGCCATGATGGAAGGCCCGACTTTTCGCTTTGTTTTGTTCAGTTTGTTTTAGTGTTGGCCGACCATGAAGGCCTTGGCTATTTATCTTTCTCTTCTTTCTGTTCGGTCCATGCTGCTGGATGTGTCCAGCAGCCAGTTACCAGACCATTTCCAGTCCGGGTCGTCTTCCTCTTCCCTTTGCCTTGTGGTGTGGCTTGAGCTTGACCAAACCCACCAAAACCGGATGGGTGTGGGTCGGTTCACCGCTGACCTGACATGGTCTGGACCAAACACGATCCAGACCTGTCAAAGGTCTAACTTGCTCAATGGGCGTCATGCCCTGCACGCCTTCTTCTTTTAGGATTCGGTTCCGGACCTTGCTGCAGCCATGCAGCGTGTGGGCTGCAGCTGGGTGCAGGCAGTAGGCCTGCACTTTACCTCCTTGTGGTGCTGGCCGATTGCCAGCTGGGTCTTGACACACGGTCCAGACTGTGCTCAGCGTGAGCACATCCTCCATGGTCTGGACCAATCGGTCCAAACCTAGACTGGCTTGAGTAGCTGAGTCATGTTGGGTCTGGACACCCAGTCCAGACTCCTTTCTTTTGCTGGTTTTAGCTTGGAGCATAGTGGGACTATACAATCCAGACCTGGGGTTGGTTTGTAGTGGCTGAGCCCCAGCTGTGACCTCCCCTAGACTGGGACCCCATTTGGTCTAGGGTTTTGGGCCTTTGCCGTTTGCGGGACAGCATAGTTGTTGTCCGAGTTTTTCCTCCATTTTGGCCCCTGTAGTGTGCTAGCTGCTGTCAACGCAGTAGTTGTTGCCTTAAGTGTCTTGATGGTGCCGTGGGTCTGTCCTGAACAGACTCCTACCCCGCAGCCGGTTGTAGCCGCAACGCTGCTGGGTTTGTTGCCGTTTTCCCTGTTTTGAGTTGCAACCAAAGTTATAGATAGATATATATATGTCTCCATTGTGTTGCGCCTTTCCACTTTGTCAGCAAACTTTGGACCTCCCAGTTGCAGCCTTTGGGGCTGCGTGTAAGCATCCATAGCACGGGGTTCAAATACCCCAATGATTCCACATTTTTACTAGTTATAATATAAACAAGAGTGCTCGGTGGCCAAAGTAAACAATGGGTACTTAGCGTAATGTGCGCAATGATATGGTAACTCCTTTATGTGATGTGATATGGACTCACGTAGGCGTGTATGTCCACTTTTAAAATGGGTTTCTCTTGCATAGAACACGAATTCCTTTGATGATGGTCCCATGCCTTCAAAGAGAAATAAGGTCTTACTTGATTATGAAACACATGGCATGGATCATTGAGATAATGCAACGAGGCTGTTGCTTGTCACACGTAACTGGCACTTTGGCACTTCACAAATTAGTTAAGTATATTTTAATGTATTACGTAACGTAGTGTCACGAAGAAGCCGTTCACTGCCACACACTTGAGCATTTGAGCTTTGCTCTAATGAATGCTATCGTATGCTCACCCTGGTGATATGCGAATGTACTATCACATTGGCAATTACATGCATTTCTCCTAAGTATGTAGGGATTCTCTAGATTCATGTTGGAATCACAGTCTAGTGAAACTTATGTGACTGTTAGAACTCCCTGACGAGTTCTGTTGCGGGCAATGGCCCCACGTAGCGATATGACCTCGCTTGTAGGTGCGATGCATGGTTTAAGAACCTTGGCACAACTTTTGAGTCACACCTTACCGTGACAAATGCTTCTAACTGTCTCATCATAGCGTGCATTGGTTGGCATTGTCATTTGACTAGTTCTCGCACTTGTGACACGATGCCCATACGCGTCTTTTTGTATCTGTGTGTAATTCACGATACTACATCAATAACTTTATGTTCTATGATGCATACCTCTCCTTGTTGTCGTGACTAATTCTGGGCCAAACCTACCTGGCCCAAGGGATTCGGTCCTAGTGGTGTGCGGGATATGGGACAGTACAATTTGATGTTTGTCTCCATCCTCTTCTTTAGTTGAACACTTATGGGGTGTTACCACCTCGTCGCGGGTGTTGCCGCAGTTCGGCAGCACAACCCAAGCCGAGCATGCGTGTGTGCGCTTAGTATCCTTTTTCATCTGTGTGGTTGGTAAGGTTGCCGACCCCTTTGGGAACTATTCCAACACCACTGTTGGATTTTCCCTTCCTTTTGTCTCGTGTTCCCATTTCGATAGAGAGCTCCGGACTCCAGCCTATGGGACTGCACTAGTGCCGATGACACAAGACCGGATGATCCTGTTGCCTAGGTCTGTACAGTTGTCTAGACCAACGATCCGCATAAGTTCGCATAGTAGTATCACCTTTATAGTTGTATTGGAGACTTTGTTCCCGAGTTCTGCAGCTACAGTACTTGGTCTGCATTCTAGCTGAATGGTGCTACGGGTTTTAGGTGAGAGTTTGGCCTTGTTACAACCAGATTGGGTTGTTTCTGCTGCGGCTTTGGTGCAACAAATGTTCGGGCTTCGTCCTTGTAGTTTCATAGTTCTTTGTACGAGATAACCAGTTGACTAGCCGTACCTTCCCCATTGCATGACATAGTTGCCACTTTACTCATTAACAATGACTGTCTCTGTCGCCGCCTTGATGGCAATAGTAAATAGCTAATTTTGTTATGGGTGCATTGTTACGATAAATACATTGGAGTTAGCACTCTCTGCTATGTGTGGTTCGCCAGTGGTATAACATAGTAATGCTTGTGTACGAAAACCATGTGCGTATTGGTTTGCATAAGATTAGATTATCCGAAGGCTTGGGTTCGATGATTCGAACAATGTGTCTTGTCCTACGTGTTCATGACACTTGGCTATTGCACTCCTTTCGAGGTGTTTGTCCCTCATTGTATAGTCGCGAGATTCATGAGATGCGAATGTTTGTACGATGATACTCTGTGTATGCTTGTTGTAAATCTCCTTAGCATGTCATTTTCGGGTTGTAGACCCACTTTGCGAGATGAGCTCGCTTATATTGAAGATATGTGCTTTGTATGTTGTCTCGATTTGTTCGAGAGCGGTTTCACCGTGGCCACATGTTTCTAACTGTCTCATCGTGAGGCACGTTGCTCTGCAATATTGTATTAGCTCATTTATGTACTTGTCGTATTCTGCTCATGCATGACTGCTTGCACTTGAGGTTTACTCACTTAGTTCAGACTATTTCATTGAAGTATGATACTTGTTCACAGTTGATTATATGGATATGCGAGTGCCATTGTAATGTTTTAGAGACAATGCTTTATGTGATGGAATATTGATGAAATATCATATGCTTATGAATGTGTATTGGCTCGTACACTTATTTGTCTCTCAGAAATGTTATGCAATGCCTCTATTGTTTATACTTGTGCAAAGGGTAGAATCATGTGATACTCTTACACATTGCACTTGGCACATCCTGACAAAGTTATTGAGTAGAACGTATCCTGAGGAGGTACATTGCTTGAGGCTTTGGTAAGCGCACCACGTGCCCTTACTTCATGAAATGAAAAGACCGAACACCATAGGGTATGAATAATGATATGACTTGATATGGGCTCAGTTGGAGTCTTCGGGCAGTGGCTCTTGTGTTGTATGGACTCTTGTGTGATATACCCTAAAACATAAATGAATAATATGGTGTTATGACTGCTTTCACGAGCAATGTGCTCTGTTGGCCGCGTGAGGCTGAGCACGTGAATGGGCAGGCCAAGTCCTCGTTTTGCGTACCCTGCAGAGACCACATGGAAAATTTCTCGTTGTGAGGTATGATTGAACATGAGCCTTAAGAAAGATAAACCTGCTTCGCCCCATTCACAAAACGGTTCACCTTGGGAGAGGGTGGATGGTACAACCCTGAGTGACTTGTCGTTACTACGACATGTGTTTTGACAGGAGCAGTAGCGCCCTTTGGCCTCCAGTCACTCAGAGTTAGGGAGGTCGAGGTTACCTTTTTAGGACCTCACTACTGCAGTAGTATGGATTGCAATCCTTGCCTATGCGAGTATTTTCTCCTAGTCGTGTGCTGCTCGCATGAGGCTGAACTCACACTGTAGCTTCCCCGGTTACCACACTAGAACGTGAATAACAGACGCCAGGTGCATGTCTCACAGAATCCGAGGTTTCCTTCGCGTACCCGAAGGAGTAATCAGAAGAACTTAAAGACTAACCAATCAGCTGACTTACTGTAGTTGATACTTACTTGTTCTGTAGTCTGTGCTTCAGTTGTTTTTCTTGTTCGGTTGTTACTTTGGTTGCCTTGTTGATTCAGTACTTTGTATAGTTTGTTACTGCTGTGAGTGCCTGTCTTACAGTTATTTCAGCTATTGCTATAGTTCCTTGCGGCTTAGTGTTCGTTACTGTTCAGTTTGTTGTTCTAGTTACTTGTTGTACGGCTGCTCTAGTTGCTTGTTCGTTTCCAGCACTTGTTACAATTACTACAGCTTGTTACCTTTCGTTTGGCTTGTACTTGCCCTTTCGCACTTACCTGACACCTTTCACAGTACATTGGTAGTTTATGTTCTTTGATGCATACCTTACTAGTTGATATGGATTGTGAAATGTATTAGCGTAGTTACTGCCCATGAATTCCTGTTAGTTACTTCCACTTATAGTTCTATACTTTTGCTCATGCTGTAACTGCTTAATTATTGTAATGTGCATGCTATGTATTGTCATAAATAGCTCTGCTTCGTTTTCCACACTTTGGTATATTGTGTTTGGTTTGTCTCACCAGCTCGAAAGAGTACTGACCCCGTTTTATGGGGATACAGGTTGCTTAGGCGTGCGATGGAGCTCGATGTGCTGCAGCAGACTATGGACCCACACTTCTGACACTTGCTGGATCTTGGCAGTTTTGGTTTTTGTATAAGGGAAATGAGATTTGTACACTTTGTAAATGTATTTAATAAAAAGTTGTTTCCTTTTTCTGTTGTTATCTGTAGCCCGCCCAGAGTTTCCACTTGTCCTCCCCTTTCAGTTTTCCGCACTTGTGCTCGCTGGTTTTCAAAAAAAAAATAATCCTAAAAATCCAAAGGATTTTTTTTTTCAAGTAGAAATTCTGGGGCGCGACAGTTATGGTATCAGAGCAGTGTTTTAAAAATGATAAAAAAAGTGTGGTTCAAGTCTCTGCAAGCATCGACCATCGCACTGTAAGTATTTCTAATTCAGTTTTTATTGTTTAATGACTTCTTCTGCTCGATTAGATGATCTTGTGTGTTTTTCGGGTGTCGTCCAATGTGAGACCCCATTTCGTGTTTAAGCCTTGTGTATCCGGCTTAAGCTACCAATTGTCGGAACCTAAGGGTTCATTCGTGCTTGTGGACTTAGTTTTCCAAGCTGTTTCGAGTAGACTCCAGCAAAAGTTGAAGCTCTTGATTGAGATCTAGGGGACTACTTGTGTAGTTCGCCCTTCTCGTTCCACCTTGTGTGGTAGAGACGATTGATTTATTATAGGGACGATCGAGTTATTGTCCTAGTTATGTTAATAATGAGATGGCTTTGATTATGCATGTGTTGAGGTCTCATATTGAGAACGTAATGCTTATAGTGGCAGTGATGAGTGGCATGGTGTGAATCTCCTTTATGATATGATTGTTTTGCTATAGAATTATCAAGAGCATGCGACGGATGATTAGATCCGATGTGTGATTGTGGTTCGTGGAACCTTGTTGAAGAATGTGTGATTCTGTGTTTTGTTTTGCCATTATACGATGCGTATTGTTGGTGTATGTGCTTATGCCCTTGTTAGTGGTTTCTGACCCTGAATGCGGTCAATGATCTTGATCAGTCGATTGTATTAATGTATCACTACGTATGGAGTATCTGTGAGGGTAGGTGTGACCAAGACCAGGTAATCCGACTAGCTTGGTGAATCTTTGTGAGGAAACACTGTCCAAGACCGGGTAGCCGCAGAGACGGTGAACTGTGAGGAAGTGTACTATCCAAGACCAGGTAAACCATCTAGGGCGGTAAATCCGTGTGAGGTTCTACGTTTCCCAGATCAGGCGATCCGATGAGTAACTTGTGTGATTTTGATCTCCTGATATTAATAGATATGGCTAGTTGTGATCTATAAGTTTGATCTTTCTAGCGATAGCGGCCTTGTATGGTGTCGCTTGAGTACGTTCATAGAACGTGCTTATTTGTCGTGGTGTTATACAATTGAGTTGCCATGTGACTTTTGTTTGAATTGTGATGAATGTTCCCTGATTGGTTGTGTTGTGTGCTCGTGATTTCTATGTGATTGCGGCGATTATCGCTTAGAGAGCATGGTTGTTAGACCTTTTGATTGATTTGTTGTGTCTTTTTTTTTGTCATGATAGATGACTCAAGAGACTAGATGCAACAATATTTTGAGTGTTGTGAACAACTTTGCAGAGGTTGTGCAACGATAAACAGTAGCGATTCAGCAGTTAGACGATAATCTTCAGCACGTAGCCCAAGATGAGCAGGATAATAGTGCAGAAACCTATAAGCTATCAATAGATTTGAATCTTTCTGTTTTTTAGAATGAGACAGACCCTGAGACTGCCGAACCATTGATACGTGAGAGAGAGCAGAAGTGCCAGAAAGTATCTCAGAACCGCCAGCGTAAGCGATCCCAGCGATCGATTGTCCAACGAAAGAGACCACAGCAACCAGAAGTTCAGCGAGAATGTCGATAATGTGACGTAAATCACGGTCTTGGAACTTGTCCTCTCTTCGATGGCAAGTGTTTCAAGTATGGACAACCTGGGCATGTTGCCACGTTTTGTCCCAAGAAGTCTACGGGAAAATTAGTTGTAGCCGATTAGGTGTCGTCAGACGAGATCTAACCATTTTGTTGTTGCTCCTTGTTTTGTGATTTCGCGGACGAAATCCTTTTAAGGAGGGCAGGATGTAAAGTCCGCGGATATTTTTGAGGAGTTTACTGTGTACTTAGTGTTGATATGTGTGATTGTGTATAATTACGAGGTTATATTGCATAATTAAGTAAATTTTGGATGTGCCCTGTGTTTTGGCTTTGTACGTGCGACCCGAAAATCGTGTAGATATATTGTGTAAGTAAGAAGTGCGTAATTCTAGATTAATTAACCCTTGAAATTTTAAGGGTTAATTTATAATATGTTTTTATAGTTTGTCCATAAATTTGGGATTTATACAACATAAAAACCTTGTCAGTGCATGGGAATTACGAGTTTTGGACCCGAAATCATAATACGCTTAGTTCTTGCAAACGAAAGGCAATTTTATTGAAAGGCCTTAACCATTTTGCATTAATTGAGGATAATTAGAGAACTGAATGATTTATTTGAATTTAACTAATATTTTAGTGCATTAATTAAGCGTAGTTTTGAAATTTAACAAGTGGCGATTTTTGGTTTTGGAGCGGATCAATTATATGAGGACCCAAATCCATTGGGCGTCCTCTCTAGTGGACATCCTTAGTCTTGGTTGACCATCTGGTCAAGGTCTGACCAGCTGGGTGGCACTTTTGTGACATTTTGCATGGCATTTGAAAAGTAAGCCACTATTGGCCATTGCTTTTTCAAAAAGGCTCATAATGAAGCATTATGAGGGGCACACCTTTCAAAGAGAGAGCATGGGGCTGGCGCCCCATGGCATTTCTGCAATATTTTTGAAGGATTTGAAATGCTAGAAACCCATTGGCTGAGCCTTAGGTTTTTCTTTCAAGTTTTAATGGTTTTTCAAAGTGGCATTTTTGAAAGAATTTGGAATGATTCCAAAAGACCTACATGCATTGGGCGTGGGCTTCTAGGAGGGGGGCGTGGAGCACCCCAGCCCTCCATCCTAGTTGGGTTAATCCCAGCTGTCCACTCGTTAAACCCTAACCTATTTAGGTCTTGAAGAGAGAGAAGAGCCCATTCCCTTGGGGGATTTTTTTTGAGGAGCTTCTCTCTCCTCCTCCCTTCTCTTCCCAAACCGTGTGTGAGGGTGTGTGCATAGTTCCAGATCCAACCGTGTACACCATCCTTAATCTACATTGCTAAAGCCTCGAAGGTGAGACTTTCCATCTCTTCCAAGTGTTGTGAAAATTGTGGGTTTCTTTTCTTCTACCCTTGTGGGTTTTGATTTGAACAAATCTTTTCATGTTCATACATGTTTCAAGAGCTACCATTACATGTTGTTACCTTAGATTTGCGGTTTGTTTGAGCATGTATACAATGCATTTGTTTTGGTTATTGTGAAATGTGGTAGTGAGTTACCATTGAAAATCGTTTGGGGTTTTTCCTTATTAGAAAACGTTTTGGGTTTTGCCATTTGAATCATTTTGGGTTTTCCAATTGCAATCATATTGCGCTGCATGCATTGTGAATGGACTCTCGGTTAAGCATGTGTTAGACGTTTTCTTCATGTAGGATGGTCATTGGTAAGCCTTAATCATCCTTCGAGCAATGTAGATAATGCACTACTAGCGACCGTTACTCCTTTGTGTTTTGGCAAGTATGGTTCTGGTTTTTTCTTCCATGCATAGCTGGATTTCGTGTTAGCTAAGCTTTTTGGTTTAAGTAGCCTTGTGCGTTCATGGCAAGGAGGCCAAGGTTTGGAACAAGCCCAGCAAACCTGGCTCATGCGGGTTAGACCTTTGAGGGTGCTGCTGGCTTAAGCCAAACAGGCCGAGCCATGATGGAAGGCCCGACTTTTCCCTTTGTTTTGTTCAGTTCGTTTTAGTGTTGGCCGGCCATGAAAGCCTTGGCCATTTATCTTTCTCTTCTTTCTGTTCGGTCCATGCTGCTGGACGTGTCCAGCAGCCAGTTACCAGACCATTTCCAGTTCGGGTCGTCTTCCTCTTCCCTTTGCCTTGTGGCGTGGCATGAGCTTGACCAAACCCACCAAAACCGGATGGGTGTGGGTCGGTTCACCGCTGACCTGACATGGTCTGGACCAAACACGGTCCAGACTTGTCAAAGGTCTAACTTGCTCAATGGGTGTCATGCCCTGTATGCCTTCTTCTTTTAGGATTCGGTTCCGGACCTTGCTGCAGCCATGCAGCGAGTGGGCTGCAGCTGGGTGCAGGTAGTAGGCCTGCACTTCACCTCCTTGTGGTGCTGGCTGAATGCCAGCTGGGTCTGGACACACGGTCCAGACTGTGCTCAGCGTGAGCACATCCTCCATGGTCTGGACCAATCGGTCCAAACCTGGACCGGCTTGAGTAGCTGAGTCATGTTCAGTCTGGACGCCTAGTCCAGACTCCTTTCTTTTGCTGGTTTTAGCTTGGAGCGTAGTGGGACTATACAGTCCAGACCTAGGGTTGGTTTGTGGTGTGAGTTTTATGAAAACCCTTTTTAAAACAATATTTTTAATGAAAATCCAGTGAAAGGCAAACACCAAAAATATAAAAACAGGCTCGCACGAGTGGTGGAGTCCGGGTCGATCCCAGGGAACGGGATATACTCGTATTCAAACACACAACTATGCTACTCTTTATTGCCAAAATAAAAAGAATTAATTAAATAGTTAACTAACTAAGGGAGTACGGCCCTACGCAGAGGGCTTAAACAAAATAAATAAATGGTTTTATTACAAACCCAATTAATAAAATAAAATAAAACCCTAATCTAAAAATAAAAGAAAAGGCTTCAGTGCTTCGAGTCTTCTTGTCCCTTCTTGAGGTAATGTATGTTTTCTTGAACTTTTGCTTTTCTGAGGGCTCCCTGAGGGTCTAAGGGCTCGACCGCACGTTCCAATGCTCCCCTGCAAAACACAAAAACACAAAAACAAAGCAGTACGACAAAAACTAACACAAATTTACTAACTATGATAACAGAAATCAGCAAAACAAGAGTTGAATTAAGTAACTAAACTAAACATGAACAACTAATCCATCCTAACACTAAAAGACAAAATAGTAAAACAACCCAATTAACTAATCAATGGTTAACTAATTCAAGAAATCAAGAAACTAACTAAGATATGGCTATGCAATTAAATAAAGCTTTAAATGACTAAAAACGTGAGATAAAATACGACAATATGATAGATCATTTAATTACAGCAAATTGAATTAAATGGCTAAATTACCTAGCTAACAACTAAGCAACACATGAATTGACATAACTAAGATATATGTAATTAAGCTATTCAAAGCAAACAACTAAACTAAAATGTTAAACAATATAAATAATAACCTTAATGACCTATTGAACCAAGTAATCAACTACCCTATTGTAAACACCCCAAATTTTTCAAAATCTTTTAAATATTCCCTTCTTGCCCCTAAATTCATTTTTTTGAGCAAATGAGTCATTTTTAAATCTAAATCCAAATTCATTTCTCAGGTTTTACTGAAATTAAATTCATTTTATATGTTTAAATTGATTTCGGATCTAGATCCATTGTCCAGATCCAAAATTGAGTCTCATTGTCCAATTTTAAAGAAAATACCAAAAATAGTTTTCAAATAGCTCGGACAGTCCATCTGACATCCGTTTGGATCTATCATGTTATATTTCTCGATTCAAGTATCAAAACTCAAACATTTTCTCAAAACCTGGGTCCAAACCCTCTTTTTTGAAGAAATTTTCCCGAAATGGTCTTAAATTCTCAGGAAGATACTTTTGTAAATATTCTTTTTAGAAAAATACAAAAAAATTAGGGTTTAGTCTTTGTTTTCTCAGATTTTCATTCCAAAAATACAAAAAATAAATAAATGAAAAAGCGATACAAAAATCCAAAAAAAATTGAGGAAAGCAAATGGTTTTAAAACTTGGAAAAATTGAAGTTTGCTAAAAAACTCTCTTAAAACCTCTTTTTGAAAAACCAAAAACCACTTTTTAGAAAAAGCCTGCAAAGGGAACCTCTATTGGGAAATTTGAAAATTTTTCTTAACGACCATCTCCCGCGCATTCCTCCCTTTTACTCCTACCCTCCATCTTCAACAATTTCTCCTTCGGACAACCTTCCATCTTCGAACAAACTTCTTCTCCCTCAACCCCTCATCTTCAACCACCGATTCTCTTTCATACCTCCATCAGCCACAGGCTCCCCCTTTCCAGAAGGATCCTCCACTCATCCTAAACAACCTCCATCTCCTCTTCCCGAAACCCTCCATCGCCAACAAACCTTTCTAGAATCCTCCTCCACCCTCTACATAAACCACCATCCTGAAACCAAATAACCACCCGTTATCACCCCAACACCCCTCTCTTTCCTTCAATCTCCTTCATCATCTTCACCCCAATCTTCTTCTTCTCTACTGGTTCTGAGAGAAATTCCACAATCGGATTCCCCATTCATCCAAAATCCCCTACAGCAATCAGTGGCGGTCATCCATATCTCCTTACGTTGTCTCCCCTACAAGAAGCCGACCCCCCTCCTCCAGGATCCCAAGCGAACCAGGTAAATAACTCCCCCCTTTTCCTCCATTCCTTGTTGCCTATCATTTTTTTTCTTCTTCTTCCTAATTTTCATAAGTTTTCTTTCCTTTTTCTTTTATTTTTCCATTGGGGCTTCGTATTATCATTTTTTTTTCTTTCTTTCTTTCTTCTTCACAATTTTCTACTCTCTGCTAATGGTATGTGTTGCTATAGTGACATTGCTCCCAAATGCTTACTGTGTTGGGAGCTACAAGAAATCATATGCGTATTATTCTTCCATTAACTTTCTTTTTATCCTGGATATATTGTTCAAATATACTTGATCATCGGATTGTAAATTATGTTTAACACATTCTACCGTCTTTGTTTTATTTCCAGTGTTTTATTTTAGTTCATTTTCTTCCATTCCTGAGATTTTGTTCATCGTCGATTGCATTTTCACTAAGGGTCGCCACTGTTTGGACTTCAGTAATATCAAAATCGGCCATGTTCGAATATCTATATATTTTTTTTATTTCTAAAGAGCTTCATGTCTTACTTTCATCTTAATGAATGTATGTCTTGCTTCAATGCATGATTGCGATTTATTCATCGGGTCTAATGTGGTTTTCCTTCTCTCTTTCTCCTTTAGTTTGTGTTTTCTTCTTTTATTTCGGCATCATCACGTTATACCTTAATCTCACTCCCATTCGTTGGTTGAAGACATAAGCCTCAGACCAAACCTATTACAAAAAGAAAAAAAAAACCAAATTAGGTGTTGAATCCATAGCCAAAAACTCGATCTCTGGTTCCATTCCAGCGTCAGATTGGGTTTATTTGGATGAGGAGGCCTCGATCAAACCCTCTCCAACATTCGTAAGCATCATAATGCTTGGCCTACACAAAAGCCCAAAGGATCGTAGATGTAGAAAAGCTATCTGCATAATATGGTAAAGCCTCTCAACGATGTGACCTGAGGTGGGTATTTGATGTATTCACGGAGGCAGTAAGCAGAGGTACGAAAATCCAATATCATTGCTACAGTAGGTTCATTTGATAGCAAAATGGGTGAATGTATATTCCCAGTGCAGGTATCTTAATCCTCTTTTTCAGCAAGAGAATCAGTTGCAGGTAATGCCTTGAAATCTTCCAAAATACAAGTTGTTTCATTTCATTTGATTGTAACTCCTTTTCCTTTTACAATTAATCGTTAATTCAATTTTGATGCTATGTGTGTTTTATGTGATTTGATTTTTGAGCTCCTGCTCCCATTTTAACTATCTGTCAATTTCATCTTTCTCTAAATTCATCGTATGTTGATCTACTATTTTATCAGGACTAGCATTTTTTTTTTACCTCTTGATTATCTGTTGATTTTTTTTTCATCCTTTGATTATGAGCCAATTTTGTCTTTCTTTCAATTATTAATTATATTTTGACTCATCATCTTATTATGAACAATCTGTTCTTAAATTCATTTTGCCAATTCCACCTTTTTCTCTTGGTAACCCATCATATGCTGATTTCCTGTCCTATCGTGAGAAATTTGTTCTTATGATAACCTCTTGATTATCTTTCGATTTTTTTTATTTTTTCTGATTACCTGTACATTCTAACCTCCTGTCTCTATTCTCATCTCACATTTAAATTCTCATATTCACTAATCCTTCAACCAATCACTGTTTATCACCAAGAAATACAGCTGAAGTCAAAGGAACCTGCAACTGTCATGTTAGTGAGATTAAGAGATCAGATAGCATAGTTACAGATTTTTAACTATAAATATTGAAAACTGATATGAAGTTCCTCTGCCTCCATCCTTGGTGTCACGTGTAAGTGAGATATGTTCCGATAACAACTAATCTAAAGCTTTCAGATCAGGAATTAAGTTGGAGAATTTAGGGTTGGCTCCTTCTGGAGATTATATTAGGAATATTACAATGACCTATGGACGTCCTTCACAGACAACCTAGAGGAGTTCGTCAATAATGCTGACAGCAGGGTGACTATTTTCAGAAATAAAGGATAGGTTTTGATCTGGGTTACGGTCGTGGCTATCACAAATGCTTTAGAGAGCCTATATATGTTCAAACAACTGATGTCGATATGCTTAAAATGCAAAAATTGCAATCTGCATTTGCATAAGGTGATAAATCACCAAAATTGGGCTGAGCCGCCAGTCAAGATGTGGTTAGGTGCGCACTCTTTATCCTTCTTATCTGTTATTTGAAACTTTTATAGGTGCTGTGTGCCACTCTCACCACTTAGCATATCACTGTCACTGCATTTTTTTGAGCTACCTCCACCTGCACTAGTCATATCATTTGCACCTCCATCTGCACTTCACACATTCCAAATTGTGTTCTAAGTTGTAGTTGTGAATATTAATTGTATCTGGTAAACTTCATCACTTATCATGTGCCAACCCATATAGCTGCACCCAATTCGCCTGTGCACATTTTCTGCACATGTTTCCACCATTTTTACATAATACACATCCTCTGTTGTCACATTTATTTCATTTTTGTGTGGTCTTTGTGCATTTACTACATACCTATACTTTCATAACCCCATAGACACACTACACTTGATTGTAGGGTCCAATCTCAATCCCTCTTTTGCAGCAACAAAGGTGCTAAAATATCACTGCAGCTTTAGCATCTTTTTCAGTAGGGCTAGGTACTGCTGTAATCACCATTAGTGTCTATAGTTATCTTCTATAAAATATAGCAATCCCCTAGATTGTTGTAGCTCCTTACAACCGGCCAGTAGATCGTTATGAAATGCCTTCACTATCCCTTGACATCCAACATCATCATACTTATACGTACAACTTAGCAATCATTTACCTTCAATTCTCATCCACACAGCCCATCCTCATTCACCTACATTGAGTGTATATAAATATATATATATATATATATATATATATATATATATATATATATATATATATATATGCACACATGTATGATATATATATATATATATGTATATATACGTATGTCTAGGTATGCATATACATATATTGGTATATAATGTCATTTCTCCATCTTTTTCACCATTTATATCTTGACTTTTGCCATTGATATCCATACGATGTATACAAATCTCATCTATGATCATACTAACCAAGTGTTTTGCAGGAAACACATGAAAATATCTATCTTCTTGGAGATTCTTTCAATTTTTAATCAGATTCAAGTTGTAATAGCCAGATTTGAATAAGAATTTACATTTCCTGTCTTAGGTAGAATGAATGAGCATTATAAATTCATAAATTGCCTGTTTTCATGCATCTTTTCCTTTATTTCTCAAAATCTCACATTGGTGAAACACGAATGGCACATGCACCATTTTGTAAGAGGTAAATTAATCCTAAGTTGATGATCCACATCAATGGCCATAGTCAGGGTGTGGACAAAACTTAGTATTTTTATCTTTTACAAAATAACATTGGATCCACACTGGATCCGTTTTCAAAATTCATCATATTTTTCTTAAATATTTTTTTTTAAACCTAATCGGTCTTGATTCTAATATTTGTCTTGAGCCTCAAGAGGTCACTGATCAATAAGATTATACTTGGGAGTTATCTGTAGCAGCTAAATCAAAGGGCTCATCCAGATTTTGTATTTACCCCAGAACCTTTGAGTTCCAATTTCAAGTGGTCTGCAAGTAAGAAAGTTAGTTTGGAGTTTATCCTACACATCTATCACGTAGAAGGTTATAGAGGCATCAGTAAGGCCAAGGGGATATATGATTGTTGATTGCCAAGATTTGCTGGATGAAAAGCATCATCCAGGAGGGTCTAAACTTAGGCTTGTTTACAGAAATTCATTTCCTTTTAGCATTGTTGTTATCATCAAACATTGCATGTTCCATTATGCCTTCATACAGGCGCAACACCATGATATGAAGGGTTATAGTATAGCCCTTTCCTCACATTACCACCACCTTCATCCAGCCCCATTACCTATAGTCCGTTAGCTCATTACCTCCCTCATGACATATATATCTATATATATATATGTATATATATATATATATACCTATATATATAACATATGCATGTATATATACATATGTACAAGCATATATATCATCTTTCCCTCATTCATGTCATGATATATGAACATTTTTTTTTAATATCCATAAGATATATGCCATTTTTCTTTCTATTTTCATGTTAACCCAGGGAATATGTGGAAAGCATCCTCATTGGGAGATGTAAATTCAATTTTTGTGTATTGTAATAGATAGACTTTAATGAAAAATTACATTCTCTGTTTTAGATAGAATGAATGAGCATCATGAATTGCTTGTTTTCATGCATCTTTTGCCTTTATTTCTGAAATTCTTACGAATGGCAACACGAATGGCACGTGCACCATTTCATAAAAGACAATAAATCCTAAGTTGATGATTTACATCAATGGCCATAGTCAGGATGTAAACAAAACCTAGGATTTTTATCTTTTATAAAATAATACTGGATCCACACTGGATCCTTTTCAAAAATCATCATATTTTCAAATATTTCTTTCTTTTATTAGAGTTTAACTTAAAATTGGCTCAAAATATATACCAATGGCCATAGTCAGGGTATATTGAGAGTTAATTTCATTTTAAACTCTATAAAAGCACAAAAATATGTTTTATTCTTTACCTGAATTCAAATATAGATTATTATATAATACATCCAATGACCATAGTCAAGGATGTATTATATTTTCAATCCTATTTCAAATTCATGTAAAGAATGAAATATGATTTTTAAAATCCAATTTTTAAAATTCTTTAAATTCATTCATCATGTAGGATAGAATTACATCATATTTTTCAAAAATTCCTTTTCAAAAACTTCAAGTGATATGAATATCTCCTTCAATCAATTCTTGTAAATCCAATTCATCTTTTCATCTTCAATTCTATTCCATTTTCAATCTCAAGGTCCAATTTAAACTTTGAGATTTCAAAGTTTATTTTATATTCAAGATTTCCAATTCAAATCAGATTTCAAAGTTCAAATTGACTTTGAAATTTCAAGTTCATTTTATATTCAAAATTTCCAATTCAAAAACAGAATTCAAGTCCAATTTGACTTTGAAATTTATTTGCATATTCAAGATTCAAATTCTAAATTTCATTTTTCAAGTTCAATTTAAACTTGGAAGTTCTTGATTCATCTACTGAATTTAACTCCAAATCCACTTTAGGATCCAGGATTCAACACTCATATTGGATCTCAGACTTCAGATCCAATTCCTCTTTAGGATCCAGACTCCAACTTTACTTTGGATGTTAGACTTCAGATCCAATTTCCTTATAGGGTCTAGAATCCAACTCTACATTGGATCACAGACTTCAGATCCAATTCCATCTTAGGATCCAGAGCCCAATTTTACATCAGATCTCAGATCCCAGATCTTAAATCCATTTTTAAAGATTCAATTCCGTTTCAAAATCTAGATTGCAAATCCAAGTCTATTTCCAGATCTCATTTGAACTCCCTAAATCCATTTCTATTTTAAATACCATTTGATTTTCTCAGATCCATTCTAAATTTCAAACTTCAAAATCTAAATTCAATTCCATCTCAAGTATTCATTTCCTTTCCTAAATTCAAAGTTCAAATTCAAAGTCCATTTCTGACTTTGAAACTTCATTTTAAAGCTTTAAGTCATTCCTTCTCATTTACTCTTCCAAACTCTGATTTACTTCAAAGACTTAGAACTTCTCTGATCTATCTCAAGTTCTAAGTTAATTTCAATCATTCCTTCACTCCCTTGCCAAGTTCATCTCAGAACACTTGGAAATTTTCAAAACATCTTTCAAAAGAAGCATACATCATTGCATTGCACAAGCATGATTCTTTGTGTATTTTAGAACTAGAATAAATTCTTAGATTATATTTAGGCAAAGCAAAAGGCATAGATTCGATCCTTGGTTCGATTACCCCTGGTAAAGGCGCCTGGAACGGTCGAACCTCGTACCGACGAGCGAATCCCGTCTCCCCATTTTTCCCGCAACATTTTCAAAATGGAGGCGAGTGATTTTCTAAATATTTTCAAATAAAGGTCAAGTGAAAACCCGCAAAAGAGTTCCTCTTCTCTTTCTTTCTTTCTTTCTCTTCTCTTCTCTCTTTCTTTTCTTTCTTTTATTCTTCTCCCTTCAAAAATCCAGCTAGTCTGATAAATCCTTTCCTACAGAATGTCTGTCATAATGCCAATACAAGTGGTTCCAAAAAACTACAACTCAGTCTTCTGTTGTAAAATTTCCTTGCCAAGGTCAGCAGATTGTTGTTTGGGGAATGTGGCCCAGTTACATCTACAACTCACAGCTACAAACAGGGTAATTTGCGTGCTATTTGTAACAGATTGAGGAGCTGTGTCAGATCTCTTTACGCGGGATTTGAGCACTCTCGTAGATGAAGTTCACTGGTTGATAGCCATAGTTATAATGGCTTAATTGTTGCTTAATCTCACGGACTGCCGGGTTTGGTCGAGCCATTGGAGGAACATATTGTAAAAGCTTTCTTACATCCCCTTTTCCAATTTTTTTTATCCTGTAGTATTATGAGCCTGTGTACCACTTACATACAGTAGCATTTTTTGAGTTTAACACTTCAACCATTCACAGGTTGTGGTCATATCCCACTATGCTCATGTCTTCCATTGCGCGCATGGCGCTACATTTTAGTCTGCGCCCACCATCATCTCAACATCATGGCAGCCACCTAGCATTGCAAAACTTATTTATCTCGTATTGCTGGTTGCAAACCAAGACATCCTTAACGGCCATTGAAAGAGGATAACCGTGAAGATACAGAGACAGATTCAGCAGTTAAAATTTCTGAAGTTGGAGAACAACAATGGTAGGCAATTATTTAAAAAAAAAAACTTTCTACAGCCTTTTATGGACTTTTTCAAATACTTGAGTATTTCTTTTGAGGACTGTATCTCCTGTGTTATGGTGTAATTAACTGATCTCATATATTGTTTTCAATATGTTGCTGAAAATTCTTTCATGTGCTTGAAGTATCTTCTAAGTCATGGTTCAAAAAGGTTTGCCTTGATGTCGCTGAATTCTATGTGGATGCCACTAAAAAATAGGAAGATTCTTATAAATATATACATATCGTGTTAGTGCACTGGAACTTATGCTTTGGTGTCTAAAGCTAGTTCTGATTGCTTCTGACTGCAAACTTTTGCTTTGCTATCATGTGTATTTTATTGTAGGGCCTCTTGATCTGAAAGTTGATTACTAATATTTACAAATTCTTTTGGCATTTCATGATGGTAACTATATACAGTGCTACTTGAACAGGAGATTTTCCACCTGCTTTTGTACATTTCTTGTTTGTTGGAAATAAAAGAAACCTAATCGGTCTTGATTCTAATATTTGTCTTGAGCCTCAAGAGGTCACTGATCAATAAGATTATACTTGGGAGTTATCTGTAGCAGCTAAATCAAAGGGCCCATCCAGATTTTGTATTTACCCCAGAACCTTTGAGTTCCAATTTCAAGTGGTCTGCAAGTAAGAAAGTTTGTTTGGAGTTTATCCTACATATCTATCCCGTAGAAGGTTATAGAGGCATCAGTAAGGCCAAGGGGATATATGATTGCTGATTGCCAAGATTTGCTGGATGAAAAGCATCATCCAGGAGGGTCTAAACTTAGGCTTGTTTACCGAAATTCATTTCCTTTTAGCATTGTGGTTATCATCAAACATTGCATGTTCCATTACGCCTTCATACAGGCGCAGCACCATGATATGAAGGGTTATAGTATAGCCCTTACCTCACATTACCACCACCTTCATCCAGCCCCATTACCTATAGTCCGTTAGCTCATTACCTCCCTCATGACATATATATCTATATCTATATATATATATGTATATATATATATACCTATATATATAACATATGCATGTATATATACATATGTACAAGCATATATATCATATTTCCCTCATTCATGTCTTGATATATGAACATTTTTTTTTAATATCCATAAGATATATGCCATTTTTCTTTCTATTTTCATGTTAACCCAGGGAATATGTGGAAAGCATCCTCATTGGGAGTTGTAAATTCAATTTTTGTGTATTGTAATAGTTAGACCTTAATGAAAAATTACATTCTCTGTTTTAGATAGAATGAATGAGCATCATGAATTGCTTGTTTTCATGCATCTTTTGCCTTTATTTCTCAAATTCTCACGAATGGCAACACGAATGGCACGTGCACCATTTCATAAAAGGTAATAAATCCTAAGTTGATGATTTACATCAATGGCCATAGTCAGGATGTAAACAAAACTTAGGATTTTTATCTTTTATAAAATAATACTGGATCCACACTGGATCCTTTTAAAAAATCATCATATTTTCAAATATTTCTTTCTTTTATTAGAGTTTAACTTAAAATTGGCTCAAAATATATACCAATGGCCATAGTCAGGGTATATTGAGAGTTAATTTCATTTTAAACTCTATAAAAGCACAAAAATATGTTTTATTCTTTACCTGAATTTAAATATAGATTATTATATAATACATCCAATGACCATAGTGAAGGATGTATTATATTTTCAATCCTATTTCAAATTCATGTAAAGAATGAAATAAGATTTTTAAAATCCAATTTTCAAAATTCTTTAAATTCATTCATCATGTAGGATAGAATTATATCATATTTTTCAAAAATTCCTTTTCAAAAACTTCAAGTGATATGAATATCTCCTTCAATCAATTCTTGTAAATCCAATTCATCTTTTCATTTTCAATTCTATTCCATTTTCAATCTCAAGGTCCAATTTAAACTTTGAGATTTCAAAGTTTATTTTATATTCAAGATTTCCAATTCAAATCAGATTTCAAAGTTCAAATTGACTTTGAAATTTCAAGTTCATTTTATATTCAAAATTTCCAATTCAAAAACAGAATTCAAGTCCAATTTGACTTTGAAATTTATTTGCATATTCAAGATTCAAATTCTAAATTTCATTTTTCAAGTTCAATTTAAACTTGGAAGTTCTTGATTCATCTACTGAATTTAACTCCAAATCCACTTTAGGATCCAGGATTCAACACTCATATTGGATCTCAGACTTCAGATCCAATTCCTCTTTAGGATCCAGACTCCAACTTTACTTTGGATGTTAGACTTCAGATCCAATTTCCTTATAGGATCTAGAATCCAACTCTACATTGGATCACAGACTTCAGATCCAATTCCATCTTAGGATCCAGAGCCCAATTTTACATCAGATCTCAGATCCCAGATCTTAAATCCATTTTTAAAGATTCAATTCCGTTTCAAAATCTAGATTTCAAATCCAAGTCCATTTCCAGATCTCATTTGAACTCCCTAAATCCATTTCTATTTTAAATACCATTTGATTTTCTCAGATCCATTCTAAATTTCAAACTTCAAAATCTAAATTCAATTCCATCTCAAGTATTCATTTCCTTTCCTAAATTCAAAGTTCAAATTCAAAGTCCATTTCTGACTTTGAAACTTCATTTTAAAGCTTTAAGTCATTCCTTCTCATTTACTCTTCCAAACTCTGATTTACTTCAAAGACTTAGAACTTCTCTGATCTATCTCAAGTTCTAAGTTAAATTCAATCATTTCTTCACTCCCTTGCCAAGTTCATCTCAGAACAACTGGAAATTTTCAAAAGGAGCATACATCCTTGCATTGCACAAGCATGATTCTTTGTGCATTTTAGAACTAGAATAAATTCTTAAATTATATTTAGGCAAAGCAAAAGGCATAGATTCGATCCTTGGTTCGATTACCCCTGGTAAAGGCGCCAGGAATGGTTGAACCTCGTACCGACGAGCGAATCCCGTCTCTCCATTTTTCCCGCAACATTTTCAAAACGGAGGCGAGTGATTTTCTAAATATTTTCAAATAAAGGTCAAGTGAAAACCCGCAAAAGAGTTCCTCTTCTCTTTCTTTCTCTTCTCTTCTCTCTTTCTTTTCTTTTTTTTATTCTTCTCTCTTCAAAAAGGAGGAAAATAGAGGTTGGAAAAGGGAAAGAGAAGGAACAGAGAGAAACAACGAAAGAGAAAAAATTTTGCGATGATCACATACCCCTAAACCCATTTTTTTGAGAAAAACCAAGTCCGAATGCTCTCAAAACCCTCTTTTGTAATTTTTTTCTCAAAAATACCAAAAAAAAATTAGTTTTAAACCTTTGATTCTCCTAAATTTTAGAACTTTATTCCAAAATATATATATATATATATATATATATATATATATATATATACATATATATATATAGAGAGAGAGAGAAAATTTCCAGAAAAGAGCACAAAAATGGCCTTTCAAAAAGGCACCCTTTTGAAAAGAAAAACAAGTTTTATAAAAAAACGCCTTTTTGCAAAATCTTGTTAAAAGATCACCCTTTTATAAAAACTCAAAAGTAAGAGCGGCCCATTGGAAATCCACTTAGGGTTTTCTTTTTGAGAAAAACCATTCGCAAAGAGGTCGGTAATCGGCGCCTCTCTCCCTCTCTCTCTTTCTCTCTCCTCCATCGCCCAAAACCATCCATCCTTGAAATCGCCCTTCATCTCTAACCTCCTCTTCCCGAATCTTCCCTGTTCCTCCTTAAAAGGGGACTCAGGAGACCCTTTTTTAGGGATCACTATTCACCCCCGCATGACTTCTTCTTCTTCTCAAATTTTCCTCGTTCTCTTCTTCCCCAAATCCCCTCCTCTCTTTCTGGTGCTCCCCTGGAAGCCGTTGAAGATCGATCTCTTCCTTCTGGATTCCTACAACTCTTCGGTAAGTACCCCCTTTCCTTCCTCATTTATCTCTAAATCTCCTATCATCTTCTTTCCTTCTTCTATTTTAATTCCTATTTACGCACCATGGATGAGGCTTGAAGCGCTCGTAGCTACTTCAACTCATCCCCGTGCAAGAGCGATCAGAATGTTTCATTCCAACATATTCTCTTCCCTTTTTTTTTTTCCAATTTATAGTCGATTTATATCTGATTTATGTTTATTATTTTGTGTTTAAATCGAGATCTCGACCTCATTGCGATGAATCGGCTTGGGTTTCGATTTCCAACCCTATGTTCTTTTTTTTTTCCCTGTTAGTCGCAATTAGGTGTATACATTTGATGTTATTTCTGCTGTGTTTTGCTTATAATCTCATCCTATATATTCTTCTTTTCCTTTTTCTTGTGGTTGGCGTTTCTCACAAATTTTTTTGGTTACATTCGGCTGTTGATATTCGAAGGAGGTATATCCAGGTATTGAGTACCTGGTTACCGATAAACTGTAGGGTGTAAAGCAGCATTTCAGAGAGTTCATTACATTCCTTTTCGCCTTCTCCGTAATTTCTGTATTTAATGTAACTTCACGATTTAATCTATTGTTTATCTAGATTCTCTTTCGTTAAACTTTCTTGTTTGTTGATGATCTATCGGCCCTCATTGATGGAACGACCTCGCAGCGCCATTGGTAAGTACTTCCTCTGCATTTTTCTGTAGTTAACATCCCTGGCAACCAATGTTTATCATGCTAAAGAGGAAAGGCGTGACCCCCCCCCCCCCTTGTCTCTGATAAACCTATTTGTCTGATGTCCAATAAAATTCTGGATAAAGGATTTTGTGAATCCCTTTTGGTAAAAAGCTCTCCTATCAGTTTCTCGTTTCATGGTCTTAAATAATTTCGGCATGCTGTGTTGAGATTTTTCTTCAATTCCTTGATCTTGGCTTTGATCTGTTTATACTAATTGACCCATGTTGATGCCATGTTGGTGATTTGCTACACTTCAGGAAACCAGCCTCCTATATCTTAGATGGTTAAGATTAACCTACCAAGATACACTGTATTCCCCTCAATCCCAGAATGGGTCATGTCCATCTCGAGCATTGAAGATGTATACCTTTCATGACACGCCTGCCGCACTGAGTTAAAAGGGATTCACATGTGATATGCTGTAAATGCATTAAATCATCCCTCAGAACTTCGGAATTCAAAGCAATATTAAAGGCAAGAGCCATGGAACTCTTCTAGTTCACATCTTGGCAATACGATTAGCCTCAGCTAACCACCAGGTTAAGTCTTATGCTGCGCCTTAGGAGCACTTCCCCGTTGGCTGGTTATTGAGGGGTAATCGTGAGATAATGAGAATTATCATTTCTCAAAGCCAACGTTATCTCCTGTTAGATCATTATGCCTCCCATGTTGCGTGCAAAAAAAAAGAAAGCTATAATCTATATTCATGACTGTAAACTCTGTAAAGAGCAGAAGAGATGGGTTTTCCTTGTCCTTTTTTTGGACTCCCGATTGGTGGTGGAGTATTTGAAGGCCATTCATGCATCACTCTCAGCCCATTTGCAGCAGTTGCAGCAAGAAGTTCGAAAGTCCTGCTGACATGCTGAAGTTGATTGAAAAGAGTTAAATAGAAGGAAATAGACTGGGTAACAGTTGGAGATTGAGAATGCATGCATCTTTATCTACTGCAGGTTTGCTTACTCAGGTGCAGGTCAGTAGAAACAATTGATTCCATGTAAATTTATGGTGATTTATTTGAGAAATAATTCATTCCCTATGTACTCATCATGATTTGTCAGGTTGTTTATAGCTTACTCTTATTTTGAATCGTGATATATGCCTAGAACAGGAGATCTGCCAGTTCCACTTTCCATGCCACCATCTAGCATTTATCTGCAGTTATTCTATCATCTGGACTTTAATTTTAAAAAGTCATTTACAGTGGGTCATTAAAATCATTGGTCGAGTTCTCAGAAATTTTACACTCAAGTATCGCTCAATGATAAACCCCTTGATTGCATTTTATGTTTTACATTCTGGAATATGTGCCAAAACCTTTGATCGATTCTCCAAAGTTTATGCCTGCCCTGTATCTCGTATTATGGCATTGGATTACATGAGGTCTTCGTCTCAGTGAAGTCCTAGCGGGTGCCTTTATCATATCACCTCTGCTTAAACTATGGATATGAAGTTTTCAGTTGTACCATGTTTGACAGGGGATCATAGGTTAATATTTTGGGGCACCTATAATAAATGGCTTTTGATATCAAGTGACTGGATCATACACTTTAGTTCCTGTCTCACTAGACCTACGGAGGGATCAAAGTGTGAACTTTCCCCCTTTATCAGGTATGAACTATATCCTTCTGAGCATTGCATACATGTGGGATTTTGTACAGGGCACTCCACCTCTTACCTACTGCATTATTACTGTATATTCCAATCCACTTACATAGTTGTTCACAGTAGCTGTCCACTTCACATCACCACATTTCACCATATAAACACACGTACATCATCTCACCATGGCACCCAACATCACAGCCTTGTCACCTGTAGCATTTCACAAGATTTTGTCATCTTCACAGCCTATCCCTTTAAAATTTTCACCAACACCTTGCTGCACAACATCACATTTAAAACTTTCATAACACTTACTATCCAACACTTTCTCCACTGCACATTTTTATTTTCTGTTCTCCAACCACCTATTACATATCATAATGTTTAATATCATTCCCTGCAACTTGTCCTGTCCCCAACAGCTTTTTCATATTCTCAGAACATAATTAGTTCATCACTTGAGTGATTATGAGTATTTGCTAACTTCTTTAGTTGTTCAATTTATTTTGACAGATCCATGGTGGAGTATTGTGTGTCTAAAACATGTAATCGGTTTCCCATAGTGTGTTGTGTTGATACTTGATCAAAATTTAGAATTCTATGCTTTATATTTGGTTTAACAGGAATTTGGTAACCTTTAGGAGGAAATGGGTTTGTATTTCGCTGAATTCGTTCATTAAGTTGTTTGGTTCCTGACATGGCAGCTTTAAGTTAGTTCATGAGCATTTTCCCCTACACACTACCAATGCACTTACAGATGCTACATTTACAACATATCACCACCTCTGTATACTCGCTGCCAAGGCAAATAATTACCACATGTGCATCCTGTTTGTAGTAATTTCACTTGATGTATACATCATGCTTTGGTCCAATGGTGTAGACAATTCTCATTTTAACAGCATATAGATCTCGATAGCATATGCCATCTCTCTCATCCTAGCAGTATATACATAAACAATATGACTTCCTCCATTTCCTCTTATGCTCATGTGTGGCTAACTTGGTTTTGCAGGGGTTATTTAGAAAATTTTGTTTTCCTTCTTAGTCTAGGAATTTGAATCAATGCTGCAATGACTAGATATCAATAAAGAATTTCACATTTCTAACATTAGGGTAGAATGTATGAGCATGTAAATATCATCAATTACCTGTTTTCATGTCATTTTTTTTTATTTTCAAAATTCTCAAATGGTGAAACACGAATGGTACGCGCACCATTTCGTAAGAGGTAATTAATCCTAAGTTGATGATTTATATCAATGACCATAGTCAGGATGTAAACAAGACTTAGGATTTTTATCTTTTACGAAATAACACTGGATCCACACTGGATCCATTTTCAAAATTCATCATATTTCCTTAAATATTTTCTTCTTTTATCAGAATTTAACTTAGGATTAACTCAAAATATATACCAATGGCCATAGTCAGGGTATATTGAGGGTTAATTTCATTTTAAATTCTATAAAAGCACCAAAAAGGTATTTCATCCTTTATTTGAATTTAGATATGACTATTATATAATACATTCAATGACCATAGTCAGGAATGTATTATATCATTAATCTTATTTAAATTCATTTGAAGAATGAAATACGATTTTCAAATCCAGTTTTAAACTCATTCAAATTCATTCATCATATAGGATAGAATTGCATCATATTTTCAAGAATTTCCTTTTCAAAAATTCCAAGTGATTCTTCTTCTTCATTTCTCAGATGAAATCATATTCAAATCCAATTCTATCTCATTTCAAGATTCAAAAATTCAATTTCAAAGTTCAATTTAACTTTGAAGTTATCTTCTGATTTCAAAATCAAGTTCATCCTCTTATTTTCAATCAAGGTTTAGATTTGAATCTCAAAACTTAAATTTAAATCTGGGTTTCTAAAACCCAGATCCATCTTTAAAGGTCCTATTTGGACTTTTCATAAATCCAATTCCAAAGTTAAATCCTAATCTCAACTTGGATCCAGATTTCCAAGTATAAACTCAATTCCCCTTTGGATCTCAGATTTCAGATCCAAAATCCATTCTTTAGGATCCAGAACCCAATTCTACCTTGGATCTTAGATCCAAATTCCAATTTTTAGGATCCAGAATCCAATTCTACTTTGGATCTCAGATTCAGATCCAAATTCCAACCCTTAGGATCCAGAATCCAACTCTACTTTGGATCTCAGACTTCAGATCCAAATCCATTCTAGGATCCAGAACCAACACTACTTTAGATTTCAGATTACAGATCCAAATTCTACTTAGGATCTAGATCCTCATTCTACTTTGGATCTCAAACTTCAGATCCAGTTCCATTCTAGGATCCAGAACCCAATTCACTTTGGATATTAGACTTTAGATCCAAATCCATTTTAGGATCCAGAATTCAATTCTACTTTGGATCTCAGATTTCAGATCCAATTCCATCTTAGGGTCCAGAGTCCAGCTCTATCTTGGATCTCAGATTTCAGATCCAAATACCATCTTGGATTCCAAACCTTGAATCCAGTTCCATTCAAAATTTCAGATCGAAATACCATCTTGGATTCCAAACCTTGAATCCAGTTCCATTCAAAATTCCAGATCCAAATTCCACTTTAATTCCAATTCTTAAAACCAATTCCACTTCATTTCAGATCTCAAAATCAAGTTCCCATTTCGGATCCTAAATCCAAAAATTCAACTTTGAACCCTATTTAGAATCCAGATCTTGGATTCAGATTTCATCTTGAAATTCCAACTCTATTCTATTTCTCAAATCTATTTTCCCCATTTTCCTCCTAAAAATTTCAAAGATAGAATTCAAATTCATTCCAAATATTCATCCAAGTTCAAATTTCTAATTCAAAGTCCATTTATGACTTTGAAATTTCGTTTCTTCTCTTTTCTCTCAGTTTTAAGATCATTTTTCAAATCCAGATTCATATTCCCAAGCTCTTGATTATTCTAAAAACTTAAGAACTTTAATCTTAAGTTCTAAGTTAAAAATCATTTCTTCACTTTATCAGATTCATCTCATAAACACTTGGGAATTCTTCAAAATATTTTCAAAAAGAGCATACATTTTTGCATTTGCACAAGCATGATTCTTTGTGCATTTAGACTTAGGATAAATTCTTAGATAATTTCTTAGCAAAGCAAAAGGCATAGATTCGACCCTTGGTTCGATTACCCCTGGTAAAGGCGCCAGGAACGGTCGAACCTCGTACCGACGAGCGGATCCCGTCTCCCAGTTTTCCCGCAAATATTTCAAAAATGGAGGCGAGTTATTTCAAAAAATTTCAAAATTAAGGTCAAGTGAGACCCGCAAAAGAGTTCCTCTTCTCTCCTTTTCTCTTCTTTTCTCTCCTCTCTTTCTTTCCGTCTTTTATTTTCTCCCTTCAAAAAGGAGGAAAATAGGAGGTTGGAAAGGAAAAGAGAAGGAAGAGAGAGAACATTACGAGAGGAAAATTTTGCGATGATCACCGTTTTGGCGACCGAGATGGGACTTTGTCTCCGTCCGGTCGAATTTAATGCCTTTTCTTTTGCTTTGATATTATCTAAGTCTTTATTCTACATATGTCAGCTATATTTCCATGCAAACCTTAGGGGCCTAGATTTTGTCCTAAGCTGACATCATTGCATATAGGATTTAAGTATGGTTTGGTAGGACCATATTGAGGAGATTATTTCATGCTCACATTAGACTTAGGTCTGAAATACAACTCTCCTCAATTCTAAGGATTGAATGCAAAACAATGTATGCAAGTGTATGCTTCTCTTCATTTTAATCTATCTCTTTAGGACTTGCATTAGAGCCATCTGATTTTATTGCATGTTGAGCATATTTTGAAAACCTCCTTACCTATATTGTCCCGGTCTTCACGTTGCTGGGCTGTCTCACTCAACCATAGTTCAGGAGAGCGCCTCACAACTGGACCACTTATTTGGGTTCGCGCCCCCCTACCACGTACCTAAGGGCCATAGTCCGAGGTATATCGGTAGGTGCTCAAGGATGTTGGGAAGCCATTACCTTAGAACCGGAGGAATATTTCTATGTCACGTACTTCGAGCTTTGGCTTGAGTATATCGGCGTATCCTGATTGGAATCAAATGATCTCAACCCTAGAGTTAGGATTAAGGTCCTACAAGCCATTTCAAAATATTGCATTTAGAGTCAGCCTCTAGGGATTGCTGTTTATGCATCCTTGTTTGTATATCTATGATTGTATGATATTTTATATTTTCCAAAACCCTGGGTATATATTATTCAAAATTTCCTCCTTGTTTTAAAACCCAGGTGTATTTTCCTTTTTTCTCTTAAATTCTTCTAATTCTTTTTTTGATCCTGCCTGCAATTCTTCAAAAAATTTCTATATTCTATTCCTTACCCTCATTTACAATAAAACATCTTTTGTCAGGATATGTCCTTCTCAAAATTTATCTTTATTTCACATTTTACTTGTCTATCCTTTTTCAGAAAAATAGTGCGGTTGTCGCAAATTTTTGGTGACAACCCGATCCCTCGTAATGGGATATTTTCATTTTCAGATTATGATTTCCTCCTTTATTAAAATTTCTTCCTAGATCTTTTCTAAAAGACCCATTTATACTCTACAGAGAGCATCAACACTATCAGTTGAGTCAGGCAAAGCTCAGAGATTACACTGCTCTAACATCCCCGTTACAAGCAGAAAGCAAGGAATGGATTCTCAAAAGTCTGTCAGAGAAGGAGTTCAAGACAGCAAGAGTGAGATTGATCCTGCAATATATCAGTTATTCAAAAAGATTATGCTTGAGATATTGTCTGAACAAGCTGAAGCCAATTGCAGAAAAGCTCCCACAGAAGGAAAGGCACCTGTCACCTTCCCCCTGAATAAACACAGCAATATCGGTATAGGAAATTCCAAAGCGAGCAGGAGCAACAATCAAGGCAACCAGGGCAGCAACTTGAGAGAGTATAAAAGCCAGATTGGGAAATATTGTGAAAACCGTGATAGACCTGTCCAATACAGTCCTCAACAAAGAGGCAAGAAGCAAGAAGAACTAGAGCGCAAGGATTGGAGCAAGGGTCGAGATTTCACTCCTTTGGATGAACCACCCGACAAAGTCCTCGAATACATGTTGTCTAGCAGATTACTCAGGCTCCCAAAAGCCGCCAGCCCTTCCACAGTCATGGGAAAATATATAGACCAGTTCTGCGGATACCATCGAGTAACAGGGCACGACACTGAGCATTGCTTCATCTTCAAGAATATCGTTCAAGATTACCTTGATAAAAATATCTTTGTCCAAAATGAAGGAGAAAAGCATCCGGATCTCCTAAACATGCAAGCTCAGTCTAGTTGCCAGATAGGGGTCAGTGCTCAGCGGAAGCCAAACAAGCCGAAGAAAGCAAGGCATGAAGGTTGGGGTTATGATCGTCAGCTTACCCATCTAGGTCAGCCGATCGAAGAAGTTCTCCAATATCTGCTCGAGAAAGAAATGATCAAGCTCCCAAAGAAGGATGATCCCTCTATCACCAAAGGAAAATGGAAGTATCACTTTTGCAAGTTTCATCGAGCGAGGGGGCATGACACGGAAAGTTGCTTCGTCCTCAAAAACATTGTGCAGGACTACATTGATAAAGAGCTTCTGGTACCAGAGGAAGGAGAAGAGCAGCCTGCAGGTTCAACCGGACCTTTTCCAGACCAATCAGAGAATTGAGAATGCCAAGAGTTTTTCGCTTTCATCCCTTTCTGTCAGTCGCTTTGTAGGGGCAAGTCAGCCAAGTCTTTGTGACTTCTTTTAGTTAAAATACTTGTAAAATATTCAGTTCTGTTATCAAACTTTTGCTTATCAATGAAATATCAATTTTCTTTATATCTTTGATATTCAATACTTTCTTCTTTTTGCTATATTGGGGCATTAAATTTCTTTTTCAAAAATTCGAGACAATCCTGACATCATTCATGAGAGAAATGATATTACCTATGAGGGTCTTTCAAAAATCATGAAAATTTTAGTTCAAATATTTTATTACAACCTTTTTCAAAGATCAACCCTTGCGTTGATCATATTTTCTGAAAATTGATTTCGAATTATCGCATTTCAAAGACCAACCCTTGTGTTGATCATTTTTTCCAAAGAATTGACTTCGAATCATTACATTCAAAAGATCAACCTTTGTATTGATCATATTTTCTAAAAATTAGTTTTCGAACCATTACATTCAAAGATCAACCCTTGTGTTGATCTCATTTTCCAAAATTTGATTTCATTACATTCAAACATCAACCCTTGTGTTGATGTCATTGATTTCATTACATTCAAAACATCAACCCTTGTGTTGATGTCATTTTCCAAAAAATTGATTTCATTGCATTCAAAAGACCAACCCTTGTGTTGATGTCATTTTCCAAAAAATTGATTTCATTTGCATTCAAACATCAACCCTTGTATTGATCATATTGATTTCGAATCATTGCATTCAAAGATCAACCCTTGTGTTGATCATATTTTCTAAAAATTTGGTTTTCAAACCATTACATTTCAAAGATCAATCCTTGTGTTGATCATACTGATTCTGAACCATTGCATTCAAAGATCAACCCTTGTGTTGATCTCATTCTCTAAAAATTTGATTTCATTACATTCAAACATCAACTCTTGTGTTGATCATATTTTTTTGAAAATTGATTTCAAATCATTGCATTCAAAGATCAACCCTTGCGTTGATCATATTTTCTAAAAAAATTGATTTTGAATCATTGCATTCAAATATCAACCCTCGTGTTGATCGTATTTTCTATAAATTGATTTTCAAATCATTGCTTCAAAAAATTAACCCTCATGATGATCTCTCATGAATGATCTCCTTTCAAAGATCAACTCTCGTGGTTAATCCTTCTTTCCAAAAAATGATTTTCTCATCTTCTTCTCTCATTTTAAAGATCCCACATGCAGGCAGGATCAAACTCCTTTTTCTCAACTTTTATCAACCTTTTGTTTATCCATCTTTATTAGTTTTATCAAAAATTTTTTTTTATTCATTTTTTATTCATCCATTTTTTTTTAATTCTTCTTGATTCTTATTTCAAAACTACCCCTTCAGGTTAAGGGATAAACCTGATGCCTCTTTCCCATGAGGTATTTCTTTTTCCTTCTTTGCCCCCCCCTTCAGGTTAAGGGATAAACCTGACACCTCATCCTATGAGGTCCTTCTTTCTTCAGGATAAGGGATAGTCTTGAATGTCTTTTTCTTTTAAAGCTAAATCCTTTTCTTCATTCAATTTTACTAGTTTTATTTCTTAATTAAGTTTTAATCCTTTCAATTCTTTATCAAAGCTTTTTCACCAACTTTTTTTGCCTAAATTTTATTCCTTTCCCATTCAGGATAAGGGATAATCCTGAAACCCCTCATAGGAGCGACAATGCTACTTGTGAGAATTCTTTTACAAAGATGATTCCCATAAAATCTCATTGATTCTTCTCTTTCTTCAAATCTCCCATCAATTTCTATCTCTTCTCATTTGTTCTTTTCAGATTTTATTTCCTCCCCAGTCAAGATAAGGGGGCAATCATATCACATGCAAATAAATTCAATCCTCTAAATGGTCATTCTCAATCCCAGGTCCGGTCCTCGCACTGGCAAATTTTCAAAACTCAATCTTTTGATTAAAAACTTTCTGTCAAAGACCTGAGTCTCCACTTGGGCTTTTTCCTCTATTCTTTCATTCGAAGTTCTGAGTTCCGACCAGGACTTCTTTTTGAATCCAATTCTCGCATTGGAAATCCTTCATTCCTTTGGAAATTCGAGTTCCAGCTCGGGTTTTTCTTCTATTATTTTCAGTCGAAGTTCTGAGTTCCGACCAGGACTTCCTTTTGAATCCAATCCTCGCATTGAAAATCTGAGTTCCAGCTCGCGTTTTTCTTCTATTATTTTCAGTCGAAGTTCTGAGTTTCGACCAGGACTTCCTTTTGAATCCAATCCTCGCATTGGAAATCCTTCATCCGAGTTCCGGCTCGGGTTTTTCTTCTATTATTTTCAATCAAAGTTCTGAGTTCCGACCAGGACTTCCTTTTGAATCCAATCCTCGCATTGGAAATCCGAGTTCCAGCTCGGGTTTTTCTTCTATTATTTTCAGTCGAAGTTCTGAGTTCCGACCAGGACTTCCTTTTGAATCCAATCCTCGCATTGGAAATCCTTTATCTGAGTTCCAGCTCGGGTTTTTCTTCTATTATTTTCAGTCGAAGTTCTGAGTTCCGACCAGGACTTCCTTTTGAATCCAATCCTTGCATTGGAAATCCTTCATTCCTTTGGAAATTCGAGTTCCAGCTCGGATTTTTCTTCTATTATTTTCAGTCAAAGTTCTGAGTTCCGACCAGGACTTCCTTTTGAATCCAATCCTCGCATTAGAAATCCTTCATTCCTTTGGAAATCCGAGTTCCAGCTTAGGTTTTCCTTCTATTATTTTCAGTCGAAGTTCTGAGTTCCGACCAGGACTTCCTTTTGAATCCAATCCTCGCATTGAAAATCCTTCATTCCTTTGGAAATCCGAGTTCCAGCTCGAGTTTTTCTTCTATTATTTTCAGTCGAAGTTCTGAGTTCCGACCAGGACTTCCTTTTGAATCCAATCCTCGCATTGGAAATCCTTCATTCCTTTGGAAATTCGAGTTCCAGCTCGGGTTTTTCTTCTTTTATTTTCAGTCGAAGTTTTGCGTTCCGACCAGGACTTCCTTTTGAATCCAATCCTCGCATTGGAAATCCATCATTTCTTCTTCCTCTTCAGTTTAAGGGATAAACCTGATGCCTCCTGCTAACGAGGTATTTCTTTCCTTTCTTCCCAGTTCAGGATAAGGAGATAAATCCTGAAAACAGACCACACACAGTTAGGATGTGACAGTCCATTGAATTCAAAATCTTTCATCAAAATTTTACTTTCCTAGCTCATCTTATTTCTCAAAATTCTCAATCATATGTTGAGCTCATTTGGAAAATTCGGTTCTCGCGCCGGTAACCTTCTAAATTCAATGCTCTGATCAAATTCTTTCCTTTTACAAAAATTCAAGATCTGACTTAAATCTGATGTATTTTCAAAAGATCCAACATCTCACTGGTCATGTATTTCCAAAAGATCCAACTTTCGTTGGTCATGTATTTCTAAAAGATCCAGCTTTTACTGGTCATGTATTTCAAAAGTTTCAGCTTTTGCTAGTCATGTATTTCAAACGTTCCAGCTTTCGCTGGTCATGTATTTCAAACGTTCCAGCTGTTGCTGGTCATGTATTTCAAAGGTTCCAGCTTTTGCTGGTCATGTATTTCCCAAAATCAAAAGATTGCAACTCAAGGTCTCATCAAAATCTATATTGAGTGATTATTTCACAAAGAAATTTATGAAAAATTTGCCAATTTGCTAAAAGCATTAGTTGATTCTAAAAGTCTGACTACACAAAAAAGAATTTCCTTATATTACCTTTAATATTTCCTTCCAAAAGGTGAAACTTTTTGCGAAAAAGAGGTAAAATTCAAATCTTTTTCTGTTGATCAACCAAAAGGATGTAAAAAAAAATGTCCTCGATATGATCAATGAAAGAAATCTTCAATGATGTTGAAAAGTCAGAAGCAAATTGATATTGATCTTGGCTATGGCGCATGTTTTAAAATTACTTTCTGGCAATCAGGCAGTGGAAATATTCTGAGCTACAAAAGAATCCACTTAATCCATATCTTTTCATTCTAAAGTTGCAATCAAATATCCGCAAAAGGGATCTCTCAATTGTCGTCAAGATGAAGGTGAATTAAGCGAGTAGATGTGATCATCGCAAAATTTTTTCCTATTCTCTTGTGGTTTCTCTCTCTTCCTTCTCTATTCCTTTTCTAACCTCTATTCTCCTCCTTTCTGAAGGGAGAAAAATAAAAGGAAGAAAAGAAAGAGAGAAGAGGAAAAGAAAGAGAGAAAGAGAGAAGAGGAACTATTTTGCGCGGTCTCACTTGACCTTAATTTGAAAAAAAAAATATTTAGAAATTTAACTCGCCTCCGTTTTCAAAATGTTTGCGGGAAAATGGAGAGACGGGATTCGCTCGTCGGTATGAGGTTCGACCGTTCCTGGCGCCTTTACCAGGGGTAATCGAACCAATGATCGAATCTATGCCTTTTGCTTTGCCTAAATATTATCTAAGAATTTATTCTAAATCTAGATGCACAAAGAATCATGCTTGTGCAATGTAAGGATGTATGCTCTTTTTGAAAGATGTTTTGAAGATTTCCAAGTATCCTGAGATGAACTTGGTAATGGAGTGAAGAAATGTTTGAATCTTAACTTTAGAACTTGAGATAGATCAGAGAAGTTCTAAGTCTTTGAAGTAAATCAGAGTTGAAAGAATAAACCTTGACTTTGAGAGAAAAAGATTTGAAGATAAGAGATAAGGAAATGAGGCTTCAAAGTCAGAAATGGACTTTTGAAGTTTGAACTTGGACTTTGAAATGAATACTTGAAATGGAATTCGAACTTGAATTTTGAACTTTGGAACGGATCTGAGAAATCCAAATGGTATAGAAATGAATTTAAGAAATCCAAATATGATCTGTAAGTGGATTTAGATTTGAAATCTGAAAGTGAAATGGAATTGGTTTTGAAAGTTTGAAAATAGAATTTAATTTGAAATTGGGAATTTAAATCTGAAGTCTGGATCTTAAGATGGATTTGGATCTGAAATCTGAGATCCAAAGTAGAATTGGATTCTAGATCCTAGAATGGATTTGGATCTGAAGTCTGAGATCCAAAGTAGAAGTTGAATTCTGGATCCTAAAATGGATTTGGATCTGAAGTCTGAGATCCAAGATGAGATTGGATTCTGGATCCCAAAATGGAATTGGATCTGAAGTCTGAGATCCAACAGTGGAATTGGATTCTGGATCCTAAAATGGAATTGGATCTGAAGTCTGATATCCAAAGTAGAATTAGATTCTGGATCCTAGAATGGAGTGGATCTGAATTTGGATTTGGAATTTCCAAAATTGATTTGAGAATTGAATTTTGAGTATACAAAATGAATTTCAAAGTCAAATTGGACTTTGAATTTGAAGCTTGAATCTAGAATTTAGAAGATGAATCAAGAATTTCCAAGTTTAATTTGAACTTGGAAAATGAATTTTAGAAATTGAATCTTTGAATATACAAATGAATTTCAAAGTCAAATTAGACCTTGAATTTGAAGTTTAGAAGATGAATCAAGAATCTCAAAGTTAAATTGAACTTGGAGATTGGATTGGAGTTTTGAATGAATTTGGAATTTCAAAGTCAAATTTGATTTTTGAAATCTGATTTGAATCTGAATATAAAATGAATTTGAAATCTAAAAGTTAAATTGAACTTTGAGATTGAACATAGAATTTTGAAAAATGAAAGGATGAATCGGATTTGATAAGGATTGAAGATAGATTGAGGAAGATATTTACATTTACTTGGAGTTTTTGAAAAATGAATTTTTGAAAGTATGATGTAATTCTATCCTAAATGATGAATGAATTTGAAGAATTTGAAATTGGATTTTGAAAAGCTATTCCGTTCTTTAAATGAATTAAAACAAGATTGAAGATATAATACATCCTTGACTATGGTCATTGAATGTATTATATAATAATCTATATTTAAATTCAAGAGAAGAATAAAATACATTTGGTGCTTTTATAGAATTTAAAATGAAATTAACTCTCAATATACCCTGACTATGGCCATTGGTATATATTTTGAGTCAATTTTAAGTTAAATTCTAATAAAAGGAAAAAATATTTAAGGAAATATGATGAATTTTGAAAATGGATCCAGTGTTATTTCGTAAAAGATAAAAATCCTAAGTTTTGTCCACACCCTGACTATGGCCATTGATGTGGATCATCAATTTAGGATTGATTTACCTCTTACGAAGTGGTGCACGTGCCATTCGTGTTTCACTAATGTGAGATTTTGAGAAATAAAGACAAAAGCATGAAAACAAGTAATTCATGGTATTTTACAATGCTCATTCATTCTATCTAACACAAATAATGTAAATTCTCATTAAGATCTAATTATTACATTTATTTGAACTAAATCTGAAAATGTCAAGGCTTCCTAAATCAAAGAAGAAAGACAACAAACAACTATAAAAGAGATTGTGAATATCAAATGATAAAATGTTCATGCATATGTCTCAAATGTAATACATCATGCCGATGGGAAATCATATATCTGAGTGCATAAGGGATACTTTAAACTAAGCAGGAAATGAATGCTGGAATGCATGCTTAATATCCTAATTTAATGAGAGAATAGATATTATACGAATGTATATGCACATTAAACTAAAGAAAACCTAACTAAGAAGGCATAAACAATGATATTATGTGAAATGTTGGATCAAGACTATACCATTTGCAGCAAATCAAAGGCTGACTCTTGAATTAACATACCAACTGCCTCCTGTTTCATACAAACAGATGGATCCCAGTTTTATGGCAAAACTTTCACTAACCTTGTAGCTAGATGTAGACGAAGTGATAATTCAGGTGGAAGTGTAGAGATGAACTGAGAGGCTATGTTATTGACACAGGAAATTATAGCAGCAGTCGGGTTCTGGTACCACAACAATGCTTATTACTGTTGTAAGCACTATGAAGGTGCATTGCACTGTAAGGTGCTTAAGTGATGCAATGAGTGGGGTGCAATATGCAGAGAAGTGGCCCTGGTAAATGCATGGATACAAGGTGATAAGATGTGACAAAATGAAGCACAGTGTATGGTGTCATAAGGACTGGTGTTGTTGATATATTGTGGGGGTAAAGGTGTTGGCGCAGCGAGATGCTGCTGTGGCTTATGCTGATGCAGAGTGGCAGCATGAAAATAGTGGAGTGCAGTTAACAAGGAATATCATGAGGGCTAATTCGGCAACCACGGGATGCCATTGTTCCGCAGGCATATGTTGCGATGGACATGCAATAAAGATGTGAGTGTAACTATGTGGATGTGAAGTGAGAAACTGCCTTATTGTGAAATGGTGACAGGTAAAGGTGGCTTGCAACCTGGCTATTTTGAGACAACCATGTGCGACTGGTAGCTGTGAAGAACTGTGAAGACCTCAGCAAATGGAGGTTGCTATAAGGTCTTGCTATTGTCAAAAATACTAAGGTGAGATTACAGCAAACACAATCGTAACCTAAGAAGGTTATAGCAACTTGTTAAACATGAATAAAATTAATAATTTCCCCTTGATAGCATATGAATGAACAAACAATCTTACAGAACTCAAATTCTGATTCTAGAGTGGAAATATATATATATATATCTTTTTAATTTTCCCAACATACCTGGTAACTGCTCGTATCTATGCTAATTTCCATGCTAACTAGTCATACTACCTATGCATGCGGGTCATTGTGAAATTCTTCTCAAAGAAAAAAAAAAGAAAAGGTAACATGATGAAGCCTATCTGCAAAACTTAGAAGAAAAGGGATGCCTAAACATCAACATACAGGTACCATACCTTGGATTTTTATTGCAGAAATCAGATATGATTATTTTCGGTGGTAGCTGCTGATGATGGCTACGTACGCTCCTGTAAAAAGAAAAAAAAAATTATCAGATCTAGGTCTTGAAAGCTATAGGCATCGATCCGATCACAGGACCCTTGCTGGGTCCCTACAACTGGAATATCTTCTGCCCTTGATTAAAACTGGAATATGGTTCTTGTATTAAAACTCTCAGAATGCCGCCAGTTATCCATTTATCGATCCATGATATTGGTAACCTTCAATAATCGCTGGAAAGTCACAGCAACAAATAGGCCGAGTTTATTCAGATGATGTTAAACACTCCACTTGTTATATCCCAATCATTGAAACTATCGAACATACCGAAGAGAGAAAGAAATCTGAAGACATACAGACACCATGGAGTATTACAGTGGGTATTGTAAAACACAGAGACATTGCTGAACTTTCAAGTTTTTTTTTTATTTGCCAGGCACGCACTTCGAGCATATTGGATGACGACCATACAACTTCATTGACGTCAGGATCTTATGACATAGCTGCCCCTATTGATCTCTAAATTCATTTTCCACATGGTTAATTCTATATCTTCACTTCCTGTTTTTACATGTAAGTGATGATTTTCTCTTAGTAACCATCATGCAGAAGGGAATGGATGCCATTGGAGACTTGTCAAGAAAGTAAAATCCATTGATGGGTACCTCACAAGATAAAAATTACAGAAAGGAAGTAATAAGATTATACTAACTCAACTGTTTCAGTCAACTGAACTTAAGCAAATAAAAAAAAACTAGAAAGAAATTGGAATCTGCTGATAGGTTAATAACCGAAGATAGAATCATCACCTTAAAAGCTCGCATGATATAATTCTCATAGGAATCCTTATGGTTGAACAGTATATGTAAATTGAAAAGCTGGAAGTGTAGTGATGATTCAACCCATTTGAACAATATTTAAACTAAAATTTAGATAATAAAATGGCTGAAGATAAAGGCTGACGGGTGGCAGGATGGAAGAGCTGAAACAAATCGTGCTTAAAAAAAAAAGAAACATAAAAAAAAAAAACAATATAAAGAATGTATGTAAAAAAAAACAAAAAAAAAGAGAAAATAATACTGATTGAAGGCTATCAGACACGATGTAAGCCTACCAACGTATTTAAAATACACTAATTCAAAACAATATTAGAATATCCTGATTTTTGCTATGTCATGGTGGACCTAAATAGGAGAAGATCATGACCATTGATAAGTCCTGATTTCAAATTTTCCATTATTGAATTTGCCAACGAGGTAGGTGCATATTAACATAATCGGATTGACCTCCACTGCTCGACATATCCCAAACCCATCTCTGCTACTTTCATGCTTTCACGATAGAGTGAGACAGTGAAAGCCCATATGTGAAGCATGAGCATCACACGATATAGTTAAGCATCATAAGATCCAGCGCTATTCAGGAATGAACTTACCGATGTATAGACCCCCATCATCATTGATCCATTAACTTCTGAAGAAGACCTTAGTGCAGCCTTATCAAGGTAACAAAATGGCTTAAAACTGCTTTTGATAACATTGAATCGTTCCCCAGGGACGAATCATCAACAAAACCGCAAGGAGGAATGCAGGAAACATATGGAAGGACTGGACCCTCGAAGAGCATCGACTTCCAGGTAATAAAAGCAGAAGAATGAATGAAGAAATCTATAGTAAGTCGAGAAACAGAGGAGGTGAAATAATGGGACGAAATACTCAGAGCAGCCAAAATGCAGAAAACAAACACCATTCTACGTTGCCAGCGTTAACATCAAATGCTAGGGAGTAATGAACAATAGTAAAAAAAAAAAAATGAAACAAGGGATTAAATATCATGATAACAGTAAAAAAAATAAAATAAAAGAAGAAGATGGAAGGTGTTGGAACGCGAGCATTCCATTTGCTGTAGCATCGGGTGGATCGATCCTGCTATACGCAGGTCGATCTCACCATTGATGCATAAAATAGAAGGAAAAGAGATGAAGATAAGCTAGAATCGAAACAAAGGCAAAGTATACAATGATGTCTAAAAAAAAAAAATCAAAAGATGGAAAGAGGATTCTTACCTGATTTTTTTTTTTTTTTTTTTAGGGTATTCGACCTTCTTTGGAGTGGTTGCGAAGGAAATCAACTCGGAGGACCCTTCTCCAGATCCTTTTTTTTTGTTTGCAGAGGGATGCTTTAGAGCGAATGACACAAATGGAGGGGTTTCTTCCTCGATCCCCCAAAGAATGGCTTCATGGAAAATGGTAAAAGGATAGGAGAGATGGGGAGTCGATCAATGATGATCAGAGTAAAAACCAAAAGATCCCCCCAATGCATGGAATGGCCTCCTTTTTAAAGGTGAAAGAGAAAGCTCCAGAAGGGCTTTCGTTAGAGATGAAGGGTCCAGAAGGAAGGGAAGGCCTGTGAGGCCGTTGGTCAACGATGGTGTTGGGGCCATCTCTATGGAGCTTGCGGTGAGGGGAGTGCGGCTGAAGGGTCAGAGATGGGAAGATCGCATATGGGGGGAGTGGAAGCTTCGTGAAGGAGAGGGGCGATCAAGATTTCTGTTGCTGATGGGCGGCGATGGAGAGGGGGTTCGAAGATGGGTGGTTTTGAAGAGGAGAATGGTGAGGAAGAGAAGACGGCTGAGGGTTTCAGCCAGAGAGAGATAGGGGAAAACCCTTTTGGCCTCCGACCCCTTGCGAGAAAAACCCTAAAAAGCAATTTTGCAAACTCCCTCCACTTCGTTTTCAAGATTTTATAAAAAGGAAGTTTTTAATAAAATTTTGCTAAAAAGTGCTTCTTTATAAAACTCATTTTTTTTTTCTTTCTAAAAGGTATATATTATTATTTTATTTATTTTTTTCTTTTTTCTATTTTCTTATTATTTTTTTTTTTTCTGATTTTTTGGTCAATTTTGGAAATAAGAGTCTAAAACCTAAGCAGTAGGAGAGATGAAACTAATAATTTTTTTTTTGCATTTTTTAATAAAAATTTACAAAAGAGAAGTTTTTGAAAGTTTGGGTTTGATTTCTTCAGAAGATAGGTTCGGACCCAAGTTTTTGAGAAAATATTCGAGTTTTAAACCTCGAATTGAGGAATATAACATGATGGGTCCGAACGGATACCGGACGAAGTGTCTGAGCTTTTCAAAAGTTATTTTGGTAATTTTTTTAGAAATTGATTTAAAAATTGGACAACGAAGCTCAGATTTGGATCTTTTATCTGGATCCGGATCCAAAATTGAGTCAGATGTATAAAATGAATTTAATTTCAAAAAGATTTGAGAAATAAAATGGGATTTAGATTTAAAAGTGACTCAATTACCCAGAAAATGGGGTCAAAGGGCAAAAAGGGAATATTTACAACATTTTGAAAAATTTGGGTGTTCACAGATGCCCCTCTTTGCGACTAAGCTGGTTGGAAGTCGAGCTTAGTGGCAAAGAAACACTCCAAATTTTGAAAAATGCCCCGGTCAGCAGATTTGAACTGGGTGTGGAAGGATTTATTTTGAAAACATGGCTTTTCAGGCTTAAAACCTCATCCTGAATGACCTTGGGGAGACGAAATCCTCGACAATGATATGACTGACTAATAGAAATGAGGAAATCGTGATGGGACTTTTGGGCAGGGATCCCAAGATGGTGAAAGATCAGAATTTTGATCAAGTCTCATGGGTGAGACAAGATCTGCTTTTGGAATGACTCAGGTTTAGCCCTTAACCCGGATGGGACGAAGATATATTTCAAAATAACCTGAATGGGGAAAGGGATATATGATGACCTTGATGGGGCATTTTGAGAGAAATGCCTCGTGAGATGAAATTTTAAGCATGATCCTTTCCTGGAGGAATGTATAGAGAGTATGGATTTCCTTGTAGGAAAAAACCATGATGGGACGGGAGGATTACCTCGTTGAAACAAGACTCAGGTTTAACTCAAACCTGAAAAAGGAAAAATACCTCGAGGCACGAGATTCAGGCTTAAAACTTATCCTGAAAGGGACGACCATACAGAATCCTCGAACGATGAAGCCGTGATGGGACAACAAATGCATCGCAAAAGCGAGATTCAGGTTTTAACCCTTGTCGTGAGTGGGGGAGAATCGCACGAAGTTCTCAAATGAAGAAACCGTGGAAGGACTAGAAAGGATATCTAGTCGAAAATGAGACTCAGGTTTAACCCTAACCTGAACGGAAAGATACCTCGTGGAACGAGGCTCATGCTTAACCCTTAACCTGAAAGGGGCAACCATACGAAATCCTTGGATGAAGAAACCATGATGGGACCTTCGGAATTTGGACAAACAAATCCAAAAGGGGTTTGCGAGAAGAGAAAAATAAGAGATTCCCTAAAACTTGAAAAGGGGATGATTTGGGGCGTCTCATTGCTGAGACTAAATCAGCTTTCTAAAAACAGACGACCTCTCACAGAAGGTTTTTTGGGTTATACCTCGAGGAGCGAGGTAACAGGTTTAATCCTTAGCCTGAATGGATACAGCATCCTCGAGGAGCGAGGAAAACTGCGATGGGCCTCTAGAGTTTGCACAACAAGTTCAAGAGGGGTTTTTGCAAAAAGATGAAAATGGGGATCCCTAAAGCTTGAAAAGGGGTTGTTCTTGGGCGCCTCATTGCTGAGACTAAAGATAGCTTTTGTCAATAACAGACCTTTCGCAAAAAGTTCAGGTTTTACCCTTATCCTGAGCGGAAACTGCCTATGGTGGGACAGTGGGGAACACAGGGAAGTGTGTGAATCTGAGAGCGCCCAGATTAGACAAAAGGAAAGGACTTTTCAGTCCTAAGGAGGGATGACGTCAGGATATGTCAAAAACGAATATTAAGTTCTTTCTTCCTTTTGGGATAATGAGAGAATATTGCCAATAAGATGTCAAGAAAAATTGTAGTTGATCTAAAAATGATTGAATTATGGATGAAAATATCTCCTTTTTGTACCTAGAGTATTAGCTTCAATTGGGCTAACTCTGTAGAATCAAGAGTCAAATTCAAATTTGTTGCTGTTGAGTTTCTTCAAGGAAGATATCAATTTCCTTGATATGAAAAGAAGAGGAAATATTATTAGCTTCATAAAAGCATCTGAATGAGAAGGTATTGATAAAAGAATTTCACATAGATAAAGATGGTTCCTAGCAGTTTCGGGCAGTTTGATATCCTGGGCATTTCCCATGATGATCTTTTTGCACTCTTTTGAATCATGGGGCCTTCTTGGGTTTTTACATCATCCTTCATTTTGGAGATGTCTTGACCTTTTCTCTCTTTTTCAGGGGAAGGGTACGTCACAAACTCCTTCATCTCGGAGATGTTCCGATCCTTGTTTTTCTCAGGAGTTAGGCTTGATGATATAGGTTCATTGGTCGAAATTCTCTAGATGATAGCAGAAATCAAATATCTTTTAGGGTTTTTCGGTAGGTTCATCGCATCCGCTTTCATCTTGGCGGTGCTCTCAACGTTCCCTGGAAGGATCCGTCACAACTCCGTCATCTTGGAGATGTTTCAAATCTTCTTTGGCCCTGGGGGTCCACTCGCTTAATTCGCCTTCATCTTGACGACAATTGAGAGATCCCTTTTGCGGATATTTGATTTACAGCTCAAACGACTGGGGAGATATGGATTGGGTAGGTTCTTTTTTACTGCCTAGGATATTTCCACTGTCTTACTGCCAAAGAATGGTCTTTAAGAATGTGCCATAGCTATGATCAATATCCATTCGCTCATGGCTTTTCAACATCATCGAATTTTCCTTTGCCGGTCATATCGAATATTTTTCTTCATCCTCTTGGTTGACCAACAGAAAAAAGCTTGAGTTTTGTTCTTATTTCGCCAAAGTGTTGCTCTTTTGAAGATGATACTAAAGGTAGTTTGAGATAATTCTTTGTGTGATGAAAGTTTTGAGACCAACAAATGACTTTTTGATAGCAAATTGGCAATGTATTCTAGAAATCCTTGATGAAAGAAATTGCTTGATATCGAATCGACACGTCCGTGACAAAATTCTCCTCTCTTTTTCCCCAAAAAGAGAGACTCAGACTTAGCCCTTACCTGAACGGGAAGTTGAAAATACTCCTCTCTTCCCTGAAAGAGGAGGTGTTTGCAAAGCAGAACTTTCGAAGAGAAATTAAGTTTTCGTCAAAACTCCCTATCTCTAGGCTTCTCTTATGGAAAGGCGGCCGAAAAACAAAGTTGAGAAAGTATCACAGAGGAACGAGTCCATCACACTCTCCCTAGAAGAGGGTCCTCTGTGAAGGGGTTGGCCAAAGATAAGAAAAACAAAGGGCCACAAAAAGAAATGAGTTTCCGTCGAAGCTCTCCCTGAAAAGAGGGTTCTTTTGTGTAAAGTTGGTTGTTGTTTTGCAAACTGTTCGCGAAGAAAACGAGTCCCTTCAAACTCTCCCTGGAAGAAGGTTCTTCCGAACGAAAGATGGCTGCATGCGAAAGGAACGAGCTCCCTCGAACTCTCCCTGAAGAGGGTCCTTCGCAAGAGAAAAAGATTGATTTTTGATAAAATGATGACCTGAAGGTCGAAATTGAGAATTTAGAGCTTGAAATGATGATGTTTGGTTAGCACAAAGACTGAACCTGGATGGCTAACTGATCAGTCAGCCAAACAACGAGCACGAGCGCTAGATGCACTAGCATGAGCACTGGATTTCAAAAAGAATGCCCCAGTACGAGCGCTGGGTTTTCGAAAAGTGCACACCAGTACGAGCACTGGGTTTCGAAAATGCCCCAGTACGAGCGTCGGGCTTCGAAAGATGCATACCAGTACGAGCACTGGTTTTCGAAAATGCATACCAGTACGAGCACTGGTTTTTGAATGGAGAGTTGAAAACGAGACCGACATTCGAAGAAACTTAAGAATTTAAGCGAGAATGATTGTCGGTGCTTCAAGATTATCCCTTATCCTGAAGGGGAATTTCAAGGAGAACTCCGCTCCATAAGTGAGCATTAAATTGGCAAGGAGATTCAAGTCAGAATTTTGAGAAAATGAGGATGTACAAAAGCGAAAATCCAAGTCGGGACTCAGTTTTTCAAATATAAGAAATGGGTGAGAATTGAGCTTGAAAAACTCGAATTCTCAACACAACAATTTATCCAACACGAGCATTGGATTCAAAAGGAAGTTCAAGTCGGAACTTGAGACTTCAAAAATAAGAATATACAAAAAGGAAAATCCGAGTTGGAACCCGGTTTCTAAATGAGTGAGAATTGAGTTTGGAAAAACTCGAATTCTCAAAACAATGATTTGTCCAACACGAGCATTGGATTCAAAAGGAAGTTCAAGTCGGAACTTGAGACTTCAAAAATAAGAATATACAAAATGGAAAATCCGAGTCAGAACCCGGTTTTTAAACATAAGAAAATGAAATGAGAATTGAGTTTGAAAACTCGAATTCTCAAAACAACGATTTGTCCAACACGAGCATTGGATTCAAAAGGAAGTTCAAGTCAGAACTTGCGACTTCAAAAATAATAATATACAAAAAGGAAAATCCGAGTCGGAACCCGGTTTTTAAATATAAGAAAATGAATGAGAATTGAGTTTGAAAACTCGAATTCTCAAAACAACGATTTGTCCAACACGAGCATTGGATTCAAAAGGAAGTTCAAGTCAGAACTTGAGACTTCAAAAATAATAATATACAAAAAGGAAAATCCGAGTCGGAACCCAGTTTTTAAATATAAGAAAATGAATGAGAATTGAGTTTGAAAACTCGAATTCTCAAAACAACGATCTGTCCAACACGAGCATTGGATTCAAAAGGAAGTTCAAGTCGGAACTTGAGACTTTAAAAATAATAATATACAAAAAGGAAAATCTGAGTCGGAACCCGGTTTTTAAATATAAGAAAATGAATGAGAATTGAGTTTGAAAACTTGAATTCTCAAAACAACGATTTGTCCAACACGAGCATTGGATTCAAAAGGAAGTTCAAGTCGAAACTTGAGACTTCAAAAATAATAATATACAAAAAGGAAAATCTAAGTCGGAACCCGGTTTTTTTAAGAAAGATAATGATAAAATGGAAAAACGAAGTCCTGAGTCGGAACTCGGATGGGAAGGAAACGATTCCAAACCGGAAGTCGGCACTCGAAGGATTGACAAAAGCATTAATAGATTCCGACAACGAAGAGGATGGGAAATTTATTCAAGACTCTTGACCCAAGATGGCTTAGGATCCGAATCTATTTATGACATCTTCAGGATTTTTTCCTTGTCCTGGAGGAGTATAGAATAAAAATTTGAGATGAATTGAAGAATTTATGGGAAATAATTCAGGTTTATCCCTGAACCTGAAGAAGAATAAAATTTATAAAGATGGAGAAGAATTTATTGAAAATTTATTTTTGAAAAGGAATTTTCACGGGTAGCAGCGATGCTCCCATGAGGGGTATCACGATTATCCCTTATCCTGAAGGGGAACACCTCGGACAACGAGGGTTAGGTTTTTCCCTTAACCTGAGGGAAAAAATAAAAAGAATACCTCATTGAAAAGAGGCATCAGGTTTATCCCTTAACCTGAAGGGGTTTTTTTAAAGATAAAGGAATAAAACTTAATGAAATTTGACAAATTGATAAAATTGACAATAAATTGATAAAATTTGATTAGATAAAAATAAAAACTGAAATGAACGCAATTTAATAACGATAACCAAGTTATCAAAGAGTTGGTAAGATTTTTAGAAAAGGATTCATCTGATCCTGCCTGCATCATGATGAAGGAAGATAAGTATAGATCAAAATAAAATGCCCCAGTATCAGGGAGAAGAATGTGAGAAGGATATTGCTTTATTTGAAAAAACTTTTGAGGAATACAAAAGGCTATGATGAACAATTCAAGTGTAAAATCTTTTCAAATGTAAAGCATTAATAGGATCGGGCAGTTCCACTCCATCTGCGTTGATCAGACGATAGGAATTGCGAGGCAGCGCTTCCTTAACTACATAAGGGCCTTCCCAATTGGGTGATCACTTGCCCTTCGGCCGATGCTTGAGATGAGCTGTCGATTTGAGCACAAGATCATTGACTCGAAATCTTTTCTTAATGACCGATTTGGCATAGTGTCGAGCTATCCTTTGACGATAGGCTTGAGCGTGTTCCGCTGTCTTGAGCCTTTTCTCATCTAATAGATCAAGCTGTACCAACCTCTGGTGCTGATATTGATCAAGCGGAAGCTCGATGAGCAATGCAAACTTGAGTGCAGGCTTCTGAACGTGGAGAGGTAACACTACCTCAGTCCCATAAACGAGTTCTGAAGGAGTAGCATTGGTTGGAGTCCGAATGGTGGTTCGGTATGCCCACAGTGCATCGTGCATCTTCTCGTGCCAATCGCTGCCTGTCTCCACTGTTCTTTCCAGAATGCGGATCAAAATCTTGTTGGTGGCCTCAGCCTGGCCATTCCCTTGAGGATAGTAGGCGGCTGAGAAAAGGTGATGAATCCTGAACTTCGAGCAGAAAGTCTTCATCTTCTCATTCTTGAAATGGCTGCCATTATCTGACATAATATCATGCGGGACGCTGAAGCGGCAAAAAAGATTTTTATGGATAAACGAAACCACGTGTCGGCCTTCTACTGTTCGCAGAGTGACAACTTTGACCCATTTGGTGAAGTATTCCGTAGTCGCGAGGAAGTATCGGTGGCCATTAGAAGCCGAAGGAGCGATCAAACCAACTACGTCGAAGGCCCACATCGAAAAGGGCCAAGGAGAGACCACGGATTGCAAGTATGCTGCCGGCGCATGAATGGAAGGTGCGTGCATTTGACACTTGACGCACTTCCTTACAAATTGATGGCAATCCTGCTGCATGGTTTTCCAATAATATCCCGCCCGAGTTATCTGTTTGACGAGTGTTTGGTAGCCGACGTGGCCACCACAAATTCCCTCGTGGGCCTCTCGGACAACTTCCATGGCTTCATCTTTATCTAAGCATCTAGCGTACTCAGAACTGAATCCGCGACGATAAAGAGTATCGGCCAGGAGGAAATAACGGGCTGACATGCGGTGAACCACGTGTTGCTCTTTTCTTGGCATTTCCGCTGGGAATTTACCAGTTTCGATGAAGTTCTTGATGTCTTGGTACCAAGGCTTCTCTTTCTGAGTGGCTTGGTTTGCTTGTTCAGCTGGAATGTAGGCAAGTTGATCAAGTCTGCCGATTTCGAATGAACGACAGGATTTACTGTCTTTAAAAGACAGGATGGAGCCTAAACAGGCTAAGCCATCTGCTATATGATTGTATTCCCTCTTGACATGATTGAGCTGAAACTCTTCAAAGTTGCCTATGAGAGCTAAGGCAATCTTTTGATAAGGGATCAACTTTGAATCCTTGACTTGCCATTCAGCATTAACTTGACTGACAACAAGTAATGAATCGTCGAATGCGTGTACTCTCTTGACACCAAAGTCTTGCAAAATCTTGAGGCCTTGTATTAGAGCTTCATACTCGGCCATATTATGAGTACATTGGAAGTCGAGTTTGAGGGAATAAGGGATCATCTCATTTTCAGGAGTGATCAGCAAGATCCCAATTCCTACACCAGACATATTTCGGGCTCCATCAAAGAATAGAGTCCAAATCGGGGATTCTTGAATACTGCAAATGTGTTCCTCAGGGAAATCATCTTCCGCTTTGATCTCTTCTGTCAACGGAAAATCTGCCAACTGATCTGCGATGGATTGACCTTTGACTGACTTCTGGGAAACATAGTCCAAATCCATCTGCATTAGTAGAACTTGCCATTTTGCAATCCGTCCAGTAAGGAAAGGTTGCTCAAGGATGTACTTGAGAGGGTTAAGTTTTGACAGAATTTTGATCTCTGAGGCCATCAGATAATGTCTCAGCTTCTGACACATCCACACTAAGGCTAGACATGTCTTTTTCATCTGAGAATATCTCTTCTCATAATCGATGAAAGTCTTGCTGATGTAGTAGATGGCGTGCTCTATTCGACTGCCTCCCTTGTACTGTGCAAGAAATCCGCCACAAGCATTGTGGTTGACAGAAATATATAAGAGAAGCGGCTTACCAAGTTCTGGTAACTTCAGAACTGGTGGATTGAGAAGATACTGCTTGATGTGCTCAAACGAGAGCTGACATTCTAGTCCCCACTAAAACTTCACTTCTTTTCTCAGCAAGTGATTGAAGGGCTCGCATCTCATGGCTAAATTGGAGATAAAGCGACGGATAGACTGAATGCGACCCTGAAGGCTTCACAGCTCTTTAAGATTAGTGGGAGGCGACATATCAATGATCGCCTTTGCCTTGGCAGGATCTACTTCTATGCCTTTCTTGCTGATCATGTAGCCCAGCAACTTGCCTGACTCCACTCCGAAGACACATTTCTGTGGATTGAGTCTCAGCTTGTAGAGAATAAGTCTTTCGAAGACTTGGCCGAGAGCATCCAGATGATCTTCTCCCTCTTTTGATTTGACCAGGATGTCATCCTGTTATCATCGCAAAATTTTTAACTTTTGCGAGTCAAACTGACCTTTGAAAAAAAATTTGAAAATAACTCGCCTCTGTTTTAAAATGCGGGAAAATTCCGTAGAATGGAACTCGCCTGTAGGTACGAGGTTCGACCGTTCCTGCCACCTTTAATAGGGGTAATCGAACCAAGGATCAATCTTATACTCTGCTCTATTCAACTTGTCTAAATCATACTCTAATTTCTAAATGCACATAGAATCAGGCATGTGCTATGAATTTCTAAAAATGCATATTTGAAAACATGATGTTTGCTATGAATATTGAAAATAATTGGAAAATAAACTCTTTGAAAATCATGAATCAAGGTTGAGATACTGTATTTAAGAAAGTGAAAATCAATTTCTGAAGAATCTAGAGGTTTTGTGAAAATCGATTTTGAGAAATGTGAAATAACTTTGAAAAACTTGATTTCTTTGAATTCAAACTTTGAAATTGAATATATAACTTGGAAAATCGAATTTGGAACTTGGGAAATACTTGAAATATCATTGGCAAATCCATATTTTGAGAAAATCGATTTTTGAATAAGATTTAGAGAATTTTGAGAAAATGATTTCTCTGAATTGAAATTTGAATTGGAATTGGTAAATGCATGAAATGAATGAATATGGATTTGAGGAATTGAGAAATACTTTTTGTATTTTTGAGAAATGCAGTGCATTTTGAAGTTAGCCTAAGAGTGTAGGCTGAATGTGGCTAATGTGAAGATCATAAATCTGAGTATCATTCGTATTCTAACTATGGCCATAAATACAAATTCCACCAAGTTTATAAACTTCATAAAAGCTAGTGTATGTGTCATTCGTGTAGACCATAGTGAGTTCGAATATGCATGAATCATCATCCATCACACATTAACATTATTAAGAAGAAAATAAACTATATGCAATGCAGCCTAAGCTAAGCAGGAAATGTAAATTCTTATTCCAAAGCTTAATTATAAATTACATCACTATTGAAATTTAAATACATGAAAAATAAAGTCTTCAATGTACCTGCAAAACTAGAAAACTTTGTTAGTGATGATATGTTGGCTTTTCTAGATTTATCCAGCAATATCAGGAAATTGTTGGATTTTGCTAGATATAAGCATTTTTGCCATGATTCTCTTAAATCAAAATGATAAAGTATGAAATAAAGTTGAATAAATAAGGAAGATAAGATATGAAATTTCGAAATTGGGGTCAAACTGACCAAAATACCCCTAATAACAAGACTATGGCCTTGAAATTAGGGTTTTCAGAAAGATATTTGGTAAATGCAAGTTTTGAAATACGAATAAAGATAAATCAAACTAAATATGATGTGACATGATTAAAAATATGAAAATTAGGGTTAGGGATTTCGAAATTTAGGTCAAATGACCAAATTGCCCCTGATAGCAAGACTATGGCCTTGAAATGAGGGTTTTTAGAAAATATTTTGGTAAAACTTAGGTTTTATGCACTAAATGAAATCAAATGAACATCAAATTTAACCTAAAGTATCCTAATAGGATTATGAATATGATTAAACCCTAAAAATATATGCTTATGCACGAAAATCCAAGAATATCACAAATTTTGTGATTTTTGCAGTGTTTTGGAATTCTTCGGGTACCCTATTTTGCAATTTGCTTAATTCAGCCATCAATCAGATTCCAAAATTCATAAAATTTGGTACCTGCACTTATTATAACCCTAATATCAAATTAGAATTATAAAAATATTTTTTTGGCATTAAATTAATCCGAAAATAGCATCAAACCCTAAAAATATGCTATTTTTGACCTAGCTCACCAACCAGTTTCAGTCCAAGACCCAAATCAGGGGTCAAACCTCCATGAACATTTATGAAATTTTACAGAGAACAAATAGACAAGAAAAAAGAACTTTTCCTTTTTACAGATCTGAAAAAGCTTTTAAAATCAGGGAGATCCCTATCCGACAATCCGGACTCGAATATATTGATTTTAACTTTGGTCTTAACTGATACTTTCAATTGAAACTTCCGGGATAAATAGCAGTGCTCATTTAAAATATCTGAGATTTTAACAGTGAATAGTTGACAAAAAAATAATAATACTCACTTTTTACAGATCATGAATCAGAGATGTAGTTTGGGATTTATAAACAAGACAAGTCTGATTAGGGTTTTGGAAAACCCTAACGAGTTTTAAATTAAAAATCAGAGTCTCTGACAAAGGAAAAATACTAAACAGTAATACAAAATTCTGAAACTTTTACAGTAGATAGATCTAATCAATATGAATCCATGGCACTTTACATATTTAAAATCGGATATAAGACATGAAAAATATCATCACAGCAAGTTACCTTCTTGATTTTAACAACGATTTTAAAGTTTTAAAAACCCGATTTGATTTCTGATTTTTCTGACAGAGTTCCCGAATTTTAAAATCTCTGATTTTTTTACAGTAGTTCATTTACATATGCATGTATCCCATATAAAAAAATCAGCAATTAACAGTGAATATTTCAATCCGAAACAGCATGCTTTTTTCTGTACTAAACTAAAAAACACACAGAAATCTAAGAAACTTGAGAAAATATGCATTAACTAATGAAAAACAATAAAATAAACCATAAAACAGTAAATAAAAATTATTTCTATGCTATAGAACGTAAAACAAACATGAATAAGCAAAGAAATAAATAAAATACAGGGAATCCATGGCTGGAATTTGCTTTCACCTTTAAAATCATGGATTTAACCCATTTAACGGGTAAATCTCACGTTTCGTCGGTTAAGAACATGAAAAACGTACCTCTCATCGATTCTAATGGATTAGAATCCTTGAAATCACCCTCAAACTGAGTTAGATCATCTTCTTGGGTCGATTTTGGGGTTCTTGGATGAAATCCATGGTTAAATCCATGAATACAAGAGTTTCCATGGTGAAATCTATTGAAAAATCATAAAAAACTAATAAAATAATAATAAAATAATATTAAATAAACTCACCTTGGGGCTGCAGCTGCAATGGAGAAAGGTAGAGGTGCTGGAGAGGAGAGAGAGGCCACGAAAATTTGAGAGAAAAAGAGCCCCTTTAGGTCCCCTATTTATAGGTTTTCAAAACCTCCTTAATTAGGGTTAATTAAGGAGTTTTATTTTTTTAGAACTCTTTCTAATAAATCCGATAAAGGGGGCAACGATTTTTTGGAGAATTATAGCCTAGGTGGGACTCTAATTAATCCCTAATTAGCCCCTAACTAAACCTAGAAAACCCACAAATGTGATGCCACCTGGCATCTTCCAAATTTGGTTTTTTTAAAAAACTTTAAAAACCTTTAAAAACACTAGTTTTAAAAACTAAACTTCAAAATGGGTTTTCAAAATGATATTAACTCTTCTAAACCCTTAACACTAACCAAGACACTGACTAACCCTAGTCGAGCCCTGACTTACTCGAATATGGCGCCACCCCGAGTGGGCCCTACTTGAGTTTTTCAAAAAGCGATTTTAAAACTTGAAATTGAAGGAGTTTTCAAAAGGATTTTCAAAAGCAATCTTAAAATTAGAATTTTTGAAATAGCATAGGGTTTTAACCAAGTCATAACTCCTCTGGATATGGTGCCAACTGAGTGGGCCCACATCGAGTTTTGAAGAATTTTGAAATAAACACTGAAAATGGTTTTGAAAAGGGGTTAAAATCAGTATTTGAAATTCAAGATCTTTGAAAATAGGGTATCAAGTGAACTGAAACTCCGAGTTAGAGTCCTGAACTCTTAGGATTCTGAGATTTTAGATTTTAGAATTCAAATGGAAGAGTTTTCGAAAGATTTTATCAAAAACTGACGAAATAAGTCAAGAAAACACAGTCAGGGGTAGACTCCTAACTTGACCGACCTCTAAAATCGAGTCCTGAATTAACTGGACTCTGTAAAATGACCTAAATTTTAAAAACAAAAAAAATGAAATAAAAACAGACTTCAAAACAGACTCCTGACTAGACTAGGACTCTGGGACAAAGTTCTGATCGGACTGAAACTCTAGATTTTTTTGGTATTTTCTGAAAAACAAATGAAAGAACTTGTCAAAACAGTGAAAACAATAACGAATACTGGAATAAAATAGAGTTCTGATTCAACTGAGACTCTGAGGACAGAGTCCTGATTGAACTAGGACTCTCAGATGTTTGGATTTTCTTGAGAAAACAAATGGGAGGATTTTAAAAAACAGTTAAAGGAGGATAAAATTGAAGTTTTGGTTCAGAGTCCTGATCTGATTAGGACTCTGAGAAAGAGTCCTGATTAGATCAGAACTCTAAGAATTTTGGTTTTCTGATGAACAAATGATGAAATTTGGGCAAAGCTTTTTGAAAACTAGTGAAAATGAAGTGAGAAAATCAATTTTGGATAGAGTCCTACTTCGATCAGGACTCTGGGGTAGAGTCCTGATTTGATCAGGACTCTGAGATAAAACCTCAGAATTTTGAAAGTCTTTGATAAAAGTGTAATAGTTTTGATAGATTGAAAGATTTGTGAAAGATTCTCTCAAAATTGAAATCATGATTAGAGTCCTGATCCAACTAGGACTCTCTAACAGTCTTGTTTTGACTAAACTCTGAGTTTCTAACTCTTTTTGAAAGATTTGATTGAAAATGGATAAAAATAGTTGTAAAAGATTAGAGTCCCAATCCAATTGAAACTCTGAAGAAGAGTCCTGATCCGACTGGACTCTTGAAGAAGAATCCTGATCCAACTAGGACTCTGAGATTTTGGCCAAAACAGAAGATTTTAAAAGGTTTTCTTCAAAGACAGGTAAAAAGGTAGTGAAAAGTAGAGTTTTGATTCGACTAAGACTCTGGAAAAAGAGTACTGATCCAATTAGGACTCTAAGATTTTTGATAAGTGAAGGAATCCAGAAGTGACACCACCTAAATGGGCCTCATCTGAGAATTGAAATCAATTGAAATTGAGTTTGAAATGAATCCAGATCCTTTTCTAAGAAAGTATTTAAAAATATAAGGTCCCGGGGGTTGGAAAATGACAGAATATTGAATAAAAACCCAGGTTTTTAAAATTGTTTTTGAAAGAAAAGTTTTAAAAACCCGAATCTGGATTGAATATTTTAAAAACAGGAGTGCTGGATCTCGAAAATGGGATGGGATGACATGCAATGCTATGCAATGCAATGAAATGGTATGCCGAATGCATGCAATGATATGCAATGACACATGAAATGTAAGTACTGGATGAGGGTGAAAATTTGGGGTGTTTACAGATGCCCCTCTTTGCTACTAAGCCGGTTGTAAGCCGAGCTTAGTGGCAAAGAAAATACACCAAATTTGGATTATAAAAATGCCCCAGTTAGATAAATCTGACTGGGTATGAAAGAATTAATTCAAATGATGATGGTAGATATGAAATGGAGAATAAGGAGAAAATTTTACTTCAAAAAGAAGTGAGATTCAGGTTTTGCCCTTAACCTGGATGGGACAGAAAATACCTCGTGTAGAAACGAAGCTCAGGTTTGACCCTTAACCTGACCGGGAAATGAAATACCTCATCAAAGTGAAGCTCAGGTTTAACCCTTAACCTGATCGGGCGGAAAATGAAATACCTCATCAAAGGAGGCCCAGGTTTGTACCCTTATCCTGATTGGGCAGAAAATGAAATACCTCATCAAAGGAGGCTCAGGTTTATACCCTTGACCTGATTGGGCAGAAAATGAAATACCTCATCAAAGGAGGCCCAGGTTTGTACCCTTATCCTGATTGGGCAGAAAATGAAATACCTCATCAAAGGAGGCTCAGGTTTATACCCTTAACCTTATTGGGCAGAAAATGAAATACCTCATCAAAGGAGGCTCAGGTTTATACCCTTAACCTGATTGGGCAGAAAATGGAATACCTCATCAAAGGAGGCCCAGGTTTGTACCCTTAACCTGATTGGGCAGAAAATGGAATACCTCATCAAAGGAGGCCCAGGTTTATACCCTTAACCTGATTGGGCAGAAAATGGAATACCTCATAAAAGGAGGCCCAGGTTTATACCCTTAACCTGATTGGGCAGAAAATGGACGGAATCCTCGAAAGAAGAGACCGTGATGAAACCTCCAGATTTCCGCACAATGAATCTGATAGGGGTTTTGCAAAAGGAAGGAAATTGGGGTCCCTAAAGTTTGAAAAGGGATTGATTTTGGGCGCCTCATTGCTGAGACTAATTAACTTTTGAAATTGCCTTTTGCTGAAATTGGTGGCTTAACCTCAAGCCGAAATTGGACTGTCTATGGTGGGACAGTGGGGACACAGGGAAGTGTGCGAATCTGAGAGCCCGTGCGCTCAGATTATACCAAAGAAGGGAAGGAATCTTGAAAACTCCCGTTATCAAGTCCTAAAAAGGGATGACAACTGATGTCAGGATGTACCAAAGATGAACCTCAAGCTCTCGCTTCATGCCAGGATAGCTAGAAAATATTGTCAAAATGTTGAAAATTGTTGTTGATTCAAAATAATTGAAAATGATGCACATTGTTTTGAAAGTATTTCCTCTTTTCTACCTGAAGTATTACCTCCGAATGGGCTTAACTTTGTAGAATCAGAATTCAAATTCAAATTGCTTGTGATTGACTTTCTTTCAAGGAAGCTATCAATTTCCTTGATATGGCGGGAAAGAAAGTATTTTTAATATTGCGAGAGCTATTAGTGAAAGAATATTGATAAAAGAATTTCACAAAATTAAAGAAGATTCTTGATAGATTCGGCAGTCCGATATCCTGGGATTCTTTTCTCATGATGATCTTTCTGCACTCTCTTTTTAACAGATTGGAGCTCTCTTGGATTTTTTTGGGAATTACATCATCCTTTATTTTGGAGATGTCCTGACTTTTCTCTCTTTTTGGGAAGGGTACGTCACAAACTCCTTCATCTCAGAGATGTTCCGATCCTTCTTTTCTCTCAGGGATTATCTTGACGATTATTGGCTCATTGGTTGGAAATCTCTTGATGATAGCTGGAATTAAATATCTTTTAGGGTTTGTCGGTAGGCTCATCACACTCGCCTTCATCTCGACGGTGATCTGAACTTTCCCTGGAAGGATCCGTCACAAACTCCGTCATCTTGGAGATGATCCTAATCTTCTTTGGCCCCGAGGGTCGACTCGCTTAATTCGCCTTCATCTTGACGACAATTGAGAGATCTCTTTTGCAGATATTTAATTGCAGCTTAGGTGATTGAGGAGATATGGAGATTGAGTGGATTTTTCTTTATCACCCAGGATATTTCGGCTGCTTTATTCTTCAAGAATGATCTTTAAAAATGTGCCATTGACTGCGATCAATATCAATCACTTATGGCTTTGCAACAACATTGAGTTTTCTTTACTGGCCATATCGCGGATTTATTCTTCATCCGTTTGGTTGGCCAATAGAAAGATTTTGAACTTTGAATCCTTTTTCGTGAAAGCATTGCCCTTTCGGAAGTAATAGTGGAGGTATTCTGAAGTAATAATTTTGTGCAATAAAGATTTTTGAAATCAACAAATATTTAATGACAAATTGGCAAAATTTTCTTGAAATCCTTTTGTGAAAGCGAGCATTTGAAGCACAACGCAACACATCCATGACAAAAATTCTCTTCTCTTTTCCCCAAAGGAGAAGATTCAGAAATTAGAATTGGGAATTACTTCTCTCTTCCTTGAAGAGGAGGTGTTTGCAAAACAAACTTTCGAAGAGAAATTAAGCTTTCGTCAAAACTTCCTAACATTAGGCTTCTCTTATGGAAAGGGGGCCGGAATTGGTGAGGTTGGTAAATTGGTCATGAAGGAACGAGTTCATCACACTCTCCCTGAAAAGAGGGTCCTTCATGATGAAATGGCCTAGTCTGAAATTATGGGGCCACAAGGAAAGTAAGTCTCCGTCGAGTCTCTCCCTATAAAAAGGGTTCCTTGTGTGAAATTTGGAATTTTGTTTTGCAAACGGTTCACAAAGACATGAGTCCCTTCAAACTCTCCCTGAAAAGGGGCTAAGTGAACGAATTGGATAGCATGCGAAAAGAGCGAGCTCCGTCGAACTCTCCCTATAAAAAGGGTCTCTCTCAAGAGAAAATAATTGAAATTGGGTATTGGGTGACTCAAAAGGGTCAAATTTTGGAAATTGGAATTTTGAAATTTGATATTTGAAATTGGAAATTGGAAATTGGAAATTGGAAATTGATAAGAAATTTGGAAATTGATAATTGAAAATTGGAAATTGATTGACCCGAAGGTCGAAATTGTGAATTGGTTTACTGAGAATGACATGGGTTCTATAGGGATTCAGCCTAAGAACGACATTGGTTCAATTGAGAACGACATTGGTTCGATTGAGAACGACATTGGTTTAATTAAGAACATTGGTTCACTGGGAACAACATGGGTTCAATAGGGATTCAGCCTAAGAACGACATTGGTTCAATTGAGAACGACATTGGTCCCGCAGGGGTTCGACCTACGAACTATCAATTCCATAGGAATTCAACCTAAGGATCATAGCTTAAGAAGGAATAATTCCAACTTGTGAGCTTTGAATGGACCAGGTGCTAAACTGGGTTTTTGATGGAAGATTCGAATCGGAATTCAATTCTTGAAGGAAAACTAGATGAATTGGATTTTGAAAGACAATTCGAGTCGGAACTCGGATCTTCTAGACCAACTCGCAGGATAGTTTGAGTAGAAGTTCAAACTTGTAAAGGAAAGCTAAGCGAATTGGATTTGAAAGAAAATTCGAGTCGGAACTCTGATTTTCTAGACCAGTTCTGAATTGGATTTGGAAGAAGATTCGAATCGGAACTCGACTCTTCTATACCAATTCTAGAATCTAGAGGAAAGAAAATTATACGAATTGGATTTGTAAGAAAATTCAAGTCAGAACTTGGATTTTCTAGAGCAATTCTGAATTGGATTTGGAAGAAGATTCGAATCGGAACTCGACTCTTCTAGACCAATTCTAGAATCTAGAGGAAAGAAAAATATACAAATTGGATTTGTAAGAAAATTCAAGTCGGAACTTGGATTTTCTAGACCAATTCTGAATTGAATTTGGAAGAAGATTCGAATCGGAACTCGACTCTTCTAGACCAATTCTAGAATCTAGAGAAAAGAAAATTATACGAATTGGATTTGTAAAAAAATTCAAGTCGGAACTTGGATTTTCTAGACCAATTCTGAATTGGATTTGGAAGAAGATTCAAATCGGAACTCGACTCTTCTAGACCAATTCTAGAATCTAGAGGAAAGAAAATTATACGAATTGGATTTGTAAGAAAATTCAAGTCGGAACTTGGATTTTCTAGACCAATTCTGAATTGGATTTGGAAGAAGATTCGAATCGGAACTCGACTCCTCTAGACCAATTCAAGACATTTAAAGGAAAGAAAAGTTGATAAGTATAAAGATGACATTTGGATCTAGTTCAACTAGCACGAGCATCAGATTTTGGAAGAGTACCAGTACGAGCACTGGATTTTGAAAGATTACCAGTACGAGCACTGGATTTTAAATGGTTACCAGTACGAGCATTGGGTTTTAAATGATTACCAGTACGAGTACTGGGTTTTGAAAGTTTACCAGCACGAACACTGGATTTTGAAAGTTTACCAGCACGAACATTGGATTTTTGAAAAATTACCAGCACGAACACTGGATTCTGAAGAATTACTAATGGATTTTGATGGAAAATTTTCAGTCTTCACCCTTACGACAACTTGGGCGACTGTCGGGGCCTCAGGATTTATCCCTTATCTTGAATGGGGAGTTCAATGCAAATTGATGTAGATGAATGCAGATGAATACGAATGAATGCATGCAAATGCAAATGAATGTAGATGGGTGCACATGTGTGCAAAATGAGAGATTTGTTTGATCCTGCCTGCATACAGAAAGTTTTGAAGCCAATTTTCAAAATAATGCCCCAGTATAACTGGGGAGTGAGAGTTTGGATGAAAGGATAAGTAGTTGATATTTGATGAGAATTCTCTGAGGATAACGAGGTAAAAACTGACAATGAGCTTCTTGGTTGATCAGAGAGGCACTTTGAAAAAGGTTACCCCTTATAAGAAGACATTTAAACATTTGCAAATGAGGAATATAAAAGATGATGCCAGGCCATAAGAAAGATTGACAAATTTATTAATACATTAAAGAAGGAAATAACAAATTGATAGAAGAACTGGGACTACATTGTTCCTTCAAAATGACAAAATGATGAAAGTGACATAGTCTCGACATTGTCAATTTTTAGAAAACTTGCTCAGGATGGTCGACTGGTATCTTCCTCATCTTCAATAAGGATATTCTTGTCAATGCAATCTTGAATGATATTCTTCAGGACGAAACAATTCTCAGTGTCATGTCCCACTGCCCGATGAAATTTGCAAAATTTTCCTTTGAATTTGCCCATGATTGTTGCGAGATCAGCTGCTTTAGGTAAATGGATCATATCTTTTGCGAGCATGTATTCCAAAACACTCTCTAGTGTCTGGTCCAAAGGGGTGAACTTTTGATCCGTACTCCAATCCTTGCGCTTTGGCTTTTCTTGATCTTTCTCTTTATGCTGAGAACTAGATTGAAGAGGCCTATCATTGTTGGAGAACTTTCCTTTTTGGCCCTTGGATCCCTCTGAATAGTGATCATGATTCTTCTTATTGCTTTTGCTATCATTGGCAGAAAGAGTGAAGTGAGCCTTCGGAGATCTTACTATATCTTTCGCGAGCATGTATTCCAAAAAACTTTCAAATATTTGATCCAAAGGGGCCATCTTGCGGTCCTGATTTCGATCATCATGTTGTACCTCTTGCCGAGTGCTTGATTTCTGCTGAGACTTGGCAAAGACAGTCGATTGGTATTCTTTCTCACCCTTAACAAAGAAATTCTTGTCGATATAATCTTGGACAATATTCTTAAAGACGAAACAATGTTCAATATCGTGCCTCGTTATTTGGTAGAATTTGCAGAAGCGGTCTTTCCATTTCCCTAGGGCGACCAGAAGATTAGCAATTCTTGGAAGCTTAACCATTCCTTTGCTCAGCATGTATTCAAGGACCTCTTCGAGAGGCTGATCTAGAGGAGTGAATTCGCGATCGTAACCCCAACTGTCATGCTTTTTCTTCTCTTTCTGTTGACTCAATTTTTCACTCTGCTTTAAAGATTTCTCTTTTTGACTTGTATGATTGCTTTTGTTATTTTTGCAATCACTGCGATTGGCATCAACGAAGAAGATGAGTTTTGTCTTCTTTTCTGAATCTTGATTATTCCTGACGGAGGTGATGCCATTATGGAAATCTTTGTTCCTGAAGACCTTCTTTCCCTTGTCATGAGCTTGCAAATCTTTAATCATCTTGGCCATTTTCTTCAGCTGTATTTGGACTGGATCATCCATTGCTTGATCTTTCAATTTATAGGTTGTTCCTTGTCTATGAGAGGATCTTTGAAGTGCTTGCCAGACTTCATACTCTTCATCAGTGCCAACTACTGATTCTGATTCATCAGATGTATCCTCGTGTTGGATATGTTTCTTGGATAGTTTTAAAACTTTCTTGGCTGACCGGCCTTTTGCCCTCTGCTTGACCCGAATCTTTTCTATACTAGCTTCAACTTGTTCTGTCGACATTTTGGTCATCATCTCTTTGAACATAGCATATATCTGGGGATCAACATCATCCTTTGCTTGCTGACCCTGACTTCTAGCTGATCGAGGTGAGTCCATTTCCTCTTCTGAAGCGATCGAGTATGCCACACCTTCGATTGATGAGGTTTTCTTTCCGGATCTTGTATAAACCATCGAGTATCACAAATGTTCTCCTGAATGTTGTTGTTGCTCTCTGCAAGGTAGAACTGATGATTAGGCTTTTGAAGGAAGTTTGGTTGGAGAAGAATATTTGTTGAGAATTTTGGTAGACAATTGAAATAATATCCCATTACTAGGGATTGAGTCGTCGCTGGAGTTTACGGCAATTGCGCTGCTATTCTTTGCAAAATAAACAACTGAGAATATGCCTTGTTACCTAGGCGAGGTCGTCAAACCAAAGTGAAATGAAGATTAAAGGAACTTTATTGAAAATATAATTTTAATAACACACTTGACAGAGGGGAGGGGGACAGACAATTTTCCACCACTCCGGATAATCAGAAGACACACGAGGGCCAGGAAAAATAGTAAGATTGACAAAGGAATCCCAACCATGTCTGGCAGAATGGTACGCTCCGGACCACTGATCTGATGCGAGGTCGAATTCTGGCAGAACTCTTGCTAGTGGACGAATCTCTACGCGCTTCTGCCTCTGAGAGAACTGCCTGACACACTGCTCTGGATGATAGTATGCGCAGAAGAAGGGGCTAAGTAGCCTGAACCGCTTGCCATAAGCGTAAGTATATCTGGGAGGTGATTCCTGACGATCAAAGTAGTCCCATACGACTTCTTCCTCCTGAAGGTTGTCGATCAAAAATCGGTATCGCGCAACTGGCAAAAGCTTTTTTTCATTGTATCTGAATGAACTGGCTCGGACTGGCACATGCCGGAGGAACCAAGACTGCAAGGCATAGGTGCACCCTTCGACTAGAATTGATTCTCCGAGTGCGAAACGAGTCAACCCTCGGTATAGAAAGGCGAGTGCGGCCATGGCTATCGAGAGGCGGCTGGTCTGTCGACTTCCCCACCTCCTTAGAAGCTGAACTATTCTGATATCCATATAATTCCGTCCATCGGGAAAGAAAGCCAATCCCACCGTGCACAGAACCATCGCATGCTGAATTCTTTCTCGAGCTGTCCTGGACAACGAGCTGACTTTTACGAATATCCCATACAGTTTGTAGATTTCGAGCAGGTCCGCATATTCGTTTCCATCCTCCTCTATCAATGGCCAAGACTTGCGTCCTGTCATGCAAGCTAAAGCGTCTCTGGGATCCAGACCTTTGACATTGATCAAAAACTGTTTCTCCAATGGATCTCCAGGCTGACCGGCTGGCTCGGGCAATCCCATAATTTCTGAAAATTCATCCATCAGTATTGTCATCTCGCCCCACGGGAACCAGAAGGTAGAAGTGCTCGGATTCCACCGTTTTGCTAGTGCATGGATCAAGTTGTCGTTGACTGTCTGCTTTTCCACTGCGGACGCCAGTTCTAACCCACAATCGTCCAAGTGGTCCGGAAACATACGAGAGAAATTCTTGAACCATAAATAGTACCACCGGGGAAAGAAGGATCCGGTGCTGAGGACTCGATGCTCGGGAAGACTTTGTCGCACCTCGTAGGAGATGTGACCCTCAGGGAAGACTGAATCAAGCTGACTGGATGCCATCAGACTGGAAAACATGGAAAATTGGAATAAGACTTGGGAAAATACAGGAAATTTGAGGGAAATGCAGGCAGGATAAAAATAAAGTAGGAAATTCGAGATCCAGAAGACAGGAAAGATGGGAAATCACCTGGAGTTTTGAAGGAAATTAAGGGAAATTTGGAAAATCGTCCAGGGTTTGATGAAATATGAAGAAATAAATGGAAAATGAAGTATTTGGAAAATCGTCCAAGGTTTAAAACATGGACAGTACATCGACATAGATTGGGGAATTTTGAGAAAATCCTCCAGTATTTTAGAAAATTGGGAAAATATAGAAAATAAAAAGGAAATAACACATTCAATCACATTCTGCATAAACAAGTATACATATACAACATTCCCTAAATGCTGACTCTAGATGCACAAATTTTGAAATAGCTGTAGGACCTTAATCCTAACTCTAAGGTTCAGATCAACTGTATCCAATCCAGTTATGCCTATATACTCAAGCCAAGGCTCGATGTATGTGGCATAAAATCAATTTCTTCGGTTCTAGGTTCAAGTTTTCCAACATCCTTGAGCACCTGCCGATATACGTTGGACTATGGCCCTTGGTACGTGGCAGGGGGGTTTTCACCCAAATAGGTGGCCCAGTTGTGAGGCTCTGTCCCGAACTATGGTTCTGGAAGAGAGCCCAGCAACGTGAAGACCGGGACAATATAGGTAGGGTGATTTTTGAAATATGAGCACATGCAAGAAAACAGAGGGCTCTAAGTCCTAAAGAGATAGAATTTTGAAATATTTGAAGAAGCAAACATTGTTTTCATACAATTCCTAAATTGAGGAGTGTTGTATTAGACCTAAGTCTATGTGAGCATGAATAATTCTCCTCAATATGGTCCTACCAAACCATACCTAGTCTATATGCATTCCATGTCAGCTGGGTTCAAGTCTAGGCTCCTAGGTTCACATGATATCATAAAGCAAAGCTGACATTCCATGGAAATCGATTTTGACAATTTGAACTAAGTAGAGCATTAGATTGATCAGGCGAAGACAGGTCCCATCTCGGTCGCCAAACCTGTTATCATCGCAAAATTTTTAACTTTTGTGAGTCAAACTGACCTTTGAAAAAGATTTTGAAAATAACTCGCCTCCGTTTTAAAATACGGGAAAATTCCGTAGAATGGGACTCGCCTGTCGGTACGAGGTTCGACCGTTCCTGCTACCTTTAACAGGGGTAATCGAACCAAGGATCAATCTTATACTCTGCTTTATTCAACTTGTCTAAATCATATTCTAATTTCTAAATGCACATAGAATCAGGCATGTGCTATGAATTTCTAAAAATGCATATTTGAAAACATGATGTTTGCTATGAATATTGAAAATAATTGGAAAATAAACTCTTTGAAAATCATGAATCAAGGTTGAGATACTGTATTTGAGAAATTGAAAATCGATTTCTGAAGAATCTAGAGGTTTTGTGAAAATCGATTTTGAGAAATGTGAAATAACTTTGGAAAACTTGATTTCTTTGAATTCAAACTTTGAAATTGAATATATAACTTGGAAAATCGAATTTGGAACTTGGGAAATACTTGAAATATCATTGGCAAATCCATATTTTGAGAAAATCGATTTTTGAATAAGATTTAGAGAATTTTGAGAAAATGATTTCTTTGAATTGAAATTTGAATTGGAATTGGTAAATGCATGAAATGAATGAATATGGATTTGAGGAATTGAGAAATACTTTTTGTATTTTTGAGAAATGCAGTGCATTTTGAAGTTAGCCTAAGAGTGTAGGCTGAATGTGGCTAATGTGAAGATCATAAATCTGAGTATCATTCATATTCTGACTATGGCCATAAATACAAATTCCACCAAGTTTATAAACTTCATAAAAGCTAGTGTATGTGCCATTCGTGTAGACCATAGTGAGTATGAATATGCATGAATCATCATCCATCACACATTAACATTATTAAGAAGAAAATAAAATATATGCAATGCAGCCTAAGCTAAGCAGGAAATGTAAATTCTTATTCCAAAGCTTATGTATAAATTACATCACTATTGAAATTTAAATACATGAAAAATAAAGTCTTCAATGTACCTGCAAAACTAGAAAACTTTGTTAGTGATGATATGTTGGCTTTTCTAGATTTATCCAGCAATATCAGGAAATTGCTGGATTTTGCTAGATATAAGCCTTTTTGCCATGATTCCCTTAAATCAAAATGATAAAGTATGAAATAAAATTGAAGAAAAAAGGAAGATAAGATATGAAATTTCGAAATTGGTGTCAAACTGACCAAATACCCCTAATAACAAGACTATGGCCTTGAAATTAGGGTTTTCAGAAAGATATTTGGTAAATGCAAGTTTTGAAATACGAATAAAGATAAATCAAACTAAATATGATGTGACATAATTAAAAATATGAAAATTAGGGTTAGGGATTTCGAAATTTAGGTCAAATGACCAAATTGCCCCTGATAGCAAGACTATGGCCTTGAAATGAGGGTTTTTAGAAAATATTTTGGTAAAACTTAGGTTTTATGCACTAAATGAAATCAAATGAACATCAAATTTAACCTAAAGTATCCTAATAGAATTATGAATATGATTAAACCCTAAAAATATATGCTTATGCACAAAAATCCAAGAATATCACAAATTTTGTGATTTTTGCAGTGTTTTGGAATTCTTCGGGTACCCTGTTTTGCAATTTGCTTAATTCAGCCATCAATCTGATTCCAAAATTCATAAAATTTGGTACCTGCACTTATTATAACCCTAATATCAAATTAGAATTATAAAAATATTTTTTTGGCATTAAATTAATCCAAAAATAGCATCAAACCCTAAAAATATGCTATTTTTGACCTAGCTCACCAACCAGTTTCAGTCCAAGACCCAAACCAGGGGTCAAACCTCCATGAACATTTATGAAATTTTACAGAGAACAAATAGACAAGAAAACAGAACTTTTCCTTTTTACAGATCTGAAAAAGCTTTTAAAACCAGGGAGATCCCTATCCGACAATCCGGACTTGAATATATTGATTTTAACTTTGGTCTTAACTGATACTTTCAATTGAAAATTCCAGGATAAATAGCAGTGCTTATTTAAAATATCTGAGATTTTAACAGTGAATAGCTGACAGAAAAATAACAATACTCACTTTTTACAGATCATGAATCAGATCTGTAGTTTGGGATTTATAAACAACACAAGTCTGATTAGGGTTTTGGAAAACCCTAACGAGTTTTAAATTGAAAATCAGAGTCTCTAACAAAGGAAAAATACTAAACAGTAATAAAAAATTCTGAAAATTTCACAGTAGATATATCTAATCAATATGAATCCATGTCATTTTACAGATCTAAAATCGGATATAAGACAAGAAAAATATCATCACAGCAAGTTACCTTCTTGATTTTAACAACGATTTTAAAGTTTTAAAAACCCGATTTGATGTCTGATTTTTCTGACAGAGTTTCCGAATTCCAAAATATCTGATTTTTTTACAATAGTTCATTTACAAATGCATGTATCCCATATAAAAAAATCAGCAATTAACAGTGAATATTTCAATCCGAAACAGCATGCTCTTTTCTGTTCTAAACTAAAAAACACACAGAAATCTAAGAAACTTGAGAAAATATGCATTAACTAATGAAAAACAATAAAATAAACCATAAAACAGTAAATAAAAATTATTTCTATGCTATAGAACGTAAAACAAACATGAATAAGCAAATAAATAAATAAAATACAGGGAATCCATGGCTGGAATTTGCTTTCACCTTTGAAATCATGGATTTAACCCATTTAACGGGTAAATCTCACGTTTCGTCGGTTAAGAACATGAAAAACGTACCTCTCATCGATTCTAATGGATTAGAATCCTTGAAATCACCCTCAAACTGAGTTAGATCATCTTCTTGCGTCGATTTTGGGGTTCTTGGATGAAATCCATGGTTAAATCCATGAATACAAGAGTTTCCATGGTGAAATCTATTGAAAAATCATAAAAACTAATAAAATAATAATAAAATAATATTAAATAAACTCACTTTGGGGCTGCAGCTGCAATGGAGAAAGGTAGAGGTGCTGGAGAGGAGAGAGAGGCCACGAAAATTTGTGAGAAAAAGAGCCCCTTTAGGTCCCCTATTTATAGGTTTTCAAAACCTCCTTAATTAGGTTTAATTAAGGAGTTTTATTTTTTTAGATTTCTTTCTAATAAATCCAATAAAGGGGGCAACGATTTTTTGGAGAATTATAGCCTAGGTGGGACTCTAATTAATCCCTAATTAGCCCCTAACTAAACCTAGAAAACCCCCAAATGTGATGCCACTTGGCATCTTCCACATTTAGTTTTTTTAAAAACCTTTAAAAAACTTTAAAAACACTAGTTTTAAAAACTAAACTTCAAAATGGGTTTTCAAAATGATATTAACTCTTCTAAACCCCTAACACTAACCAAGACACTGACTAACCCTAGTCTAGCCCTGACTTACTCGAATATGGCGCCACCCCGAGTGGGCCCTACTTGAGTTTTTCAAAAAGCGATTTTAAAACTTGAAATTGAAGGAGTTTTCAAAAGGATTTTCAAAAGCAATCTTAAAATTAGAATTTTTGAAATGGCATAGGGTTCTAACCAAGTCATAACTCCTCTGGATATGGTGCCAACTGAGTGGGCCCACATCGAGTTTTGAAGAATTTTGAAATAAACACTGAAAATGGTTTTGAAAAGGGGTTAAAATCAGTATTTGAAATTCATGATCTTTGAAAATAGGGTATCAAGCGAACTGGAACTCCGAGTTAGAGTCCTAAACTCTTAGGATTCTGAGATTTTAGATTTTAGAATTCAAATGGAAGAGTTTTCGAAAGATTTTATAAAAAACTGACGAAATAAGTCAAGAAAACACAGTCAGGGGTAGACTCCTAACTCGACCGACCTCTAAAATCGAGTCCTGAATTAACTGGACTCTGTAAAATGACCTAAATTTTAAAAACAATAAAAATGAAATAAAAACAGACTTCAAAACAGACTCCTGACTAGACTAGGACTCTGGGACAGAGTTCTGATCGGACTGAAACTCTAGATTTTTTTTGGTATTTTCTGAAAAACAAATGAAAGAACTTGTCAAAACAGTGAAAACAATAACGAATACTGGAATAAAATAGAGTTCTGATTCAACTGAGACTCTGAGGACAGAGTCCTGATTGAACTAGGACTCTCAGATGTTTGGATTTTCTTGAGAAAACAAATGGGAGGATTTTGAAAAACAGTTAAAGCAGGATAAAATTGAAGTTTTGGTTCAGAGTCCTGATCTGATTAGGACTCTGAGAAAGAGTCCTGATTCGATCAGAACTCTAAGAATTTTGGTTTTCTGATGAACAAATTATGAAATTTGGGCAAAGCTTTTTGAAAACTAGTGAAAATGAAGTGAGAAAATCAATTTTGGATAGAGTCCTACTTCGATCAGGACTCTGGGGTAGAGTCCTGATTCGATCAGGACTCTGAGATAAAACCTCAGAATTTTGAAATTCTTTGATAAAAGTGTAATAGTTTTGATAGATTGAAAGATTTCTGAAAGATTCTCTCAAAATTGAAATCACGATCAGAGTCCTGATCCAACTAGGACTCTCTGAACAGAGTCTTGTTTTGACTAAACTCTGAGTTTCTAACTCTTTTTGAAAGATTTGATTGAAAATGGATAAAAATAGTTGTAAAAGATTAGAGTCCCACTCCAATTGAAACTCTGAAGAAGTGTCCTGATCCGACTGGACTCTTGAAGAAGAGTCCTGATCCGACCAGGACTCTGAGATTTTGGCCAAAACAGAAGATTTTAAAAGGTTTTCTTCAAAGACAGGTAAAAAGGTAGTGAAAAGTAGAGTTTTGATCTGACTAAGACTCTGGAAAAAGAGTCCTGATCCAATTAGGACTCTAAGATTTTTGAGATTTTTGATAAGTGAAGGAATCCAGAAGTGACACCACCCAAATGGGCCTCACATGAGAATTGAAATCAATTGAAATTGAGTTTGAAATGAATCCAGATCGTTTTCTAAGAAAGTATTTAAAAATATAAGGTCCCGGGGGTTGAAAAATGACAGAATATTGAATAAAAACCCAGGTTTTTAAAATTGTTTTTGAAAGAAAAGTTTTAAAAACTCGAATCTGGATTGAATATTTTAAAAACAGGAGTGCTGGATCTCGAAAATGGGATGGGATGACATGCAATGCTATGCAATGCAATGAAATGGTATGCCGAATGCATGCAATGATATGCAATGACACATGAAATGTAAATACTGGATGAGGGTGAAAATTTGGGGTGTTTACACATCCACATAGGCATCCATGTTCTTGTGCATCTGGTCATGAAAGATAACTGCCATTGCTCTCTGATAGGTTGCCCCGGCATTCTTGAGTCCAAACGGCATGACTGTATAGCAAAAGGTACCCCAAGGCGTGGTAAAGGAAGTTTTGGATTGGTCACGAGCGGCCAATTTGATCTGATTATAGCCTGAGTATTAGTTCACAAAGGAGAACATGGCATGGCCTGCCGTGCTATGGATCAAAAGATCGATGTTGGGGAGTGGATAATCATCCTTTGGGGTTGCTTTGTTTAGATCTCTGAAGTCAATACAAATCCGAACTTTGCCATTCTTTTTGGGAACTGCCACGATGTTCGCCAACCAGTCTGGATATTCAATGGTCCGAATGAATCCTGCTTTTAACAATTCTTCAAGTCCTTCTTTAACTTGTGGTGCCACTCGAGGATCCATTTTTCTGAGTTTCTGCTTGATTGGTTTGCAATCTGGCTTCAATACAAGGCGATGCTCAACTAACTTGGAGTCTAAGCCTGGCATATCCTCATAAGTCCAAGCAAAGACTTCCTGATGCTGCTTGAGGAAGTAGATGCGCCTTTCCTTCTCATCTAAACTAAGACTGGAGCCAATTTTAAGGATTTTCGGATCATCTTCCGAACCGATGTTGACATCCTCTGTCGGGTCTTGAACTAATGGTGATGGTTCATCCTGCTTCTGAATACTAGCGAATTCTGGCAAATCTTGAATTGCTGAGTCGAAATCTGCCAACTCTTCGATCTGCTCTGTCATTCTGCTGACTTCTGCCCCTGCCTTTGCCTTGCAGATTCTGGCCGGTTTGGATTTGTTTTGAGAAAGATTGGTATTGATGACGAGCTTTTTGAGTGATTTAGGAGCCATGATTCCGGCAATCCTAAAAGTGCAAAGAAGGTTTTTGAAAAAAATGTTTGAAACTAGCCTTTTGTACAGAAACAAAGGATGACAACATAGCCAAGCAAAGAATTTGTGCGCACCAAGATGAATAGAGAAAACAAAGTCTTCATTGATTAAGTAAACTTTGATATTTACAAGTGATTGTTGAAGAAAAGAAAGGAATTGGGGCAGATCTTGCCCTTACAAGATGACATAAAGACAGAAAACAGAAATCACTGGCATTGTCTTCATCACTGGGCTCCCTTGACGAAGATAGTGCTCTTGCCGGATGACTGACCCGTGAAACCCAAGCCGGTACTGGTGATATGCTGAGCAGGGATGATTGGCTCCAGAACGCCGTCTTCATTTCTGCCCAAGCCCCTAAAGGGCTGATAACCGTGCTTCATTAGAAGATCAAATCCTTTCTTTGTTTTTGAGAACTGAGGAAAAAGAGGATGATCCTGAAAGGAGGTGCAGTCGAGGCACCCACCTAACTTGAAGAAGTGGGGTCCCTGCCACTGGGCTACCACCGTTACGCTTTCTGTCGGCTGAACTTCTTTCAATTTCAGCATATCCAGGCTTTCACTCAGATTGATCTCGTCGACTTCTCTGATGCTTGGGATGTCGGCAGTGAAAGTAGGACGGGGGATCATTGGCTGTGGGAGTCCCTCTTCCGGATCCTCTCCTAGGACCGTAGTGATCATGCCTCCCTTCGACCACTTGATGCATTGATGCAGGGTTGATGGAACAACATTGGCGTTGTGAATCCAAGTGCGTCCAAGCAATAGATTGTATGTTGGCGGTACATTGACCACATGGAAGAGTATAATATGCACCGAATAGTTGATGAAGATTTCGAGAAATACCTTTCCCTTGGCTGTCTGCCCATGGTTATCAAAACCGTAGATTGTGATCGGATCCGGGGTATATTCCTCTTCTTTTAGACCCAATGCCTTAGCCGTCATCTCAGGACAGATATTGAGGCTGCTGCCTCCATCGACGAGCACATGAGGGACTGTCATGCCCCTGGTTCGCACTACTATGTAAAGTGCATTATTGTGAAAGGAATGAGGTTTTGGCAAATCCTCATCCGAGAATATAATCGGTGCATTCGTCATTGCTTGATTGACGATCTAAGCCATATCTTGCGGAGTGGTGCTAGGCTTGACTTTGATCTTTCTGAGAAGATCTTCTAGCACTTGCTGGTGCTCAGGTGAAGCGTGGGTCAGGTCCAAAATAGAAACATTGGATAAAGCAGTGATTGGCTTCTGAACTGACCCTGAAGCCTCTTCTTTCTTTGAAGCTGCCTTGATAAAGCGCTTCGGGATTCTAGGAACTATCTTGGCAATTTCTGTCGTTGCCTTTGTTGTTTTGCTGGAAAATGCAGTGATATCCGTCCTCTTGGCGGAAGACTGCGCTTGGTGAAGGACTAGGACCTGATGTTGATCCTGAATGTCCTGATTAGAACATGGCTGGATACTGCCCTGAAGAGAAAAGGTCTGCTCTGTGATGACCGAAACTAAATGCTTGGGAAACGGCTTGAACAAGATTTCTGGTTGTTCTTCTTCATCCTCAATCAATAGGTTTTTGTCAATGCAATCTTGGATGATGTTTTTTAGGACAAAATAGTGCTCTGTGTCATGTCCAACAGTCTGGTGGAACTTGCAGAACTTGTCAGTCCACTTGCCCATACCGACGGGAAGATCCGCCACTTTGGGGAGCTTGATCATTCCCTTAGACATCATATATTCCAGGATGTCTTCGTGGGACTGTTCCAAGGCTGTGAACTCTCGGTCGTAACTCCAACCCTCATGCTTTGGCTTTTCTGACTGCTTTGCTTCTGGCTGAGGTGCTGACTGAGCAGGCTGTTGTTTGAAAAATTTCCCCTTTTGGGCTGCAGAGTTTGTCCTTTCGACCTTGGAGTGCCCTGCATTTTTGTTACGATTCTTCTTGCTCTTCTTGCTGCCAGAACTGCTGCTGCCCTAATTTGACGATTCTGTAGCATAGGCGACGTGCGCCTTCTTCTTTTGGTCAGGATTTCCTCTGACAAAAGGATATTCTTCGTACAGACCATTGTCTAAGCCAGTCTCGAGCCATTCGACTCTCTCAATTAGCTTGATGAATGATTTGGCGGGCGAAGTGGAAATGAGGTTCCTCAGAGGTTGGGCGAAATTATTCAGAATAATCTGCAGAGCGTGCTCCTCTAGGATGGGAACCTTCATTCTGTTACAGGTGCTTCTTCACCTGTGGATGAATTCGCTGGCTTTCTCATTCTCCATCTGTTTTAAATTGTACAGATGATTGAGGGTTGGTGAGGCTTCAACATTGAATATAAAGCGCTCAATGAACAAGTTCACGACTTCATCGAACTCTCATAGTTCAATAGGATTAAAGTGGTCTGCATACCACCTGGCTGCTACCCCTTCTAAGCTGTGAGGAAAGCAAATGAATAACGCCCGATTGTCTTTCCTGAAACGGCCGCATTCGGCATAAAAGGTGGCCAAATGAGCCTTAGGGTTGCTAGTTCCATCAAATTTAAGGAATTTGTGAGGGAGATTTTCCAGATTGTCATCTCCGTCCAGACCATGATAAAAATCTTCGCCAGAGTAGGTCTGCTTGCCTTTGCTTTTGGCTTGGATATCTTTGATGGCCCGATTCATTTCTTTCATCTGCTCTTGCATCGGGTCATTGACCGGAATGGGTTGTTGATTGATTCGGGCTCTGCAGCGGTCTTTAGAAACTGTGGCGGAGGATTCTGATGATAAACAAACTGCTCTTCCTCTTCTGATTCCTCTTCTACTGACTCTGTTTCTTCAAAAGTGGTGTCGGGCTGTACTTTCTTTCTAACAATCCTGACTGGTTTCTTTACAGCATTCTTCTTTGGCTTGCTTTTCGGAGCAACTTCCTTCTGACTGGCCTCCGCCTGTTCTGACATCATTTTGGTCATCATTCTTTTGAACAGATTATACATGGCAGGATCTATATCATCTGCTTGGTTCTGTCCTCTGACCGATTTGGGAGAATTCATCCCTTCGGCCTCACTGTCGCTGTGTTGAGGAACTGTTTCTTTTCCCGCCTTTGTTACAACCATTTTGCCAATGGCAGTGATTTCCTGTGAAGGTAAAAGGAATGGTTAGGGTTTGGAGGAAATTTTTGAAAATGTGATTTTGAGAAAAAGGCATGAAAGAAGGATTTGATAGTCAATTTAGATAAATTATCCCATCACCAAGGATTGGGTCATCACAAATTTTTGCAATGATTGTGTCACCTTTTTATGGCAACAAAATGCGCCTTATGACCTAGGCGAGGTTGTCTATCATGACGAGAGATAATCAAAGAAAGAATATATAAAATGGGCCTCATCACTGGGGATGAATTCGTAACCATGTAAAACAAAAATAAGTTTTGGCCATAAAAAGCTTTTTATCAGAACAAAAGTTTGCATTTCCATTGATGACAAAATTTAAATACAAAGAGAAGGTGGGCAGACAGTTTGCCACCATTCTCGATACTCTGATGATACATTAGGACCAGGAAATATAGACAAAGGAATAAAAGAGTTCCAAGTGTATTTGGCGACGTGGTATGCTCCAGACCACTGATCCGACCGTAGATCGAACTCTGGCATGCAGCCCGTCGGGAAGCAGGTGTTGACACGAATCTGTCGCTGCGAGAACTGTCGGATACACCTCTCTGGCTGGTAGTCAATGCTGAAGAAAGGGCCGAGCAATTTGTAGCGCTTGTCACGAGCATAGGTGTATCGAGGAACAGTCTCTCTTCTGTCGAAGAAGTCCAAAACGATTTTCTCCTGGTGCAGACTCTCGATCAAGGCTCGATACTGATCAATAGATTTCAGCTTCTTGCTGTTGAACCTGAAGGAGCTGGCCTTTGATGAAACGTGTCGCAGGAACAATGACTGCAAGGCATACGTGCACCCTTCCACCAAAATGGTTTCTCCGAGGGCGAAACGAGCTAAACCTCTGTAGAGAAAGGCTAGAGCTGCCATAGATATTGAAAGCTGACGGGTCTGCTTGCTTCCCCATCTTCGAAAAAGTTGAGTGACTCTGACATCGATGAAATTCTGACCATCCTGAAAGAACGCCAGTCCTACTGTGCATAGGACCATGGCATGCTGAATTCTTTCTTTCGCTGCTCGAGATAAGGTATCGACTTCTTCATAGGCCCCATACTTGTGATAGAGTTCGAACAGATCGATGAACTGACTTCTGTTGATCTCCGTGAGAGGCCAGGATCTTCTCTCTGTAGCTCTGGCAAATGCTTCTCGAACATCTATCCCCTTGACGTTGATCAGGAACTGTTGTTCGACTGGATCATCTGGCTGACCAGCTGGTTCTGGCAATCCCATGATGTCACTGAACTCATCCATTAGCAAAGTCATCTCTCCCCAGGGAAACCAAAACGTGCAGGTACGCGGATTCCACCGCTCTGCCATAGCTTGAATCAGACTGTCGTTGATGGTTCGCTTGCCAACTGCCGATGCCATCTCCAATCCACAATCATCCAAGTGGTCTGGGAACATACGCGAGAAGGCGGTGAACCAAGAATAGTACCACCGAGGGAAGAAGGTATGAGACTGGATGACCCGATGATCTGGGGTTCCATCCCTTATTTGATAGAAGACATGATCCCAAGGAAAGATAGCATCGGAAGATTCGAACACCATCGAAATGATACTGAGGCGAGAGAGGAAAAGAGTCAGATAGAATGCAGGACTTACGAATAGACTTTTGACGAAAGAATAGGACAGATACCAATCCTGGAAATTTTGGAAAGAATAAGGAATTTTGAAAAAGACTTTCCAGGGTTTTTAAGGAAAGTTTTGACATATAAAAGGGAATAGAATATAGGTAAATGGAAGATATGCACATGGGGTTTTCGAAAATAAAGGGAAATTTTAAATAGTGTACCCAGGGTTTTGAAAGAGGTTTGATATATATAGGAGAACACAAGGAAAACATCGCATAATCAGAGCTCCTTAAACAAGGATGCGCACACAACACTCCCTAAAGGCGGACTCTAAATGCAATATTTGAAATGGCTTGTAGGACCTTAATCCTAACTCTAAGATTTAGATCATCTGATTTCCATCAAGGTATGCCGATATACTCAAGTCGAAGCTCGAAGTACGTGGCATAAAATATCTCTCCGGTTCTAAGGTAAAGGCTTCCCAACATCCTTGAGCACCTACCGATATACCTCAGACTATGGCCCTTAGGTACGTGGTAGGGGGGCGCGAACCCAAATAAGTGGTCTAGTTGTGAGGCTCTCTCCCGAACTATGGTTTAGTGAGACAGCCCAGCAACGTGAAGACCGGGACAATATAGGTAGGGATGTTTTCAAAAACATGTTCATCATGCAATAAATCTAGAAGGCTCTAATGCATGTCCTAAAGAGATAGATTTAAATGAGAAGAAACATACACTTGCATACATTGTTTACATTCAATCCCTAAAATTGAGGAGAGTTGTATTTTAAGACCTAAGTCTAATGTGAACATGGAATAATCTCCTCAATATGGTCCTACCAAACCATACTTAGATCCTATATGCAATGATGTCAGCTTTAGGACAGAGTCTAGGCTCCTAAGGTTTGCATGGAAATGTAGCTGACATTGAAGAATAAAGACTTAGAGAGTATTAGAGCAAAGCAAAGGCATAGATTCAACCGGACGAAGACCAGTCCCATCACGGTCGCCAAACCTGTGATCATCGCAAAAATTTTTCCTATTCTCTTGTGGTTTCTCTCTCTTCCTTCTCTTTTCCTTTATAACCTCTATTCTCCTCCTTTCTGAAGGGAGAAAAATAAAAGGAAGAAAAGAAAGAGAGAAGAGGAAAAGAAAGAGAGAAAGAGAGAAGATGAACTATTTTGCGCGGTCTCACTTGACCTTAATTTGAAAAAAAAAATATTTAGAAATTTAACTCGCCTCCGTTTTGAAAATGTTTGCGGGAAAATGGAGAGACGGGATTCGCTCGTCGGTACGAGGTTCGACCGTTCCTGGCGCCTTTACCACGGGTAATCGAACCAAGGATCGAATCTATGCCTTTTGCTTTGCCTAAATATTATCTAAGAATTTATTCTAAATCTAGATGCACAAAGAATCATGCTTGTGCAATGTAAGGATGTATGCTCTTTTTGAAAGATGTTTTGAAGATTTCCAAGTATCCTGAGATGAACTTGGTAATGGAGTGAAGAAATGTTTGAATCTTAACTTTAGAACTTGAGATAAATCAGAGAAGTTCTAAGTCTTTGAAGTAAATCAGAGTTGGAAGAATAAACCTTGACTTTGGGAGAAAAAGATTTGAAGATAAGAGATAAGGAAATGAGGCTTCAAAGTCAGAAATGGACTTTTGAAGTTTGAACTTGGACTTTGAAATGAATACTTGAAATGGAATTTGAACTTGAATTTTGAACTTTTGAACGGATCTGAGAAATCCAAATGGTATAGAAATGAATTTAAGAAATCCAAATATGATCTGTAAGTGGATTTAGATTTGAAATCTGAAAGTGAAATGGAATTGGTTTTGAAAGTTTGAAAATAGAATTTAATTTGAAATTGGGAATTTAAATCTGAAGTCTGGATCTTAAGATGGATTTGGATCTGAAATCTGAGATCCAAAGTAGAATTGGATTCTAGATCCTAGAATGGATTTGGATCTGAAGTCTGAGATCCAAAGTAGAAGTTGAATTCTGGATCCTAAAATGGATTTGGATCTGAAGTCTGAGATCCAAGATGAGATTGGATTCTGGATCCCAAAATGGAATTGGATCTGAAGTCTGAGATCCAACAGTGGAATTGGATTCTGGATCCTAAAATGGAATTGGATCTGAAGTCTGAGATCCAAAGTAGAATTAGATTCTAGATCCTAGAATGGAGTGGATCTGAATTTGGATTTGGAATTTTCAAAATTGATTTGAGAATTGAATTTTGAGTATACAAAATGAATTTCAAAGTCAAATTGGACTTTGAATTTGAAGCTTGAATCTGGAATTTAGAAGATGAATCAAGAATTTCCAAGTTTAATTTGATCTTGGAAAATGAATTTTAGAAATTGAATCTTTGAATATACAAATGAATTTCAAAGTCAAATTAGATCTTGAATTTGAAGTTTAGAAGATGAATCAAGAATCAAGAATCTCAAAGTTAAATTGAACTTGGAGATTGGATTGGAGTTTTGAATGAATTTGGAATTTCAAAGTCAAATTTGATTTTTGAAATCTGATTTGAATCTGAATATAAAATGAATTTGAAATCTCAAAGTTAAATTGAACTTTGAGATTGAACATAGAATTTTGAAAAATGAAAGGATGAATCGGATTTGATAAGGATTGAAGATAGATTGAGGAAGATATTTACATTTACTTGGAGTTTTTGAAAAATGAATTTTTGAAAGTATGATGTAATTCTATCCTAAATGATGAATGAATTTGAAGAATTTGAAATTGGATTTTGAAAAGCTATTCCGTTCTTTAAATGAATTAAAACATGATTGAAGATATAATACATCCTTGACTATGGTCATTGAATGTATTATATACTAATCTATATTTAAATTCAAGAGAAGAATAAAATACATTTGGTGCTTTTATAGAATTTAAAATGAAATTAACTCTCAATATACCCTGACTATGGCCATTGGTATATATTTTGAGTCAATTTTAAGTTAAATTCTAATAAAAGGAAAAAATATTTAAGGAAATATGATGAATTTTGAAAATGGATCCAGTGTGGATCCAGTGTTATTTCGTAAAAGATAAAAATCCTAAGTTTTGTCAACACCCTGACTATGGCCATTGATGTGGATCATCAATTTAGGATTGATTTACCTCTTACGAAGTGGTGCACGTGCCATTCGTGTTTCACCAATGTGAGATTTTGAGAAATAAAGACAAAAGCATGAAAACAAGTAATTCATGGTATTTTACAATGCTCATTCATTCTATCTAACACAAATAATGTAAATTCTCATTAAGATCTAATTATTACATTTATTTGAACTAAATCTGAAAATGTCAAGGCTTCCTAAATCAAAGAAGAAAGACAACAAACAACTATAAAAGAGATTGTGAATATCAAATGATAAAATGTTCATGCATATGTCTCAAATGTAATACATCATGCTGATGGGAAATCATATATCTGAGTGCATAAGGGATACTTTAAACTAAGCAGGAAATGAATGCTGGAATGCGTGCTTAATATCCTAATTTAATGAGAGAATAGATATTATACGAATGTATATGCACATTAAACTAAAGAAAACCTAACTAAGAAGGCATAAACAATGATATTATGTGAAATGTTGGATCAAGACTATACCCTTTGCAGCAAATCAAAGGCTGACTCTTGAATTAACATACCATCTGCCTCATGTTTCATACAAACAGATGGATCCCAGTTTTATGACAAAACTTTCACTAACCTTGTAGCTAGATGTAGACGAAGTGATAATTCAGGTGGAAGTGTAGAGATGAACTGAGAGGCTATGTTATTGACACAGGAAATTATAGCAGCAGTCGGGTTCTGGTACCACAGCAATGCTTATTACTGTTGTAAGCACTATGAAGGTGCATTGCACTGTAAGGTGCTTAGGTGATGCAATGAGTGGGGTGAAATATGCAAAGAAGTGGCCCTGGTAAATGCATGGATACAAGGTGATAAGATGTGACAAAATGAAGCACAGTGTATGGTGTCATAAGGACTGGTGCTGTTGATATATTGTGGGAGGTAAAGGTGCTGGCGCAGCGAGATGCTGCTGTGGCTTATGCTGATGCAGAGTGGCAGCATGCAAATAGTGGAGTGCAGTTAACAAGGAATATCATGAGGGCTAATTCGGCAACCACGGGATGCCATGGTTCCGCAGGCATATGTTGCGATGGACATGCAGTAAAGATGTGAGTGTAACTATGTGGATGTGAAGTGAGAAACTGCCTTATTGTGAAATGGTGACAGGTAAGGGTGGCTTGCAACCTGGCTATTTTGAGACAACCATGTGCGACTGGTAGCTGTGAAGACCTCAGCAAATGGAGGTTGCTATAAGGTCTTGCTATTGTCAAAAATACTAAGGTGAGATTACAGCAAACACAATCGTAACCTAAGAAGGTTATAGCAGCTTGTTAAACATGAATAAAATTAATAATTTCCCCTTGATAGCATATGAATGAACAAACAATCTTACAGAACTCAAATTCTAATTCTAGAGTGGAAATATATATATATATATATATATATATATATATATATATATATATATATATATATATATATTCCCAACATACCTGGTAACTGCTCGTATCTATGCTAAATTCCATGCTAACTAGTCATACTACCTATGCATGCGGGTTATTATGAAATTCTTCTCAAAGAAAAAAAAAAGAAAAGGTAACATGATGAAGCCTATCTGCAAAACTTAGAAGAAAAGGGATGCCTGAACATCAACATACAGGTACCATACCTTGGATTTTTATTGCAGAAATCAGATATGGTTATTTTCGGTGGTAGCTGCTGATGATGGCCACGTACGCTCCTGTAAAAAGAAAAAAAAAATTATCAGATCTAGGTCTTGAAAGCTATAGGCATCGATCCGATCACAAGACCCTTGCTGGGTCCCTACAACTGGAATATCTTCTGCCCTTGATTAAAACTGGAATATGGTTCTTGTATTAAAACTCTCAGAATGCCGCCAGTTATCCATTCATCGATCCATGATATTGGTAACCTTCAATAATTGCTGGAAAGTCGCAGCAACAAATAGGCCTAGTTTATTCAGATGATGTTAAACACTCCACTTGTTATATCCCAATCATTGAAACTATCGAACATACCGAAGCGAGAAAGAAATCTGAAGACATACAGACACCATGGAGTATTACAGTGGGTATTGTAAAACACAGAGACATTGCTGAACTTTCAAGTTTTTTTTATTTTATTTGCTAGGCACGCACTTCGAGCATATTGGATGACGACCATACAGCTTCATTGACGTCAGGATCTTATGACATAGCTGCCCCTATTGATCTCTAAATTCATTTTCCACATGGTTAATTCTATATCTTCACTTCCTGTTTTTACATGTAAGTGATGATTTTCTCTTAGTAACCATCATGCAGAAGGGAATGGATGCCATTGGAGACTTGTCAAGAAAGTAAAATCCATTGATGGGTACCTCACAAGATAAAAATTACAGAAAGGAAGTAATAAGATTATACTAACTGAACTGTTTCAGTCAACTGAACTTAAGCAAATAAAAAAAACTAGAAAGAAAATGGAATCTGCTGATAGGTTAATAACCGAAGATAGAATCATCACCTTAAAAGCTCGCATGATATAATTCTCATAGGAATCCTCATGGCTGAACAATATATGTAAATTGAAAAGCTGGAAGTGTAGTGATGAATCAACCCATTTGAACGATATTTAAACTAAAATTTAGATAATAAAATGGCTGAAGATAAAGCCTGACGGGTGGCAGGATGGAAGAGCTGAAACAAATCGTGCTTAAAAAAAAAAAGAAACATAAAAAAAAAAAACAATATAAAGAATGTATGTAAAAAAAAACAAAAAAAAAAGAAAATAATACTGATTGAAGGCTATCAGACACAATGTAAGCCTACCAACGTATTTAAAATACACTAATTCAAAACAATATTAGAATATCCTGATTTTTGCTATGTCATGGTGGACCTAAATAGGAGAAGATCATGACCATTGATAAGTCCTGATTTCAAATTTTCCATTATTGAATTTTCCAACGAGGTAGGTGCATATTAACATAATCGAATTGACCTCCACTGCTCGACATATCCCAAACCGATCTCTGCTACTTTCATGCTTTCACGATAGAGTGAGACAGTGAAAGCCCATATGTGAAGCATGAGGATCACACGATATAGTTAAGCATCATAAGATCCAGCGGTATTCAGGAATGAACTTACCGATGTATAGACCCCCATCATCATTGATCCATTAACTTCTGAAGAAGACCTTAGTGCAGCCTTATCAAGGTAACAAAATGGCTTAAAACTGCTTTTGACAACATTGAATCGTTCCCCAGGGACGAATAATCAACAAAACCGCAAGGAGGAATGCAGGAAACATATGGAAGGACTGGACCCTCAAAGAGCATCGATTTCCAGGTAATAAAAGCAGAAGAATGAATGAAGAAATCTATAGTAAGTCGAGAAACAGAGGAGGTGAAATAATGGGACGAAATACTCAGAGCAGCCAAAATGCAGAAAACAAACACCATCATACGTTTCCAGCGTTAACATCAAATGCTAGGGAGTAATGAACAATAGTAAAAAAAAAAAAAAATGAAACAAGGGATTAAATATCATGATAACAATAAAAAAAAAATAAAATAAAAGAAGAAGATGGAAGGTGTTGGAACGCGAGCATTCCATTTGCTGTAGCATCGGGTGGATCGATCCTGCTATACGCAGGTCGATCTCACCATTGATGCACAAAATAGAAGGAAAAGAGATGAAGATAAGCTAGAATCGAAACAAAGGCAAAGTATACAATGATGTCTAAAAAAAAAATCAAAAGATGGAAAGAGGATTCTTACTTGATTTTTTTTGTTTTTTTTTTAGGGGTATTCGACCTACTTTGGAGTGGTTGCGAAGGAAATCAACTCGGAGGACCCTTCTCCAGCTCCTTTTTGTTTTGTTTGCAGAGGGATGCTTTAGAGCGAATTGCACAAATGGAGGGGTTTCTTCCTCGATCCCCCAAAGAATGGCTTCAGGGAAAATGGTAAAAGGATAGGAGAGATGGGGAGTCGATCAATGATGATCAAAGTAAAAACCAAAAGATCCCCCCAATGCATGGAATGGCCTCCTTTTTAAAGGCGAAAGAGAAAGCTCCAGAAGGGCTTTCGTTAGAGATGAAGGGTCCGGAGGGAAGGGAAGGCCTGTGAGGTCGTTGATCATCGACGGTGTTGGGGCCATCTCTATGGAGCTTGCAGTGAGGGGAGTGCGGCTGAAGGGTCAGAGATGGGAAGATCGCACATGAGGGGAGTGGAAGCTTCGTGAAGGAGAGGGGCGATCAAGATTTCTGTTGCTGATGGCGGCGATGGAGAGGGGGTTCGAAGATGGGTGGTTTTGAAGAGGAGAATGGTGAGGAGGAGAAGACGGCTAAGGGTTTCAGCCAGAGAGAGATAGGGGAAAACCCTTTTGGCCTCCGACCCCTTGCGAGAAAAACCCTAAAAAGCAATTTTGCAAACTCCCTCCATTTCGTTTTCAAGATTTTATAAAAAGGAAGTTTTTAATAAAATTTTGCTAAAAAGTGCTTCTTTATAAAACTTGATTTTTTTTTTTTGTAAAAGGTATATATTATTATTTTATTTTATTTTTATTTTTTCTTTTTTCTTCTTATTATTATTTTTTTATGAGTTTTTGGTCATTTTTGGAAATAAGAGTCTAAAACCTAAGCAGTAGGAGAGATGAAACTAATAATTTTTTTTTTGCATTTTTTAATAAAAATTTACAAAAGAGAAGTTTTTGAAAGTTTGGGTTTGATTTCTTCAGAAGATAGGTTCGGACCCAAGTTTTTGAGAAAATATTCAAGTTTTAAACCTCGAATTGAGGAATATAACATGATGGGTCCGAACGGATACCGGACGAAGTGTCTTAGCTTTTCAAAAGTTATTTTGGTAATTTTTTTAGAAATTGATTTAAAAATTGGACAATGAAGCTCAGATTTAGATCTTTTATCTGGATTCGGATCCGAAATTGAGTCAGATGTATAAAATGAATTTAATTTCAAAAAGATTTGAGAAATAAAATGAGATTTAGATTTAAAAGTGACTCAATTACCCAGAAAATGGGGTCAAAGGGCAAAAAGGGAATATTTACAATATTTTAAAAAATTTGGGGTGTTCACAGTAGATCCCCGTAGCAAAATAAGATTTGAAACATCTCCAAGATGACGGAGTTTGTGACGGATCCTTCCAAGGAAAGTTCGGATCACTGTCGAGATGAGGGCAAATGCGATGAACCTACCGACAAACCCTAAAAGATATTTGATTTCAGCTACATCTAAAAGACCTTTTTGAGCCAATATCATATAGAATCTCTGAGATAAAAGAAGGATCAAAACATCTCCAAGATGAAGGAGTTTGTGACGTACCCTTCCCTGAAAAAGAGAGAAAAGTCAGGACATCCAAATGAAGGATGATGTGAAAAACCGAGAAAGCCCAATGACTCAAAAAGAGTGCAAAAGATCATCATGGGAAGACACCCAGATATCAAACTGCCAAAGTTGCCAAAAGTCATCTTTTCTCATGCAAAATTCTTTTATCAATATCTTTTCATCTCCTGCTTTTATGAAACTCAGAACATTTCTTCCACTTCTCATATCAGGGAAATGGATAGCTTCCTTGAAGAAAATCATCAGTGCTAAAATTTTGAATTTGACTCTTAGAACTGAAGGGTTAACCTCATTTGGGGAAAAATACTCTAGGTAAAATAGGGAATATCTTTTGCACATACGTACACATTTCCAAGCATTTGAATCAACTACAAATTTATCTTATTGGCAAAATTTTCTAGCTATTCCAAAAATGAAATAAATGTTCAATATCCATTTTGATGCAACCTAGCGTTGTTTATATTTCTCAAAAGAGTTACCTCTGAAGGAAGTATCTCTTCCTGTCCCAACACGGTTTTCTCATTAAAGAATTTTGTAGGGACAACCCACTCAGGATAAGGGTCAAACCAGAACCTTCTACGAAAGATCATTTGATTTCAAAAGCTATTTCAGTCTCAGCAATGAGACGCCCAATTTCTTCCCTTTTCAAAAGCTTTAGGGACCCTATATTTCCTCCTTTCGCAAAAACCCTTCTCGGATTTGTTCGTCCAAATTCCGAAGGTCCCGTCGTGCTTTCTCCATTTTTGAGAAACCTGTATGGTAGATTTCCCCCACTCAGGATAAGGGTCAAACCTGAACCATTTGCGAAAGATCATTTGATTTCAAAAGCTATTTCAGTCTCAGCAATGAGACGCCCAATTTTTTCCCCTTTTCAAAGCTTTAGGGACCCTATATTTCCTCCTTTCGCAAAAACCCCTTTCGGATTTGTTCGTCCAAATTCCGAAGGTCCCATCATGCTTTCTCCATTTTTTTGAGAAACCTGTATGGTAGATTTTCCCCACTCAGGATAAGGGTCAAACCTGAACCATTTGCGAAAGATCATTTGATTTCAAAAGCTATTTCAGTCTCAGCAATGAGACGCCCAATTTCTTCTCCCTTTTCAAAGCTTTAGGGACCCTATATTTCCTCCTTTCGCAAAAATCCCTTTCGGATTTGTTCGTCCAAATTTCGAAGGTCCCATCATACTTTCTCCATTTTTTAGAAACCTGTATGGTAGATTTCCCCCACTCAGGATAAGGGTCAAACCTGAACCATTTGCGAAAGATCATAGATTTCAAAAGCTATTTTGAGTCTCAGCAATGAGACGTCCAATTTCTTCTCCTTTTTCAAAAGCTCTAGGGACCCTATATTTCCTCCCTTCGCAAAAACCCCTTTCGGATTTGTTCGTCCAAGTTCCAAAGGTCCCATTATGGTTTCTCCATTTGAGAAATCCGTATGGTAGATTTCTTATCAAGGTTAAAAGTTCACCCGGAACCTCGCTTCGCGAGGTATCTTCCATGCAGGTTTGGGTTAAACCTGAGTCTAGTTCCAATGAGATTCCTCGTTCTAACGAGATGTTTTCTTCCAATCCCATCATGGTTCTTCCCATCAGGGAACCCATGTTTTGTATATCCATCTAGGATAGGATCCTACTTGAGCTTCATTTCATGAGACATTCTCCAAAAATGTCCCATCAAAGTTCTCATGAATTCCTTTCCTCATCTAATTCATCTTGACATATCTTCGTCCCATCCAGGTTAAGGGCTAAACCTGAATCATTCCAAAAAGAGTATCTTGTCTCACCCATATGAGACCTGATCAAAATTCTCATTTCCCACCATTTCCGAATTTTCATCCAAAGTCTCATCACGATTTCCTCATCTTTTACTCAATCATATCACTTCGAGGATTTCGTCTCCCCAAAACCATTCAGGATAAGGTTTTAAGCCTGAGAAGCCATGATTCTAAAATAATTCTTCCACACCCAGTTCAGATCTGCTGACTGGGGCATTTTTAAAATTTGGAGTGTTATCTTTGCCACTAAGCTCGACTTTCAACCGGCTTAGTAGCAAAGAGGGGCATCTGTGAACACCCCAAATTTTTCAAAACTTTGTAAATAATCCATGTTTGCCCCTAAACCCATTTTTTTTGAGAAAAACCAAGTCCGAATGCTCTCAAAACCCTCTTTTGTAAATTTTTTCTCAAAAATACCAAAAAAAAAATAGTTTTAAACCTTTGATTCTCGTAAATTTTAGAACTTTATTCCAATATATATATACATATATATATATATATATAGAAAATTTCCAGAAAAGAGCACAAAAATGGCCTTTCAAAAAGGCACCCTTTTGAAAAGAAAAACAAGTTTTGTAAAAAATTGCCTTTTTGCAAAATCTTGTTAAAAGATCACCCTTTTATAAAAACTCAAAAGTAAGAGGGGCCCATTGGAAATCCACTTAGGGTTTTCTTTTTGAGAAAAACCCTTCGCAAAGAGGTCGGGTAATCGGTGCCTCTCTCCCTCTCTCTCTTTCTCTCTCCTCCATCGCCCAAAACCATCCATCCTCGAAATCGCCCTTCATCTCTAACCTCCTCTTCCCGAATCTTCCTTGTTCCTCCTTGAAAGGGGACTCAGGAGACCCTTTTTTAGGGATCACTATTCACCCCCGCATGACTTCTTCTTCTCAATTTTTCCTCGTTCTCTTCTTCCCCAAATCCCTTCCTCTCTTTCTGGTGCTCCCCTGGAAGCCGTTGAAGATCGATCTCTTCCTTCTGGATTCCTACAACTCTTTGGTAAGTACCCCCTTTCCTTCCTCATTTATCTCTAAATCTCCTATCATCTTCTTTCCTTCTTCTATTTTAATTCCTATTTACGCACCATGGATGAGGCTTGAAGCGCTCGTAGCTACTTCAACTCATCCCCGTGCAAGAGCGATCGAAATGTTTCATTCCAACATATTCTCTTCCCTTTTTTTTTTTTCCAATTTACAGTTGATTTATATCTGATTTCTGTTTATTATTTTGTGTTTAAATCGAGATCTCGACCTCATTGCGATGAATCGGCTTGGGTTTCGATTTCCAACCCTATGTTCTTTTTTTTTTCTTTCTTTCCCTGTTAGTCGCAATTAGGTGTATACATTTGATGTTATTTCTACTGTGTTTTGCTTATAATCTCATCCTGTATATTCTTCTTTTCCTTTTTCTTGTGGTTGGCGTTTCTCACAATTTTTTCTGGTTACATTCGGCTATTGATATTCGAAGGAGGGATATCCAGGTATTGAGTACCTGGTTACCGATAAACTGCAGGGTGTAAAGCAGCATTTCAGAGAGTTCATTACATTCCTTTTCGCCTTCTCCGTAATTTCTGTATTTAATGTAACTTCACGATTTAATCTATTGTTTATCTAGATTCTCTTTCGTTAAACTTTCTTGTTTGTTGATGATCTATCGGCCCTCGTTGATGGAACCACCTCGCAGCGCCATTGGTAAGTACTTCCTCTGCATTTTTCTGTAGTTAACATCCCTGCCAACCAATGTTTATCATGCTAAAGAGGAAAGGTGTGACCCCCCCCCCCCCCCCCCCTTGTCTCTGATAAACCTGTTTGTCTGATGTCCAATAAAATTCTGGATAAAGGATTTTGTGAATCCCTTTTGGTAAAAAGCTCTCCTATCAGTTTCTCGTTTCATGGTCTTAAATAATTTCGGCATGCTGTGTCGAGATTTTTCTTCGATTCCCTGATCTTGGCTTTGATCTGTTTATACTAATTGACCCATGTTGATGCCATGTTGGTGTTTTGCTACACTTCAGGAAACCAGCCTCCTATATCTTAGATGTGTGAACACCCCAAATTTTTCAAAATATTTTAAATATCCCCTTTTTGCCCCTAAATTCATTTTTTTGAGCGAATGGGTCATTTCAAATCCAAATTCCAGTTCATTTCTCAAGTTTTATTGAAATTAAATTCATTTCATATGTTTAAATTGATTTTGGATCTGGATCCATTGTCCAGATCCAAATCTGAGTCTCTTTGTTCAAATTTTAAATTTAAATTATAGAAAATACCAAAAATAGCCTTTAAATAGCTCAGACAGTCCATTCAACATCCGTTTGGATCCATCACATTGTATTTCTCGATTCGAGTGTCAAAACTCAAACATTTTGTCAAAAACCTGGATCCAAACCCATTCTTCTGAAGAAATTTCCCCAAAATGGCCTGAAATTCTCAAAAAAACACTTTTATAAATATTTCTCAGAAAATTACAAAAAATTAGTGTTTAATCTTTGTTTCTCATAAAATCTTAAATTTTTATTCCAAAAATACAAAAAAATGGGAAAATAACACAAAAAGAAAAAAAAACCCCAGAAAAATCAGGAACAATGTTGTTCAAAACTCTTTTTGAAACTTGTTTTTTCTAAAAAGTTCTCTTTAAAACCACTTTTTGAAAATCATTGTAAAGAGACCGCCTTTTTGAAAAAGAGAAAGATTTTATAATGGCCGCAGGCTCGCGAGGTTTCCTTCTCCACCCTCGATCACCCTGAAAACCTGGCTCCTCCATTCATCCTGAACGAACTCCTCCCCTTTGCAGATCGCTCGCCCATCTCCAACGGTTCCCCCTCTTTTCCACCTTCAAGAAGCCTTCTTCCTCACGCCCCGAAACCCTTGATCTCCAACGACCCTGCCTCCTTCCCCTCTCGCGGCCTCGATCCCTCGTTCGGTGGGCATCCATCAGCTTCTGCCCTTTGATCGACGATCGCTCCACCTCAACCATTGATCCCTAACCTCCTCCTTCTCGAGCCTTCCCCAACAGCTTCCCCTTCTCATTTCTTCTCCTCTCTCTATATAAAGACAACAACGAAGGAGAGGAAGGGGGATCCCCCATTTTCTTTGTGGTGGCGCACATCATCCATCTTTCACTGATCGCCCTCTTCCCCCGGATCATCTCCTTTACTCCAGGAGCAGAAGACCTCCATAATAAAAGAGAAGAGCGTGACTCCCTCCTTCGGAACCTCTACAGAATTAAGAATTCTGCCCCTCTCTGCAAGGCGCCTCCTCAATAGTAGTCGAAAGGCGATCAACCCACAACAATCAGAGGTAAGTGCATCATCCCCCCCTTTCTTATCTCTTTGCGTCGTTTATTCCCACTGCCTCTTATTAATCACTTTTTTTTTTCTTCTTTCCAAATCCATTGACGCATCCGTGAGGGAGTTGGGTCGCCTATAGCGATGCCAACCCCTCCCTTATGCAACAATAATGGAGCAATCATGCTCAAACATTTTTTTTTTCTCTTTCTCATGTTCTTCTTATCTCTTTCCTTTCTTGTTTTACTCACGCTGGGAATTTTGGGCTCAGATTGTAAGATCCAAAAATCTGACAGGGTTCGTCCGAATCCCGGTCTGAATTCCCCACTAAATAGCACTCTTGTTTTAATTTCCTGTTGAAATTTGGATTCTCTGCGTGACCTCTGCTCTAATGTCCAATTCCTTACTCCCGTTAGCGAGGGTAGTTTGATCTTTAGGGACGTTGCTAGATATTGCTTAAAACCGATATTCATCACAATCGGTGCTCGTAATTTTCGTTTATGCTTTATAACTTTTGTTTTTCTTCTTTCTGTTTTTCTGTAACTATCGTTATCCGTCATTAGTTCTGGTTTCTGGATTTTACTCCATGTGATATTTCCAGCATCCCCTTTAATTCACACCTGGTTATCCTATCGTCGGTGTAAGCTTGTATTTCATTAAGTGGGTTTATGTATCCGTTAAGTCATGGTAGTCACAATTGAAAGTTCAGCAGGATCTTTGGTTCTGGAGGTTGAGGGTGTTTGTTTGATTTTTGATCATCTGTGTATATTGATTCCCAATTCTGTTGAATTATTGCACAATATCAAGCTCCTTTTGTTTCCATCCCTTGCTCATTTTAAGCATGATCGACCCGCATACGCGGTAACGATCTGCATCTTGTAACATCCGCTCATTCTCTGTTGATTCCCATACAACATTGCATTTCATCAAACACCAGCAGTCAAAGATTTAAAGTGTATCTGTAAGCCTCACTGACTCCATCGGTGTTTTGATTTTGATGGCTGATTCAATATGATTTCATCGAGGTTTGATTTCAATTTCAGATCAGATAATATATTGTTATTTTTTTTTTTTTATTCCTTTCATAAGCATGTATTTTTTTTTAGATATCAGTGTTGGTTGTCACTCACTATTCTATGTATACCTCAGCATAGCATCACCTTATAACTTCACCAAAGTATGTATAGCAAATTAAGATTATGGTCGTAAATGGCAATTGCTTATCAACTTGGCTTGAGCATCTGATTATAGTTATCCGTGCTTTATTCTTGATTGAAATCATAGCTATTAACCTATTTGCTGCTGTAGGTTGTCCATTTAATCCACCAATTATCTGCTTGACTCGTCAGTTATTTTAGGTTGTTGTTTACCATTTGTTTAATCTAGCTATTACTTTAATGGTCTGATGTTTGTTTCATCCGTTCCCTAATTTTGTTGTTCATTTAAGTCATTTGTTATTTGCTTGAGCCATTTATTGTGTGCTTTAATCCATTTGTTAATCTCAGTCATCTGATATTTGCCTAGTTTCTGTACTGCCTATCCAAGGCATTTGCTTATTTCTACCCTCCCAAATTCATGGCACCCAACCATGTTGCATTTGCATTTCCTGCCCTAATGCATCCCCATATTTCCTACAACCCCCACTTCCTATATTATCCCTTTCAGTTATGTGTCAACAATGATTCAGACTTACTGAAAGTCTGGATCCACTATGTTTTACCAAGTCTGTGTGAGTTCAGCATCTCACTAAGCCTAGCCCAATGCGCCATCGTCTGGTATCAAGGAGAGATTTTCTGATAATCTAGATGGGTCTGAATTTGCTGAAGTTAAACCTCGCACTCAGTTGGAGCACTTACGTGAAGAAATGGATGAAATAGGAGTTTGATGTTTCAGAAAATCAGAAGGTCCTAGCTGAAGTGCGTGAGGAAATTCCTGTTGCCTAGAAAAGTGTGGTTCATCCAGCATAGTTGGTGTTGGATTCACAAGAAAGATCTCACCCTCCTGAATCGAGCAACTCTTCCTTTGTCCCCCTCCCTTGGCTTGTACACCAACCATTCAACCATTTGCCTCAACCAACTTTTGGTTTAGCACCCCAACCCTGTTCGGCTCTAGAGGGATCCAGCTCTCTCTGTTTATCACCCAAGTGGATCGTGACTGGTCCTTGATTTCCAGCCAGTATGAAGAAAACAAATGAATGTCTCCTGATATGCCCAGTGATATCATCATTGAAATGAATGAGGGAAGCTTTGCCCTGCATAAGAAGCTCACAGAGATGGTGTTATTTGCAAAAGCCTCGAGAGGTCTGTTGAAGTTTTATGACAAGATTGTTGCCCGCTTCCACTAGCTAAGGAATTGAGACTCGTCAGCAAAAGCATCGATGCCATCCATAGCATACATGGAACAGATAAGTTTCTGGCTTCCTCGGATTAGAGTATAACAGCTCCATGCGTCTGCATGCTAATGAACAAACTAAAATGGCTCCAGAGATTGGTGGATCGAAGACCTTGCTGTACTGTGTCCTGTCATGTGCCAGAAAGTTATATTATGCGATATCGAAGTCCTCATCCTGTCAGGGTTGACGTATTTCTTGCAGAATATGTTCAGAAAGTGTTGATTAAAGGGACCAATTTTTGGAATGCATACAACCAATAAAAGATTGATTTTATGGATTCAATTGAATCTAAACCCATAACTTTAGTGGAGGCAACCACAAGTCTGTCACTTATGGAGAAACAATTCATGACATGAAGCTTTCTTTTTTTAGCCTCTGTGAACTGCAGTAACGTTGGAATGCTCAAATCGCTTGCGGACTCGACCATGAGAGGAGGATAGCATCACCATTGGATATGGTAACTCTAAGTAATCTCCTTATCCCATTGTTCATGCAGGCTGAATATACAATGTTGATACTGTGCATAGGTTTGTGGTAAAGTTTCTTTTACATCAAGATAACAGTGGCGACGATCTGGATGATGACTTCTCTTCAATGGGCCACATTCTCCCTCTCAAACTATAGCTTTCAAAATGTCGAAGCTAGTGGAAAACTCTCCTTGTAGACATTGCAACCAACCGCATATTCCATCACCACTGCTGTATTTTTTTTTTTTTTACAACAGTACCTACTTAGGCACTGCTGTGGTTCCATTTCAGGCATCCACCAAGGTGTCAGTCTCTTCCAGTATCTAGGCTACACAACACCCAGTAACATCCAATTGTTATCCTAGATTAGCTATTCTCATCCATACACACTTCACCTTCACTCATATTTATACAATATATGCATGCCACATCACCCCCATATACTGTTGCCAACCATTTGTGCAACAATCTCTCAATTCTTGCATTATCTTCATGACCCCATTAACATCTATACCTTCATTCAAATAGCATTTCATAACATAGGCCATATGTTACATGCACTGCCATCATTCTCCACACCTTTCCATGTTCTTTGCACATCATGTTAGCATGTTCCATCCATCTTATATTTTCTTCCTATACTCCCTCATCAACATTGAGGGATCATCACATGCATTGTAATTCTAATATAATCTCTTGGTTTTTCCTCCCATTTCCTACTTGGCTTCATACTAACTTTATCTTTTTGTAGGAAATATAGGAAAAGGGTTATTTTCTGCTTGGCTTAGGGAATTGTAATTTTCATTTCAATTTCAGGGATGTAATAGCTAGTTATTAATGAGAATATTTATATTTTCAGTTCTTAGATAGAATGAATGAGCATTATAAATACCATAAATTGCTTATTTTCATGCTTTTCATCTTTATTTTCCAAAAATCTCACACATGGGAACACGAATGGCACGTGCACCATTTCATAAGAGGTAATAAATCCTAAGTTGATGATTTACATCAATGGCCATAGTCAGGATGTAAACAAAACTTAGGATCTTTATCTTTTATAAAATAACACTGGATCCACACTGGATCTGTTTTCAAAATTCATCATATTTTCCTTAAACATTTTCTTCTTTTATCAGAATTTAACTTAAAATTAATTCAAAATATATACCAATGGCCATAGTCAGGGTATTTTGAGAATTAATTTCATTTTAAATTCTATAAAAGCATCAAATGTATTTTATTCATCGCTTGAATCTAAATATAGATTATTATATAATACATTCAATGACAATAGTCAGGGATGTATTATATCTTCAATCTTATTTTAATTCATTTAAAGAATGGAATACCTTTTCAAAAACCCCAAGTTTTAAATTCTTTAAATTCATTCATCATTTAGGATAGAACTGCATCATATTTTCAAAATTCCTTTTTCAAAAACTCCAAGTGATGTAAATATCTTCCTCAATCTATCTTCAATTCTTATAAAATCCAATTCATCCTTTCATTTTTCAAATTCTATTTCATTTTCAATCTCAAAGTTCAATTCAACTTTGAGATTTCTAATTCATTTTCAAATAAAAATCAGATTTCAAAGTTCAATTTGACTTTGAAATTCCAAATTCACTTTATATTCAAAACTCCAAACAAACTCAAAGTTCAATTTAACTTTAAGATTCTTGATTCATTTTCTAAAGTTCCAAATTCAGACTTCAAATTCAAAGTCTAAATCAACCTTGAAACTCATTCGTATATTCAAGATTCAAATTCTAAATTTCATTTTCCAAGTTCAAATCAAACTTGGAAATCCTTGATTCATCCTCTGAATTTAACAAACTCCAAATACATTTTAGGATCCAGGATTCAACATTCATATCGGATCTCAGACCTCAGATCCAATTCCACTTTAGAATCCAGAATACAATTCTACTTTGGACCTCAGATCCAATTTTAGGATCCAGAATCCAATTCTACTTTGGATCTCAGGCTTCAGATCCACTCCATTCTAGGATCCAGAACCCAATTCTTCATTTGGATCTCAGACTTCAGATCCACTCCATGTTAGGATCCATAATCCAACTTCACCTTGGATCTCAGATTATAGATCCAAAATCCATTCTAGGATCCAGAACCCCATTCTACTTTGGATCTTAGACTTCAGATCCAAATCCATTCTAGGATCCAGAACCCAATTCTACATTTGGATCTCAGACTTCATATCCACTCCATTTTAGGATCCAGAACCTAAGTCCATCTTGGATTCCAAATCTCGGATCCCATTCTGTTTAGGATCCGGAATCCAATTCCAATTCTAGATTTCAATTCCATTTTTCAGATCTAATCTAAATCTTTTAAATCGATTTCTATTCTTAAATACCATTTGATTTTCTCAGTCCATTCCAATTTCAAACTTCAAAATCTAAATTCAATTCCATCTCAAGTATTCATTTCCTTTCCTAAATTCAAGTTCAAAATTCAAAGTCCATTTCCGACTTTGAAACTTCATTTCCTTTCATTTCAAAACTTCAAATCATTCTTTCTTAAAATCAAGATTTATTCTTCCAATCCTGATTTACTTCAAAGACTTAGAACTTCTCTGATCTATCTCAAGTTCTAAAGTTAGATTCAAACATTTCTTCACTCCCTTACCAAGTTCATCTCAGAAAACTTGGAAGTTTTCAAAACATCTGTCAAAAAGAGCATACATCCTTGCATTGCACAAGCATGATTCTTTGTGCATTTTAGAGTTAGAATAAATTCTTAGATAATATTTAGGCAAAGCAAAAGACATAGATTCGAACCTTGGTTCGATTGACCCTGGTAAAGGCGCCAGGAACGGTCGAACCTCGTACCGACGAGCGAATCCCGTCTCTCCATTTTCCCTCAATAGTTTTCAAAATGGAGGCGAGTTAAATTTCTAGATATCTTTCAAATCAAGGTCAAGTGAGACCGCGCAAAATAGTTCCTTTTCTCTCTCTTTCTTTTTTTCTTTTCTCTTCTCTCTTTCTTTTCTGTCCTTTATTTCTCTCCCTTCAAAAAGGAGAAAAATAGAGGCTGGAAAAGGAAAAGAGAAGGAAGAGAGAGAAATCACAAGTAAGGAAAAATTTTGCGATGATCACAAGATGGTTAAGATTAACTTACCAAGATACATTGTATTCCCCTCAATCCCAGAATGGGTCATTTCCATCTCGAGCATTGAAGCTGTATACCTTTCATGACACGCCTGCCGCACTGAGTTAAAAGGGATTCACATGTGATCTACTGTAAATGCATTAAATCATCCCTCAGAACTTCGAACTTCAAAGCAATATTAAAGGCAAGAGCCATGGAACTCTTCCAGTTCACATCTTAGCAATACGATTAGCCTCGGCTAACCACCAGGTTAAGTCTTATGCTGCGCCTTAGGAGCACTTCCCCGTTGGCTGGTTATTGAAGGGTAATCGTGAGATAATAAGAATTATCATTTCTCAAAGCCAACGTTATCTCCTGTTAGATCATTATGCCTCCCATGTTGCGTGCAAAAAAAAGAAGAAAGCTATAATCTATATTCATGACTGTAAACCTGTAAACTCTGTAAAGAGCAGAAGAGATGGGTTTTCCATGTCCTTTTTTTGGACTCCCGATTGGTGGTGGAGTATTTGAAGGCCATTCATGCATCACTCTCATCCCATTTGCAGCAGTTGCAGCAAGAAGTTCGAAAGTCCTGCTGACATGCTGAAGTTGATTGAAAAGTGTTAAATAGAAGGAAATAGACTGGGTAACAGTTGGAGATTGAGAATGCATGCATCTTTATCTACTGCAGGTTTGCTTACTTAGGTGCAGGTCAGTAGAAACAATTGATTCCATGTAAATTTATGGTGATTTATTTGAGAAATAATTCATTCCCTATGTACTCATCATGATTTGTCAGGTTGTTTATAGCTTACTCTTATTTTGAATCGTGATATATGCCTAGAACAGGAGATCTGCCAGTTCCACTTTCCATGCCACCATCTAGCATTTATCTGCAGTTATTCTATCATCTGGACTTTAATTTTAAAAAGTCATTTACAGTGGGTCATTAAAATCATTGGTCGAGTTCTCAAAAATTTTACACTCAAGTATCGCTCAATGATAAACCCCTTGATTGCATTTTATGTTTTACATTCTGGAATATGTGCCAAAACCTTTGATCGATTCTCCAAAGTTTATGCCTGCCCTGTATCTCGTATTATGGCATTGGATTACATGAGGTCTTCATCTCAGTGAAGTCCTAGCGGGTGCCTTTATCATATCACCTCAGCTTAAACTATGGATATGAAGTTTTCAGTTGTACCATGTTTGACAGGGGATCATAGGTTAATGTTTTGGGGCACCTATAATAAATGGCTTTTGATATCAAGTGACTGGATCATACACTTTAGTACCTGTCTCACTAGACCTACGGAGGGATCAAAGTGTGAACTTTCCCCCTTTATTAGGTATGAACTATATCCTTTTGAGCATTGCATACGTGTGGGATTTTGTACAGGGCACTCCACCTCTTACCTACTGCATTATTACTGTATATTCCAATCCACTTACATAGTTGTTCACAGTAGCTGTCCACTTCACATCACCACATTTCACCATATAAACACACGTACATCATCTCACCATGGCACCCAACATCACAGCCTTGTCACCTGTAGCATTTCACAAGATTTTGTCATCTTCACAGCCTATCCCTTTAAAATTTTCACCAACACCTTGCTGCACAACATCACATTTAAAACTTTCATAACACTTACTATCCAACACTTTCTCCACTGCACATTTTTATTTTCTGTTCTCCAACCACCTATTACATATCATAATGTTTAATATCATTCCCTGCAACTTGTCCTGTCCCCAACAGCTTTTTCATAATCTCAGAACATAATTAGTTCACCACTTAAGTGATTATGAGTATTTGCTAACTTCTCTAGTTGTTCAATTTATTTTGACAGATCCATGGTGGAGTATTCTGTGTCTAAAACATGTAATCGGTTTCCGAGAGTGTGTTGTGTTGATACTTGATAAAAATTTAGAATTCTATGCTTTATATTTGGTTTAAGAGGAATTTGGTAACCTTTAGGAGGAAATGGGTTTGTATTTCGCTGAATTCGTTCATTAAGTTGTTTGGTTCCTGACATGGCAGCTTCAAGTTAGTTCATGAGCATTTTCCCCTACACACTACCAATGCACTTAAAGATGCTACATTTACAACATATCGCCACCTCTGTATACTCGCTGCCAAGGCAAATAATTACCACTTGTCCATCCTGTTTGTAGTAATTTCACTTGATGTATACATCATGCTTTGGTCCAATGGTGTAGACAATTCTCATTTTAACAGCATATAGATCTCGATAGCATATTCCATCTCTCTCATCCTAGCAGTATATACATAAACAATATGACTTCCTCCATTTCCTCTTATGTTCATGTGTGGCTAACTTGGTTTTGCAGGGGTTATTTAGAAAATTTTGTTTTCCTTCTTAGTCTAGGAATTTGAATCAATGCTGCAATGACTAAATATCAATAAAGAATTTCACATTTCTAACATTAGGGTAGAATGTATGAGCATGTAAATATCATGAATTACCTGTTTTCATGTCATTTTTCTTTATTTTCAAAATTCTCAAATGGTGAAACATGAATGGTATGTGCACCATTTCGTAAGAGGTAATTAATCCTAAGTTGATGATTTATATCAATGACCATAGTCAGGATGTAAACAAGACTAAGGATTTTTATCTTTTACGAAATAACACTGGATCCATACTGGATCCATTTTCAAAATTCATCATATTTTCCTTAAATATTTTCTTCTTTTATCAGAATTTAACTTAGGATTAACTCAAAATATATACCAATGGCCATAGTCAGGGTATATTGAGGGTTAATTTCATTTTAAATTCTATAAAAGCACCAAAAAGGTATTTCATCCTTTATTTGAATTTAGATATGACTATTATATAATACATTCAATGACCATAGTCAGGAATGTATTATATCATTAATCTTATTTAAATTCATTTGAAGAATGAAATACGATTTTCAAATCCAGTTTTAAACTCATTCAAATTCATTCATCATATAGGATAGAATTGCATCATATTTTCAAGAATTTCCTTTTCAAAAATTCCAAGTGATTCTTCTTCTTCATTTCTCAGATGAAATCATATTCAAATCCAATTCTATCTCATTTCAAGATTCAAAAATTCAATTTCAAAGTTCAATTTAACTTTGAAGTTATCTTCTGATTTCAAAATCAAGTTCATCCTCTTATTTTCAATCAAGGTTTAGATTTGAATCTCAAAACTTAAATTTAAATCTGGGTTTCTAAAACCCAGATCCATCTTTAAAGGTCCTATTTGGACTTTTCATAAATCCAATTCCAAAGTTAAATCCTAATCTCAACTTGGATCCAGATTTCCAAGTATAAACTCAATTCCCCTTTGGATCTCAGATTTCAGATCCAAAATCCATTCTTTTGGATCCAGAACCCAATTCTACCTTGGATCTCAGATTCAGATCCAAATTCCAATTCTTAGGATCCAGAATCCAATTCTACTTTGGATCTCAGATTCAAATTCAAATTCCAACCCTTAGGATCCAGAATCCAACTCTACTTTGGATCTCAGACTTCAGATCCAAATCCATTCTAGGATCCAGAACCAACTCTACTTTGGATTTCAGATTACAGATCCAAATTCTACTTAGAATCTAGATCCTCATTCTACTTTGGATCTCAAACTTCAGATCCAGTTCCATTCTAGGATCCAGAACCCAATTCACTTTGGATCTCAGAATTTAGATCCAAATCCATTTTAGGATCCAAAATCCAATTCTACTTTGGATCTCAGATTTCAGATCCAATTCCATCTTAGGGTCCAGAGTCCAGCTCTATCTTGGATCTCAGATTTCAAATCCAAATACCATCTTGGATTCCAAACCTTGAATCCAGTTCCATTCAAAATTCCAGATCCAAATACCATCTTGGATTCCAAACCTTGAATCCAGTTCCATTCAAAGTTCCAGATCCAAATTCCACTTTAATTCCAATTCTTAAAACCAAGTCCACTTCATTCAAGATCTCAAAATCAAGTTCCCATTTCGGATCCTAAATCCAAAAATTCAACTTTGAACCCTATTTAGAATCCAGATCTTGGATTCAGATTTCATCTTGAAATTCCAACTCTATTCTATTTCTCAAATCTATTTTCCCCATTTTCCTCCTAAAAATTTCAAAGATAGAATTCAAATCCATTCCAAATATTCATCCAAGTTCAAATTTCTAATTCAAAGTCCATTTATGACTTTGAAATTTCCTTTCTTCTCTTTTCTCTCAGTTTCAAGATCATTTTCCAAATCCAGATTCATATTCCCAAGCTCTTGATTATTCTAAAAACTTAAGAACTTTAATCTTAAGTTCTAAGTTAAAAATCATTTCTTCACTTTATCAGATTCATCTCATAAACACTTGGGAATTCTTCAAAATATTTTCAAAAAGAGCATACATTTTTGCATTTGCACAAGCATGATTCTTTGTGCATTTAGACTTAGGATAAATTCTTAGATAATTTCTTAGCAAAGCAAAAGGCATAGATTCGACCCTTGGTTTGATTACCCCTGGTAAAGGCGCCAGGAACGGTCGAACCTCGTACCGACGAGCGGATCCCGTCTCCCAGTTTTCTCGCAAATATTTCAAAAATGGAGGCGAGTTGTTTCAAAAATTTTCAAAATTAAGGTCAAGTGAGACCCGCAAAAGAGTTCATCTTCTCTTCTTTTCTCTCATCTCTTTCTTTCCATCTTTTATTTTCTCCATTCAAAAAGGAGGAAAATAGGAGGTTGGAAAGGAAAAGAGAAGGAAGAGAGAGAACATTACGAGAGGAAAATTTTGCGATGATCACATTTACTTATCCTCACTCATATGTGTTCTGCACAGGTTTTCTCAATATTTGCTTCTAAGCAATGAACTTTTCTCTTTTACGCTCTTTTTTTTTTCTTGATTTTCATCATTTTTTTTTCACATATATTTTTTTTTCTTTTATTGAGCATTATATCAAATTTTCAGTTTTTGTGACCCGTGTAACGAGCTTTGGGTCAGTGACTCCCAGCCAGACCACCTTAGGGCACCAGATACAAAGTATCCCTCAGACTTAATTGCTCGAGTCACTAGACTTTCAATTTTTTATAGTTTACGTATAGTCTACTTCTCTGTCATGTGCAATGTCAATATCTATTAGGCTCTCTATAAAGTCCATGTAACGGGCTTTCGGGCCGGTGGCTCCCAAACCAGATGGCTTTAGGGCACCAGGTGTAAACACCCCTCAGGCTCTACTTGCTCGAACAAAATAGGCCACAGATATCAATGCAGACAAAGAATTAACTTCCTTCGTTATCCTTTTCAACATGGACTCAAACACTTCAACTTGTGTCTAAGCCCAGCTACTAGGGAGTATGAAGATATCAAACAACTAAACGTATGCACGTTTCACTTTTTGAGCTCTTAAATGCAATATTGTTCATTTGCTTAGTTTTTCAAAAAAATTAAAATTGTGCATATCCATACTTGTGATTCAAAATAAACTCTAACATGCATCTATAATCATTTCTTTGAAATCCACATAAATAACCATGGTTTTCTAGATTCGTGTTAGAAAAAGTTTTTCGTGGGGCTTAAAAATTCTCTAAAAACGTTAGATGTTGCAAAGCAGTTATATAAGTTCAAACTCATTCCCTAAAAGCCTAATTTTTATGAGTTGACATAAAAATGCAAGTACAAAGACATGAAAAAATTGGGTGTGCAAACTACACCCTCCCCCATGCTTAAATGACACTGTCCCAGTGACACTCCCCCATGCTTATATGAAACTAAGGGACTGCATATGAAAACAAGATAATGGGGAGAAAAGAGTAGAAGTCACCTTACATATGAATGCATGTCCTATGAATGCACAAGAATGGATACCTAATCTAACAATATACTCATGAGCTACAAGAAAGCAAAGAAAAATAACGAAAAACCATCTATGATATTTACTAGATCCTACTAAAAATACAACATACAAACCTGTGCTCCCCCTCATGCATCCACGAGGTTAATAGCCTCAATGTCTTGCTGCACCACCATAACAGAAATGTAGAGCTTCAGTCGCTGCCCATTAACTTCGAAAATGCTACCCGTTCGAGGGTCCAAAAGATCTACCGCTCCATGTGGAAAAACTCTATGGACTATGAATGGTCCATCCCATCTGGACTTCAGCTTCCCTGGAAAAAGATGGAGGCGTGAATGATAAAGCCACACCTTTTGACCAGTCTCGAACTGCTTCCTCACAATATGTTGATCATGGATATGCTTGGTTCGAGCCTTGTATAAATGAACTTGCAGATATGCTTGGTTCGAGCCTTCCTCTCGTAGGCTTCATTGCGCAACTCCTCAAGCTCACTCAACTGCAACTTCCTCTCAGCGCCAACTTGGGTCATATCAAAATTGAACTTCTTGATAGCCCAACATGCCCTATGCTCCAATTCAACAGGAAGGTGGCATGGTTTCCCAAAAACCAATCGGTATGGGGACATGCCAATTGGAGTCTTGAAAGCAGTCCTATAGGCCCAAAGGGCATCATCAAGGCACTGAGACCAGTCCTTGCGGTCTGGTTTGACTGTCTTTTCAAGAATCCGCTTGATCTCTCTGTTAGAGACCTCAACTTGGCCAATGGTCTGCGGGTGGTAAGGTGTAGCAATCCGATGATGCACAAAATATTTCCTAAGTAAGGAAGCTACTTGCACATTACAAAAGTGCGTACCACCATCACTAATGATTGCTCTAGGGACTCCGAACCAGCTAAAAATGTTATGCTTGATAAATCGAAGCACCTCCTTATGATCATTGGTTCGGGTGGCCACGACCTCGACCCATTTTGAAACATAATCAACTACCACTAAAATGTATACAAATCCAAACGATGGCAAAAAAGGACCCATAAAATCAATGCCCCACACATCAAAAATCTCAATAATCAAAATAGGAAGAAGGGGCATCGTGTCACGCTTGGCAATGCGTCCTGTCTGCTGACAGTCCAAGCACTTCCTACAAAATTCATGGGCATCTCTATGCAGTGTCGACCGCCAAAATCCTGATTGGAGGACCTTAGCGGCGGTCTTTCGACTAGAAAAATGGCCTCCACAAGCCAAGGAATGACAAAATGATACAATGGAGTCATACTCCTCCTCAGGAACACACCTCTGAATCATCTGATCTGGGCATAATTGAAACAACTCTGGTTCCTCCCAAAAATAGTGCTTTACCTGCGAGAAAAATCGATCTCTCTCATTGCAGTTCCAGTGCGCAGGGTACTCTCTAGTCACCAAAAAGTTGATGATATGCGCGAACCAAGGCAGATGCTTGACATGAAAGAGCTGCTCATCCGGAAATGAATCATCAATCTGCCCCTGATCAGTGGATGTCTCCACTGTCAGTCTGGATAAATGATTTGCTATAAGATTCTCACATCCACTCTTATCTCGAATCTCGAGATCAAATTCTTGTAACAGAAGGATCCATCGAATGAGACGCGGTTTGGCATCCTTTTTACTCATCAAATATCGCAATGCTGCATGATCTGAGTAAATGATGACCTTGAAGTCTAACAAATATGAGCGAAACTTCTCAAGAGCAAAAACTACGGATAGTAATTCCTTCTCTGTGGTGGTATAATGCATTTGCGCATCAGAGAGGGTCCTACTTGCATAATAAATCACATGAGATTGTCGCTCAATCATCTGACCGAGAATCGCTCCAACCGCGTAATCTGACGCGTCACACATAATCTCAAATGACACTGACCACTCAGGAGATCGAAGAATAGGAGCAGTAGTCAGAGCCTCCTTCAGGGCCAAGAATGCCTTCAGACAGGCATCATCAAACAAAAATGGCTGATCTTTCGTTAGCAGGTTGCACAACGGTCGAGAAATCTGGCTAAAGTCCTTAATGAACCTTCTATAAAAACCTGTGTGCCCTAAAAATGATCGCACCTGCCACACAGAGGTCGGTGGAGCTAATCTAGCAATGGTCTCCACTTTGGCCTTATCAACCTTGATTCCTTTCTCAGACACAATATGTCCAAGAACAATCCCCTGTCTCACCATGAAATAACTCTTTTCCCAACTAAGAACCAGATTTGTCTCCCTACAGCGCTGAAGCACATGAGATAACTTTTGGAGACAATCGTCAAATGAAGAGCCATAGACTGAAAAATCATCCATGAAAATCTCAAGAACATCATCCATCATATGCGAGAAGATCGCCATCATGCACCGTTGAAATGTTGTCGGGGCATTGCAGAGCCCAAAAGGCGTTCTCCTATAAGAAAAAGTGCCATATGGATAGGTGAACGTCGTTTTCTCCTGGTCCTCGGGATGAACGACCACCTGGTTGTATCCTGAATAACCATCCAGGAAACAAAAATACTGCTGGCCCGCGAGTTTCGCCAAGATCTGGTCGATGAATGGCAGAGGGAAGTGATCCTTCCTAGTTGCACTGTTCAACTTTCTATAATCTATGCATACTCGCCATCCTGTGGTAGTCCTCATGGGGACAATTTCTCCTTTGTCATTCATCTCTATAGTGAGCCTAGACTTCTTGGGGACAACATGGGTAGGGCTCACCCACTAACTGTCGGAGATGGGATAAATGATCCCAGCATCCAACCATTTGACTACCTCCTTCTTTACCACCTCCTTCATATGGGGATTTAGTCTCCTTTGCGCCTCTCTTGAGGGTTTAGCCCCCTCATCCATGATAATCTGATGCATGCAAAAGGAGGGGTCTATCCCCTTCAGATCTGCCACCGACCATCCAATCGCCTCTTTATGCTCATGCAAGACCTGTAACAGCTGACACTCCTGTGTGTCAGTCAGATCTGCGGAAATAATGACGGGGAGAGTCTGATCCTTGCCTAGGAAGGCATACTTGAGTGAGGCCGGTAAGGGCTTCAACTTAAGCTCAGGCGGAGTCTCTATGGATGGTCGGGTCGGCTTTTCTGCCAATTCAGGAAGCGGCTCGAAGTGCCAAGTCCAACTCAGATCACCTGTCCGACTCTCTATCGACCCATGGCAATCTTCTTCGAGTGATTCATCAACCTCCTCTTGAGGTGGATCACTCAATAACCAGATATGCTCTGCTTCTACCAGGTCCTGAATGAAGTCGACCTCGAAAGAAGCCTCATCGCCGGCAGGTCCCATCGCCGCATGAAAAATGTTCAGCCTCATCTTCTTGTTGCCAAATGAGACATCCATCGCGCCTGTGCGACAATTAATGCATGCATTGGCAGTGGCCAGAAAGGGGCGTCCAAGAATGATGGGGGTCTGTCGCATATCATTAACTCCCTCCATATCTAAAATGATGAAGTCGACAGGGAAGTAGAAGTCCTCTACCTTTACTAGAACATCTTCCAGAATCCCTCGCGGGACCTTGATTGATCTATCTGCAAGCTGCAGGGTCATAGGTTTTGGCTTCATCTCCTTTAATCCGAATTTGTCATAAAAGAAACCCGGCAAGATATTGACACTTGCCCCAAGGTCGAGCAATGCACGCTCGACAGTGATGTCTCCTATGGCACATGAAATAATTGGAGTCCCTGGGTCCTTAAGCTTTGGTGGGGTTTGATGCTGCAACACCGCACTCACCTGCTCAGTCAAGTATATCTTCTTCGGCACTTGTGACTTTAACTTTCTTTTCTGCGTACAAAGCTCCTTTAGAAACTTTGCGTATGCAGGGACTTGCTGAATGGCATCAAGCAAGGGGAGGTATATCTGGACGTGCTTGAATATCTCAAGCATCTCCTGCATGTTCACTCCATGCTTGCCTAATGACTTCGGTCTCTCTAGCGCCTCAAGAAAGGGGGCTTTGGGAGTATAGGACTTTGAAGGCTCAGTTGGTAGAGCCCTCTCGCTTTCCTGAGGTGGGACGGTAGGGACAGGCTGCTTCTCACTCGTTCTCTCTCTTTCTTCTGCAGCCTCCCTCGCCTGGTATTGCTTCATATTCCTAAGGGTGATTACCGCTTGAGCCTGCTCTTGATGGGCATCTGTCATGTGCAGGCCATGCATCGGCTCCTTACCCCTAGGGTTCACCACCGGTTGGCTAGGTAAAGACCCCTCACTCTGCCTGCTAAGCACCTCGGCGAGTTGTCCCATTTGTGTCTCAAGCTTCGCAATAGAATGTGTATGGGAGCTCAGATTTGCCTTGATATCCGAGAAGGCTTGCAGCATCTTGTCCTCAAAGGACTGGCTGGACGAAGGCTCCTGAGACTGGGGTTGATTATAAGTAGGCTGAGCTGAAGGGTAGCTAGTTCTCTGAAATCCAGGCGCATAACCGCCTTGCCTGGATTGGCTTTGGGAAGGGTTGGGAGGTTGGGCTTGTGGATTTCTACATGAAAAATTGGGATGGTTCCGCCAGCCCGGGTTATATATACTGGAATATGGATTGGGTGCGGGCCTAGCGAAACTCTGAGCCATCTGAGCTTGCTCCTGGACAAACTCAGGGTACTGTGGCGCAACAAGGCAATCAACAACATGGTGTGCAGGGCTAGCACACAACGCACACACCTGTAGGACTGAAGAGGGACTCAACAACAACTGATCCAATTTCTGGGACAGTTGGTCGACCTTGTTTTGCAACTCAAGGTGCATCCCTATCTCGAATATACCAGCCTTCTTCACGCCATCTTGCACAGGTGTGGCCCTCTCAGATCGTGAAGCAGAAGCATAATGCATGGAGTTCTCGCTCAAGGTCTCAAAAAGGGCCCATGCTTCATCTTCACTTTTGAGCATAAAAGTGCCCCCACAGGCAGCGCCAACCATTTGACGGTTCTTCTCAGTGAGACCATCATAAAAATATTGCACCAGTTGCCAGCGGGGCACCTGGTGGTGGGGACACTTGCGGAGACGATCTTTCATCCTCTCCCACGTTTCATGAAACATTTCTCCCTCGATCTGTGAAAAGCTAGTGATGGCTTTTCGATACTAGTTCGTCTTACCAATTGGGAAGTATTTCTTTAAAAACTCCCTTTGCATATGTTCCCAAGTGGTAATTTGAACTGTATCGAGGGCCTTCAGCCAATGCTTGGCTTTATCCTTAAGGGAGAAGGGGAATAACGTCAACCTTAACGCGTCATCTCCAAAATTGTTGATTCGCACCGTAGAGCAGATCTCGAGAAATTCGTCGAGATGACGGTATGGGTCTTCGTTGCTAAGGCCATAAAAGGAGGGTAACATCTAGATGACAGTGACCTTGATTTCAAAATGGTTCGCTCCCACATTAGGTCTTGTGATGCAGGAGGCAGGAGTGTATGTGTTGGGCATGAAGTACTCCCTAAGAGGATGGATCAACTGCTGATCTTCAGCCATGGGGCTGGATTGATGGGCTCTCCTAAAGAAAGATTCGAGATCCTCAACAAATTCGGCAAGCTCAGGTTCAAGCGAACGTCGCCCATGCATGCACCAAAGGGTAGACCGGTGCAGCAACCGTCCTAAATTGGGGTTTTCTACCTAACTAACGCGCTAGCGGCCAAACCACACAAACCACAAAACGAGTAACAAAAACAATTACTGAAAACAAGAAATAACAAGCACCACGCAGTTGCACTCAGTAGAGAATTTATGAAAATGAAATCTATGTGCACGGTACCAATCGTACACAGTCACTTCTAAGGGGATCCTAATGGGTGAGCTGTGCAGAAAAGTAAGCTTGTCTCTACGGTATGCACACACGTGGTTCTAAGCCTAAATGCAAAAAGCAAACTAAACAATCCTAATTAAAGAACTGAATTAAACTAACAACCTATAAATACGAGAACAAACACAAGGCAATAAAGTGAATACTAGTATTTTACCTTTCCCCGACAACGGCGCCAAAATTTGGTGTGAGTTTTATAAAAACCCTTTTTAAAACAATATTTTTAATGAAAATCCAGTGAAAGCCAAACACCAAAAATATAAAAACCGGCTCGCACGAGTGGTGGAGTCCGGGTCGATCTCAGGGAACGGGATATACTCGTATTCAAACACACAACTATGCTACTCTTTATTGCCAAAATAAAAAGAATTAATTAAATAATTAACTAACTAAGGGAGTACGGCCCTACGCAGAGGGCTTAAACAAAATAAATAAATAGTTTTATTACAAACCCAATTAATAAAATAAAATAAAACCCTAATCTAAAAAGAAAAGAAAAGAAAAGGCTTTAGTGCTTCGAGTCTTCTTGTCCCTTCTTGAGGTAATGTATGTTTTCTTGAACTTTTGCTTTTCTGAGGGCTCCCTGAGGGTCTAAGGGCTCGACCGCACGTTCCAATGCTGCCCTGCAAAACACAAAAACAAAGCAGTACGACAAAAACTAACACAAATTTACTAACTATGATAACAAAAATCAGCAAAACAAGAGTTGAATTAAGTAACTAAACTAAACATGAACAACTCATCTATCCTAACACTAAAAGACAAAATAGTAAAACAACCCAATTAACTAATCAATGGTTAACTAATTCAAGAAATCAAGAAACTAACTAAGACATGGCTATGCAATTAAATAAATCTTTAAATGACTAAAAACGTGAGATAAAACACGACAATATGATAGATCATTTAATTACAGCAAACTGAATTAAACGGCTAAATTACCTAGCTAACAACTAAGCAACACATGAATTGACATAACTAAGATATATGTAATTAAGCTATTCAAAGCAAACAACTAAACTAAAATGTTAAACAATATAAATAATAACCTTAATGACCTATTGAACCAAGTAATCAACTACCCTATCCTATTGACATTAAGTAATTTATTTAACCTACTGAAATACACTAACGTCACACACAAAGACAAATTCTGGACTGACCTAACTAACAATTAAACTATTCTACCTATGTAAACAAAGCAACATAAACAGCTAATGAATAAAGAACATATGCAATGAACTACTTAATAACCAACTAATGGACTTATCTAACGTAGGTAATAACAAATGCTGAATAAAGGACTATGACAGAATCATGACTGAATAAAACAAACTAACACCAACGTTGAACCTAACTATTACACAACGCTACAACTAATTAACACAAAACGACTAATCCTAACCAGATAAAAAAAAACAATTGCTGACTAAGGAACCGACTGATCTTATTTCTGTAAGCTATTCAAGCACACGATTGCAATATAAAACCTTCAAAGTGAACGGCTGCAACTGGAGTATGCCCAACAACGTTCTTTTTTTTTTTTTTCTTCACAGCATGAAACACTGTGTAATTTTTTCTAAAAAAAAACTAAACTAAACTAATGACAGACAACGATACCAACAATCAAAGTAACTAACTGAACCAAACAAAGATCAAAACAAGAAACACAGTTAAGGAAATCTACTCTTTGCAAAAACAAAAAAAGAGAAGGGGAAGAAGAGACTTACCGAGATCGGCTGGATGGGTTGAGGAAAGATTGGTTAATCATGGCTGTTGCTGCACCTTCCCAATGAAGAAGATGGACGAACCGATGCTGGAGAATACAGTAAGAAGAACAAGAAAAGAAAAAGGGAGAGGACGCAGGAGAGAGAGAGAGAGAGAGAGAGAGAGAGAGAGAGAGAGAGAGAGGCGTGCAGTCCACCCAAGAAAAAACATCTTTTTTTCTGCTGTATACTACTATTTATAATATTATATTAGGGTAAAACAAAATTTTCAAAACAAGTCCAACAATTTTCAATAATTTTCAAAAGACCCACTTTAGCAAAACATGTTTTATTGTCTAAGAAGCAACCTTTCTAAAAATTACAAATTAGCTCATACCAACCTAAGCTAACTAAGCTACAATTAAGAAAATCTAAATCTAATAAAAATACTAAAATAGTAGGGAAAGCTTTGAAAACTCGATCTTCTGATAAAATTCAATTCAATGCAGTTTCTCAAAACTAACAATAAAAATGGGTTTTTAGAGCGATTTTTAGATGGATCATGCATAAATAATGATTAATAAAATGCAAATATTATGCATGATCAGTTTGCAGTGGCTGAGCCCCAGTTGTGACCTCCCCTAGACCGGACCCCCATTTGGTCCAGGGTTTTGGGCCTTTGCCGTTTGCTGGACAACATAGTTGTTGTCCCAGTTTTTCCTCCATTTCGGCCCCAGCAGTGTGCTAGCTGCTGTCAACGCACTAGTTGTTGCCTCAAGTGTCTTGATGGTGCCGTGGGTCTGTCCTGGACTGACTCCTACCTCGCAGTCGGTTGTAGCCGCCACGCTGCTGGGCTCGTTGCCGTTTTCCCTCTTTTGAGTTGCAGACGAAGTTATAGATATATATATATATATATATATATATATATATATATATATATATATATATATGTCTCCATTGTGTTGCGCCTTTCCACTTTGTCAGCAAACTTCGGACCTCTTAGTTGCAGCCTTTGGGGCTGTGTGTAAGCATCCATAGCACGGGGTTCAAATACCCCAATGATTCCACATTTTTACTAGTTATAATATAAACAAGAGTGCTCGGTGGCCAAAGTAAACAATAGGTACTTAGCGTAATGTGCGCAATGATATGGTAACTCCTTTATGTGATGTGATATGGACTCACGTAGGCGTGTATGTCCACTTTTAAAATGGGTATCTCTTGCATAGAACACGAATTCCTTTGATGATGGTCCCATGCCTTCAAAGAGAAATAAGGTCTTACTTGATTATGAAACACATGGCATGGATCATTGAGATAATGCAACGAGGCTGTTGCTTGTCACACGTAATTGGCACCTTGGCACTTCACAAATTAGTTAAGTATATTTTAATGTATTACGTAACGTAGTGTCACAAAGAAGCCATTCACTGCCACACACTTGAGCATTTGAGCTTTGCTCTAATGAATGCTATCGTATGCTCACCCTAGTGATATGCGAATGTACTATCACATTGGCAATTACATGCATTTCTCCTAAGTATGTAGGGATTCTCTAGATTCATGTTGGAATCACAGTCTAGTGAAACTTATGCGATTGTTAGAACTCCCTGACGAGTTCTGTTGCGGGCAATGGCCCCACATAGCGATATGAGCTCGCTTGTAGTTGCGATGCATGGTTTAAGAACCTTGGCACAACTTCTGACTCACACCTTATCGTGACAAATGCTTCTAACTGTCTCATCATAGTGTGCAATGGTTGGCATTGTCATTTGACTAGTTCTCGCATGTGATCATCACAAAATTTTTCCTCTCTCGTTAGTTTCTCTCTCTTCCTTCTCTTTTCCTTTTCTAACCTCTATTCTCCTCCTTTTTGAAGGGAGTGGAATAAAAGAAAGAAAAGAAAAGAGAGAAGAGAAAAGAAAGAAAGAAAGAGAGAGAAGAGGAACTATTTTGCGTAGTCTCACTTGACCTTTATTTGAAAAATATTTAGAAATTTAACTCGCCTCCGTTTTGAAAATTTGCGGGAAAAAGATGGAGAGACGGGATTCGCTCGTCGGTACGAGGTTCGACCGTTCCTGGCGCCTTTACCAGGGGTAATCTAACCAAGGATCGAATCTATGCCTTTTGCTTTGCCTAAATATAATCTAAGAATTTATTCTAGCTCTAAATGCACAAAGAATCATGCTTGTGCAATGCAAGGATGTATGCTCTTTTTGAAAAAGATGTTTTGAAAATTTCCAAGTATTCTGAGATGAACTTGATAAGAGAATGAAGAAATGGTTGAATCTAACTTAGCATTTAAGATAGATCAGAGAAATTCTAAGTCTTTGAAGTAAATCAGAGTTGGGAGAATAAATGAGAAAGAATGACTTGAAGCTTTTGAGAATGAAAGGAAATGAAGTTTCAAAGTCAGAAATAGACTTTGAATTTTGAACTTTTGAATTTAGAAAAGGAAATGAATACTTGAAATGGAGTTGAATTCGGATTTTGAAGTTTGAAATTTAGAATGGATCTGAGAAATCCGGATGGTATTTAAGAATAGAAATGGATTTAGATTAGATCCGACAATGGAATTGAAATCTAGAATTTGGAATTGGATTCCGGATCCTAAACGGAATGGGATCCGAGATTTGGAATCCAAGATGAATTTGAGTTCTGGCTCCTAGAATGGGCTCGGATCTGAAGTCTAAGATCAAAATGTAAAATTGGGTTCTGGATCCTAGAATGGATTTGGATCTGAAGTCTAAGATCCAATGTAGAGTTGGACTCTGGATCCTAAGACGGATTTGGATCTGAAGTCTGAGATCTACGGTAAAATGGGATTCTGGATCCTAAAAAGGAATTGGATCTGAAGTCTGAGATCCAAAAAGTGGAATTGGACTCTAGATCCTAAAGAGGAATTGGATCTGAAGTCTGAGATCCAATATGAGTGTTGAATCCTGGATCCTAAAATGGATTCGGAGTTAAATTCAGAAGATGAATCAAGAACTTCTAAGTTTAATTTGAACTTGGAAAATGAACTTTATAAATTGAAATCTTTGAATATACAACTGAATTTCAAAGTCAAATTAGACCTTGAATTTGAAATTTAGAAGATGAATCAAGAATCTCAAAGTTAAATTGAACTTGGAGATTGGATTGGAGTTTTGAATGAATTTGGGATTTCAAAGTCAAATTTGATTTTTGAAATCTGATTTGAATATAAAATGAATTTGAAATCTCAAAGTTAAATTGAATTTTTGAGATTGAAAATAGAATTTTGAAAAAGGAAAGGGTGAATCGGATTTGATAAGGATAGATTGAGGAAGACATTTACATTTACTTGGAGTTTTTGAAAAATGAATTTTTGAAAGTATGATGTAATTCTATCCTAAATGATGAATGAATTTAAAGAATTTGAAATGGAATTTTTTTGAAAAGCTATTCCATTCTTTAAATGAATTAAAACAAGATTGAAGATATAATACATCCTTGACTATGGTCATTGAATGTATTATATAATAATCTATATTTGAATTCAAGAGAGGAATAAAATACATTTGGTGCTTTTATAGAATTTAAAATGAAATTAACTCTCAATATACCCTGACTATGGCCATTGGTATATATTTTGAGTCAATTTTAAGTTAAATTCTAATAAAAGGAGAAAATATTTAAGAAAATATGATGAATTTTGAAAATGGACCCAATGTGGATCCAATGTTATTTTGTAAAAGATAAAAATACTAAGTTTTGTCCACACCCTGACTATGGCCATTGATGTGGATCATCGACTTAGGATCAATTATCTCTTACGAAATGGTGCATGTGTCATTCGTGTTTCACCATTGTGAGATTTCGGAAAATAAAAGGTAAAAAGCATGAAAACAAGCAATTTATGACATTTTCAATGCTCATTCATTCTATTTAATACAGTAAATGTAAATTCTCATTAAGATCCAACTATTGCAATACATGGAATCAAATTTACAACTCCAAATAATGTTCCCTGCAAAACAACTGGGTTAATATGAAAATAGAGGAAAAATTGTATATATCACATGGAGGTTAATGGTAAAATGTTCATCTGCCAAGATATATATGATGAAATGATATATATAGATATCTATGTATATACATATATATGGGTATACATATATGAGTATATATATATATTAATAGCTTGTAAAGACATATGGGTATATATATATATACATATATGTATATAGACATATATATATGTATATATGTACAGAACATCTAAAATCCATGAGAAAAGACATTCAGAATTTTGCTTTTGAGTGAATGAGAAAAAAATGTGCATTTACACAGTTTTCATAGAGATTCAGCAAATAGGTAAAATAACAAGTGTGTAAATATTGGAGAAGAGACCTGGGCATTGGTGGTGGATGCTGTCAGGTAAGTAAGTAATGTATGTAAAAAGAGATGATGCATATGTGCTATACAAGTGCAAGTAAAGACGTGCATGGGATGGAAGTGGGGATGCAAACAGTAATGAATGACAACTGCCAGCAAATGGACCTATAGTGCATAGGATATGAACATGATGAATGAGATATTGATCAAATGCAGGAAACATGAGACAATGTGCAGGATGAAGCTGGACTGAACTAATGCAGGACGAACATGGCTTTATGGAACAAATGTGAAGATGATAATAATGTATCATGATCAAATTAAACAAGAGGTATGATAATCAAATGTACTCATGCGGTGTATCATGCTATCAAAATGAGACAAGAAATCAGGTGTAAACAGGAAATTGGATATAAATCAAAGGCCAGAATGAAAACATCATATGGATCAAAATGACAATACCTGGAACGATGGTAGAACAAGTGAATATGTAGAATGAAAATGCAGAGATTCAGCTGCAACTGTAGCGAGCCGCAATGCAGGAGAGTATTGGGTATTGGTGGTGCACAGGGATTGTGTGTAAGCGCTAGAGGCCCGACAGAAATAAATTTAGCCCAACAGCCAAAGAAAATGGTTGTCTTGGGCATTCAACAACTGTAACCCATGTGGGAGGTCTGATTATGCTTCAGCCAGCAGCTATGTCATCATATTACGAATACAAGCACATTAAAGAAAAATCACTGTGTTGTTGGAACAAGAAGAAGGAATATGTACAGTGTGGAAAGAGAAGGCAGAAGAATCTAAACAATACTGGAACTAGCACCAGTGTCATTACTCCCCTCAATAGTACCAGATAACTCCCCATCACTTGCACAAAAACAAAGATTTAGCAAGGAAAAGCCAATCTCTACTGCGGGAGCATGAAACCTTCTTCAACTCTATTATCCAGAGATGAAGAAACTCTGTCAAGAATAAAATTGTGCGGTCATCATGAAGTTTGGCTCAAAACATAAATCTTGAAATATCAGAAAAACAAAAGGGCCGCTTCCTGTACACTTTCTACCCTCGGGTAGAAACCATTCATACACCCTTCATAGGAAAATGTTAATAAAAACACAAGGAATTACATTCTGACATTCAAATCAAAGATATTAACAAATAATAGCAAGATCTTCAAAAAAAAAAAAAAGAGATCCTAGAAATGAGCTAAAAAAAAAAAAGCAAACAATCATGATTTATACATTAACAAGTAGTCAGCTAAAATTGGTATGTTCCGATTCTTCAGTTCCCAGTGGAGAAAGTAACAGCTTGGTCTCTCTATAGGTGACAATAACACTTATCAACACAATTGGCAATGTATAACCAACCAAGCGAATGAAGGTACAATTTCTCTTAATACAATAAACCATCTAACATTCAAATAGTCCATATCCTGTAAAGCCACAGATAGTTCAAAAATAATCCTTTTGAGTCCTCAAGACTAATTTAAAGAAGCCAGAATTACATCAGCCATGAATTTGAGTCATCTTGTGAGCAACTTGACGGCTGAGTTGTATACATATACATAATATGTGATGACCATCCGCTCATTCTTGCAACTCAGAATAACCCATTGAATTCAGCTGGACAAACAGTAAAAAAAAAAAATAATAATAATAAAAAAAAATAAAAGGCTTCCAACTCAGAGGTAACTTCATTCAAAGCTTGTTAAGAAGTCATGCATGTATAGAAATCATTGAGAGAGAAGAAGAAGAAAAAAAATTTAGAACTTGTCTAAGTAATTAACCAAATTTTAGCAAAGATCGGAACAGTCAGTGAATGGCATATTCAACAAGCACACCAACTTTACAAACCCAGTAAGTCACAAATTAAGAATAAAGAGGATGGCACGCACCTGTCTCCATCGAACCTCTTCTTGATTAGATTCACTGTTCCTTCCAGCTAATGAAATAATTTCCATCTCTGGTAAACCTTGCACCCAAATGTTTTCAAAACTCTTGCCAGCTAGTTCGGATTCAATAGGCTTTGGCTTATTACGCAGGTTGCCAAACCCAACGAAATGAGTATCCCTCTTTTCGTAGCCAACTACAGATGTTGTCCGTATTTGTCTCCTTCAGCATAATCCTACGCATACACTTTGGCATTCAGATCTGACAAGGTGAGTTGTTATCGATTTGAGGGGCATATTAACTGATTTTGAAATAGGAAACAATCATGAACAGTGTATGAATACATCATAATTAAAACTGGAGAGGGATTGAGATATATAGCTGGAGGGTCAAATTGCACAACTGCAATGTAAGCTCATTCTTAACAATGCTGTCATATGCTTCAGCAGCAAAATTCTTATCTGGGACTAATGTAGAATACCTGATTATACCACATGATTTACAGCAAGTTCAGTCAGTAGAGAAACTCGTCTTCCCTGCAATCGAATAATTTATCGCATTTGCTTTCTTCAGCAAATTGGACTGCTGCTTATAAAAATCTGATAGAGTCTTTACAATTGTTTAAAGTGATATCCAGTATCTGAAACATCAATCATGAATTTGGTACCATGAATAGTGGAAGAATCACAGGACTAAAAAAAAAATGAATTCCTGAACCAGACGAAACTGGAAATAAACACAGCCGTAGCTGAAACGCAGATGACAGCAGCGAGGATCTGGGGTCTCCTGCGAATCTGATTTTTGGACCATTAGCACACAGATAAATACAGAGAACCACTTATTTTATTCTCAAGTTGGTTCAATCATGAAGGTTACGATGCAAAGAGTGGTGAAATAGGAACAGCAATCAGCTAGACAATGCATCTGAACCGCGAACTCTACCAAGGTATCTACATCAGCCACAGGGTCCACAACCCAACTGTTTTCTCCGACCTCTAGATCCTATTAAAGATACTCAAAACGAGATGACCTGCAAGACAAATCGATTAGGAGGAACACAGAGCCCCTTATGAAGTTTTAGGAGGTCCTCCCGATTTTTTTCATATTCGTAGAGAAATCGAAAGAGCCAAAATCTAGATATCGATCCATTGCAAGACAGAAGACGGTGGGTTCTCAAGCTCTTTAGCCAGTGTCTCCACCCACGCTGATTTTGCATGTCGATGCTGAGCGAGAGTAAGGTTATAATGACATGAACAAGGTGGGGCACCCACACGCCGCCACTCAATGGTTCCCAAAAATGAAATCTGATGTTGATTAGCTACCAACAGTATAATAAATAACATAAAGCAGAAGATGAAGTATGAACCAGGCTTTCTATGTCATCGAGGCAGGCTTGAACGAAACAGATCAATTGTAAGGGATGTTATACAGGTAATGGCAACCAGCGATCAACTACTTGATTGCTGAAATTAGATTGATCAGCAATTGAAGAGTTACTCGATATCATGAATCAATATAAAACGAAACAAGAATCGAAGTTCAAGATGAAAAGAAATCAAAACAGATAAAACAGAAATGAGATAATTTGACAGTAGGAGTAAAATAAACACAGTATTGAGAATCAAAACAGACATTACAGTTTGAAACAAATCAAAACAAGAAAAAGGGCATAAATCAAAACAAGGCAAATGGAAGCAAGACCGAAATGGAAACCACAATCAAAACAAATAGGAACAGAGACTGAGATTTGAAAACAAGCAAAAATTCAAAGTAAGTTAATACTGACAAACAAAACATATAATGTATCCAGAAAAACCCGAATGCCAAAGATGGCTACCAAAGTGGAGAATAATAGGTAGAACAGGAAATCAGGACAAAGTAAAACTCGATCTGATATTGGATCAGGTCGGGTGTTTACCTCGAAAGCCACTGGGTTTAAAAGAAATTCTTATAAGGAAATTATAAACAGAAAATCAAAGGTAAAAAAAAAAAATCCAGATGAAAGGCATATATGCTAAATCGAAGTGTAAATCAAACCCAAAAATAAAAAAAATAAAATAAAATAAAGAAGAATGAGATGTTGGAATGAACTCCTGTTAAATGTTGCAATGCGTAGACCGGTAATGCCATAGGCAGACCATCATTACGACAAACGCCTTAATGGAAGTCAAAACGAAGAAATTAGGGGGGGAAATTCACAACAGCTAAAGGGAAAAAGGGGAGGAAGGTAACTACCAAGACAGGATTGGAATGTAGGAATGCATATTCCATTGCTATCGCACTTTGTAAACCAATTTGTTATATACAAATCGGATTTACAGGGTGTGCATTCATTGGGACAAAATGAGAAATCAGGAAAGAAAATTATGATCAAAAGGGGAAGGAATCCTTACCTTGTTTGCTGCTGGCTCAATCAAATCCTTGGATCGATATAGGTCGAGATTGCAGAGAGTGACTCCTCTTTGCGTACTGGATGGCCTTTTCCTCACCAACGGTAGAAGTGCAGAAATGGAAAGAAAAAGTGGATGTTCGGTTGGAGGCCTATAGAGTGGTGAAGGCCGATCGTGAAGGAGAAGAAAGTGAAGTGGTAGAAGATGATGCGGGGGTGGGGAGGCGGTGTTGCTGAAGAAGGAAAATGGGGAGGTGATAACGGATGAGGAGAAGGGTTTTCGCTGGCCGATTTTAAAGGGGAAGAAAGAAGTCTCGGTTGGGGGATGAAGGGTGAATATGGGGTTGTTGGTGATGAGGGGTTGGAAATGGAGGAGATGGAGAGCAGCTCGTACATGGGGGCATGCGACTGTTTGGAGAGGAGAAGCCGCAAGAGGGAAAACTCCAGAAGGTTTAAAACCCTAACCCGATTTTGTGAGCTTTTGCATGAGGTTTTATTTTTTTCCAAAAGAGGCCTCCTTAAAAAAGTTTTTCAGAAAACGAGTTTCTCAAAAAAAAACATTTCTATTTTTTTGCAATTTTCTTTCATTATTTTTTATTTTTTTGCTCTTTTCAGAGTATTTTGATTTTTTTGTATTTTTGGAATAAAAATCTGAGAAAATAAAGACTAAACCCTAATTTTTTGTATTTTTCTAAAAAGAATATTTACAAAAGTATCTTTCTGAGATTTTAGACCATTTCGGGAAAATTTCTTCAAAAAAGGGGTTTGGACCCAAGTTTTGAGGAAATGTTCGAGTTTTGAAAACTCATATCGAGTAATACAACATGATGGAAACAAACGGATGTCGAATGGGCTATCCGAGCTATTTAAAGGCTATTTTTGGTATTTTCTATAATTTTAATTTTAAAGTTTGAACAAGGAGATTCAGATTTGGATCTGGACAATGGATCCAGATCCAAAATCAATTTAAACATATGAAATGAATTTAATTTCAATAAAACTAGAGAAATGAACTGGAATTTAGATTTGAAATGACCCATTTGCTCAGAAAATGAATTTAGGGGCAAAAAAGGGAATATTTAAAAGATTTTGAAAAATTTGGGGTGTTCACATCGCACTTGTGACACGATGCACATACGCGTCCTTTTGTATCTGTGTGTAATTCACGATACTACATCAATAACTTTATGTTCTATGATGCATACCTCTCCTTGTTGTCGTGAATCTTTCTGGGCCAAACCTACCTGGCCCAAGGGATTCGGTCCCAGTAGTGTGCGGGATATGGGACAGTACAATTTGATGTTCATCTCCATACTCTTCTTTAGTTGAACTCTTATGGGGTGTTAACAGCTCGTCGTGGGTGTTGCCGCAGTTCGGTAGCACAACCCAAGCCGAGCATGCGTGTGTGCGCTTAGTATCCTTTTTCATCTGTGTGGTTGGTAAGGTTGCCGACCCCTTTGGGAACTGTTCCAACACCACTGTTGGATTTTCCCTTCCTTTTGTCTCGTGTTCCCATTTCGATAGAGAGCTCTAGACTCCAGCCTATGGGACTGCACTAGTGCCGATGACATAAGACCGAATGATCCTGTTGCCTAGGTCTGTACAGTTGTCTAGACCAACGGGCCGCACAGGTTCGCATAGTAGTATCACCTTTATAGTTGTATTGGAGACTTTGTTCCCGAGTTGTGCAGCTACAGTACTTGGTCTGCATTCTAGTTGAATGGTGCTACGGGTTTTAGGCGAGAGTTTGGCCTTGTTACAACCAGATTGGGTTGTTGCTGCTGCGGCTTCGGTGCAACAAATGTTCGGGCTTCGTCCTTGTAGTTTCGTAGTTCTTTGTACGAGATAGCCAGTTGACTAGCTGTACCTTCCCCATTGCACGACATAGTCGCCACTTTACTCGTTAACAACGACTGTCTCTGTCGCCGCCATGATGGCAATAGTAAATAGCTAATTTTGTTATGTGTGCATTGTTACAATAAATACATTGGAGTTAGCACTCTCTGCTATGTGTGGTTCGCCAATGGTATAACATAGTAATGCTTGTGTACGATGTGATTTATTGTAACCGTGTGCGTATTGGTTTGCATAAGATTAGATTATCTGGAGGCTTGGGTTCGATGATTCAAACAATGTGTCTTGTCCTACGTGTTCATGACACTTGGCTATTGCACTCCTTTCGAGGTGTTTGTCCCTCATTGTATAGTCGCGAGATTCATGAGATGCGAATGTTTGTACGATGATAGTCTGTGTATGCTTGTCGTAAATCTCCTTAGCATGTCATTTTTGGGTTGTAGACCCACTTTGCGAGATGAGCTCGCTTATATTAAAGATACGTGCTTTGTATGTTGTCTCGATTTGTTCGAGAGCGGTTTCAACGTGGCCACATGTTTTTAGTTGTCTCATCGTGAGGCACGTTGCTCTGCAATATTGTATTAGCTCATTTTTGTACTTGTCGTATTCTGCTCATGCATGACTCCTTGCACTTGAGGTTTACTCACTTAGTTCAGACTATTTCATTGAAGTATGATACTTGTTCACAGTTGATTATTCAGCACACACTAGTGTTGTTTTGCCTTGTTAGTGGATATGTGAGTGTCATTGTAATGTTTTAGAGACACTGCTTTATGTGATGGAATATTAATGAAATATCATATGCTTATGAATGTGTATTGGCTCGTACACTTATTTGTCTCTTAGAAATGTTATGCAATGCCTCTATTGTTTATACTTGTGCAAAAGGTAGAATCATGTGATACTCTTACACGTTGCACTTGGCACATCATGACACAGTTATTGAGTAGAACGTACCCTGAGGAGGTACATTGCTTGAGGCTTTGGTAAGCGCACCACATCCCCATACTTCATGAAATGAAAAGACTGAACACCATAGGGTATGAATAATGATATGACTTGATATGGGCTGAGTTGGAGTCTTCGGGCAATGGCCCTTGTGTTGTATGGACTCTTGTGTGATATACCCTAAAACAGAAATGAATAATATGGTGTTATGACTGCTTTCACGAGCAGTGTGCTCTGTTGGCCGCGTGAGGCTGAGCATGTGAATGGGCATGCCAAGTCCTCGTTTTGCGTACCCTGCAGGGACCACGAGGCAAATTCCTCGTTGTGAGGTATGATTGAACATGAGCCTTAAGAAAGATAAACCTGCTTCGCCCCATTCACAAAATGGTTCACCTTGGGAGAGGGTGGATGGTACAACCCTGAGTGACTTGTCGTTACTACGACATGTGTTTTGACAGGAGCCGTAGCGCCCTTTGGCCTCCAGTCACTCAGAGTTAGGGAGGTCGAGGTTACCTTTTTAGGATCTCACTACTGCAGTAGTATGGATTGCAATCCTTGTCTATGCGAGTATTTTCTCCTAGCCGTGTGCTGCTCCAATGAGGCTGAACTCGGTCTGTAGCTTCCCCGGTTACCACACTAGAACATGAATAACAGACGCCGGGTGCATGTCTCACAGAATGCGAGGTTTCCTTCGCGTACCCAAAGGAGTAATCAGAAGAACTTAAAGACTAACCAATTGTGATCATCGCAAAATTTTTCCTCTCTTGTGGTTTTCTCTCTCTTCCTTCTCTTTTCCTTTTCCAGCCTCTATTTTCCTCCTTTTTGAAGGGAGAGAAATAAAAGACAGAAAAGAAAGAGAGAAGAGAAAAGAGAGAAAGAAAGAGAGAGAGAAGAGGAACTATTTTGCGCGGTCTCACTTGACCTTGATTTGAAAATATTTAGCAAATAACTCACCTCCGTTTTGAAATATTGCGGGAAAAAAAATAGAGAGATGGGATTCGCTCGTCGGTACGAGGTTCGACCGTTCCTGGCGCCTTTACCAGGAGTAATCGAACCAAGGATCGAATCTATGCCTTTTGCTTTGCCTAAATATAATCTAAGAATTAACTCTAAATGCACAAAGAATCATACTTGTGCAATGCAAGGATGTATGCTCTTTTCAAAGATTTGATTTGGAAATTTCCAAGTATTCTGAGATGAACTTGGTAAAGGAGTGAAGAAGTGATTGAATTTAACTTAGAACTTGAGATAGATCAGAGAAGTTCCAAGTCTTTGAAATAAATCAGGATTGGAAGAATAAATCTTGATTTTGAGAAAGAATGATTTGAAGTTTTGAAATGAAAGGAAATGAAGTTTCAAAGTCGCAAAAGGATTTTGAATTTTGAACTTGAATTTAGGAAAGGAAATGAATACTTGAGATGGAATTGAATTTAGATTTTGAAGTTGAAAATTTAGAATGGATCTGAGAAAGTCAAATGGTATTTAAAAGTAGAAATAGATTTAGGAAGTTCAGATGAGATCTGAAAATAGAATTGGATTTTGAATTCTAGAATTGGGAATGGAATTGGATCTTGAAATGGATCCAAAATTTGAAACCTGAAGTCTGATGTAAAATTGGGTTCTAGATCCTAAGATGGATTTGGATCTGAAGTCTGAGATCCAAAAGTGGAATCGGATTCTGGATCCTAGAATGGAGTGGATCTAAAGTCTGAGATCCAAATATAAAATTGGGTTCTGGATCCTAGAATGGATTTGAATCTAAGGCCTGAGATCCAATGTGGAAGTTGAGTTCTGGATCCTAAAATAGATTTGGATCTGAAGTCTGAGATCCAAAGTGGAATTGGATCTGAAGTCTAAGATCCAAAAGTAGAATTTGTATTTAGAAAACTGGATCCAAGTTGATCTAACTTTGGATTTGGGTCTTGAAAGTCCAAATGGGACTTTTGAAGATGGATCTGGGTTTTGAAAAACCCAGATCGAATTTAAAATTTAAGAAGAGTCAAGATTCAAAATCAGTCTCAAACTTGTGATTTTTGAATTTGAAGATATAAAGATAAGCTTGATTTTTGAATTTGAAGATGAATCAGAAACTTCAAAGTTAAATTGAACTTTGAAATTGAATTTTGAATTGAGTTGAAAATTTGAAGTTTGAACATAAAAATGATTTTGGAATTTCAAAGTCAAATTGGACTTTGAAATTGAATTTTTGAATCTTGAAATGAGATAAAATTGGATTTGAATAAGATTTGATCTGAGAAATGAAGAAGAAGAATCACTTGGAATTTTGAAAAGAAAATTTTGAAAATATGATGCAATTCTATCCTATATGATGAATGAATTTAAATTTTTGAAATTGGATTTTGAAAAGCTATTATATTCTTTAAATGAATTAAAATATGATTGAAGATATAATACATCCTTGACTATGGTCATTGAATGTATTATATAATAATCTATATTTAAATTCAGGTGAAGAATGAAACACATTTGGTGCTTTTATAGAATTTAAAATGAAATTAATTCTCAATATACCCTGACTATGGCCATTGGTATATATTTTGAATTAATTTTAAGTTAAATTCTGATAAAAGAAGAAGATATTTAAGGAAAATATGATGAATTTTGAAAACGGATCCAGTGTGGATCCAGTGTTATTTCGTAAAAGATAAAAATCCTAAGTTTTGTCCACACCCTGACTATGGCCATTGATGTGGATCATCAACTTAGGATTAATTACCTCTTACGAAAATGGTGTACGTGTCATTCGTGTTTCACCATTATGAGAATTTGAGAAATAAATGAGAAAATATGAGAATAAGTAATTCATGATATTTATGGTGCTCATTCATTCTATCTAAAAGCTGAAAGATATAAAAATTCTTATAGTCATCTAACTATTACATCATTGATTTAAACAAAGAATCTCTAAGCTAAGAAGAGGATTTGCATTTTCCATGTGTTTCTTGAAAGATGTCCATTCTACTGAAGAACGGAGGTACTAGATATGAAGCTTCAACTAAAATGCACACACACACATCCTATATATATATGTATATATATATATTTATATATATATATATATATATATATATGGTATGCCCTGTACCTTATATGTTATGGAATGAAAGATATGTATGTATGAAGCTAGTCTGGGGAAGGTACTGTGACTGTGTAAGTGTTGAGGTATTATGGGATATGTAGATGGAGATTTAGGATACCCAGAACCACAAAAGGTGGCTGATATACATGACAATGAGGTTGCATTATGAAGCCACAGAAATGCAAATTTGGAGATGATGGTGATCAAAAGTTGACAGGGTGAAGTTGCTAACAGAGGATGAGACATAGCTGGAATACTCAGATGGCTGTAGGGAATCGATGATACTGGATTTGGGGGTGTTTGTAAGGGTGTAACGCAGGGGGTTGCTATCATGCTGTAGATTTGAAGACTGTGGAATGGTGATGAAGGGTTTAACAAAGGGATACTGTTAGGGAGGTGGATGTTGGGATGTCATGAGTCTTAATGAAGATGGGTTTTAGGTGCTGCCACCAGTGATGAAGGTAATACATAAGGGATTCAGCAGCATTGCTGGATGAGGAAAAGGCACAAGAGTGTGAATAGTGCCCGTTGTAGGAGGAAGGATGACAACAAATGGATGGGTATATGCACCTGATAATGAGAAAGACTAGTGGAAGATTTGATAAGTAATTGGTGGTTGAAGGGTGTTGACATGTTGTAGATGCTGTTGGTATAAGCACAGGAAATGAAAATAATGCAAAATGATAAGTAGAAAAAGGAGTGTAAGGTGGTAGGGGTGCGCAGGGTATATGATGAACTATAGGGAAGTGATGCTGCAAGGTACTGCTGTAGAATCGGATGGCAGTAATGTGGAGAAGTGTTGGATAATATAGTAAAGAGGTAAGTCCATAAATTAAGACCCTACAGGAGGTAACAAGGTGAAATGGATATGTAACATGGGTAAAAAAAAAAAAACTGAAGATATACTGGACTATGCATCATCATTAGTTCATACAGGAGAACCAGATGAGAAGAAGATGACTGAAATATTAGTAACACGAATGATATACTTTTGCCTCAGCTAGAGACAGGAGACAGATTGTGACAGATACAAAGGTTGGAGATGCCATAACTACATACAACTGTGAAGATACAAAGAATGGGTCTATGAAGACATATGGCACCTAGGCATGCAGTAGCAGCACTGCTAACATCATAGATGACTATTACAGTTCTACTAGATTGAGGGTTACATAAACAATGGTGTTTTGTGCAAAGGGATAATATCATCATATGAGGTCCATCACATATTTGATTGTTTTCTAGATTATCCATCTATCAGAAATCAGACTGCAAAAGCTTGGAATATTCCAAGAAATCATACTCCTCCAATGCTTATGACAGGGCGATACCACTATTCTCCTTTTAGAACCAGTTGTATAGTGCTTGGTGATTTAGTCTCCCAACTGCAGCCGACCTGTGTACCTCACAAAATCTGAGTACAGAATGCAATGCAAATACATTAAATTCCCAATGAAACACAGGCTATTCATTCAACTATCAATCAACAACCCCTTCATTTTCTATAGGGCTAATGCACAAGTTTGACAATGTTACAACAACATACCAGATCAACGTGATTTATAAGATTCCATCAAAAAAACCAACCATTATAGCAAAGGAGACAGTACCTCAGGAGTTGGGCCTCTACTGGTGATTCTCTTACCTGACACAGGAGCAATGTCTTCCACTGCGGATTGTAACCATTCGCCACTGTTTTCTGATGGATTCTCAGAAACTTTGAACAAGTTCAACAAGAAATTTTCATACACCTCTCCATTAAGATAACCAGCTGTTTTTGCTCTGCTAGGAATCTCAAACATATTATTCCACACAATTTCAAATTCTTGCTGCTGTAGCCCTCCTTTAGGAGGCAATCTGCCCAACATCTTAGACTTAAACTGAATTGAAGATAGTTGGAGTAAAATAGCTTAAATGGCCACCAACAGCATGTTGCTTCAGCGTAGAAAAATAGTAAAACACTAGCTTTGGACAGATATTCAGCATCTAACTGGGGATAAAGAAGGTTTGAGAAGTTCTTCGGTGCCAAGGCATCAAGAGCTGATCCGATATAAGAAGCAAGAAGCATACTATATCCCCAAATAAAAATTTGCGCTAAGACCATTTCTGTACAAAATACTCCTATTGGGGCCATTTAATTTCTGAAGGATAATTTGTCTCAAGAGGAATTTATCTCAAAAATGGGTAGGTTGCAGATTTTTTTTTGTTTACTTTGTGAACACAGATTAAATGAAGTTAGATGGTGAATTATGAACTTCATACAGAAAGAAGATTATTAAATGCAAAATTAGAAAATAAAAATAGTCACGCAGAAACCAAGCCCATAGTCTAGAACAGGAAGAGATGTATGTAAAACCCTTATCAACGATCCTCCAAGATTAATACTTTTAGAATCATAATGGGTTGCTCTGTAGAAGTTAAGGAAATATTGGATAGTCTCAAATCCCATTCCACAACAGTTTTCATCCATTTTAGGAGAAAAGCAAAGCCTAAGATTACTTAACAGGGGAAAACAGACATGAGACTGGTTTTAGTCTTTAAGAGCTTGGTGAATTCCACTCAAACTGACCCTTGTATTGTGAAATACCATCAGTTCCTTATATTGTTCTGGTAGAAGTGCAAAAAATTTCCTGTTGATTTCAACATCAAAGGGATGGAAATTTTCCCTGACAATTTTTGTGAGCTCAACCAAGGAACTGGACCATTGCTTTTTACAAAATAAATTATTCCCATGCCAAATGGTTCTGATTTGGGTTACTTTTTGACAGCCCGATATACCTCACTCAAGCCAAGCATTATGCAATAATTCTTTTCAGAATTTTCACGGAACGAAAGCTCCCTGTTGATTCCCCCCTCTCTCTATTGGTTTACACAGTGGAAAAGGTGCACGATGCCACAGGCATCCAATTTGATGATACACAATAATGTAAATCGACTTCCACCTTTCAGCTGCACATAGAATGTCTCTTGCCTCATATGTAGCAGATCAGATCGTGGATTGAGAGAATCAAAGGGGAAGCCGGATTGATATGGAATTCCCTTTTATGATAGATTCAAATCATACGATGAATTTCCAATATGATCTTGCTTTAGAGTATTTGACGTGAGAAGGAAAGATCGGTGGAATGAAATAAAAAAAAAAAAAAGGAAAAAAAAGGAAAAAAAAACGTAATGAGAATGCATCGTGAGTATGAAGAAATGCCTATCATGAGAAAATGAATATGATGATACGAAATGTAGTTAAGATGCATGAAATACAGCAAACGTAATATACAAAACGAAATCAAAAGGGAAATCAAAGGCAATTAAAACAGGGAATCGAATGTTGGAACTTCTTGTTCCGTTTGATATTGCACATCTATAGACCAGTTCTGTCATGAACAAACTGATGTTACAGGGATGCTTTAAATGGAAATGCAGGAAAATTTAAAGAGCGATAATAAAATATAATCGGAGGATTACAATGCAAACGGCAAATGTAAAATTGCGGAAGAAAATGGTACAGAGGTATGATCCAAGGATTCAAAGGACGGCTTACCGTGGATTGAGAGAATCCTCCCTTCCTTTGTCGTTGAATTTATCTACCGATTCGCAGAGATTCTGAAGACAGAGGAAAAACGCTTCTTCTGTGATTTGGCTATAACTCTGGATTTGGAAGATGATCGAATGGGGCTTCAGCCGGATGTTATTGAAGTTCTGAAGAATAGAAGACCCTTCTCTTGATTCTGCTTGGGAGATTCTTTAATCCTGCTGAAAAAGGAAGAGATCGAGAGGAGGATGGATGCTGGAAAAGGAGGAGAGAATGATGGATGCCTAAGCCAGGAGAGCTAGGAGACGGGTAGCAGTGGTGAAGTAAAAAAATGGATCAGAAGGCATGCCGTGGAGAGGTGGGAGACGGATCAAGAAGAAGAGGATGGAGGGGTCGAAGATGGATCCCCCCTCTCTCCTGCGTGTTCCCCTTTTAAAGAAGGAGAGGAGCATTCGAGAGAGAGGGGCTGTTGAAGATCAGAGGTTGAGGGAGAGGAGGTTATTTGAAGATGGAGGGTAAAGCTGAGAGGGAGGATGCGCGGGAAAGAGGTTGTTGCCTCTTTTCCAAATTTCCAAAAGAAGGCCCCCTTGAAAGAACTTTTTATAAAAGGAGGTTTTTTGGCAAAAATTCAATTTTTCAAGTTTTAAAACCATTTGCCTTCCTCAATTTTTTGATTTTTATATTGCTTTTTCCATTTTTTGTATTTTTGTAGTAGAAAACTAAGATTTTAAAAGAAAACTAAGTTCTAAACACTATTTTTTTTGTATTTTTCTGAAAATATTTACAAAAGTATTTTTCTGAGAATTTCCAACCATTTCGGGGAAATTTCTTTAGAAGAATGAGTTTGGACCCAGGTTTTGAGAAAATGTTTGAGTTTTGACACTTGAATCGAGAAATACAATGTGATGGATCCAAACGAATGTTGAATGGACTGTCTGAGCTATTTAAAGGCTATTTTTGGTATTTTCTATAATTTTAATTTAAAATTTGAACAAGGAGACTCAGATTTGGATCTGGACAATGGATCCAGATCCAAAATCAATTTAAACATATAAAATGAATTTAATTTCAATAAAACTAGAGAAATGAACTGGAATTTAGATTTGAAATGACCCATTTGCTCAAAAAATGAATTTAGGGGCAGAAAGGGAATATTTAAAAGATTTTGAAAAATTTAGGGTGTTCACAAATGCCCCTCTTTGCTACTAAGCCGGTTGAAAGCTGAGCTTAGTGGCAAAGATAACACTCCAAATTTTGAAAATGCCCCAGTCAGCAAATATGGACTGGGTGTGGAAGATTTTTTTTTTTTTTTGAAAGACATGGTTTTTCAGGTTTAAAACTTTATCCTTGAATGGCTTGGGGAGGACGAAATCCTCGGAAATAATATGACTGAATAATAGAGATGAGGACATCGTGATGGGACTTTGGGTGAAGATCCCGAAATGATGAAAGATAGGGAATTTAGATCAAGTCTCGTGGGTGAAACTAGATCAGCCTTGTGGAATGACTCAGGTTTTAGCCCTTGACCTGGATGGGACGAAGATATATCAAGATACCCTGAATGGGAAAAGGAATATGCGAGGACCTTGATGGGATATTTATGAGAGAATGCCTCGCGAGATGAAATTCAAGTATGACCCTGTCCTGGATGGATATACAAAGCATGGATTCCTCGATGGGAAGAATCATGATGGGACTGGAGGAAAACATCTCGTCAAAATGAGGAACCTTGTCAAAACGAGACTCAGGTTTAACCAAAACCTGAAAAAGGAAGATACCTCGATGCACGAGGTTCAAGCTTAACCCTTAACCTGAAGGGGACGACCATATGGAATCCTCGATTGAAGAGACCATGATGGGACCTTCGGAGTTTGGATGAACAAATCCGAAAGGGGTTTGCGAAAGGAGGAAGAAAATGGGGTTCCCTAAAGCTTGAAAAAGGGATGAACTTGGGCGTCTCATTGCTGAGACTGAAACCAACATTTGAATTTAATGACCTCTCGCAGGAAGTACAGGTTTTGACCCTTAACCTGAGTGGGAACAATCATACGGATTTCTTGAGACCGTGATGGGACGGGAGAGATACTTCAACTGAATGGGGTAACTCTTCTGGAAGATATGAACAACGCTAGGTTGCATCAAAATGAATATTGACTACTTATTTCATTCTTAGAATATCTAGAAAATTTTGCCAATAAGATAAATTTATAGTTGACTTCAACGCTTGAAAATGTGTACATGTGTGCAAAGATATTCCCTCTTTTACCTAGAGTATTTCCTCCAACTAGGTTAACTTCTCAGTTTTAAGAGTCAAATTCAAAATTTTAGCGCTGATGACTTTCTTCAAGGAAGTTATCTATTTCCTTGATATGAGAAGAGAAGAAATATTCTCAATTTCATAAAAACAAGTAGTGAAAAGACATTGATAAAAGAATTTTGCATGAGAAAAGATGACTTCTGGCAATTTAGGCAGTTTGATATCTGGGTGTTTTTCCCATGATGATCTTCTTGCACTCTTTTTGAGTCATTGAGCTTTTTCCGGCTTTTACATCATCCTTTATTTTGGATGTTCCTGACTTTTCTCTCTTTTTCAGGGAAGGGTATGTCACAAACTCCTTCATCTTGGAGATGTTCCGATCCTTCATTTTTGTCAGGGATTATATATGATGGTATTGGCTCAAAGGTCTTTAGATGATAGTAGAAATCAAATATCATTTAGGGTTTGTCCGTAGGTCCATCACACTCGCCTTCATCTCGACGGTGATCTGAACTTTCCCTGGAAGGATCCTTCACAAACTCCTTCATCTCGATAGATGATCCAAATCTTCTTTGGCCCCGGGGGTCTACTCGCTTAATTCACCTTCATCTTGATGACAATTGAGGGATCTCTTTTGCAGATATTTGATTGCAACTTTAGAAATGAGAAGATATGGATTAGGTGAATTCTTTTATAGCTCAGGATATTTCCACTGTCTAATTGCCATAAAGTCGTTTTAAAGCATGCATCATAACTATGATCAATATCAATTCGCTTCTGGCTTTTCAACGTCATTGAATATTTTTTTCGCCAATCATACCGAAGATATTTCTTACATCCTTTTGGTTGATCATCAGGAAAAGATTTGAATTTTACTTTTTTTTCGCAAAAAGTTTCACCTTTTTGGAAAGAAATACTAGAGGTAATCTGAGGTGATTATTTCGTGCATTTAAGAATATTGGAATCAACAAATACTTTTAGAAAATTGGCAATTTTTTCATGAATTCTTTGTGAAATAATCACTCAATATAGATTTTGACACGACCTTTAGTTGCAATTTATGATTTTGGACATTCTGACCAGTAAAACTGGAACCTTTCATTTAACGACCAGCGAAAGAGCTGGAACCTTTTATTTAATGACCAGTAAAAACTGGGACCTTTCATTTAACGACCAGCGAAGTAGCTGGGACATTTCATTTAACGACCAGCGAAGTAGCTGGGACATTTCATTTAACGACCAGCGAAGTAGCTGGGACATTTCATTTAACGACCAACGAAGTAGCTGGGACATTTCATTTAACGACCAACGAAGTAGCTGGGACATTTCATTTAATCATTTAACGACCAGCGAAGTAGCTGGGACATTTCATTTAATTATTTAACGACCAGCGAAGTAGCTGGGACATTTCATTTAATCATTTAACGACCAACGAAGTAGCTGGGACATTTCATTTAATCATTTAACGACCAGCGAAGTAGCTGGGACATTTCATTTAATCATATAACGACCAGCGAAATAGCTGGGACATTTCATTTAATCATTTAACGACCAGCGAAGTAGCTGAGACATTTCATTTAATCATTTAACGACCAACGAAGTAGCTGGGACATTTCGTTTAATCATTTAACGACCAACGAAGTAGCTGGGACATTTCATTTAATCATTTAACGACCATCGAAGTAGCTAGGACATTTCATTTAATCATTTAACGACCAACGAAGTAGCTGGGACATTTCATTTAATCATTTAACGACCAGTGAAGTAGGTTGGACATTTCATTTAATCATTTAACGACCAGCGAAGTAGCTGGGACATTTCATGTAATCATTTAACGACCAACGAAGTAGCTGGGACATTTCATTTAATCATTTAACGACCAACGAAGTAGCTGGGACATTTCATTTAACGACCTGATTTAAGATTGAGACTTTTGAAAGACAACCAGTACGAGGACTGAGTTTTGTGACTGAACTTGATCTTTAGATTTTGAAAATTTAGCAAAATAGCTAGCGCGAACACTAGGTTTTCCAACTGAGAGTCAGGAAGGAGATCGGCCTATTTAAGATATTTAGAGATCGAAGCAAGAAGAATGGCCGAGGTTTCAGGATTATCCCTTATCCTGAAGGGAAAATAGAATAGACATTTTGAAAAGAATTTAGAAAAAGAATGATTCAGGTTTATCCCTTAACCTGAAGGGGAAATGGAATAGACATTTGATGAGAATTTAGGAAAAGAATGATTCAGGTTTATCCCTTAACCTGAAGGGGAAATGGAAGATTTTGTGACGAGATAACTTGAAACTTGAATTTAGAAGGGATATGTCAAGATTTAGAATTTATGATCTATGATTTAGGTGGACCAGGTATGCGGTCCAATTTTCAGGATTTAAACCCTTTATTCTGAACGGGGAATATAGAAAGAATAAACTTTGAGAAGACAGAAGGATATAGAACTTTGAAGAAAATGTAGAACATTTGAGGAAATTGATTTATTTTGTGAAAAGAATTCTCACAGGTAGCATGGTTGCCCCTATGAGTGATCTCAGGATTATCCCTTATCCTGAATGGGAAAAAGAATAGAATTTAAGAAAATTTGACGAAGGCAAATTGATATAAATCTTGAAAATCAATAAAGATTGGCAAAACATGTATTTACTAAAGAATTCTCATAGGTAGCGTTATTGCTCCTACAAGGGGTCTCAGGATTATCCCTTATCCTGAATGGGAAAAAGAATAGAATTTAAGAAAATTTTAATGAAGGAAAATTGATATAAATCTAGAAAATTTTAACAAAGATTGACAAAACTTGTATTTACAAAAGAATCCTCATCGGTAGCGTTATTGCTCCTACGAGGGGTCTCAGGATTATCCCTTATCCTGAATGGGAAACACCTCAGACAACGAGGATCAGGTTTATCCCTTAACCTGAGGGGGAACAAAGAATATTTAGAAAATACCTCATGGGAAAGAGGTATCAGGTTTATCCCTTAACCTGAAAGGGAGCAAAGAATTGATAAAATTTAATGGAATTTGAGGAAATATTGATAAAACTTGATAAAAATTGATGTAAACTTGATAAAATATGAATAAAATGAATGAAACAGATAAATATACCAAAATTAACTAAAGATTTATAAGTTTTGAGAAAAAGAAGTTTTATGGTCCTGCCTGCATATGGGATCTTTGGAAGGAAAATGTTTATTTAAAAGATAAATGAGATATCATTTTGGGGGAAGAAAGTCCACCATAAGAAGAATGATCAGCGCGAGATCTGATCCTTCAAATCAAACATGAGAGATCATCATGAGGGTTAATTTTTGAAGGCAATGATTTTGAAATCTAATTTTTGAAAAAGAAGATCAACAACAGATCTGATTTCTAAAAAAAATGACAGCTCGAAATTGATAATAGGATCAACACAAGGGTTGATTTTTGAATATAATGTTTTAGAAACCAATCTTGGAAGATAAGACCCACACAGGGGTTGATCTTTGAATATAATGATTTAAAATCAATACAAGGATTGATTTTTGAATGATTCGAAACCCATTTTGATAGATTTAGACCAACACAAGGATTGATATTTGAATATAAAGATTTGAAATCCATTTTGGAAGATAAGACCAACACAAGGGTTGATCTTTGAATGATTCAAAACCCATTTCGGAAGATAAGACCAACACAAGGGTTGATCTCTGAATATAAAGATTTAAAATCCATTTTGGAAGATAAGATCAACACAAGGGTTGATCTCTGAATATAATGATTTGAAATCCATTTTGGAAGATAAGATCAACACAAGGGTTGATCTCTGAATATAAAAATTTGAAATCCATTTTGGAAGATAAGATCAACACAAGGGTTGATCTCTGAATATAAAAATTTGAAATCCATTTTGGAAGATAAAATCAACACAAGGGTTGATCTCTGAATATAATTTTTCAGAACCAATCTTTTGGAAGATAGGATCTACATGAGTTTTGGAATTTTAATGTAATGATTTGAACACTTACTTTTGAAAATATATTCAACAAAGGTTGGACCAAAGAATGTTTGAACTCTTTGGTCATAACGAAGATTTTTTGAAATTTCATGATTTTTGAAAAGCCCTCATAGGTAATTTCATTTCTCTCATGAATGATGTCAGGATTGTCCCGCATTCTGAAAAGGATAGAAATTTAAATGCCCCTGTATGGCAAAGAAGTATGGAATATAAAAGATATGAAGGAAATTTGACATTTCATTAATAAGCAAAAGTTTGATAACAAACTAAATATTTACAAGAACTTCGAAAAGAAAGGATTCAAAAAGACTAGGTTGACTTGCCCCTACAAGACAATTGACAAAAAGAGACGAAAGTAAAACAAAAACTTTGGCTTTATCAATTCTTTGAGTGGTCCGAAAATGGTTCTGTCAGGACAGCTGGCTGCTTTTCTTCCTCGTCCTCTATCAGCTCACTTCTGTCAATGCGGTCTTGTATCATGTGCTTGAGGATGAAGCAGTGCTCTGTGTCATGCCCCGTTGCCCTGTGGTACTTGCAGAATTGGTCTTTGAACTTTCCCAACATTACGAGAGGATCTGCGATTTTAGGGAGCTTGATCATCCCGTGTTTCAAAAGGTAATTCATAATCACTTCTAAACTCTCAGATAACGGAGTGAAGACTTGATCTTTCTCCCACTTGATGTACTTGGGCTTCTCTTGAAGATCACCCTTTTGCTGAAGGCCAATTGGAAGCGGTTTATCATTGTTTTTAAAGGATCTCTCCTTCTGCCCCTTGCCCGGATCTACTCTCGGACCGCTGCCACTGTTGTTCTTGTTTCCTTTGCTGCTACTACAAAGATTATTGCAGGAGGCATCAACTGAATGAGTGAACTGCGCTTTCTTCTTCTGGTCTTGGACATTCTTGACCAGAGGCGTGCCCTCGTAAAGTCTGCTTTCTATTCCTGCTTCGAGCCATTCAGCTCGCTTAATCAACTTGATGAAGGATTTCGCCGGGGAAGTGGCGATGAGGCTCCTTATGGGCTGAGAGAAATTGTTGAGGATCACCTGTAATGCGTGTTCCTCAGGAATGGGTACCTTCATCTTATTACTGGTCCTTCTCCACCTGTGAATGAAATCACCTGCCCTTTCATTCTCTCCTTGCTTCAGGTTGTAAAGATGATTTAATGTAGGTGAGGCTTCAGTGTTGAATAAGAAGCGCTAGATGAACATATTTACTACCTTATTGAACTCTCGTAGTTCGATAGGATTCACATGATCAGCATACCATCTAGCTGCTACACCCTCCAGACTGCGGGGAAAACAGATGAACAGAGCCCTGTTATCTTTCCTGAAACGGCTGCACTCTGCATAAAATGTGGCCAGGTTGGCTTTAGGGTTGCCAGTCCCTTCAAATTTGAGAAACCTGCGGGGAAAATTCTCCAGGTTATCATCCCCATCTAGACCATCATAAAAATCTTCGCCAGTGTAGGTCTGCTTGCCCTTACCCTTGGCTTGAATGTCCTTGATTGCTCGATTCATCTCTTTCATCTGCTTGCTCATCAGGTCCTCTGCTGGAATCCCAGACTTGGGCTTATTGACGGATTCGGGCTCTTCCGCAGCTATCTTTATGGACTGTCTCTGAGGATTCTGTTTGTAGACAATCTGCTCTTCCTCTTCTGACTCTTCCTCGACTGACTCTGATTCCTCCGAAGTAGTGTTCGGCTGTACCTTCTTCCTGATGATTCTGACTTGCTTTTTCATAGGCTTCTTCCTCAGCTTGCTTTTAGGAACTGCCTCTTTCAGCTTGGCCTCGGCTTGCTCCGACATCATCCTTGCCATCATCTTTTGAAACATATTATACATAGCGGGGTCAATGTCGTCTTTCTTGTTCTGACCCTGTCCCCTAACTGATTTAGGAGAGCTCATCTCTTCTGCCTCACTGTCGCTGAGTTGAGGAACTGTTTCTTTTCCCACTCTTGTCTGAACCATTTTTGAATATCAGTGCTCTCTGTAGAGGAAAGAGGAAGTTTTTAGACCAAAGAAACTTTTTGGAGAAGTTTTGACAAGAGGGAGGATTTAGGTTGAAATCTAAAAAATTGTATCCCATTACTAGGGATTGAGTCGTCACAAAATTTGTGACAATTGAGCTGTTTACTCTACGAGGGAGAGTAACCAACTAAAAATATGAAAAAGAAAATATTATTTTGAAAAGGACGGAAAGAAATTTTTATGAAAATATAAACAAGAATATAAAATCAAAAGAAAATAAGAGAATAAATGAATTTTGAGGATAAATAGTAAAGATTTAAAATTTGAAGAACTTGCAGGCAGGATCAGAAGAATTTGAAGAAATTTTTAGAAGAAGAGAAGAAGAGAAAGAAAAATACACCTGGGTTTTAAAATAAAGAGGAAATTTTGAAATATATACCCAGGGTTTTGGAAAAATATAAGGAAGATATAAAATATCACACAATCACAAATATATAAGCAAGGATACACAAACAACATTCCCTAAAGCTGACTCTATATGCAATATTTGAAATGGCAAATAGGATCTTAATCCTAACTCTAAGATTTATATCATCTGATTCCAATCAAGGTACGCCGATATACTCAAGCCGAAACTCGAAGTATGTGGCATATAAGATATCTCTTCGGTTCTAAGGTAATGGCTTCCCAACATCCTTGAGCACCTACCGATATACCTCGGACTATGGCCCTTAGTTACGTGGTAGGGGGGCACGAACCCAAATAAGTGGTCCAGTTGTGAGGCTCTCTCCCGAACTACGGTTCAGTGAGACAGCCCAGCAACGTGAAGACCGGGACAATATAGTTAGGGATGTTTTCAAAATATGATCAACATGGAATAAAATCAGAAGGTTCTAATGCAAGTCCTAAAGAGATAAATTTAAATAAAGAGAAGCATACACTTGCATACATTGTTTTGCATTCAATCCCTAGAATTGAGGAGAGTTGTATTTCAACCTACATCTAATGTGAACATAGATATAATCTCCTCAATATGGTCCTACCAAACCATACTTAGATCCTATATGCAATGATGTCAGCTTTAGGACAGAGTCTAGGCTCCTAAGGTTTGCATGGAAATGTAGCTGGCATACGTTAGAATAAAGACTTAGGTTATATAAAAGCAAAGCAAAGGCATAGATCCAACCGGACGAAGACAAGGTCTCATCACGGTCGCCAAAACTGTGATCATCGCAAAATTTTTCCTCTCTTGTTGTTTTCTCTCTCTTCCTTCTCTTTTCCTTTTCCAGCCTCTATTTTCCTCCTTTTTGAAGGGAGAGAAATAAAAGACAGAAAAGAAAGAGAGAAGAGAAAAGAAAGAAAGAAAGAGAGAGAGAAGAAGAACTATTTTGCGCGGTCTCACTTGACCTTGATTTGAAAATATTTAGCAAATAACTCGCCTCCGTTTTGAAATATTGCGGGAAAAAAAATGAAGAGACGAGATTCGCTCGTCGGTACGAGGTTCGACCGTTCCTAGCGCTTTTACCAGGGGTAATCGAACCAAGGATCGAATCTATGCCTTTTGCTTCGCCTAAATATAATCTAAGAATTAACTCTAAATGCACAAAGAATCATACTTGTGCAATGCAAGGATGTATGCTCTTTTCGAAGATTTGATTTGGAAATTTCCAAGTATTCTGAGATGAACTTGGTAAAGGAGTGAAGAAGTGATTGAATTTAACTTAGAACTTGAGATAGATCAGAGAAGTTCTAAGTATTTGAAATAAATCAGGATTGGAAGAATAAATCTTGATTTTGAGAAAGAATGATTTGAAGTTTTGAAATGAAAGAAAATGAAGTTTCAAAGTCGAAAATGGATTTTGAATTTTGAACTTGAATTTAGGAAAGGAAATGAATACTTGAGATGGAATTGAATTTAGATTTTGAAGTTGGAAATTTAGAATGGATCTGAGAAAGTCAAATGGTATTTAAAAGTAGAAATAGATTTAGGAAGTTCAGATGAGATCTGAAAATGGAATTGGATTTTGAATTCTAGAATTGGGAATGGAATTGGATCTTGAAATTGATCCAAAATCTGAAACCTGACATCTGATGTAAAATTGGGTTCTAGATCCTAAGATGGATTTGGATCTGAAGTCTGAGATCCAAAAGTGGAATTGAATTCTGGATCCTAGAATGGAGTGGATCTGTAAGACCCGCAATTTTTCAGAAAATATCTGAATAAAATTCATGAGACATTTACCGGTAAAAATAGCATATTTCTCAGAATGCGAAACGAATCAATTCCTGCGAGCCAGTTATACTTAAGATATTCGTCACTTTGCGAATATATGCTCAAACACTCTGGAAGCCATAACTTCCTACCTAAATGAAATCAAAGGATTTCCTTGAGCCAACTTTCCTAGTTACGTCAATACGAAGAGAATGGCGTACTTAGAATTTTTCGGAAAAAAATTGCCAAAAACCCGAAATTTTTGTGGGACCCACGGAAATGTTGGTGGGACCCACAGAAATATTCCTCAGAAAATATCTTGTGGGACCCACAAAATATCCTATGGAAATATCTTGTGGGCCCAACCTCAAAAGGAACCTCCAGGAATTAAAATATAGCTCAGGGGCAAAAGGGGAATAAAAATTCCCAAGAGGAGGTGGGCTTGGGCTATAAATAGCCCTCCCCACTCTCTCTCTTCTCATAATTTCGACCCCCCCCTCTCTCTCTTGCCTTCTCTCTCTCTCCTAAACCTCCCCTACCTAGCCAAGCCCACCTGACCTGGTCTGAGTCTACCTGACTTAGCCTGAGCCTGCCTGACCTGGTCCTAACCCACCTGACCTGGGTCTGAACCCACTTGACCTAGTCCAAACCTAGTTGACTTGAATTGAACCTAGTTTGGTTTAAATTCAAAGTCAAAGTTCTTTTTGGTCTAGATTCCGGTTTGGATTTCTGAACCCAAACTTAGCCTACTTGAGCTGAGTTCGAACCTGCTGAACCCAGTTGACTTGGACCGAACCCTGTTTGGTTCAAACTACTTAGGTTGAGTAGCTTGACCTACTCTACCTCTTTCTCAACTAAGTCAGCTTCATCTGACTTAGTCTGACCTCTCGAAGGAAGGCTCGAAGCCAAAGAAGCAACCCGGAGCCATTTCTTCCACGCTTTGAAGTAAGTTCTTTTCGTTGATCCATCTCTCTCAAGTATTTGATTGTTTGTATATAGCATATACTTTCTGAAGTAGTATCTTGCTTTAGTTCTTGATTGAGCCCTTTTTGGACACTTCGGTGTTCACCCGCTCGTCTCGTAACTATCGTCAGATATATCTATGTTCAAACACGCAGTATATGCATTTTTAAAATGGTATCTCGCCCTAGTTCTTGGTTGAGCCTTTCAGAACACTTCGGTGTTCACCCGCTCGCCTCGTAACTATCGTTGGATACGGATCTAGGTATATATCTGTTGATTCTGCCGACGCGTCCTATATCGCACAGGCTATGTAATTTACCTTTGCCATTGCGTCGTATGATGCCAAGGCTCCCTGTTTTCTGCACTTCCGATTATGCATTTACTTACGCCGTCGCGTCGAACGATGCCAAGGCTCCTACTTTCTGCAATGTTTTTACTTACGCCGTCGCGTCGAACGATGCCAAGGCTCCTGTTTTGTTATATATATAGAATATTTCATTTAGTTACACACCCTGAATAATAGTATATGCATTTCTTTACGCCGCTGCTGTATAAAGCACAGGCTTCTGCTTATACTACATATATGGCGCATAAATGAGGGTTCAAGTGGAGATCAAACTCCAGATCGCCCATGCGATTCCCTGACCGCTCCTCATTCAAGATTCTGCTTGACGAATGAAGCCCCTATTGGAAAGGCTTCGGTTTTTGGCAAAATGCTCTTTACGTAAAGACTAAGTCAATTACGTATGGCCTGTGTAACACCCCAAAATTTCAAGCTTGCAAACCTTTCAAAAAAAAAACAGACAAGAGACTAAAAAAGAATCTCTTCATCTCAGAGATGGTTTACGAAATCAGCGGAAGACTATACTTTTATTAATTTTAAAAAGGCAAGCTGGCAACATTGAGCGCGTTAGCTAAAAGAACCAAAACACACAACACATGCTACTTGCAAACACTTAAAAAAGCCACTTTCATTTAAGAAGTTCTCCAAATAGTACAAAATTCGGATATTCCAAGGAAAATCCGTTACAAAACCCCAAACAACAGGACGCGAGCTAAGAGCAAGAAGAAGAACGTCTTGGAGCCATCTTGCCATCGCGCCATCGCCTGTGGTGTACCTAATCATCACCTGTACCCATAGAATGGGTTAGTTTCGCGAAAAACTAGTAGGTGCACAAGAGAGACTACAAGGAACTGAATTATGCAATTTAATTCAGTAGATTACGCAGTTTAAAGCAAATATACAGTTAAACAGGTAAGCATTGCATGCAGATAACTAGTGCAAACGCGTAAGTAGTGCAAGCGAATAAGTAGTACAAGTGAATAAGTAGTGCAAGCGAATCAGTAGTGCAACGAATCAGTAGTGCAACGAATCAGTAGTGCAGCGAATCAGTAGTGCAGTGAATCAGTAGTGCAACGAATCAGTAGTGCAACGAATCAGTAGTGCAGCGAATCAGTAGTGCAAAGAATCAGTAGTGCAAGGAATCAGTAGTGCAAGGAATCAGTAGTGCAAGCGAGTCGGTGGTGCAAGCGAGTCCGTAGTGCAGGCGAGTCTCACGGCTCAGCAACCAATGTGAACAGACTTTATGTTCCGATATTACTGGCTTGCGGGTACGCGCAGGCAAAACATAGAAACAACTGAGACTAGTTCGGGCGTCTATTATTCTATGTATTTTCAATAACCCGAATAGCTAGTTGAGTCCGCTCCAAAGGGGACGGCTTTAGCCGAGAGAGGATTCCCCAGAGGCTGAAAACCAGTGCCACGGATGCATCCAACTTCTGCAGAAGTATTGAGCCAACTATTGTAGCCCCTTTCCCCTAACTCCAATGACTGGGGAGGCCGGATCATTGCTCGTGGGGTGGTTGTTAACAACCTGTCCATTGGAGTTTTTGTACCGATCTGTCCTCTCCCTTGACAGACAACCAGAAGCGAACGGGTGCGTTAGGGGTTGCTTAACTAACGACCCATTCTATGCTGTGGTCTTTAAACCACTCGAGCATCTTGCCTGTGAAGGCGAATGTGAGGCCATTTATGTTATTACAACAGTTTGCATTTAGCGTTGTTCGAGGTCGCACGACCATCTCATCCGATCATCGCAGTACTAGACATGTCGTGCATGACTACAAGTACTCTAGGATAAAGGGGGTATAGCTCCTCAATAGAAGCCTCAACAGGAGTGTTTCACAAAGATGTAAAGTTTATCAACTTTACTCTATCTTTTGAAACTGCAGTACCTTGTGCCAACATGATGCATGTGATTATCTCGAATCACATCCACTATCGGGGTATCTACATGTCTCGCATGACTCGATACCGGCCTCGATAGACGGGATACGGGTTTCTCAACAGAACACCCGCTAAGAAGTTCGGTCGCTCCCGACTAAACTCTTGTCACAAGAGGGAGAGTGGTAAATGCTTCTTGCATCCTCCACGAGGATGCCCTTAAGGCATCCGCAAAGAGCAAGAACCTGCACGGCATCTGCAATAGCAAGGCAATACCAACACAAATGCAAAAGCAAGAGCCTAGGCGCAGAGCGCGACGATAAGGTAAAGGGCAAGGATTGCGAAACCGCATCCTTGAGTGAAGTGGATACTCGTATAAATATATATATATTTGTATATATATATATTCATTCAATAGTCGCTTTTAGTTCAATTGAACTTAATTCAATTATCCAAGTCTTCTGTGCAATTTTCCCTTACCTTGGAGGGTTACGAGCTTGCTGACGTCTGCGGACATACACGATTGACGGCTCTGGTCGCGGAGCGCGAGTGGGATCCGTCGTAGCTGCAAATATGCGATATTAACAAGCAAACTCTGACAAAAGCAAGGCAAAGACTCGACTTTGCCAATACATAAGGTTGGGGCCAACCGTCCCAATTGACTCGAAAAGAGGATGGGGCAGGATCAAAAGACTCTAGCTGCCAAAAGAGGGATGTAGCCCATGCGAGCAGATGACTCACGCTACTAGGAATTCCTCGTTGGAGACCAACAATTGTAATGATTTGTCCCCATCACGATGTAGCTTCCAAAGATTTCCCGGGCCTGTCGGCCAAGGGTATAGGCTCGCACACAAAGGGCAGGGGGCCATCGGCCGCTGCTGGCAAAAAGAAAGGCAGGGGCCGATGGCCCCTGCTGGGAAAAAGAAGAAAGGCAGGGGCCGATGGCCCCTGCTGGCAAAAAAGAAAGACAGGGGCCCATCGGCCCCAGCTTGCAACAAAAGAAAGGCAAGGGCCGATGGCCCCTACTGGCAAAAGAAAGACAGGGGCCCATCGGCCCCTGCTGGCAAGAAGGCAGGGGCCGATGGCCCCTGCTGGCAACAAGGCAGGGGCAGATGGCCCCTGCTGGCAAATAGAAAAGCAGGGGCCATAAGCCCCTGATGGCTAGCAAAAAGAGAGGCAGGGGCCCATCGGCCCCTGCTGGCAACAAGGCAGGGGCCGATGGCCCCTGCTGGCAACAAGAAAGGCAGGGGCCATAAGCCCTTGCTGGCTCGGAAAAAGGAAGGCAGGGGCCCATCGGCCCCTGTTGGCACACAGAAAGGCAGGGGCCAATGGCCCCTGCTAGCGCAACTAAAAGGGACAGGGAGGAGGGGCTCGGCCCTCTCCCCTACCATAACGGAGAGCAGGGAGGGGTGTCGGGCCCCTCCCTTGCAAAAAAGGGGGCACAGGGAGGGGGTTTGACCCCTCCCGTGGGCACACAGAGAAGTGAGGGAGAGAGAGAGAAGAGACGGAGAGGGAAAAGAGGGAGAAAGAGGAAGCGATGGCGTACCAGGGGGTTTTCGGAGGAAGCTCGCCGAAGAGGAGCTCGCCGGAAGGAAGGGGGGTCGCCGATGTCGGTGGCGGCGGCTGTCGGGGGTCGCCGGCGTCGGTGACCGTGGACGAGCGAGAGAGGGAAACGGAGAGACAGAGAGCGAGTGGCGGTGAGGGGGGTTTCGTAACCCTCCTCCCGCCTGCCTCGCTGGCTTTTATTGACAGCGAGGGGCGGTGGCCCGGGTCGGGTCCGGGTCGGATCCGGATCCGGCCTAAAACCATTTTTTTTTTTTTTTTGATATTACATCCTACCCTCCTTAAAATAATTTCGTCCGCGAAATTTCTATAGCATAAATTGGTCAAAATACAAGTCAGGGTATTTATCCCTAATATCTGACTCAAGCTCCCATGTACATTCACTAATTCCATGGTGTTACCAACGTACTTTTACAAGAGAAATCATCTTCGACCTGAGCACTTGGTCTCGACGATCAACGATTGCCACTGGTCTTTCCTCGAACGTCAAGTCCTTTTGGATATCCACATCATCATAATGAATGATGTGCGATGGGTCGTGAACATATCTTCTCAGCATGGATACGTGAAAGACGTTGTGAATCTGAGCGTACTGAGGAGGCAGCGCAACGCGGTGAGCCACTTCGTCGATCCAAGATCTCAAAAGGTCCGACGAATCGCGGACTCAGCTTTCCCTTTTTCCCAAACCGGAAGACGCTCTTGGTAGGAGATACCTTAACAAAAACCATATCTCCTGTTGAGAACACGAGCTCTCTACGCCGACGATCAGCGTAACACTTCTGCCGACTTTGTGCGGTACGCAAACGTTCCCTGATCATCTGCACTTGCTGAGTATAGTGCTGTAGCACTATAGGTGAATCTAGCATTCGTTCACCAACCTCATCCCAGTAAACGGGTGATCGACAAGGCTTCCCGTACAAGGCTTCGTAAGGGGCCATACCGATACTGGCATGGTAACTATTATTGTACGCGAATTCTGCCAACCCAGTATGAGAGTCCCATTCTCCCCTCCAGTCTAACATGCACGCTCGCAGCATATCCTCCAAAGTCTGAATCGTGCGTTCAGATTGTCCATCAGTCTGAGGTTGGAAGGCGGTGCTGAATTTTAGCTTTGTGCCCAAGGCCAACTGCAGCTGCCCCCAAAACCTGGAGGTGAACCTTGGGTCACGATCGGAGATGATTGACACAGGAATACCTTGCAATCTCACAATCTCCCTGACATAGAGGTCTGCCAAGCTGTCCAGTGACTGACTGAGCCGTATAGGGAGGAAATGCGCCGATTTAGTGAGTCGATCCACGATCACCCAAATCGTATCGTGTTTCCTCCGCGTCCTTGGCAAACCGACGATGAAGTCCATCGTGATGTCCTCCCACTTCCATTGTGGAATCTCCATTTGCTGCATCACTCCGCCTGGTCATTGGTGCTCGATCTTAACCTGTTGGCAAGTCAAGCACTTCGAAACGTACTCGGCTATGTCCCGCTTCATTCCATTCCACCAATATCTGCGCTGCAAATCTTTGAACATCTTTGTGCCGCCCGGGTGGATCGTGTACTTGGACTTGTGGGCCTCAGCGAGAATCTCATCTCTCAAAAAAGGATCTTCTGGCACCCAGAGACGATCCTTACGCCATACACCTCCTTCGTCACTCAGTCGGAAGGGGGTATCGGCCCGCTGCGCTAGAGCCTTCAGCTTTTCGTACTGCGTATCGATCTTCTGACTAACAAAGATCTTTGACAGTAGCTCAGGCTGAGCTACCATGCTGGAAAGACTGATCGAAACTGGAGTGACTGCAAACGGTTCCCACGATATCAGATCCTCGATCAGCTTCCACCCCGCAAATAACAAGTTTACGGAAACACTGGGAGACTTGCGGCTCAGAGCGTCGGCAACAACGTTCGCTTTTCCTGGGTGGTAGGACAAGGTAAAGTCGTAATCCTTGAGGAATTCCAGCCAACGTCGCTGCCTCATATTCAGCTCCTTCTGCGAGAACAAATATTTTAGGCTCTTATGATCTGTAAAAGCCTCGAACCGCAACCCATATAAATAGTGCCGCCATATCTTCAATGCGAAGACCACCGCTGCTAACTCCAAGTCATGAGTCGGGTAATTCTTCTCATGTATTTTAAGTTGGCGCGATGCATAGGCGATCACTCTATCGTTCTGCATTAAGACGCAACCCAAACCTGTCCCGGAAGCGTCTGTGTAAATCACGAAGCCGCCTTGACCCGAAGGTAAGGCCAAAATAGGAGCAGTCGTAAGACGTTCCTTCAACATCTGAAAATTGCTCTCACACATGTCGTCCCACATGAACTTAGCTTCTTTCTTCAGGAGCTGCGTCAAGGGTAGAGAGATCTTAGAAAAGTCCTAGATAAATCTTCGGTAATACCCAGCTAATCCAAGAAAACTCCGAATGTCACGAACATTCCTCGGTTGTTGCCAACTGAGTACAGCCTCGACTTTCGCTGGATCCATGGACACACCTTCCTTGGAGATGACATGTCCCAAAAACATGATCTCCTCGAGCCAAAACTCGCACTTAGAGTACTTAGCAAACAACCTCTCCTTTCGCAAGGTTTCGAGAATAACTCTCAAGTGCTCATGATGTTGCTCCCAGCTATCTGAATACACCAAGATGTCGTCGATGAACACGATCACGAAGGTGTCCAAAAAGGGTTTGAACACCCTATTCATGAGATCCATGAACGCTGCAAGAGCGTTAGTGAGTCCAAAGGGCATGACCGTAAATTCGTAATGCCCATACCTGGTCCGAAAGGCCGTCTTGGAGATATCATCTCCCTTAATTCTGAGTTGATGGTACCCAGATCTAAGGTCGATCTTTGAGAAGATCCTGGCCCTCTGGAACTGATCGAACAGATCCTCGATGCGTGGCAACGGGTACTTATTCTTTATTGTCGCCTGGTTAAGCATCCGATAATCGATGCACAACCGCAATGATCCGTCCTTCTTTTTCACGAACAAGACGGGAGCTCCCAGGGCGAGACACTGGGGTGAATGAATCCCTGATCCATCAACTCCTGCAACTGCTTCTTGAGCTCTGCAAGCTCAGCTGACGCCATCCGATATGGAGCCTTAGAAATTGGCGCAGTACCCGGCAGCAACTCTATGCTGAACTACACCTCGCGAGGTGGAGGAAGGCCTGGCAGTTCCTCCGGGAAGACGTCTGGAAAATCTCGAACAATCTCCAAGTCTCCCATCGGGACTCGCGTCGGCCCGGACTGGATGACACTGACCAAAAAGGCAGTGCATCCCTTCCTCAGGTAGCTCTGCGCCTTCAACGACGAAATCAACTTGCTCGCCCGAACGGGTTTCACGATCTTGAATTCCATCTTGGGCATTCCTGATGGAGATAAAACAATCCTGCTATCTCGGCAGAAAATCTTGGCATGATACTTGTGCAGCCAATCCATGCATAGGATGACGTCAAATTCTGTCATCACTAGCAGGATAGCACAAGCCGGTAAATGCCGATCTGCTAAGACTACGTCTAACTCTGGTATGTAGGCAGCACAAATGGTATTTTTCCCAATCGGGTTATACACTTCAAGTGTATTATGCAAGGGTTTTACAGGTATGTGCAAACACTCGGCAAAATTTACCGAAATAAAAGAGTGTGTGGCACCACAATCAAAAAGCACAAAAGCCGCTTGGTTAGCGACAAAAAGGGTACCTTGCACTAGGTCGCCCTTGGTCAACTGCTCAGCCTTGGCTGAGTAGACGCGTCCCGGCGCCCTCCTTTGACCGCTCGTCTGTGATGGTGGTGACTGATACTGCTGTTGCGGCAGTGGTGGCCGAGGGAGCAAAGGTGCTCCACTGGTCTGCCTGTAATCATCAGCCGCCTTTTTGCGGCAATCACAGACGTAGTGGCCCATCTTGCCATAATACAGGCATCCGCCTGTGTCGAGCGGGCACGCCTGCCCAAAGTAAGATCGCTGGCATCTAGGGCATACGCTGCCAGCCTGTTGCCTAGCTGGAGGGTTGCCCTGTGGCCGCTGATGCTTCGAAGGAGGATATCGTTTCCTTCTTCCTTCGCTCTTTACAAGAAGGAGCGGTCGTTTGCCTGGGTCGCCGGAAGGTGTCTTCGGCTCACCACCCATAGCGGGTGGCCTCCTGCCTTGAGCACTTTTAGTGCGCTCCCATGCTTCACTCAGAACGGTGGCGGCAACAACTGCCGCAGAGAAGGTCGAGGGCATGCTCGTTGGGACCCGATGCATGAGTCCCTCCTTCAGCCCCCGAACAAACTTTTCTGCTCGCTCGTGATCATCCGCGAACAGGTTAGGGCAGTAGGGTTCCAAACTCTGGAATTTGGCGATGTAATTCATCAAACTCGAATTGCCCTGGCAGAGCTCCAAGAACTCCACCTTCTTCTTCTCCCTTGCGTGAGGTGGGAAGTAGTTCTCCAAGAAAGCCTTTCTGAAAGCTTCCCAAGGAATGGGCGAAATCCCCAAAAACTGCACACCCCGTGTCATGTCCCACCAACTGCGGGCATTTCCCTTCAGCCTGAAGGTCTCGAATAGCGTCTTCTTGTCATCGGGCACTGACAAAACCTCGAACACTCGTTCCACCTCCTTCACCCAGCTATCGTCCATGTCTGGGTCGGGCTTGCCGTCGAAGGTCGGGGGATCAAGCTTCAGAAATTTCTCATATGTCACTGCGGTATGCGGGATTGGCTCAGGAACGGGCGCTGGTTCCCTTTGGGAACGAATTTGGTCTCGCATAGCCGCTGCCAAAGAACCTAGGGAATCCATCACGAATCCCCGCTGATCTGACCATTCGTCAGCAGACCCTTCGTTCGAGTTCCTTGCCATCCTTGGAGTAAACAAGGAATACCCATAATTAGAAATTTTAGAAAGCTCAAAACAAGCAAAAACATAAGTACTATTCATGTTTAACATGAGTAGTTTATGTAACCCCAACAATGTTGGTACATACACAAAACATGTCAAGCCACTTAACTTAACAATGCCTTGTGCACCTACTAAGCAAGAGGAAAAGTATACTCACAGCGCGATGCGGATGCTCAATGGTCAAGAATCCTTGCTTCCCTTAGCTCTGATACCAAGTTGTAACACCCCAAAATTTCAAGCTTGCAAACCTTTCAAAAAAAAAATAGACAAGAGACTAAAAAGGAATCTCTTCATCTCAGAGATGGTTTACGAAATCAGCGGAAGACTATACTTTTATTAATTTCAAAAAGGCAAGCTGACAACTTTGAGCGCGTTAGCTAAAAGAACCAAAACGCACAACACATGCTACTTGCAAACACTTGGAAAAGCCACTTTCATTTAAGAAGTTCTATAAATAGTACAAAATTCAGATATTCCAAGGAAAATCCGTTACAAAACCCCAAACAACAGGACGCGAGCTAAGAGCAGGAAGAAGAACGTCTTGGAGCCATATTGCCATCGCGCCATCGCCTGTGGTGTACCTAATCATCACCTGTACCCATAGAATGGGTTAGTTTCGCGAAAAACTAGTAGGTGCATAAGAGAGACTACAAGGAACTGAATTATGCAATTTAATTCAGTAGATTACGCAGTTTAAAGCAAATATGCAATTAAACAGGTAAGCAATGCATGCAGATAACTAGTGCAAACGCGTAAGTAGTGCAAGCGAATAAGTAGTGCAAGTGAATCAGTAGTGCAACGAATCAGTAGTGCAACGAATCAGTAATGCAGCGAATCAGTAGTGCAACGAATCAGTAGTGCAACGAATCAGTAGAGCAGCGAATCAGTAGTGCAACGAATCAGTTGTGCAACGAATCAGTAGTGCAGCGAATCAGTAGTGCAAGGAATCAGTAGTGCAAGGAATCAGTAGTGCAAGAGAGTCGGTAGTGCAAGCGAGTCGGTAGTGCAGGTGAGTCTCACGGCTCAGCAACCAATGTGAACAGACTTTATGTTCCGATATTACTGGCTTGCGGGTACGCGCAGGCAAAACATAGAAACAACTGAGACTAGTTCGGGGGTCTATTATTCTATGTATTTTCAATAACCCGAATAGCTAGTTGAGTCCGCTCCAAAGGGGACGGCTTTAGCCGAGAGAGGATTCCCCAGAGGCTGAAAAGCAGTGCCACGGATGCATCCAACTTCTGCAGAAGTGTTGAGCCAACTATTGTAGCCCCTTTCCCCTAACTCCAATGACTGGGGAGGCCGGATCATTGCCCGTGGGGTGGTTGTTAACAACCTGTCCATTGAAGTTTTTGTACCGATCTATCCTCTCCCTTGACAGACAACCAGAAGTGAACGGGTGCGTTAGGGGTTGCTTAACTAACAACCCATTCTATGTTGTGGTCTTTAAACCACTCGAGCATCTTGCCTGTGAAGGTGAATGTGAGGCCATTTATGTGATTACAACAGTTTGCATTTAGCGTTGTTCGAGGTCGCACGACCGTCTAATTCGATCATCGCAGTACTAGACGTGTCGTGCACGACTACAAGTACTCTAGGATAAAGTGGGTATAGCTCCTCAATAGAAGCCTCAACAGGAGTGTTTCACAAAGATATAAAGTTTATCAACTTTACTCTATCTTTTGAAACTGCAGTACCTTGTGCCAACATGATGCATGTGATTATCTCGAATCACATCCGCTATCGGGGTATCTACATGTCTCGCATGACTCAATACCGGCCTCGATAGACGGGATACGGGTTTCTCAACAGTACACCCGCTAAGAAGTTCGCTCGCTCCCCACTAAACTCTTGTCGCAAGAGGGAGAGTGGTAAATGCTTCTTGCATCCTCCACGAGGATGCCCTTAAGGCATCCGCAAAGAGCAAAAACCCGCACGTCATCTGCAATATCAAGGCAATACCAACACAAATGCAAAAGCAAGAGCCTAGGCGCAGAGCGCGACGGCAAGGTAAAGGGCAAGGATTGCGAAATCGCATCCTTGAGTGAAGTGGATACTTGTATAAATATATATATATTTGTATATATATATATTCATTCAATGGTCGCTTTTAGTTCAATTGAACTTAATTCAATTATCCAAGTCTTCTGTGCAATTTTTCCCTTACCTTGGAGGGTTACGAGCTTGCTGACGTCTGCGGACGTACACGATTGATGGCTCGGGTCGCGGAGCGCGAGTGGGATCCGTCGTAGCTGCAAATATGCGATATTAACAAGCAAACTCTGACAAAAGCAAAAGCAAGGCAAAGACTCGACTTTGCCGATACATAAGGTTGGGGCCAACCGTCCCAATTGACTCGAAAAGAAGATGGGGTAGGATCAAAAGACTCTAGCTGCCAAAAGAGGGATGTAGCCCATGCGAGCAGATGACTCACGCTACTAGGAATTCCTCGTTGGAGACCAACAATTGTAATGATCTGTCCCCATTATGATATAGCTTCCAAAGATTTCCCGGGCCTGTCGGCCAAGGGTATAGGCTCGCACACAAAGGGCAGGGGGCCATCGGCCCCTGCTGGCAAAAAGAAAGGCAGGGGCCGATGGCCTCTGCTGGGAAAAAGAAGAAAGGCAGGGGGCGATGGCCCCTGCTGGCAAAAAAGAAAGACAGGGGCCCATCGGCCCCAGCTGGCAACAAAAGAAAGGCAGGGGCCGATGGCCCCTGCTGGCAAAAGAAAGACAGGGGCCCATCGGCCCCTGCTGGCAAGAAGGCAGGGGCCGATGGCCCCTGCTGGTAACAAGGCAGATGCCGATGGCCCCTGCTGGCAAACAGAAAAGCAGGGGCCATAAGCCCCTGATGGCTAGCAAAAAGAGAGGCAGGGGTCGATGGCCCCTGCTGGCAACAAGAAAGGCAGGGGCCATAAGCTCCTGCTGGCTCGCAAAAAGGAAGGCAGGGGCCCATCGGCCCCTGCTGGCACACGGAAAGGCAGGGGCCAATGGCCCCTGCTGGCACAACTAAAAGGGACAGGGAGGAGGGGCTCAGCCCCTCCCCTACCATAGCCAAGAACAGGGAGAAGGGGCTCGGCCCGTCCCCTACCGTAACGGAAGCAAGGAGGGGGGCTCAGCCCTCTCCCCTACCATAACGGAGAGCAGGGAGGGGTGTCGGGCCCCTCCCCTGCAAAAAAGGTGGCACAGGGGGGGTTTGACCCCTTCCGTGGGCACACAGAGAAGTGAGGGAGAGAGAGAGAGAAGAGTCGGAGAGGGAAAAGAGGGAGAAAGAGGAAGCGATGGCGTACCAAGGGGTTTTCGGAGGAAGCTCGCCGAAGAGGAGCTCGCCGGAAGGAAGGGGGGTCGCCGATGTCGGTGGCGGCGACTGTCGGGGGTCGCCGATGTCGGTGGCGGCGGCTATCGGGGGTCGCTGGCGTCGGTGACCGTGGACGAGCGAGAGAGGGAAACGGAGAGACAGAGAGCGAGTGGCGGCCCGCCTGCCTCGCTGTCTTTTAATGACAGCGAGGGGCGGTGTCCCGGGTCGGGTCCGGGATGGATCCGGCCCAAAACCAATTTTTTTTTTTTGATATTACAGCCTGGCTATGTCCCATGGTTTCTGCAACCTTTATGGATGCAAAGTACGCACAACGGTGCACATCCATTTCCCCGAATTAAGCGTGGCGATTTCCTACCAAAGAGGGGAGATGCCGCTGAAATGGATAAAAGAAACACACGCTTTCTCCATAAAAGAGAGGAAGTGCTGCAGAAATTTCTGAAGAAGTTAAGAATAACTCAGAAAGAATGTAGTCGGATACTCTCACATCTAGGAGAGTGCTACCCAGTTCATGGAATGCCCTCTACAACGTAGAAGGGTTCGTCGCACCACTGTCGATGGAGCATGGGAGGTGCTGACGAAATGGTTGGCAGAAGAGCTGCCAGAACCAGTTGAACGGCATAATGATGTTCGTTGATGGAACGATGCCAGATCGGCTCATATCCTTGTGCCTACAAGGGCACCTTGCTCATAAGGGCCGCTGAGCCGGAGTAGAGGTTGCGCCTTGAATAGGTTTGGACTCGTTGCATAAAAATACGCCGAGTAGCCGATCTATTTTGATCGAGTCATATGCATGCTCATTGAGAACGGTTACGCAACTAGACTCGTAAGGGCCGAAGAGCCAGAGTGTGTTGTTTCCACCCAAAGAGGTGTGATGCTCGTGGTGGCAGAAGTGCCAAGAGCGGTGTTTTGCATGCATATGGATAAGACTTAAGGTCGCATATACCCCGCGGTTGAAAATCGTGTTAGGGGTACCCCCTCAGTAATGACTGTGTTGGGGCAGACTGAATGGGGTCGGGTACATACTCCCGTAGTGCTAAGGCACGGGCTGCCTAAATGGCATGCAGATTATGTCCAAGTAATTGTAAGACTGGCAGACCCCTTCAGGAATTATGCTCACTGTGGAATGACAGTGATAGTACAGCCTTGAGTGACACGTATTTTACTTTGGACCTGATAGAGTCCACGATGGCCTCAGTCACTCATGGGTTTTGGGGTCGTGGTTATCCTTAAGATCTAAGGATTGAACCCAACTACTGCAAGTAGAGGATGCATCCGAATATGGGCCTAGTAGGGTTCTCCCAGGTGAAACACACTGCCCTACTATGGATAGGGTCAACAGGCCTTATTCATTTGGATTACCTTTGTCATCCTTCGCGTTGTCGAAAGACTCGCCTTTTTCCTTCGGATTACCCTTTGTTATTTTTCGCGTTGTCGAAAGAATTGCCTTATTCCTTTGGATTACCTTTGTCATCTTTCGCGTTGTCGAAAGAATCGCCTTGTTTCTTTGAATTATCTTATTCATCTTTGGCATTGTCAAAAGAGTTGCCTTACTCTTCTCTGAAAGAGTTTGCCTTGTCTGTCTTTCGCGTTGCCGAAAGAGTTGCCTTATTCTTCGTTGAAAAAAATTGCCTTATTCATCTTTTGCGTTGTCAAAAGAGTTGCCTTACTCTTCTCTAAAAGAGTTTGCCTTGTCTGTCTTTCACGTTGTCGAAAGAGTTACCTTATTCTCGTCAAAAGATTGCCATATCCATCTTTCACATTGTCGAAATAGTCGTCTTACTCCTTACCTTCTTCATATTTCACGATGATGAAAATTCACCGGATCGTCTTGATCATTTTCCAAAATTGCCTCTTACAATTCCATTTCCATTGCCTCGTTCATCTTCAAGAAAAGTTGTCTTATTCACCTTCCAAAATTCTATTTTCCACCCGATCAGGATAAGGGTATAAACCTGAGCCTCATTCAAGGAGGTATCCCATTTTCTGCCCGATCAGGTTAAGGGTACAAACCTGAATCTCATTTTAATGAGATAATTTCATTCCCCCAATCAGGTCAAGGGTTAAAACCTGAGTTTCGTTTCATACGAGGTATTTCTGTCCCATCCAGGTCAAGGGCATAAACCTGAATTTCACTCTCACAGAGTGAGTCTTTACTCTTCATTTCTCCATTTCATATCTACCATATTCCTCAAGCTAATTTCTTCATACCCAGTCAGATACTTCTAACTGGGGCATTTTTAGATAGCCCAAATTTGGTGTGTTTTCTTTGCCACTAAGCTCGGCCATAAGCCGGCTTAGTAGCAAAGAGGGGCATTTGTAAATACCCCAAATTTTCACTCACCTTCTTGACATCGCCCTCAATCGGCACATTTCAGTTCTCCGGAAGCAATAAAGGGCAAAATGGTCATTTTTTGAGATTGAACCTTGCAGAAAGTCCTAAATTTCATTCTTGAGCCTCAAAATTTCTATATTTAGGTTCAAAGACATCTTCAAATAGCAAAATTTCAAAATCCTCTTTCTAGACAAAAAGCTAAAATTTCCAAGTCCGAGCTCAGAGTGATATTTCATAGAACATGTCTTTGCATAACATTGCATCATTTCACTGCACAGCATGTCATTTTGAGATCCAGAACTCCTGATTTTCAAAATTCTCAATCCAAATTCGATTTTTAAACTTTTGATTTTTAACCCTGGGATTTCAAAATTGCCAATCTTTCCCATTTTGCCCCCAGGACTTTGAATTACAAAATTTTTTCTCAAGAAAAACAATCTGGATATCTGGATATTGATTTTAAAGATTTTATCTCAAAACTTTTTGCAAAAAGATTTTAAATCTCTTTACAAAATTTTTTACATTTATTTTATCCATATTTTTTGCCCTGAAAACCCAATTTTTCCAAATTCTTGAAAAACAAATAAGGTTTTATCTCGTATCTTCAAATAAATGGAGCGGGACCCGCCTTTGAACTAGCATCATACTCAGACTCTCAGGTAAGTTGTTTATTCTCAAGCGGGACCCACCCGAAGTCCATACCAATTTGCAAATTCTTCTTTTTAAATGTATTTATTTATTTATTTTTAGTTAGTGGGCCCACACACATGTGGCACCCCACTTGAAAATAAAGGACTTTCAAAAACAAAACAAAACTTTATTTTCAAAAGGATTTTAAAAGTGGGTTGAGGTGGCATTTTCATAAAAGCCTCTCATTTTTTTATTTTATTTCTTTTTATTTGTTTAAATAAAGTTTTTTTTTTTTAGAAGGAGGCAGCCTTAAATGGCACAGCCGAATTTCCCTAAAATCATAAATTTGATTTTGACTAAAACTTAGGGAAATAAAACCAAAATTTGAAAAAACAGGGAATGCGCCCCCCCTTTGAAACGACTATTTCGAAAAAAATTCAAAAATGAAGTAACGGCACCTCATGAATGGGGGCTGCGTTTCTTTTGAGAGGAAAGGAAGGTTTTAAAAGAAGAGGCACTCACGATTGAAAAAAGGAGGAGTCGATTGAAAGGGGGGATTTTTGAGATTGTTTTTTTTGGGGTTTTGCAGGGATTTGCTCTGAAGGGGAGGTGGCCCATCCGATCCTTCTTCAGCCCAGCCACCAAGCTTTCCACGGTTCCTGCATCATCCTGCTTCAGCCCCAGCCGCAAGAGAGGCCACCACCAGCGCCATCCGTCGTCCTTCTTCACTCCACCCACTTCAGCCCAGCGTGAACTACATCACATGTTCATCCATTCCAGCCGTTGCCTCTCATCAGTTTCAGCATACCAGCTGAAAATCCAAAGGGGCTGACCCATTTCATCTTTCTCAACCCAGCTGCAACGGTCCATCAGGAAACAACCCATTTCCTTCAGCCCATTTCCCTCAGCAGCCATCGTCTCCCATCATTTCCTTCAACCCAGCAGGCTGCCATCATCCTGCCGCCCAACCAGCAGAAGCTACATATAGCTTGAAACACCCAGCAGCAGAGGACGCCCTTTTCCTGCTGTCTATAGCCACTTTGGTGTAGGGAATCCAGCAGGATCTTTCCTATTTCCATCAAATCTAAGCTGCACGGTCACCTCTACTTCAGTCCAGCCAGCAGGAAGGCTAGCGTGAAGACCATCTTTTTCAGCACACCAGCCAACAGAGGTCCAACAGCAGCTGCTTCCCAGCCTTCTCCAACCCCAGCAGCAGAGGGTCACTTCTTCCTGCTGTTTACAAAATCCATTGGAAGCAGGAGATCTGCAAATGCAGGGAATCTACAAGGTTTTACGAATTCAGAGAGCTTGAACCTGGATTCATGTAAAATTGGCGATGAAGGGATGACTTATTTGAAAAGGATGTCAAAATTGTGATGCTTGGAGTTGTCTCACGCTGATGTTGGAAGCAACGGACTTCGTCATCTCTCTGTTGAGACAGGGAATATGCTGTCCATGGCTAATTAGTGTTCTTTTAAGTTGGAACAATATAGTTGAATTGATTAATTATGCTTTGTTAATCAAGAATGATGGTTCAGATCATGAGACAGTGATGAATTACTGGTGAGAATTCTTAAGATAAAATACAGCTGTTTGGATCTCCTTCGCCATGGTGAGCATCTCCATCAGTAGACAACAGGAAAGGTGGGCTGCAATTTTCTGTCTCTTCTTTGAAAGCATGAAGCTTTATGTGTGTTGAAGCAAAAGCAAACTTACAGAGCAATCCACCGAATTTCGACAAGGAACAATCTTATCAGACGTTAGTCTATCGACCCTCTCATTAATTTCTGCTTGATGTTTTGCTGCTAAATGTCTTGCTGCAATACTTTCATGTTCTCTTTTCCTCATATCTCACACTATTACACGTTACCGATTGCTGCAGCATTTCCATATTTTGTTTTCCTCATAATATGTTCCCCTCTTTGTAAATCATTATACCTTGTATTCTGATTATGCTATGGCATGAAGAGCATCCGATATTAATATCAACAACCCATTCATTTTCTGCATGTGTGCAGTCTTGATATTTGGCCACGTTCATGGATGGATATTTTAATATCCGTTCATGATCTCTATACCATCTTTGGCATATTTCATTATTGATATATAGAGAAGCTCTATACCCATTTTTTATTGAAAATTACCTTGTAATTTGGGAAATACGGCTGTGCGAAATCACCTACAGAAACTGTATATACATATATTTTCTGGTTTTACCCATTATGTGGAATTTCCATTAAACATATATGTCTTCGCATTATATGTATATATGTATCTATATATATGTATATCTATTGTATATCTACCTATATGTATACGTGTATATGTATATCTGGATATATATATGTATATATATATGTATATATATACTTATATATATATATATATCCCTTCATGAGTATTTGCTATTACATGCATTTTTCTTTTCTCTTACTCTTGTAAATACATCATCATTTGATTTATGAGTTTGATGTTCAAATTCTTGTTTTATGAAGATATGTTGGAACATCATCATTTGATTTATGAAATTTTGTTTAGCTTGATGGTAAAATTTTTGTTTTATGAAGTTATGGCTGGAACTTCATCATTTGATGCTACAATTTCTGTTTTATGAAGCTATGGGCTGGAATATCATCATTTGATTTATGAGCTTGATGTTCAAAATTCTTGTTTTATGAAATTATGGCTGAAACTTCATCATTTGATTTATGAGCTTGATGTTCAAATTCCTGTTTTATGAAGTTATGTTGGAACACCATAATTTGATTTATGAGATTTTGTCTAGCTTGCTGTTAAAATCCCTGTTTTATGAAGCTATGGCTGGAACATCACCCTTGGTTTTATGAGATTTTGCTTAGCTTAGTGCTAAATTCTTGTTTGCTATATTGTTATAATATCATCCCATTTGCAGCACCAATTATACATATTGTTTCATCATTTTCCACGACATTTTCACCTTTTCACCAAGCTTTTCATATCCTTTTCATGATATCCATGAAATAGTCCATGATGCTTCCACAACCCATTTCCTGCACATATTCATTTTCTGCTGCAAGTGTGCAGTCTTGATATTTGGCCATATTCATGAACGAATATCTCTATATCCAATCATGATCTCCCAACCATCTTTGGCGTGCTTCATTATGGATATATAGGGAGGCTCCATACCCATTTTTACTGGAAATTGCATTATAATTTGAGAAGTATGGTTGTGTGGAATCACCTACAGAAACTGTATATACCTGTAATTTCTGGTTTTACCTATTATACGTAATTTCGATTAGTATGTACATATTTTCTCATTATATGTATATATATATCTATATATATATGTATATCTATATATATTTATCTATATGTATATGTATATATGTATATATATATGTATATATATATATATATACATAGATATATACTTATATATATATATATATATATCTTCATGTGCTTTTATTTTCATGTATGAACATCCATATATTTTCTCACATAGTTACACCTCCATCGTTACATGACATTTAACACCTATTTTTGCATTTTGATATATGTATATGTCTCTTTGTTGTATATATTATATATATATATCTCCATTTCCTTGTTTATTTTGTACTAACTCTCATTTTGCAGGAAAATCTAGAAGAGGTTGATTCCTTGGCTCCATTTCAATTTTCTTTTACTCTATGTTATGAAATGTAACAATTCAATGTAAACTTTGGAATAAGATTTACTTTTACTGCTTAGATTAGGTTGCATCTCATATAGTTTGATTTCAGTAATATCCTGATTATATGATGCATATATCTCAATTTTCTAAATTCACCGTGGATGAACACGAATGGCACGTGCACCAACTCTTAGAGAGTTGATGAACTCGGTGGAGTCTATATTTACGGCCCTAGTCGGAATATGGACGAGACCCAGATCCATCATCTCTCTACCAGTCACATTGAGCCTACACTCTTAGGCTATCTTGAAAATGCACCTCATATTTCCAATGTTTTCAACATATTGTGAATTAACTCAAATAAACCATGAATATATTCATGGCCACAGTCAGAATATATGAAGGATTTACTTTGGCTTAATCCACATTTTTCCAACCAATTTTTCAGAAATCTTTTCAAAGTGCATTCATTCATTCAAATCATTTGCATCATTCATTTTCTCATGATTTTCTCAAAAGATTTTCACTTCATGGAATCGATTTTCTCAAGAAACTATGATGATATTCGGAGTTGGTATTCTCAAATCAAAGTTTTCCCGTGATTTTCCTTAAAAGTTATTTTCTTAATATCTATTTTCAAAGGGAATTTTCATCTTTCTCAAGAATAAAAAAGCTGATTTGCAGACACTTCAAAGACAAGATTCTCAGGAATTCAATTTCCTATGTTTTGAATTTCCTTCTCCAAAGAATTTTCCCATAAGTTTTCTATCATTTTCCTAAGAAAATTCTCAAAGTCCGAGTTTTCCCAACAAGTGCTTTCCTTCTCAAAGGTTCATCTTTTCTCAAGAATTCCTTCCATTTTCCTGAGATTCTCATTTTTTCATGGTTTTCCAAGTCTTTCTAAGCTTTCTCAAAATTATTCTGAGATTCTCATTTTTCTAAGTCTTTATAAACTTTCTCAAAATTTTCCTGAGATTCTCATTTCTTCATGGTTTTCTAAGTCTTTATAAACTTTCTCAAGATTTTCTCGAGATTCTCCCTTCTTCAAGATTTTCCAAATCTTTATAAATTTTCTCGAGATTTCAAACCTTCTTCGCCTGAGTTTTCCTGAGAGATTGATTTCCATCTTTTCCTGAGAAATACTTTTCAACTTCAGATGTTTTCTAAGCATACATCATATTTTCCAATTTTTAACATTTTTCAAAAATCTCATAGCACATGCCTGAATTCTCTGTGCATTTAGGATAGAATACAATTTCGATAATTTCGCTAAGTCAAGCATAATTTTGGTCCTTGGTTCGATTACCCCTGTTAAAGGCGGCAGGAACGGTCGAACCTCGTACCGACAGGTCGAGCCCCATCCCATGGATTTTCCCGCAATTTTCAAAACGAAGGTGAGTATTTCAAAACAATTTCCAAAATCCGGTCAAGTTTGAATCGCGAAAGCGTTTCCCTCTCTCTTCTGCAAGGAAGGGAAGACGGGGAAAAATTTTGCGACGATAACAGGTTTGGCGACCGTGATGGGACCTGTCCTTGTCTGATCAGAATTGTGCTTGACTTAGTTCAATTATCGAAATTATGTTCACAAAATGTCAGCTCTTTTACTTTTGATATCATGCGAACCTAGGAGCCTAGATTCTGACCTAGCTGACATTGACTGCATATAGACTAGGCATGGTTTGGTAGGACCAGATTGAGGAGAAATTTTCATGTTCACATAGACTTAGGTCTAAATACAACTCTCCTCAATTTAGGATCTGAATGCAAACAATGTATGCGTCTTCAATGATTTTTCAAAATCTATCTCTCTAGGTCTTAGAGCCATCTATTTTTTGCATGTGATCATTTTTTTCAAACACCAATTACCTATCATTACCCGGTCTTCACGTTGCTGGGCTCTCTTCCAGAACCCTAGTTCGGGATAGAGCCTCACAACTGGGCCACCTATTTGGGTTAACACCCCCCTACCACGTATCGCGGGCCACAGTCCGAAGTATATCGGTTGGCGCTCAAGGATGTTGAAAAACCTTACCTTAGAACCAGAGTTGAAATTATATGCCACGTACCTCGAATTTTGATTCGGGTATATCGGCGTAATTGGATTGGACAAAGATGATCTGAACCTAGAGTTAGGATTAAGGTCCTACAACTGTTTTTCAAAATGATGCATCTAGAGTCAGCCTTTTAGGGAGTGCTGTATGTGCATAAATGTTTGTGCAGGATGTGATTGTTTGTAGGTTACCACTATTTCCTTATATTTTCCCAAAATATTTTCAAATATCCATATTTCTTACATTTTCCTTTATTTCCTAAAACCTTGGAAGATTTTCCTAAATATCCAATTTCTTTCAAAACTCCAGGTGATTTTTCATTCTCCCGTTCTACTGGATCTCGAATTTCCAGCTGCATTTTTTTATCCTGCCTGCAATTTTTCAAAATCATATGTTTTCTTTCCTTAGATTTCAATCATTTTGTCTATTTGCCAAATTCTCCATCTTATTTTTCTCGTGCATACCTTGACTATTGCGGTGAAAATTGTTTACCCACTTGCCTTCTCCTTATTCTAAATCCGTTTGCGGATTATTTTACAAGAGATATCTCTTTCCTTCAAAATGGTGTTTTTTCTCGTGGTTGACGACCTCGCCTAGGTAACAAGGCACATTTTCCGTTGTTATTTCTCCTACAAAGAATGACAACACAATTGTCGTGATTTCAGCGGCGACTCCATCCCTAGTAATGGGATATTCTTCCAATTGTCTACCACATCATCAATAATCATTTTTTTCCCAATCCAAAATTTCCTCAGAGTTTAATCAAGACTTCATCATGCAGAGAGCATCCACAACATTTGATGGTTCGAACAAGGTCAGGAAGAAGAACCACATCACCACAGTACTCCTCAACCTCAGAAGAAGAGATGGGCTCCCCGCGATCCGAGAGGAGTCAAGAGCAGCAGCAAGGGGAGGATGGCATAGACCCGCAGATGTATGCCATGTTCCAGAAAATGATGACCAAAATGATGAGTGAACAGGCTGGGACCAGTGCAGAGAAGAACCCATTCAGAGAGAAGTTCCATGGGCACAAGGATAAGAAGAACTCCAAGAAGCAAATTCAGCCAGAGGAAATTTCAGATGAATCAGAATCAGAGGAAGACATCGATGAAGCATATGAGGTGCCTCCGGCATTTCAGAAACAGGGCCGAAAACAAAGAAGGAGTCGCAAATCAAAAGATCAAGTTGCAGAAGAGCTCTTGCAGACATAGTTCAAAGAAATGGCCAAAGTTGTTAAAGACCTGCAAGCTCGCGACAAGGGCAAGAAAGTCTTCACTAGCGAAGATTTTTATGATGGATTAGAAGGAGACGAAGAACTGGAAAACCTGCCCCGCAAGTTCATCAAGTTCGATGGTTCTGGTGATCCCAAAGCCCATCTCGCAATGTTCTTCGCCGAATGCTCCAAATTCAAGAGAGACAATAGGGCCCTATTTCTCTGTTTTCCTCGTAGCTTAGAAGACACTGCCGCCAAGTGGTACTCCGAGCATATCAATCCAATCGAGCTGCGAGAATTCGATAAGGTGGTCAACCTATTCATTGAGCGATTTCTGTTCAATACTGAAGCGCTCCCAACATTGAGCCATCTCTGCAATCTAAGGCAGAATGAAAATGAAAAGGCAAGGGACTTCATTCGCAGATGGAGAGAGACCTGCAACAAAATGAGAGATCCTATATCAGAGAGGCATGCTTTATCGCTGATCCTGAACAACTTCTCACAACCTTTGAGAAGTCTTATCTCCACCTCGCCTTCCAAGTCTTTCATAGAGCTTACTGAACGAGCCGAGTGGCTCGAGATGGGGTTGGAGAACAGTCTCTACGATGGTATCACCCTCATCAAGAACAATCTAGATCCAAAGAAAAAGGCAAATTTCACCTCCTCCGCCAACATCAACCGCAATGATAACAAAAGTAGTAAGGGCAACTATGCGGATCGAGAGGAAAGACAGAATAACAAGCTATCTCAGCCCAACTTTCCACAAAAGGAAAAGATAAAGCGTGAAGGTTGGAGTAATGATCGTGTGTTCACTCCTCTCAAACAAACACTCGAAGAAGCCCTTGAATTCATGCTGGCTAAGGGATTAGTGAAACTTCCAAAGGCCACAACTCCTCCCACCATCATGGGAAGGTTCAAGAATCAGTTTTGCAAGTTCCATCGGGCAGTGGGGCATGACATTGATCATTGTTTTGTCTTCAAAAATATTGTTCAAGATTGCATTGACAAGAGCCTCCTCGCTGAAGTTGAAGAAGAAGACGAGTTGGCCATCCTGACCAAGCCTTTCCCAGATCATTCAGAAAATTGACGATGCTAAAGTTTCCTGCTTTCTTCCTTTCGTTTTGCCAGTCACCTCGTAGGGGCAAGTCCGTCCTGGTTTTGCAACCTTTTTGGTCGAGTGCTTATAAATAGGCTGTCTTTTGTTATCGGTTTTGCTTATCAATAAAATGTCAATTTTCTTCATCAAATACTTCTTTCTTTTGCCCCATTAGGGCACCTGTTTTTGTTTGAAGAATCTTCTTTGCCCATTCTTTTCAAGACGAGGGGCAATTTATGAGAGAAATGAATTTACCTATGAGGGTTTTTCAAAAATCATGAAATTTTTGAAAATTTTCTACAAACATCTTTGTTATGATCACCAAAAAGGTTAATATTTCGGTCCAATCTTTTTCAAAAATCAACCATCGCGGTGATCTTCTTTTCTTAAATTGGTTTCGAACCATTATCTTTAAAATCAACCCTGGGGTTGATTTTCTTAGTGTTAAACCAATTCATTTTCAAAATCAACCCTCGTGTTGATCTTAACTTCCAAAATTCAATTTTGAATCATTATCTTTAAAAATCAACCCTTGTGTTGATTTTTTTTTCCAAAATTATTGTTAAACCAATTCATTTTCAAAATCAACCCTCGTGTTGATCTTAACTTCCAAAAATTCAATTTTGAATCATTATGTTGATTTTCTTTTCCAAAATTATTGTTAAACCAATTCATTTTCAAAATCAACCCTCATGATGATCTCTCTTCAAAATCAACCCTCGTGTTGATTCCCCTTTTCAAATATCAGCTCTCACACTGATCATTCTTCAAAATCAACCTTGCAGTTGATTTTCTTCCCAAAATGATTTCTCACTTTCAAAATAACATTCTCCTTTTACTTTAAAGATCCCATGTTCTAGCACTTTCTTCATGTCAAAGGGATAATATAATTTTGTTTCCTTTCCTCGATTTTTAAGCATCAATAAAATTCGCGAATAATTTGGCACCATTTTTGTAAAACCCGTAAAATTTCAATAATTATCAAACTAAATAAAGGATAAAATCCTTTGAAATAAATACGATAAAATGATATAGAGTCGATCTAAATGGATCTTGAAATCCAAACTGGATCAACTGGATCTAGTATCTTGATTCGGGTACGATGAACGGAGTTGGATCCTAGATGGATTCAAAACCCAATTAGAATCCAATTGTATCGTAATGGATCCAAATAAGGTTGAATTGCGAACAAGATCCAAAAATCTAGTTAGAATGTTCAAAAGATCTAAAATATAGTTTTTATCCAACTCGTATTTGAGATTCATCGAAAACCCTTTTCATATATAAATAAATTAATAAAGATGCCATATACACTTAAAAGAAATAGACGGCGAACAAAGAGCAACAAGTGACAGAGTAGCAATGTGGTGGGGCGCACTACCAGAAGAAAGGACGTCCTAAGTTCAAAGCCTTGGACTAAGGAAAAAAAAAAAAACGTGTGAAAGCATTTTTTTTAAGGATTTAGAAATAACTTTGGAAGGAGATAAATAAAATAGTGTTGCAAGGTTATGCAATGAAACAGGCCGTGGTGCAGTGGTCAGGGTGGTTGTCTCTTAGGGAGAAGAACCCGATTCAAATCCCCTTGGTAGCTAGAGTCTTTTTGAAAACCGTAAAAAAAAAAAAAAAAAAACTATAACTCCTCATTAAAGTGGCTTTAATAGAAAAACGCATTTTTTTTAAAGAAAGGAGGGCTGGACGATTTTTCCTAAAGGGGAAAACCCAACCGTCCAGCATGGGGAAGCCTCCCTTCCATTTTTTTTGAAATGGGAGTTTCAAGAATAGGTATTAATGTGGCCATCCATTTTGAGGAGGGCCATAATGTAGAAACGTTTTTTTTTGAAGATGCTACAAGATCGAGGTGCCTTGATGGCTCCTCTAATTTCCTCTCTCAAGCTCTTTTCTCTCTCAAGTTTCCCAGCGAGCCATGGGATTTTCTTTTCTTTTCTTTTCTTTTCGTTGCTCGGCCACCATAGATCCCGGCAAAAAGCTTGAACGGGGAAACCGGATGTCCGCGAGGAAGAGGAACATCTTATATACCTTCGGATTTGCGTCCTTATGAAGTAAGAGCATATTCTTTTTATGTATATGCACAGCGCCATGGAGTACACGTATCCAGTCTACTTATAAAAAAAAAAATAGTAAAGTATGTGGTTATGCAGCCATGGTTTTTCTAAAGTCCGAAATTTTATTGTTGCTTGAATGTCTAGAAGTTTTATTTCAACCAGCATGTTATTGGACGTTAGGTCGTTAAATCAGTGGTTGCTGAAAGTTTTTATAGTAAGGGTACAATTTCTCTATGTATGGGCGGAGTCGTGGGCACGTATATACAGTTGACCATGCAAATGCATGCACCGTGAGACTACCTACCTGCGTGGTACCAAGTGAATCACGGTTGTCCAAACCATATGCTTTTTCATGTGATATATGTTAAATCTGTACACAAAAAGCAAAAAAAAAAAAAAAGAATCTATATTATCAAATAATTTAGTGACTATCATGTACTTATGTGATTAGTTTGAGATATGTACAAAAATATATATATATATATATATATATATATAATAAAGCTTGATCAGCATATCTGTGTCATAAGCTTGATCTATTTGATATCATACTTTGATTATTTTAAGATACATAGGCTTCATATTGTTGATTGGTTATCAGGTATGCAAGTCTAAAGAATCTAAAGAAAAAAAAAGTACACAAATGTGTCATGTCTTGATTAAAAATGATAATGATTTTACCATTCACGTTTTATGATACATTAAAAATGATAAAGACTACAAACATGCGTAGTACCATGCATATTATATCTCTCATGTTGTGAAGCATGTTGTGAATCTGTCGAAGAAAGGAACACGTTGATATAGAGTTCCTCATGTTTTGATTCATGTTGTAGATCAGTCATTTATGTTTTTTATATTTTTTTTTGGGTGATGTATGCAATATGTAAATAACCCATCATTCTGCGTCTTCATCTTGTGATAAATTATCCCACCCGAACTAAGTATGCATGTTCCCCAATCATGTTAACGTATATCAGTTAAAAAAAATAATAATTTACATCCCATTCACTGATTGGTTGACGGTCAACACATACACACAAAAAAGGAAATCAAGCATGTATGTGTGTAACGGTGTGATAGTATTGCACTCATGATAGGTGTTCTTGATTCAAGATGGTAACTGTAAATTTGTCCAAACACTATAATAGCCTGAAATCGGTATGTATGATTGTGGTGGCCAGAAAAAAAAATTATGTGATAAAGAATAGATATGTAGGTACAAACTCGTAGTGGCTGGACACAACAGACCAGACCGGCTAGGTCTGCCGCAACATAGCTTACCCTGAGAAAATAAACTAGAGGTTAGGTAGGTTGGGCGTTGCTACAGCCCAGTTCGCTTCTCGAATTAAAAAGTTTTTATTTTATTTACTTGGTTCATACTAGCGCATTGAAAATCTGGGACAAACTTTGGGCGACTAGTTCCTAGTCGATGTCCTCTGTTTGTCATAAAACCTTTGGCTTAACTTGAGACATGGGTTGGTTGACCCTGTATATCAAAACCACTGTACTTGGCAGGGTGCACAACACTCTATCAGAGTCATTGTCGTGTTGTCATTACCTTGATGGCCAACACCCTTGCCTTAGTAGATCGATTGGGCCTGCTGATCCACCCGACTGATAAACCACAACAACCTGGCATTGTCATCTTGATCCGTTGGGCAGCAGTAATTGTTGTTGCACCTTGGTGCATCCAACAGGATATGTCGACTTGAGTGATCTCGTCGAACTCGAGTTACCAATAGGGTACGCTGCCTTATTGATATGCTGTGAGTAGACCAAAGAAATATAGGAAACGAAACAAAAAGGAGGGCATCTAAGTATGAAACAAGTTCTTGGTCTCATTTAATGAGCTGGTATTATTTGGGTTCGGTAATATGGAATGCTATATGCGTGCGAGTTGTCCAAATGACTTGACCGGTAATAAAAGAGTTAAAATATATATATATATATGTGTGTGTGTTTGAAAAAAAAAAATTTGTTTCGAGTGCTTACCTGCACTTACTCTGACCACTTACACGGGTCACCACCTGGGTGAAATTGTTGTACACTGCAGTTGTGGCATGTCACAACCGACATTGAACCACTACGTAACCGACCTAATAACCTTGGGATCAAGTCTAGCGTGTTTGATCGGATGTCCGTACCTATGGTTTGGTACTATAGCTTTGCTGTCATGAGACATTCCCCAAGACAAAATAAATAAGGAATAGGCGATAATTACCCTATGTGATTTTAAACTGAACATCCCATTAGACCACGTGACCTCGGTGTGTCCGTGAACCCAACTGAAACCTAACTAGTACCTTGGAAGGTATACGCTTAGTGGTCCAGAGTGTACTTCAAACAAATGTTTGGATTACCATGGCGCCCGAAACATGTGTTATCAATAGAAAAAAAAAATGTTCAATGATCGATATTCCGAAATCAGGGATTTTGGTATAGAGAATATATATATATATATATATATATATATATATATATATATATATATATATATATATATATATATACCATATTTTGTGAAACAAATGGCCTATGAATAAGATATTCATGCCAAACATAGTTTACATACGTAATTGCCATATAAAGGTTACGACCAAACTTTCAACACATGAATCACCTATGGCTAAATGTATAAGTTTGGTATAATTGCACAAATAAGAGAAAACTACAAAGTACACGATGGTGCAAATTGAAAATTTGCATCCTTGTGATGTCATATGGGCACCTATGATGTTATGTGAATTGCATATATTTGAATTATGATTTCATGTTATGACATGTTTACGTGCTAGTGTGTCTTGTAAAGGCTTGCATAATAAGAGACATTTCCATGCCATGATCATATGAAAGCTTAAAATTGAGCTTCAACTTCGCAGAAAGTTGAAAGTGCCATACGAGCACTTGAGAATTGTTAAAGTTAGGTTATATCATGTTGCGGCACAACCAGTGGGGTACTATATGTATGCCCTAGCACCAAAAACTACAATTAAAATTAATACATGGTGACATAAAAGAAAATTCTAGACTTTGGGTATACCTAAAAGATGGTATATGTTACCAGTTTCTATTTGGGATTCTAGGTATACCTGAAAGAGGGTATATGTTACTGGATTTTCCCCAAAATTCTAGGTACACCGAAAGACGGTGTACGTTACTGGATCCAAATAAAACAAGAATAAAAAATATGCACATATAAAATAAAAGGAAGGGATTCTGGGTATACCGAAAAGACGGTATATGTTACTGGTTTCCCGAGATACTGGGTATACCTGACAACGGTATATGTTACTGGTTTCCCAGGGCTCTGGGTACACCTGAAGACGGTGTATGTTACCGGACCCATGGTCTACCTTGGAGAGGGTAGATGGTACAAGCTCCGTGAGACAATTTTTGTTTTGGTGAGAGCGAGGCATCTCACCCGGTCCCCAGTCCTCGGAGTTATGGGGCAGGACTACCAGTGTGTCATAGGTGGTAGATCCAAGTCTTCTGCAGAAGTACATGTTGCATCCTAATTCTAGTTCTAGCCATTGGGGAGTACTCTCTCGGTCGTGAACCGTCCCCTTTGGATATCCGTACGGCTAGTCATACGGGTTATAAAATAATAAACCCCCGTGTGGTCTCGGTCCGCTACGATGTCGAATGCCTGTGCGTACCTACAGGGTAATTAACAAGATGAAACATACAGTTAGTGCATTAAGAAAAATCTTCAAGTAATTGCATACTACTTGAGGTTGAAAATGTCGGAGTAAACTGTGACTCCTGCATGGCATGATTCAAATTGGTTTTCCTTTACATGGAAACTATGATAACTTATGAACAATGTGTTGAATAGTGATATTTGTGATTTATGCACACTTTACATGAAATGCTTTAGTTAAGTCAGGTGTACATCCACATTAGTTTTAAAGTTGTTATTACTTATGTGAATATGGTTTATGCATATGATGGATCGTGCTTGGATGTGATTTAATATATCATGAAATGCTTGACTTTAGTAACCTGTACATTTATCAATTGTTAAATGGTTATTAATTCTATCTAAACATGTTGCACATATACTTGTACACATGACACTGTGCACATTCATATGGATATTATGCTTCTTACTCAGACGTGGTAGTCTGACCCTTTCTGAATTAATGTTTTCAGGAAACTGAATGACGAGCAATTGCGGTAGTCGCTGCGGACAGTGCTATGTGACGATATCTTCTTTGGATGTCCTGAGGATTTTTGACTTGTAATAAATCATTAATTGTAAATGATAACTTGTAGTATTTCAATGCCAAAATTTATTTTACTTAAATGCCTTGAGTCTGTGCTATTACTTGTAACCCACCCATATAATTTGACGAATGATTTAATAAAGCTTTTCCGCTGTTGTTTAGAAAAAAAAAATTATTCCAAAATTTTCAAGTTAAACTTTTGGGGCGTTACAACTATGGTATCAGAGCAGGACAAGAATATATGGTTCATGGCATCCCAGCGACCCTGCAAGAATTCTGTAAGTATATAATATTAGAATTATGTTTTTATTTCTTGAAAAAATTGATTTATTGTGTGATAAGCGAGAACGTAGATATATTACTAGGAACATCATTCAAAATGTGTTGTGATCAAGATGAGTGAGAGACGTATGTTGTGTTGTTGTTTGAGTAGAGGGATTCAAAAATAGATTTTTATATTTTTATATCCTAAATATGACTCTATGTACTCTAAATAAGACACAAGGTTCAAATTTCAACTTGTTATGAAGTTTTCATTTGGAATAACACGCATGCAACAGTCCCTTGTATAATGAAAAGAATATCACAAGGATGGACATTATAAGATTCTGCATAAGGCATAAATGAGAACATTAATTATTAAAAAAAAAAAAGCAGACTTCTCTTTTCATAGTATTATAACTAACGATGAAAATGATAATAATATATAACAAAGCCCATAGATTGGATCTTTGAAATTTCCTCAGAGATTTTCATTTGATAACATACGAAAAAAAAAGAAGGAAAAAAAAAACAAAGATTTTGAAATCCAAGAAAGATACTCTAGTCTAGTTGCTTAGTTCTTGTAACGAATTTCACGGACGAAATTCCTTTTTAGGGGGAAAGGATGTAAAACCCGTAAAATTTCAATAATTATCAAACTAAATAAAGGATAAAATCCTTTGAAATAAATACGATAAAATGATATAGAGTCGATCCAAATGGATCTTGAAATCCAAACTGGATCAACTGGATCCAGTATCTTGATTCGGGTACGATGAACGGAGTTGGATCCTGGATGGATTCGAAACCCAATTAGAATCCAATTGGATCGTAATGTATCCAAATAAGGTTGAATTGCGAACAAGATCCAAAAATCTAGTTAGAATGTTCAAAAGATCTAAAATATAGTCTTTATCCAACTCGTATTTGAGATTCGTCGAAAACCCTTTTCATATATAAATAAATTAATAAAGATGCCATATACACTTAAAAGAAATAGACGGCGAACAAAGAGCAACAAGTGACAGAGTAGCAATGTGGTGGGGCGCACTACCAGAAGAAAGGACGTCCTAAGTTCAAAGCCTTGGACTAAGGAAAAAAAAAAAAAACGTGTGAAAGCATTTTTTTTAAGGATTTTGGAATAACTTTGGAAGGAGATAAATAAAATAGTGTTGCAAGGTTATGCAATGAAACAGGCCGTGGTGCAGTGGTCAGGGTGGTTGTCTCTTAGGGAGAAGAACCCGATTCAAATCCCCTTGGTAGCTAGAGTCTTTTTGAAAACCGTAAAAAAAAAAAAAAAAAACTATAACTCCTCATTAAAGTGGCTTTAATAGAAAAACGCATTTTTTTTAAAGAAAGGAGGGCTGGACGATTTTTCCTAAAGGGGAAAACCCAACCGTCCAGCATGGGGAAGCCTCCCTTCCATTTTTTTTGAAATGGGAGTTTCAAGAATAGGTATTAATGTGGCCATCCATTTTGAGGAGGGCCATAATGTAGAAACGTTTTTTTTTGAAGATGCTACAAGATCGAGGTGCCTTGATGGCTCCTCTCATTTCCTCTCTCAAGCTCTTTTCTCTCTCAAGTTTCCCAGCCAGCCATGGGATTTTCTTTTCTTTTCTTTTCTTTTCGTTGCTCGGCCACCATAGATCCCGGCAAAAAGCTTGAACGGGGAAACCGGATGTCCGCGAGGAAGAGGAACATCTTATATACCTTCGGATTTGCGTCCTTATGAAGTAAGAGCATATTCTTTTTATGTATATGCACAGCGCCATGGAGTACACGTATCCAGTCTACTTATAAAAAAAAAAATAGTAAAGTATGTGGTTATGCAGCCATGGTTTTTCTAAAGTCCGAAATTTTATTGTTGCTTGAATGTCTAGAAGTTTTATTTCAACCAGCATGTTATTGGACGTTAGGTCGTGAAATCAGTGGTTGCTGAAAGTTTTTATAGTAAGGGTACAATTTCTCTATGTATGGGCGGAGTTGTGGGCACTTATATACAGTTGACCATGCAAATGCATGCACCGTGAGACTACCTACCTGCGTGGTACCAAGTGAATCATGGTTGTCCAAACCATATGCTTTTTCATGTGATATATGTTAAATCTGTACACAAAAAGCAAAAAAAAAAAAAGAATCTATATTATCAAATAATTTAGTGACTATCATGTACTTATGTGATTAGTTTGAGATATGTACAAAAAAAAATATATATATATATAATAAAGCTTGATCAGCATATCTGTGTCATAAGCTTGATCTATTTGATATCATACTTTGATTATTTTAAGATACATAGGCTTCATATTGTTGATTGGTTATCAGGTATGCAAGTCTAAAGAATCTAAAGAAAAAAAAATTACACAAATGTGTCATGTCTTGATTAAAAATGATAATGATTTTACCATTCACGTTTTATGATACATTAAAAATGATAAAGACTACAAACATGCGTAGTACCATGCATATTATATCTCTCATGTTGTGACGCATGTTGTGAATCTGTCAAAGAAAGGAACACGTTGATATAGAGTTCCTCATGTTTTGATTCATGTTGTAGATCAGTCATTTATGTTTTTTATATTTTTTTTGGGTGATGTATGCAATATGTAAATAACCCATCATTCTGCGTCTTCATCTTGTGATAAATTGTCCCACCTGAACTAAGTATGCATGTTCCCCAATCATGTTAACGTATATCAGTTAAAAAAAAAAAATTTACATCCCATTCACTGATTGGTTAATGGTCAACACACACACAAAAAAGGAAATCAAGCATGTATGTGTGTAACGGTGTGATAGTATTGCACTCATGATAGGTGTTCCTGATTCAGGATGGTAACTGTAAATTTGTCCAAACACTATAATAGCCTGAAATCGGCATGTATGATTGTGGTGGCCAGAAAAAAAAAATTATGTGATAAACAATAGATATGTAGGTACAAACTCGTAGTGGTTGGACACAACAGACCAGACCGGCTAGGTCTGCCGCAACATAGCTTACCCTGAGAAAATAAACTAGAGGTTAGGTAGGCTGGACGTTGCTACAGCCCAGTTCGCTTCTCGAATTAAATTTTTTTATTTTATTTACTTGGTTCATACTAGCGCATTGAAAATCTGGGACAAACTTTGGGCGACTAGTTCCTAGTCGATGTCCTCTGTTTGTGGCTTAACTTAAGACATGGGTTGGTTGACCCTGTATATCAAAACCACTGTACTTGGCAGGGTGCACAACACTCTATCAGAGTCATTGTCGTGTTGTCATTACCTTGATGGCCAACACCCTTGCCTTAGTAGATCGATTGGGCCTGCTGATCCACCCGACTGATAAACCACAACAACCTGGTATTGTCATCTTGATCCGTTGGGCAGCAGTAATTGTTGTTGCACCTTGGTGCATCCAACAGGATATGTCGACTTGAGTGATCTCGTCGAACTCGAGTTACCAATAGGGTACGCTGCCTTATTGATATGCTGTGAGTAGACCAAAGAAATATAGGAAACGAAACAAAAAGGAGGGCATCTAAGTATGAAACAAGTTCTTGGTCTCATTTAATGAGCTGGTATTATTTGGGTTCGGTAATATGGAATGCTATATGCGTGCGAGTTGTCCAAATGACTTGACGGGTAATAAAAGAGTTAAAATATATATATATATATGAGTATGTGTTTGAAAAAAAAAAACATTTGTTTTGAGTGCTTACCTGCACTTACTCTGACCACTTACACGGGTCACCACCTGGGTGAAATTGTTGTACACTGCAGTTGTGGCATGTCACAACCGACATTGAACCACTACGTAACCGACCTAATAACCTTGGGATCAAGTCTAGCGTGTTTGATCGGATGTCCGTACCTATGGTTTGGTACTATAGCTTTGCTGTCATGAGACATTCCCCAAGACAAAATAAATAAGGAATAGGCGATAATTACCCTATGTGATTTTAAACTGAACATCCCATTAGACCACGTGACCTCGGTGTGTCCGTGAACCCAACTGAAACCTAAGTAGTACCTTGGAAGGTATACGTTTAGTGGTCCAGAGTGTACTTCAAACAAATGTTTGGATTACCATGGCGCCCGAAACATGTGTTATCAATAGAAAAAAAAAATGTTCAATGATCGATATTCCGAAATCAGGGATTTTGGTATAGAGAATATATATATATATAATACCATATTTTGTGAAACAAATGGCCTATGAATAAGATATTCATGCCAAACATAGTTTACATACGTAATTGCCATATAAAGGTTACAACCAAACTTTCAACACATGAATCACCTATGGCTAAATGTATAAGTTTGGTATAATTGCACAAATAAGAGAAAACTACAAAGGACACGATGGTGCAAATTGAAAATTTGCATCCTTGTGATGCCATATGGGCACCTATGATGTTATGTGAATTGCATATATTTGAATTATGATTTCATGTTATGACATGTTTACGTGCTAGTGTGTCTTGCAAAGTCTTGCATAATAAGAGACATTTCCATGCCATGATCATATGAAAGCTTAAAATTGAGCTTCAACTTCGCAGAAAGTTGAAAGTGCCATACGAGCACTTGAGAATTGTTAAAGTTAGGTTATATCATGTTGCAGCACAACCAGTGGGGTACGATATGTATGCCCTAGCACCAAAAACTACAATTAAAATTAATACATGGTGACATAAAAGAAAATTCTAGACTTTGGGTATACCTGAAAGATTGTATATGTTACCAGTTTCTATTTGGGATTCTAGGTATACCTGAAAGAGGGTATATGTTACTGGATTTTCCCCAAAGTTCTAGGTACACCGAAAGACGATGTACGTTACTGGATCCAAACAAAACAAGAATGAAAAATATGCACATATAAAATAAAATGAGGGGATTCTGGGTATACCGAACAGACGGTATATGTTACTGGTTTCCCGGGATATTGGGTATATCTGACAATGGTATATGTTACTGGTTTCCCAGGGCTCTGGGTACACCTGAAGACGGTGTATGTTACCGGACCCATGGTCTACCTTGGAGAGGGTAGATGGTACAAGCTCTGTGAGACAATTTTTGTTTTGGTGAGAGCGAGGCGTCTCACCCGGTCCCCAGTCCTCGGAGTTATGGGGCAGGACTACCAGTGTGTCCTAGGTGGTAGATCCAAGTCTTCTGCAGAAGTACAGGTTGCATCCTAATTCTAGTTCTAGCCATTCGGGAGTACTCTCTCGGTCGTGAACCGTCCCCTTTGGATATCCATACGGCTAGTCATACGGGTTATAAAATAATAAACCCCCGTGTGGTCTCGGTCCGCTACGATGTCGAATGCCTGTGCGTACCCACAGGGTAATTAACAAGATGAAACATACAGTTAGTGCATTAAGAAAAATCTTCAAGTAATTGCATACTGCTTGAGGTTGAAAATGTCGGAGTAAACTGTGACTCCTGCAGGGCATGATTCAAATTGGTTTTCCTTTACATGGAAACTATGATAACTTATGAATAATGTGTTGAATAGTGATATTTGTGATTTATGCACACTTTACATGAAATGCTTTAGTTAAGTCAGGTGTACATCCACATTAGTTTTAAAGTTGTTATTACTTATGTGAATATGGTTTATGATTATGTTGGATCGTGCTTGGATGTGATTGAATATATCATGAAATGCTTGACTTTAGTAACCTGTACATTTATCAATTGTTAAATGGTTATTAATTCTATCTAAACATGTTGCACATATACTTGTACACATGACACTGTGCACATTCATATGGATATTATGCTTCTTACTCAGACGTGGTAGTCTGACCCTTTCTGAATTAATGTTTTCAGGAAACTGAATGACGAGCAATTGCGGTCGTCGCTGCGGACAGTGCTATGTGACCATATCTTCTTCGGATGTCCTGAGGATTTTTGACTTGTAATAAATCATTAATTGTAAATGATAACTTGTAGTATTTCAATGCCAAAATTTATTTTACTTAAATGCCTTGAGTCTGTGCTATTACTTGTAACCCGCCCATATAATTTGACGAATGATTTAATAAAGCTTTTTCGCTGTTGTTTAGAAAAAAAAATTATTCCAAAATTTTCAAGTTAAACTTTTGGGGCGTTACAATTTTATTTTCGTCTCTTTCCTTTTAACAAATATGTCTCTTGTAAGGAATGATCTTGAGGACGTCCCTCAATCAAGAAGCATGTCACCTTATTCCTCGATTATCCTTGTTTGTATTCAAAATCTTCCTCCCTAGTTACACTGGGGCATGTTTTTGAAAAATCTATCTTTACCTCAAAACATCCTGTATGCACGCAGGATAAACCAATCTCTCATTTTGCATATATATGCACTCACTTGCATTAATTTTGCATTCGTTTACATTTCATGTGCATTTGCATTTCATGATTACATTAATTCTGCATCCATTTTCTTCCCCTTCAGGTTAAGGGATAAACCTGAATCATTTTCCATGATTTTCCAATTTGTATTCATATCCTCGTTCAGGATAAGGGATTTAATCCTAAAAATCAGACCACACACATCTAAATATGATGGTCTTTTTCATTGCAAGTCAAATAATCCAGTCCTCGAACTGGCCATTCTCAAAACTTTCAATTCCAGCTGTCGCACTATCGATTTTCAAAAATTCAATCTTCTGATTAAAGATTTTCCTTTGAGATTCGAGCCCTGACTCAAACTTTCTTGCTTTCCTTCGAAGATTTGAGTTTTAACTCAAGTTTTCTTTCTTTCAAAATCTGAACTTCCCAGTTTTCCTTTGAGATTCGAGCCCCGCCTCGAACTTTCCAACTTTCCTCTGAATATTTGAGTTTTGACTCAAAAATCTGAATTGGCCTAGTTTTTCCTTTGAAGATTTGGGTTTCGATCCGAACTTTATCTTATTAGAAACCCAACTTCCTAGCTTTCCTTTGAAGGCTCGAGTTTTGACTCGAATCTTCCAGCTTCTTGTAAAACCTGAGTCCTGATTCAGATGGTCTTTCAAAACCAACTTTTAAGTTAGGCTTACCTTCAAAATCCAGTATTTTGCCAGGACTTACCTTCAAAATTCCAACTTCGTATTGGATTTACCTTTTGAAATTGAGTATCATCGTCATGGATGTGTCAACTCGGATGTCAAGCGATCTCTTTTACTAAGGATTTCAAGAACACTTTGTCAATTTGTCAATCAATTACTTGTTGATTTCAGAATTTTATTTCACAAAATTTTACCTCAGTTTACCTTCAGTATCACTTCCAAAAAGGCAAAGCTTTTATGAAGAAGGATTCAAAATCCAAATTCTTTCTATTGTCCAACCAAAAGGATGAAGGATAAATCCTCGATATGGCTAGAAAAGAAGATTCAATGTTTTTGCAAAGCCATAGATGATTGATATTGATCGCAGTCAATGGCACATCTTTAAAGACCATTCTTGTAAAAATGAGGCAGTGGAAATATCTTGGGTGCGAGAAAAGAGAGAATTCATCCAAGCCCTGTCTCCTTAAAATCACCTAAGCTGCAATTAAATATCCGCAAAAGGGATCTCTCACTTGTCGTCAAGATGAAGGCAAATTAAGCGAGTAGACCCCCGGGGCCAAAGAAGATTTGAAACATCTCCAAGATGACGGAGTTTGCGACGGATCCTTCCAGGGAAAGTCCAAAGCACTGTTGAGATGAAGGCAGATGCGATGAACCTCCCGATAATCCCCAAAAAGATATTTAATTTTCGCTATCATCCTAAGATCTCTAACCCATGAGCCAATATCGTCAAAGAAGGATCGAAACATCTCCAAGTTAAAGGAGTTTGTAATGTACCCTTCCAAAAAAAGAGAGAAATAGAGGAAAAAGAAAGAGAGAAAAAATCAGAACATCTCCAAAATGAAGGAGAATGTAGCAAAAACCCAAGAGAGCTGAAAGAGTGCAGAAAGATTATCATGAGAGAAGCTCCCAGGATATCAAACTGCCACATTTATCAAAAATCTCCTTTAAATTTGTGAAATTCTATTATCAATATCCTTTCATAGATTGCTTTCATGATATCAAATTCTCTTTCCTGTTCATATCAAGGAAATTGATAACTTCTTTGAAGAAGGTCAATCGCAAGCAATTTGGATTCCAAATCTTGATTCTATGAAGTCAATCCTGTTTGGAGGTAATACTTCAGGTAGAAAAGAAGGAATATTTTCACAATCATTTTCAATTACTTTGAATCAGCAAAATTTTCAACATTTTGACAATATTTTCTAGCTATCCTGACGTTAAGTGAGAGCTTGATGTCCATATTGATGTATCTTGACCCCTTTGAGAGATTTTCCTTTATCACCTTTTCACGTTGTTGAAAGACTAACCTCCGAAAGGATAGCCTTTATCATCTTTCGCATTGTCGAAAGAATCGCCTTGTTCCTTTGGATTGCCTTTTATCATCTTTTGCGTTATCGAAAGACTCGCCTTGTTCCTTTGGATTGCCTTTATCATCTTTCGCATTGTCGAAAGAATCGCCTTGTTCCTTTGGATTGCCTTTTGTCATCTTTCGCATTGTCGAAAGAATTGCCTTATTCCTTTGGATTGCCTTTATCATCTTTCGCATTGTCGAAAGAATCGTCTTGTTCCTTTGGATTGCTTTTTGTCATCTTTCGCATTGTCGAAAGAATTGCCTTGTTCCTTTGGATTGCCTTTTGTCATCTTTCGCGTTGTCGAAAGACTCGCTTTATTCCTTTGGATTACCTTTATCATCTTTCGCATTGTCGAAAGAATCACCTTGTTCCTTTGGATTGCCTTTTGTCATCTTTCGCGTTGTCGAAAGACTCGCCTTATTCCTTTGGATTACCTTTATCATCTTTCGCGTTGTCGAAAGAATTGCCTTCTTCCTTTGGATTACCTTTATCATCTTTCGCGTTGTCGAAAGAATTGTCTTATTCCTTTGGATTGCCTTTGTCATCTTTCACATTGACGAAAGACTCGCCTTTTTCCTTCGGATTACCCTTTTGTCATCTTTCGTGTTGTCGAAAGAATCACCTTATTCCTTCGGATTACCCTTTTGTCATCTTTCGTGTTATCGAAAGAATCGCCTTATTCCTTTGGATTGCCTTTTGTCATCTTTCGCATTGTCAAAAGAATTGCCTTATTCCTTTGGATTACCTTTATCATCTTTCGCGTTGTCGAAAGAATTGCCTTATTCCTTTGGATTGCCTTTGTCATCTTTCGCATTGTCGAAAGAATCGCCTTATTCCTTTGGATTACCTTTGTCATCCTTCGCATTGTCGAAAGACTCGCCTTTTTCCTTCGGATTACCCGTTGTTATCTTTCGCGTTGTCGAAAGAATTGCCTTATTTCTTTGGATTACCTTTGTCATCTTTCGCGTTGTCGAAAGAATCGCCTTGTTTCTTTGAATTATCTTATTCATCTTTGGCATTGTCAAAAGAGTTGCCTTACTCTTCTCTGAAAGAGTTTGCCTTGTCTATCTTTCGCGTTGCCGAAAGAGTTGCCTTATTCATCTTTTGCGTTGTCAAAAGAGTTGCCTTACTCTTCTCTAAAAGAGTTTGCCTTCTCTGTCTTTCACGTTGTCGAAAGAGTTACCTTATTCTCGTCAAAAGATTGCCATATCCATCTTTCATATTGTCGAAATAGTCGTCTTACTCCTTACCTTCTTCATATTTCACGATGATGAAAATTCACCGGATCGTCTTGATCATTTTCCAAAATTGCCTCTTACAATTCCATTTCCATCGCCTCGTTCATCTTCAAGAAAAGTTGTCTTATTCACCTTCCAAAATTCTATTTTCCACCCGATCAGGATAAGGGTATAAACCTGAGCCTCATTCAAGGAGGTATCCCATTTTCTGCCCGATCAGGTTAAGGGTACAAACCTGAATCTCATTTTAATGAGATAATTTCATTCCCCCAATCAGGTCAAGGGTTAAAACCTGAGCTTCGTTTCATACGAGGTATTTCTGTCCCATCCAGGTCAAGGGCATAAACCTGAATTTCACTCTCACAGAGTGAGTCTTTACTCTTCATTTCTCCATTTCATATCTACCATATTCCTCAGGCTAATTTCTTCATACCCAGTCAGATACTTCTAACTGGGGCATTTTTAGATAGCCCAAATTTGGTGTGTTTTCTTTGCCACTAAGCTCGGCCATAAGCCGGCTTAGTAGCAAAGAGGGGCATCTGTAAACACCCCAAATTTTCACTCACCTTATTGACATCGCCCTCAATCGGCACATTTCAGTTCTCCGGAAGCAATAAAGGGCAAAATGGTCATTTTCTGAGATTGAACCTTGCAGAAAGTCCTAAATTTTATTCTTGAGCCTCAAAATTTCTATATTTAGGTTCAAAGACATCTTCAAATTGCAAAATTTCAAAATCCTCTTTCTAGACAAAAAGCTAAAATTTCCAAGTCCGAGCTCAGAGTGATATTTCATAGAACATGTCTTTGCATAGCATTGCATCATTTCACTGCACAACATGTCATTTTGAGATCCAGAACTCCTGATTTTCAAAATTGTCAATCCAGATTCGATTTTTAAACTTTTGATTTTTAACCCTGGGATTTCAAAATTGCCAATCTTTCCCATTTTGCCCCCAGGACTTTGAATTACAAAATTTTTTCTCAAGAAAAACAATCTGGATATCTCGATATTGATTTTAAAAATTTTATCTCAAAACTTTTTGCAAAAAGATTTTAAATCTCTTTACAAAATTTTTTACATTTATTTTATCCATATTTTTTGCCCTGAAAACCCAATTTTTCCAAATTCTTGAAAAACAAATAAGGTTTTATCTCGTATCTTGAAATAAATGGAGCGGGACCCGCCTTTGAACTAGCATCATACTTAGACTCTCAGGTAAGTTGTTTATTCTCAAGCGGGACCCACCCGAAGTCCATACCAATTTGCAAATTCTTCCTTTTAAATGTATTTATTTATTTATTTTTAGTTAGTGGGCCCACACACATGTGGCACCCCACTTGAAAATAAAAGACTTTCAAAGACAAAACAAAACTTTATTTTCAAAAGGATTTTAAAAGTGGGTTGAGGTGGCATTTCCATAAAAGCCTCTCATTTTTTTATTTCATTTCTTTTTATTTGTTTAAGTAAAGTTTTTTTTTTTTTAGAAGGAGGCAGCCTTAAATGGCACAACCGAATTTCCCTAAAATCATAAATTTGATTTTGCCTAAAACTTAGGGAAATAAAACCAAAATTTGAAAAACAGGGAATGCGCCCCCCCCCTTTGAAACGGCTATTTCGAAAAAAAATTAAAAAATGAAGTAACGGCACCTCATGAATGGGCTGCGTTTCTTTTGAGAGGAAAGGAAGGTTTTAAAAGAAGAGGCACTCATGATTGAAAAAAGGAGGAGTCGATTGAAAGGGGGGATTTTTGAGATTGTTTTTTTTTGGGGTTTTGCAGGGATTTGCTCTGATGGGGAGGTGGCCCATCCGATCCTTCTTCAGCCCAGCCACCAAGCTTTCCACGGTTCTTGCATCATCCTGCTTCAGCCCCAGCCGCAGGAGAGGCCACCACCAGCGCCATCCTTCGTCCTTCTTCACTCCACCCACTTCAGCCCAGCGTGAACTACATCACATGTTCATCCATTCCAGCCGTTGCCTCTCATCAGTTTCAGCATACCAGCTGAAACTCCAAAGGGGCTGACCCATTTCATCTTTCTCAACCCAGCTGCAACGGTCCATCAGGAAACAACCCATTTCCCTCAGCAGCCATCGTCTCCCATCATTTCCTTCAGCCCATTTCCCTCAGCAGCCATCGTCTCCCATCATTTCCTTCAACCCAGCAGGCTGCCATCATCCTACCGCCCAACCAGCAGAAGCTACATACAGCATGAAACACCCAACAGCAGAGGACGCCCTTTTCCTGCTGTCTATAGCCACTTTGGTGTAGGGAATCCAGCAGGATCTTTCCTATTTCCATCAAATCCAAGTTGCACGTTCACCTCTACTTCAGTCCAGCCAGCAGGAAGGCTAGCGTGAAGACCATCTTTTTCAGCACACCAGCCAACAGAGGTCCAACAGCAGCTGCTTCCCAGCCTTCTCCAACCCCAGCAGCAGAGGGTCACTTCTTCCTGCTGTTTACAAAATCCATTGGAAGCAGGAGATCTGCAAATGCAGGAAATCTACAAGGTTTTACAAATTCGGAGAGCTTGAACCTGGATTCATGTAAAATTGGCGATGAAGGGATGAATTATTTGAAAAGGATGTCAAAATTGTGATGCTTGGAGTTGTCTCACGCTGATGTTGGAAGCAACGGACTTCGTCATCTCTCTGTTGAGACAGGGAATATGCTGTCCATGGCTAATTAGTGTTCTTTTAAGATGGAACAATATAGTTGAATTGATTAATTATGCTTTGTTAATCAAGAATGATGGTTCAGATCATGAGACAGTGATGAATTACTGGTGAGAATTCTTAAGATAAAATACAGCTGTTTGGATCTCCTTCGCCATGGTGAGCATCTCCATCAGTAGACAACAGGAAAGGTGGGCTGCAATTTTCTGTCTCTTCTTTGAAAGCATGAAGCTTTATGTGTGTTGAAGCAAAAGCAAACTTACAGAGCAATCCACTGAATTTCGACAAGGAAAAATCTTATCAGACGTTAGTCTATCGACCCTCTCATTAATTTCTGCTGGATGTTTTGCTGCTAAATGTCTTGCTGCAACACTTTCATGTTCTCTTTTCCTCATATCTCACACTATTACACGTTAACGATTGCTGCAGCATTTCCATATTTTGTTTTCCTCATAATATGTTCCCCTCTTTGTAAATCATTATACCTTGTATTCTGATTATGCTATGGCATGAAGAGCATCCGATATTAATATCAACAACCCATTCATTTTCTGCAGGTGTGCAGTCTTGATATTTGGCCACGTTCATGGATGGATATTTTAATATCCGTTCATGATCTCTATACCATCTTTGGCATATTTCATTATCGATATAAAGAGAAGCTCTATACCCATTTTTTATTGAAAATTACCTTGTAATTTGGGAAATACGGCTGTGCGAAATCACCTACAGAAACTGTATATACATATATTTTCTGGTTTTACCCATTATGTGCAATTTCCATTAAACATTTATGTCTTCTCATTATATGTATATATGTATCTATATATATGTATATCTATTGTATATCTACCTATATGTATACGTGTATATGTATATCTGGATATATATATGTATATATATACTTATATATATATATATATCCCTTCATGAGTATTTGCTATTACATGCATTTTTCTTTTCTCTTACTCTTGTAAATACATCATCATTTGATTTATGAGTTTGATGTTCAAATTCTTGTTTTATGAAGATATGTTGGAACATCATCATTTGATTTATCAAATTTTGTTTAGCTTGATGGTAAAATTCTTGTTTTATGAAGTTATGGCTGGAACTTCATCATCTGATGCTACAATTTCTGTTTTATGAAGCTATGGGCTGGAATATCATCATTTGATTTATGAGCTTGATGTTCAAAATTCTTGTTTTATGAAGTTATGGCTGGAACTTCATCATTTGATTTATGAGCTTGATGTTCAAATTCCTGTTTTATGAAGTTATGTTGGAACACCATCATTTGATTTATGAGATTTTGTCTAGCTTGCTGTTCAAATCCCTGTTTTATGAAGCTATGGCTGGAACATCACCCTTGGTTTTATGAGATTTTGCTTAGCTTAGTGCTAAATTCTTGTTTGCTATATTGTTATAATATCATCCCATTTGCAGCACCAATTATACATATTGTTTCATCATTTTCCACGACATTTTCACCTTTTCACCAACTTTTCATATCCTTTTCATGATATCCTTGAAATAGTCCATGATGCTTCCACAACCCATTTCCTGCACATATTCATTTTCTGCTGCAAGTGTGTAGTCTTGATATTTGGACATATTCATGAACGGATATCTCTATATCCAATCATGATCTCCCAACCATCTTTGGCGTGCTTCATTATGGATATATAGGGAGGCTCCATACCCATTTTTACTGGAAATTGCATTATAATTTGAGAAGTATGGTTGTGTGGAATCACCTACAGAAACTGTATATACCTGTAATTTCTGGTTTTACCTATTATACGTAATTTCCATTAGTATGTACATATTTTCTCATTATATTTATATATATATATCTATATATATATGTATATCTATATATATTTATCTATATGTATACGTATATATGTATATATATATGTGTATATATATATACATAGATATATACTTATATATATATATATATATATATATATATATATATATATATATATATATATATATATATATATATCTTCATGTGCTTTTATTTCCATGTATGAACATCCATATATTTTCTCATATAGTTACACCTCCATCGTTACATGACATTTAGCACCTATTTTAGCATTTTGATATATGTATATGTCTCTTCATTGTATATATTATATATATATGTCCATTTCCTTGTTTATTTTGTACTAACTCTCATTTTGCAGGAAAATCTAAAAGAGGTTGATTCCTTGGCTCCATTTCAATTTTCTTTTACTCTATGTTATGCAATGTAACAATTCGATGTAAACTTTGGAACAAGATTTACTTTTACTGCTTAGATTAGGTTGCATCTCATATAGTTTGATTTCAGTAATATCCTGATTATATGATGCATATATCTCAATTTTCCAAATTCACCGTGGATGAACACAAATGGCACGTGCACCAACTCTTAGAGAGTTGATGAACTCGGTGGAGTCTATATTTACAGCCCTAGTCGAAATATGGACGAGACCCAGATCCATCATCTCTCTACCAGTCACATTGAGCCTACACTCTTAGGCTATCTTGAAAATGCACCTCATATTTCCAATGTTTTCAACATATTGTGAATTAACTCAAATAAACCCTGAATATATTCATGGCCACAGTCAGAATATATGAAGGATTTACTTTGGCTTAATCCACATTTTTCCAACCAATTTTTCAGAAATCTTTTCAAAGTGCATTCATTCATTCAAATCATTTGCATCATTCGTTTTCTCATGATTTTCTCAAAAGATTTTCACTTCATGGAATCGATTTTCTCAAGAAACTATGATGATATTCGGAGTTGGTATTCTCAAATCAAAGTTTTCCCGTGATTTTCCTTAAAATTTATTTTCTTAATATCTATTTTCAAAGGGAATTTTCATCTTTCTCAAGAATAAAAAAGCTGATTTGCAGACACTTCAAAGACAAGATTCTCAGGAATTCAATTTCCTATGTTTTGAATTTCCTTCTCCAAAGAATTTTCCCATAAGTTTTCTGTCATTTTCCTAAGAAAATTCTCAAAGTCCGAGTTTTCCCAACAAGTGCTTTCCTTCTCAAAGGTTCATCTTTTCTCAAGAATTCCTTCCATTTTCCTGAGATTCTCATTTTTTCATGGTTTGCCAAGTCTTTCTAAGCTTTCTCAAAATTATTCTGAGATTCTCATTTTTCTAAGTCTTTATAAACTTTCTCAAAATTTTCCTGAGATTCTCATTTCTTCATGGTTTTCTAAGTCTTTATAAACTTTCTCAAGATTTTCTCGAGATTCTCCCTTCTTCAAGATTTTCCAAATCTTTATAAATTTTCTCGAGATTTCAAACCTTCTTCGCCTGAGTTTTCCTGAGAGATTGATTTCCATCTTTTCCTGAGAAATACTTTTCAACTTCAGATGTTTTCTAAGCATACATCATATTTTCCAATTTTACATTTTTCAAAAATCTCATAGCACATGCCTGAATTCTCTGTGCATTTAGGATAGAATACAATTTCGATAATTTCGCTAAGTCAAGCATAATTTTGGTCCTTGGTTTGATTACCCCTGTTAAAGGCGGCAGGAACGGTCGAACCTCATACCGACAGGTCGAGCCCCATCCCATGGATTTTCCCGCAATTTTCAAAACGGAGGCGAGTATTTCAAAACAATTTCCAAAATCCGGTCAAGTTTGAATCGCGAAAGCATTTCCCTCTCTCTTCCGCAAGGAAGGGAAGACGGGAAAAAATTTTGCGACGATAATAGTGTTGGATCTGCGTTGCGATATGCGGAGCAAGGCGGCATCGAGTTCCAGGGTTTCTCTAGACAGAGTTGTACTGCTTCCTTTTATTGAACCTATACTGCTTTTCCAAGCAGTAGTGTTGTAAGAAACATGTGGTTTCCGATAAAATGGAACACTTTGGTGGTCAATGAGTTGCTTGGCCACATACCTGCAACGTGCTTGGAGTTTTGTAAAACTGACAACTCATTATCGTCTTATTCCGCTGCTAAAAGCTTTTGTAAGTTCCGCTGCAAAAAAAAAAAAAAAAAGAAATTCATGAAAATTTTAACTTAGCTTTGTTTTGGAAATCTGGGGCATTATAGAATTGGTATTAGAGCATGTGTCTGAGAAACCTGGTTCAAGATCCGTCATGGTCCCGATATCGCACTGTAAGTATATGTTTTTATACTTTTGTTCTGATCTGGGTGCATCTTTGTATAGATGGCAACTCATGACTCGCGTGGATACTGCTATCGTTGCAAGGTCATGCACGATGAGTGAATATGCCCGTATGAAGTCCAAGACTGCCAATACTGTGGCAAAGATGGGCATTCCGCCAATGAATGCCAAAGGAAATATACCGCCGATATGGGTCGGCGGGCATCAAAGGGTCTCAAGGATGAGACTTCGCGTGTCAGTGGACCGCATCACTCTAGTGTTGGGAGCAACCATACCCCAACATCTTCTGATGAATTACCAAGGTTGAGGGATTTTGATTTGAACTTCCTTGCGGAGGTCTATCGCTCGCCAAGCTACCATCCGGCATCACATACGCCGAGCTTAAATGGCAGGAACAAAAGAGGGGATTCCTTCTGTTCGCCGATCATTATTTCAGACTCCCAGAGTCTTGATCTTGCCGACTGGGAGAGTGGACTGGATTCCCTCATGTATCCCCAATATTCGGTTGAGAGTGCGGAAGTGCCGCCCAAGCCAAAGCTAGTAGTACCTGCACCAAGGCCATGTGGCAATAGATGGACCTTTTTGTGTTCGTCTTCATCAAAGAAATCCAGGTCTTAAAGAGACTGGTGATGTTTTGGAGTCAGTAGACTCATGTATATAGTTTCTCAACGCCTAAAGTCTGCCAGTGCGGCATGACGTTTTGTTTAAGGCGATGCTTGTGTAAATGTGATGTATATTAAGTAAATAAAGCTTTTACTTCCTCATATACATCGAGAAACTAAAAACAAGTGCTTGTGTGTGATTAGATAAATGGCTCCTACGACGAGGAGAACCATACCAAGCGAGGAGTCCCATACGCAAGGATTCCTGTTGGAAACACTCAACAACCTGGTTACAGCCATCCGTGAAACGAGGCCAGAACCAGTCGCACCACGAAACGAGCACCTGGGAGGAGTGACTTATGAGAAGTTCCTCAAGCTTGACCCGCCAGTTTTCATTGGCAGAGCAGATCCGGAGCTCGCAGAGAGTTGGATCGAAGAGACAGAACGTGCTTTCACGGTACTAGGAGTACCAGAAGAGAAAAAGACCAACTTTGGCATGTATCGGTTGAAAGACAATGCACGGAAGTGGTGGGATACCACTAAACTTATCCAGTTCTCACAAGCCGAAGTCATTCCTTGGACTGACTTTCGGAGGACTTTCATGGATAACTACTTCCCGTTGCATTCCAGAAACAAGAAAAAGATAGAGTTTCTGGAGTTAGAACAGGGTGGTATGAGTCTGATGGACTATACCACCAAATTTCAGAATCTAGAGCGCTACTGCTCTCAATTGTTCGAAACAGACCAAGAAAGGGCCGACAAATATGTGAATGGTCTGCGCGAAGGGCTGCGATCTAGAGTGGTAACAAGCATGCCTTCGACTTTTCAGGTTGCGGTAGCAGCGGCTTTAAAAATCCAAGAGGATTGGGCGCGATCTAAAGTGATCGTAGCAAAGAAGCCCATAGTGAATGGTGGGAATCGTAAAAGGATGTTCCCAAGTGGCCAGGGTTCACGACAACCCTTTCAAAAGAAGAAATTCCAAGGAGGGAACAACACTCAACAAGTCATGAGGCCAAGACAGAACACAACTCCGAATGGTCAGCAGTCAAACTTCAGCTGCCCAAGGTGTCGTGTGAACCACCCCGGAAAGCCATGTCCTCGTGACATTGGTGGGTGCTTGTATTGTGACAAGATGGGCCACTTTATAAGGGATTGCGCCATAAAAGCTACAGATGAACAGAGGAGTAATGCCTGATCTGCCGGACTCTCTCGACCAGCACCACAACGTTCTCAGTTTCAACGACCTCCACCTAGAGTAGAACAAAGGCCTGCTGCAGGTCGTGTATATGCTGTAACGAACCAGAATTTTGAACCGAATCGGAAAGACGGCCTACCGAGTAGCATTGCCACCACAATACGCGCAAATACATGATGTATTTCACGTGTCAATGCTTAGGAAATATGTTCATGATCCTTCTCACGTCATTCAACATGAAGATATTGACATTCGAGAAGATATGACGGTAGAAGAAAGGCCAGTAGAGATCATGGACCGCCGGGAGCAAGTGCTAAGAACGAAGATCATTTCACTTGTCAAAGTGAGGTGGCAGCATCATGGAATCAATGATTGCACTTGGGAGCCTGAATAGGATATGCGGGATAAATCTCCTGAACTCTTCACTTTGTACTCTTAGCTGAATTTTGCGGACGAAATTCCTTTAAGGGGGTAATGATGTAAGACCCGCAATTTTTCAGAAAATATTTGAATAAAATTCATGAGACATTTACCGGTAAAAATAGCATCTTTCTCAGAATGCGAAACGAATCAATTCCTACGAGCCAGTTATACTTAAGATATTCGTCGCTTTGCGAATATATGCTCAAACACTCTGGAAGCCATAAATTCCTACCTAAACGAAATCAAAGGATTTCCTCGAGCCAACTTTCTTAGTTACGTCAATACGAAGAGAATGGCGTACTCAGAATTTTTCGAAAAAAAATCGCCAAAAACCCGAAATTTTTTTGGGACCCACGGAAATGTTGGTGGGACCCACAGAAATATTCCTCAGAAAATATCTTGTGGGACCCACAAAATATCCTATGGAAATATCTTGTGGGCCCCACCTCAAAAAGAACCTCCAGGAATTAAAATATAGCTCAGGGGCAAAAGGGGGATAAAAATTCCCAAGAGGAGGTGGGCTTGGGCTATAAATAGCCCTCCCTACTCTCTCTCTTCTCATAATTTCAACCCCTCCTCTCTCTCTTGCCTTCTCTCTCTCTCCTAAACCTCCCCTACCTAGCCTAGCCCACATGACCTGGTCTGAGCCTGCCTGACTTAGCCTGAGCCTGCCTGACCTGGTACTAACCCACCTGACCTGGGTCTGAACCCACTTGACCTAGTCCAAACCTAGTTGACTTGACTTGAACCTAGTTAGGTTTAAAGTCAAAGTCAAAGTCTTTTTTGGTCCAGATTCCGGTTTGGATTTCTAAACCCAAACTTAGCCTACTTGAGCTGAGTTCGAACATGCTGAACCGAGTTGACTTGGACCAAACCCTGTTTGGTTCAAACTACTTAGGTTGAGTAGCTTGACCTACTCTACCTCTTTCTCAACTAAGTCAGCTTCATCTGACTTAGTCTGACCTCTCAAAGGAAGATTCGAAGCCAAAGAAGCAACCCGGAGCCGTTTCTTCCACGATTTGAAGTAAGTTCGCTTCGTTGTTCCATCTCTCTCAAGTATTTGATTGTTTGTATATAGCATATACTTTCTGAAGTAGTATCTTGCTTTAGTTCTTGATTGAGCCCTTTTTGGACACTTCGGTGTTCACCCGCTCGTCTCGTAACTATTGTCAGATATATCTATGTTCAAACATGCAGTATATGCGTTTTTAAAATGGTATCTCGCTTTAGTTCTTGGTTGAGCCCTTCAGAACACTTCGGTGTTCACCCGCTCGCCTCGTAACTATCGTTGGATACGGATCTAGGTATATATCTGTTGATTCTGCCGACACGTCCTATATCGCACAGGCTATGTAATTTACCTTTGCCGTCGCGTCGTATGATGCCAAGGTTCCCTGTTTTCTGCACTTCCGATTACTGCACTTCCGATTATGCATTTACTTACGCCGTCGCGTCGAACGATGCCAAGGCTCCTGCTTTCTGCAATGTATTTACTTACGTCGTCGCGTCGAACGATGCCAAGGCTCCTGTTTTGTTATATATGTAGAATATTTCGTTCAGTTACACACCCTGAACAATAGTATATGCATTTCTTTATGCCGCCGCTGTATAAAGCACAGGCTTCTGCTTATACTACATATATGGCGCATAAATGAGCGTTCAAATGGAGATCAAACTCTAGATCACCCATGCGATTCCCTAACCGCTCCTCGTTCAAGATTCTGCTTGACGAATGAAGCCCCTATTGGAAAGGCTTCGGTTTTTGGCAAAATGCTCTTTATGTAAAGACTAAGTCAATTACGTATGGCCTGGCTATGGCCCAGGGTTCCTGCAACCTTGATGGATGCAAAGTACGCGCAACGGTGCGCATCCATTTCCCCAAATTAAGCATGGCGATTTCCTACCAAAGAGGGAAGATGCCGCTGAAATGGATAAAAGAAACGCACGCTTTCTCCATAAAAAAGAGGAAGTGCTGCAGAAATTTCTGAAGAAGCTAAGAATAGCTCAGAAAGAATGTAGCCGGATACTCTCACATCTAGCAGAGTGCTACCCAGTTCATGGAATGCCCTCTACAACGTAGAAGGGTTCGTCGCACCACTGCCGATGGAGCATGGGAGGTGCTGACGAAATGGTTGGCAGAAGAGCTGCCGAAACTAGTTGAACGGCATAATGATGTCCGTTGATGGAACGATGCCAGATCGGCTCGTATCTTTGTGCCTACAAGGGCACCTTGCTCGTAAGGGCCGCTGAGCCGGAGTAGAGGTTGCGCCTTGAATAGGTTTGGACTCGTTGCATAAAAATACGCCGAGTAGCCGATCTATTTAGATCGAGTCATATGCATGCTCATTGAGAACGGTTACGCAACGAGACTCGTAAGGGCCGAAGAGCCAGAGTGTGTTGTTTCCACCCAAAGAGATGTGATGCTCGTGGTAGCCAAAGTGCCAAGAGCGGTGTTCTGCATGCATATGAATAAGACTTAAGGTCGCACATACCCCGCGGTTGAAAATCGTGTTACGGGTACCCCCTCAGTAATGACTGTGTTGGGGCAGACTGAATGGGGTCGGGTACATACTCCCGTAGTGCTAAGGCACGGGCTGCCTAAATGGCATGCAGATTCTGTCCAAGTAATTGTAAGACTTGCAGACCCCTTCAGGAATTATGCTAACTGTGGAATGACAGTGATGGTACAGCCTTGAGTGACACGTATTTTACTTTGGACCTGATAGAGTCCACAATGGCCTCAGTCACTCATGGGTTTTGGGGTCGTGGTTATCCTTAAGATCTAAGGATTGAACCCAACTACTGCAAGTAGAGGATGCATCCCAATATGGGCCTAGTAGGGTTCTCCCAGTTGAAACACACTGCCCTACTATGGATAGGGTCAACAGGCCTCTGGGGTATCTAAAATATATAGAATAATCAACCCCCAGAACGTCGCGTTGATGCCCGGACAATAGCTCTACCTGCGTACCAAAGGCGGGAGCGGTTAATTATCAAACAATGCATTAGCTTAGGTTCAGCGATGCTTGAATGTATGCGAGGATGGCCGTTGTTGAGTCAGTCCTGCATAACCTTTGTGAAGGTGTCATGTTCGGTATACTACTGGACCGACTGGGCAAAGATCCGTGTTGTATCCGCACGACTAAGCGAAGCTCGAGGAGCTGTCCTTAGATGCGTGGGATACGGATGTGCCAAGTATGAAGACTTGAGCTAGACATCACTTTGAGACCCGAAAGAGGTCATGGCTAAGTCGTGGAGACTTAAGCGGTTATTCAAATCACAGCCCTGAAAAGGCTTTCTCTAAGTCATGAGGACTCGAGCGGATGCTCAACTCATAGCCCTGCGGAGGCTCTTGTGATATATGCTAAGTCTTGGAGGCTTGAGCGTCATTATTGCGCATTGCGACCCTGAGTGGTCATTATTGTACTTGAGTTGAATGGATGTATGACTGCATGCTTACCAGACCATCAGTGGTTCTGACCCCGTTTTATGGGGATTTCAGGTGTTGGACCTGCGTTGCGATATGCGGAGCAAGACGGCATTGAGTTCCAGGGTTTCTCTAGACAGAGTTGTACTGCTTCCTTTTATTGAACCTATACTGCTTTTCCAAGCAGTAGTGTTGTTATAAACATGTGGTTTCCGATAAAATGAAACACTTTGGTGGTCAATGAGTTGCTTGGCCACATACCTGCAACGTGCTTGGAGTTTTCTAAAACCGACGACTCATTATCGTCTTATTCCGCTGCTAAAAGCTTTTGTAAGTTCCGCGGCAAAGAAAAAAAAAAGAAATTCATGAAAATTTTAACTTAGCTTTGTTTTGGAAATCCGGGGCGTTACAGGATCTAAAGTCTGAGATCCAAATGTAGAATTGGGTTCTGGATCCTAGAATGGATTTGAATCTAAGGCCTGAGATCCAATGTGGAAGTTGAGTTCTGGATCCTAAAATAAATTTGGATTTGAAGTCTGAGATCCAAAGTGGAATTGGATCTGAAATCTAAGATCCAAAAGTAGAATTTGTATTTAGAAAACTGGATCCAAGTTGATCTAACTTTGGATTTGGGTCTTGAAAGTCCAAATGGGACTTTTAAAGATGGATCTGGGTTTTGAAAAACCCAGATTGAATTTAAAATTTAAGAAGAGTCAAGATTCAAAATCAGTCTCAAACTTGTGATTTTTGAATTTGAAGATAAGAAGATAAACTTGATTTTTGAATTTGAAGATGAATCAGAAACTTCAAAGTTAAATTGAACTTTGAAATTGAATTTTGAATTGAGTTGGAAATTTGAAGTTTGAATATAAAAATGATTTTGGAATTTCAAAGTCAAATTGGACTTTGAAATTGAATTTTTGAATCTTGAAATGAGATAAAATTGGATTTGAATAAGATTTGATTTGAGAAATGAAGAAGAAGAATCACTTGGAATTTTGAAAAGGAAATTTTGAAAATATGATGCAATTCTATCCTATATGATGAATGAATTTAAATTTTTGAAATTGGATTTTGAAAAGCTATTCCATTCTTTAAATGAATTAAAATAAGATTGAAGATATAATACATCCTTGACTATGGTCATTGAATGTATTATATAATAATCTATATTTAAATTCAGGTGAAGAATGAAACACATTTGGTGCTTTTATAGAATTTAAAATGAAATTAATTCTCAATATACCCTGACTATGGCCATTGGTATATATTTTGAATTAATTTTAAGTTAAATTCTGATAAAAGAAGAAGATATTTAAGGAAAATATGATGAATTTTGAAAACGGATCCAGTGTGGATCCAGTGTTATTTCGTAAAAGATAAAAATCCTAAGTTTTGTCCACACCCTGACTATGGCCATTGATGTGGATCATCAACTTAGGATTAATTACATCTTACGGAAATGGTGTACGTGCCATTCGTGTTTCACCATTGTGAGAATTTGAGAAATAAAGGAGAAAATATGAGAATAAGTAATTCATGATATTTATGGTGCTCATTCATTCTATCTAAAAGCTGAAAGATATAAAAATTCTTATAGTCATCTAACTATTACATCATTGATTTAAACAAAGAATCTCTAAGCTAAGAAGAGGATTTGCATTTTCCATGTGTTTCTTGAAAGATGTCCATTCTACTGAAGAACGGAGGTACTAGATATGAAGCTTCAACTAAAATGCACACACACACATCCTATATATATATATATGTATATATATATATATATGGTATGCCCTGTACCTTATATGTTATGTTATGGAAGATATGTATGTATGAAGCTAGTCTGGGGAAGGTACTGTGACTATGTAAGTGCTGAGGTATTATGGGATATGTAGATGGAGATTTAGGATACCCAGAACCACAAAAGGTGGCTGATATACATGACAATGAGGTTGCATTATGCTATGCAGAAGCCACATAAATGCAAATTTGGAGATGATGGTGATCAAAAGTTGACAGGGTGAAGTTGCTAACAGAGGATGAGACATAGCTGGAATACTCAGATGGCTGCAGGGAATCGATGATACTGGATTTGGGGGTGTTTGTAAGGGTGTAACGCAGGGGGTTGCTATCATGCTGTAGATTTGAAGACTGTGGAATGGTGATGAAGGGTTTAACGAAGGGATACTGTTAGGGAGGTGGATGTTGGGATGTCATGAGTCTTAATGAAGATGGGTTTTAGGTGCTGCCACCAGTGATGAAGGTAATACATAAGGGATTTAGCAGCATTGCTGGATGAGGAAAAGGCACAAGAGTATGAATAGTGCCCGTTGCAGGAGGAAGGATGACAACAAATAGATGGGTATATGCACCTGATAATGAGAAAGACTAGTGGAAGATTTGATAAGTAATTGGTGGCTGAAGGATGTTGACATGTTGTAGATGCTGTTGGTACAAGCACAGGAAATGAAAATAATGCAAAATGATAAGTAGAAAAAGGAGTGTAAGGTGGTAGGGGTGCGCAGGGTATATGATGAACTATAGGGAAGTGATGCTGCAAGGTACTGCTGTAGAATCGGATGGCAGTAATGTGGAGAAGTATTGGATAATATAGTAAAGAGGTAAGTCCATAAATTAAGACCCTACAGGAGGTAACAAGGTGAAATGGATATGTAACATGGGTAAAAAAAAAACTGAAGATATACTGGACTATGCATCATCATTAGTTCATACAGGAGAACCAGATGGGAAGAAGATGACTGAAATATTAGTAACACGAATGATATACTTTTGCCTCAGCTAGAGACAGGAGACAGATTGTGACAGATACAAAGGTTGGAGATGCCATAACTACATACAGCTATGAAGATACAAAGAATGGGGCTATGAAGACATATGGCACCTAGGCACGCAGTAGCAGCACTGCTAACATCATAGATGACTATTATAGTTCTACTAGATTGAGGGTTACATAAACAATGGTGTTTTGTGCAAAGGGATAATATCATCATATGAGGTCCATCACATATTTGATTGTTTTCTAGATTATCCATCTATCAGAAATCAGACTGCAAAAGCTTGGAATATTCCAAGAAACCGTACTCCTCCAATGCTTATGACAGGGCGATACCACTATTCTCCTTTTAGAACCAGTTGTATAGTGCTTGGTGATTTACTCTCCCAACTGCAGCCGACCAGTGTACCTCACAAAATCTGAGTACAGAATGCAATGCAAATACATTAAATTCCCAATGAAACACAGGCTATTCATTCAACTATCAATCAACAACCCCTTCATTTTCTATAGGACTAATGCACAAGTTTGACAATGTTACAGCAACATACCAGATCAACGTGATTTATAAGATTCCTTCAGAAAAACCAACCATTATAGCAAAGGAGACAGTACCTCAGGAGTTGGGCCTCTGCTGGTGACTCTCTTACCTGACACAGGAGCAATGTCTTCCACTGCGGATTGTAACCATTCGCCACTGTTTTCTGATGGATTCTCAGAAACTTTAAACAAGTCCAACAAGAAATTTTCGTACACCTCTCCATTAAGATAACCAGTTGTTTTTGCTCTGCTAGGAATCTCAAACATATTATTCCACACAATTTCAAATTCTTGCTGCTGTAGCCCTCCTTGAGGAGGCAATCTGCCCAACATCTTAGACTTAAGCTGAATTGAAGATAGTTGAAGATAGATTAAATGGCCACCAACAGCATGTTGCTTCAGCGTAGGAAAATAGTAAAACACTAGCTTTGGACAGATATCCAGCATCTAACTGGGGATAAAGAAGGTTTGAGAAGTTCTCCGGTGCCAAGGCACCAAGAGCTGATCCGATATAAGAAGCAAGAAGCATACTATATTCCCAAATAAAAATTTGCGCTAAGACCATTTCTGTACAAAATACTCCTATTGGGGCCATTTAATTTCTGAAGGATAATTTGTCTCAAGAGGAATTTATCTCAAAAATGGGTAGGTTGCAGATTTTTTTTTTGTTTACTTTGTGAACACAGATTAAATGAAGTTAGATGGTGAATTATGAACTTCATACAGAAAGAAGATTATTAAATGCAAAATTAAAAAATAAAAATAGTCACGCAGAAACCAAGCCCATAGTCTAGAACAGGAAGAGATGTATGCAAAACCCTTATCAACGATCCTCCAAGATTAATACTTTTAGAATCATAATGGGTTGCTCTGTAGAAGTTAAGGAAATATTGGATAGTCTCAAATCCCATTCCACAACAGTTTTCATCCATTTTAGGAGAAAAGCAAAGCCTAAGATTACTTAACAGGGGAAAACAGACATGAGACTTGTTTTAGTCTTTAAGAGCTTGGTGAATTCCACTCAAACTGACCCTTGTATTGTGAAATACCATCAGTTCCTTATATTGTTCTGGTAGAAGTGCAAAAATTGTCCTGTTGATTTCAACATCAAAGGGATGGAAATTTTCCCTGACAATTTTCGTGTGCTCAACCAAGGAACTGGACCGTTGCTTTTTACAAAATAAATTATTCCCATGCCAAAAGGTTCTGATTTGGGTTACTTTTTGACAGCCCGATATACCTCACTCAAGCCAAGCATTATGCAATAATTCTTTTCAGAATTTTCATGGAACGAAAGCTCCCTGTTGATTCCCCTTTCTCTCTATTGGTTTACACAGTGGAAAAGGTGCACGATGCCACAGGCATCCAATTCGATGATACACAATAATGTAAATCGACTTCCACCTTTCAGCTGCACAGAGAATGTCTCTTGCCTGATATGTAGCAGATCAGATCGTGGATTGAGAGAATCAAAGGGGAAGCCGGATTGATATGGAATTCCCTTTTATGATAGATTCAAATCATACGATGAATTTCCAATATGATCTTGCTTTAGAGTATTTGACGTGAGAAGGAAAGATTGGTGGAATGAAATAAAAAAAAAGGGAAAAAAAAGGAAAAAAAAACGTAATGAGAATGCATCGTGAATATGAAGAAATGCCTATCATGAGAAAATGAATATGATGATGCGAAATGTAGTTAAGATGCATGAAATACAGCAAACGTAATATACAAAACGAAATCAAAAGGGAAATCAAATGCAATTAAAACAGGGAATTGAATGTTGGAACTTCTTGTTCCGTTTGATATTGCACATCTATAGACCAGTTCTGTCATGAACAAACTGATGTTACAGGGATGCTTTAAATGGAAATGCAGGAAAATTTATAGAGCGATAAGAAAATATAATCGGGGGATTACAATGCAAACGGCAAATATAAAATTGCAGAAGAAAATGGTATAGAGGTATGATCCAAGGATTCAAAGGACGGCTTACCATGGATTGAGAGAATCCTCCCTTGCTTTGTCATTGAATTTATCTACCGATTCGCAGAGATTCTGAAGACAGAGGAAAAAGGCTTCTTCTGTGATTTGGCTATAACTCTGGATTTGGAAGATGATCGAATGGGGCTTCAGTCGGATGTTATTGAAGTTTTGAAGAATAGAAGAGCCTTCTCTTGATTCTGCTTGGGAGATTCTTTAATCCTGCTAAAAAAGGAAGAGATCGAGAGGAGGATGGATGCTGGAAAAGGAGGAGCGAATGATGGATGCCTAAGCCAGGAGAGGTAGGAGACGAGTAGCAGTGGTGAAGTAAAAAAATGGATCGGAAGGCATGCCATGGAGAGGTGGGAGACGGATCAAGAAGAAGAGGATGGAGGGGTCGAAGATGGATCCCCCCTCTCTCCTGCGTGCTCCCCTTTTAAAGAAGGAGAGGAGCATTCGAGAGAGAGGGGCTGTTGAAGATCATAGGTTGAGGGAGAGGAGGTTGTTTGAAGATGGAGGGTCGAGCTGAGAGAGAGGATGCGCGGGAAAGAGGTCGTTGCCTCTTTTCCAAATTTCCAAAAGAAGGCCCCCTTGAAAGAACTTTTTATAAAAGGAGGTTTTTTGGCAAAAATTCAATTTTTCAAGTTTTAAAACCATTTGCCTTCCTCAATTTTTTGATTTTTATATTGCTTTTTCCATTTTTTGTATTTTTGTAGTAGAAAACTAAGATTTTAAAAGAAAACTAAGTTCTAAACACTAATTTTTTTGTATTTTTCTGAGAAATATTTACAAAAGTATTTTTCTGAGAATTTCCGACCATTTCGGGGAAATTTCTTTAGAAGAATGGGTTTGGACCCAGGTTTTGAGAAAATGTTCGAGTTTTGACACTTGAATCGAGAAATACAATGTGATGGATCCAAACAGATGTTGAATGGACTGTCTGAGCTATTTGAAGGCTATTTTTGGTATTTTCTATAATTTTAATTTAAAATTTGAACAAGGAGACTCAGATTTGGATCTGGACAATGGATCCAGATCCGAAATCAATTTAAACATATGAAATGAATTTAATTTAAATAAAACTAGAGAAATGAACTGGAATTTAGATTTGAAATGACCCATTTGCTCAAAAAATGAATTTAGGGGCAGAAAGGGAATATTTAAAAGATTTTGAAAAATTTGGGGTGTTCACACCAATCAGCTGACTTACTGTAGTTGATACTTACTTGTTCTGTAGTCTGTGCTTCAGTTGCCTTTCTTGTTCGGTTGTTACTTTGGTTGCCTTGTTGATTCAGTACTTGGTATAGTTTGTTACTGCTTTGAGTGCCTGTCTTACAGTTATTTCAGCTATTGCTATAGTTCCTTGCGGCTTAGTGTTCGTTACTGTTCAGTTTGCCGTTCTAGTTACTTGTTGTACGGCTGCTCTAGTTGCTTGTTCGTTTCCAGCACTCGTTACGATTACTACAGCTTGTTACCTTTTGTTTGGCTTGTACTTGCCCTTTCGCACTTACCTGACACCTTTCACAGTACATTGGTAGTTTATGTTCTTTGATGCATACCTTACTAGTTGATATGGATTGTGAAATGTATTAGCGTAGTTACTGCCCATGAATTCTTGTTAGTTACTTCCACTTATAGTTCTATACTCTTGCTCATGCTGTAACTACTTAATTATTGTAATGTGCATGCTATGTATTGTCATAAATAGCTCTGCTTCGTTTTCCACACATTGGTATATTGTGTTTGGTTTGTCTCACCAGCTCGAAAGAGTACTGACCTCATTTTATGGGGATACAGGTTGCTTAGGTGTGCGATGGAGCTCGATGTGCTGCAGCAGACTCTGGACCCACACTTCTGACACTTGCTGGATCTTGGCAGTTTTGGTTTTTGTATAAGGGAAATGAGATTTGTACACTTTGTAAATGTATTTAATAAAAAGTTGTTTCCTTTTTCTGTTGTTATCTGTAGCCCGGCCAGAGTTTCCACTTGTCCTCCCCTTTCAGTTTTCCGCACTTGTGCTCGCTGGTTTTCAAAAAAAAAATATTCCTAAAAATCCAAAGGATTTTTTTTTTCAAGTAGAAATTCTGGGGCGCGACAGTTATGGTATCAGAGCAGTGTTTTAAAAATGATAAAGAAGTGTGGTTCAAGTCTCTGCGAGCATCGACCATTGCACTGTAAGTATTTCTAATTCAGTTTTTATTGTTTAATGACTTGTTTTTCTCGATTAGATGATCTTGTGTGTTTTTCAGGTGTCGTCCAATGTGAGACCCCATTTCGTGTTTAAGCCTTGTGTATCGGGCTTAAGCTACCGATTGTCAGAACCTAAGGGTTCATTCGCGCCTGTGGACTTAGTTTCCCAAGCTGTTTCGAGTAGACTCCAGCGAAAGTTGAAGCTCTTGATTGAGATCTAGGGGACTACTTGTGTAGTTCGCCCTTCTCGTTCCACCTTGTGTGGTAGAGACGATTGATTTATTATAGGGACGATCGAGTTATTGTCCTAGTTATGTTAAGAATGAGATGGCTTTGATTATGCATGCGTTGAGGTCTCATATTGAGAACGTAATGCTTATAGTGGCAGTGATGAGTGGCATGGTGTGAATCTCCTTTATGATATGATTGTTTTGCTATAGAATTATCAAGAGCATGCGACGGATGATTAGATCCGATGTGTGATTGTGGTTCGTGGAACCTTGTTGAAGGATGTGTGATTCTGTGTTTTGTTTTGCCATTATACGATGCGTATTGTCGGTGTATGTGCTTATGCCCTTGTTAGTGGTTTCTGACCCTGAATGCGGTCAATGATCTTGATCAATCGATTGTATTGATGTATCACTACATATGGAGTATCTGTGAGGGTAGGTATGACCAAGACCAGGTAATTCGACTAGCTTGGTGAATCTCTGTGAGGAAACACTGTCCAAGACCGGGTAGCCGTGGAGACGGTGAACTGTGAGGAAGTGTACTATCTAAGACAAGGTAAACCATCTAGGGCGGTAAATCCGTGTGAGGTTCTACGTTTCCCAGATCAGGCGATCCGATGAGTAACTTGTGTGATTTTGATCTCCTGATATTAATAGATATGGCTATTGTGATCTATAAGTTTGATCTTTCTAGCGATAGCGGCCTTGTATGGTGTCGCTTGAGTACGTTCATAGAATGTGCTTATTTGTCATGGTGTTATACAATTGAGTTGCCATGTGACTTTTGTTTGAATTGCGATGAATGTTGCCTGATTGGTTGTGTTGTGTGCTCGTGATTTCTATGTGATTGCGGCGATTATCGCTTAACGAGCATGGTTGTTAGATCTTTTGATTGATTTGTTGTGTCTTTTTTTTTGTCATGATAGATGACTCAAGAGACTAGATGCAACAATATTTTGAGTGTTGTGAACAACCTTGCAGAGGTTGTGCAATGATAAACGGTAGCGATTCAGCAGTTAGACGATAATCTTCAGCACGTAGCCCAAGATGGGCAGGATAATAGTGCAGAAACCTATAAGTTATCCATACATTTGAATCTTTCTGCTTTTGAGAATGAGACAGACCTTGAGACTGCCGAACCATTGATACGTGAGAGAGAGCAGAAGCGCCAGAAAGTATCTCAGAACCGCCAGCGTAAGTGATCCCAGCGATCGATTGTCCAGCGAAAGAGACCACAACAACCAGAAGTTCAGCAAGAATGTCGACGATGTGACGTAAATCACGGTCTTGGAACTTGTCCTCTCTTCGATGGCAAGTGTTTCAAGTATGGACAACCTGAGCATGTTGCCAAGTTTTGTCCCATGAAGTCTACGGGAAACTTAGTTGTAGCCGATTAGGCGTCGTCAGACGAGATCTGACCATTTTGTTGTTGCTCCTTGTTTTGTGATTTCGCAGACGAAATCCTTTTAAGGTAGGATGTAAGGTCCGCAGATATTTTTGAGGAGTTTACTGTGTACTTAGTGTTGATATGTGTGCTTTTGTATAATTATGAGGTTATATTGCATAATTAAGTAAATTTTGGATGTGCCCTGTGTTTTGGCTTTGTACGTGCGACCCGAAAATCGCGTAGATATACTGTGTAAGTAAGAAGTGCCTAATTCTGGATGAATTAACCCTTGAAATTTTAAGGGTTAATTTATAATATGTTTTTATAGTTTGTCCCCGAATTTGGGATTTATACGACATAAAAACCTTGTCAGTGCATGGGAATTACGAGTTTTGGACCCGAAATCATAATACGCTTAGTTCTTGCAAACGAAATGCAATTTTATTGAAAGGCCTTAACCATTTCGCATTAATTGAGGATAATTAGAGAACTAAATGATTTATTTGAATTTAACTAATATTTTAGTGCATTAATTAAGCGTAGTTTTGAAGTTTAACAAGTAGCGATTTTTGGTTTTGGAGCGGATCAATTAGATGAGGACCCAAATCCATTGGGCATCCTCTCTAGTGGACATCCTTAGTCTTGGTTGACCAGCTGGTCAAGGTCAGACCAGCTGGGTGGCACTTTTGTGACATTTTGCATGGCATTTGAAAAGTAAGCCACTATTGGCCATTGCTTTTTCAAAAAGGCTCATAATGAAGCATTATGAGGGGCACACCTTTCAAAGAGAGAGCATGGGGCTGGTGCCCAATGGCATTTCTGCAACATTTTTGAAGGATTTCAAATGCTAGAAACCCATTGGCTGAGCCCATGTAATTCTTTCAATTTTTAATGGTTTTTCAAAGTGGCATTTTTGAAAGAATTTGGAATGATTCCAAAAGACCTACATGCATTGGGCGTGGGCTTCTAGGAGGAGGCCGTGGAGCACCCCAGCCCTCCATCCTAGTTGGGTTAATCCCAGCTGTCCACTTCTTAAACCCTAACCTATTTAGGTCTTGAAGAGAGAGAAGAGCCCATTCCCTTGGGCGATTTTTCTTGAGGAGCTTCTCTCTCCTCCTCCCTTCTCTTCTCCAACCGTGTGTGAGAGTGTGTGCATAGTTCCAGCTCCAACCGTGTACACCATCCTTATTCCACGTTGCTAAAGCCTCGAAGGTGAGACTTTCCATCTCTTCCAAGTGTTGTGAAAATTGTGGGTTTCCTTTCTTCTACCCTTGTGGGTTTTGATTTGAACAAATCTTTTCATGTTCATACATGTTTCAAGAGCTACCATTACATGTTGTTACCTTAGATTTGCGGTTTGTTTGAGCATGTATACAATGCATTTGTTTTGGTTATTGTAAAATGTGGTAGTGAGTTACCATTGAAAATGGTTTGGGGTTTTTCCTTATTAGAAAACGTTTTGGGTTTTGCCATTTGAATCATTTTGGGTTTTCCCATTGCAATCATATTTCGCTGCATGCATTGTGAATGGACTCTCGGTTAAGCATGTGTTAGGCATTTTCTTCATGTAGGATGGTCATTGGTAAGCCTTAATCATCCTTCGAGCAATGTAGATAATGCACTACTAGAGACCGTTACTCCTTTGTGTTTTGGCAAGTATGGTTCCGGTTTTTTGTTCCATGCATAGCTGGATTTCATGTTAGCTAAGCTTTTTGGTTTAAGTAGCCTTGTGCGTTCATGGCAAGGAGGCCAAGGTTTGGAACAAGCCCAGCAAACCTGGCTCATGCGGGTTAGACCTTTGAGGGTGCTGCTGGCTTAAGCCAAACAGGCCGAGCCATAATGGAGGGCCCGACTTTTCCCTTTGTTTTGTTCAGTTCGTTTTAGTGTTGGCCGGCCATGAAGGCCTTGGCCATTTATCTTTCTCTTCTTTCTGTTCGGTCCATGCTGCTGGACGTGTCCAGCAGCCAGTTACCAGACCATTTCCAGTCTGGGTTGTCTTCCTCTTCCCTTTGCCTTGTGGCATGGCCAGAGCTTGACCAAACCCACCAAAACCGGATGGGTGTGGGTCGATTCACCGCTGACCTGACATGGTCTGGACCAAACACGGTCCAGACCTGTCAAAGATCTAACTTGCTCAATGGGCGTCATGCCCTGCACGCCTTCTTCTTTTAGGATTCGGTTCCGGACCTTGCTTCAGCCATGCAGCGAGTGGGCTGTCGCTGGGTGCAGGCAGTTGGCCTGCACTTCACCTCCTTGTGGTGCTGGCTGAATGCCAGCTGGGTCTGGACACACGGTCCAGACTGTGCTCAGCGTGAGCACATCCTCCATGGTCTGGACCAATCGGTCCAAACCTGGACCGGCTTGAGTAGCTAAGTCATGTTGGGTCAGGACGCCCAGTCCAGACTCCTTTCTTTTGCTGGTTTTAGCTTGGAGCGTAGTGGGACTATATAGTCCAGACCTGGGGTTGGTTTGCAGTGGCTGAGCCCCAACCGTGACCTCACCTAGACCGGACCCCCATTTGGTCCAGGGTTTTGGGCCTTTGCCGTTTGCGGGACAGCATAGTTGCTGTCCCAGTTTTTCCTCCATTTCGGCCCCAGCAGTGTGCTAGCTGCTGTCAACGCAGTAGTTGTTGCCTCAAGTGTCTTGATGGTGCCGTGGGTCTGTCTTGGACAGACTCCTACCTCGCAGCCGGTTGTAGCCGCCACGCTGCTGGGCTCGTTGCCATTTTCCCTCTTTTGAGTTGAAGCCGAAGTTATATATAGATATATATATGTCTCCATTGTGTTGCGCCTTTCCACTTTGTCAGCACACTTCAGACCTCCCAGTTGCAGCCTTTGGGGCTGCATGTAAGCATCCATAGCACGGGGTTAAAATACCCCAATGATTCCACATTTTTACTAGTTATAATATAAACAAGAGTGCTCGGTGGCCAAAGTAAACAATAGGTACTTAGCGTAATGTGCGCAATGATATGGTAACTCCTTTATGTAATGTGATATGGACTCACATAGGCGTGTATGTCCACTTTTAAAATGGGTTTCTCTTGCATAGAACACGAATTCCTTTGATGATGGTCCCATGTCTTCAAAGAGAAATAAGGTCTTACTTGATTATGAAACACATGGCATGGATCATTGAGATAATGCAATGAGGTTGTTGCTTGTCACACGTAACTGGCACCTTGGCACTTCACAAATTAGTTAAGTATATTTTAATGTATTACGTAACGTAGTGTCACAAAGAAGCCATTCACTGCCACACACTTGAGCATTTGAGCTTTGCTCTAATGAATGCTATCGTATGCTCACCCTAGTGATATGCGAATGTACTATCACATTGGCAATTACATGCGTTTCTCCTAAGTATGTAGGGATTCTCTAGATTCATGTTGGAATCACAGTCTAGTGAAACTTATGCGACTGTTAGAACTCCCTGACGAGTTCTGTTGCGGGCAATGGCCCCGCGTAGCGATATGAGCTCGCTTGTAGTTGTGATGCATGGTTTAAGAACCTTGGCACAACTTCTGAGTCACACCTTACCGTGACAAATGCTTCTAACTATCTCATCATAGCGTGCAATGGTTGGCATTGTCATTTGACTAGTTCTCGCACTTGTGACACGATGCACATACGCGTCCTTTTGTATCTGTGTGTAATTCATGATACTACATCAATAACTTTATGTTCTATGATGCATACCTCTCCTTGTTGTCGTGACTCTTTCTGGGCCAAACCTACCTGACCCAAGGGATTCGGTCCCAGTAGTGTGCGGGATATGGGACAATACAGTTTGATGTTCGTCTCCATCCTCTTCTTCAGTTGAACACTTATGGGGTGTTACCACCTCGTCGCGGGTGTTGCCACAGTTCGGCAGCACAACCTAAGCCGAGCATGCGTGTGTGCGCTTAGTATCCTTTTTCATCTGTGTGGGTGGTAAGGTTGCCGACCCCTTTGGGAACTGTTCCAACACCGCTGTTGGATTTTCCCTTCCTTTTGTCTTGTGTTCCCATTTCGATAGAGAGCTCCGGACTCCAGCCTATGGGACTGCACTAGTGTCGATGACACAAGACCGGATGATCCTGTTGCCTAGGGCTGTACAGTTGTCTAGACCAACGGGCCGTGCAGGTTCTCATAGTAGTATCACCTTTATAGTTGTATTGGAGACTTTGTTCCCTAGTTGTGCAGCTACAGTACTTGGTCTGCATTCTAGTTGAATGGTGCTACGGGTTTTAGGCGAGAGTTTGGCCTTGTTACTACCAGATTGGGTTGTTGCTGCTGCGGCTTCGGTGCAACAAATGTTCGGGCTTCATCCTTGTAGTTTCGTAGTTCTTTGTACGAGATAGCCAGTTGACTAGCCATACCTTCCCCATTGCACGACATAGTTGCCACTTTACTCGTTAACAACGACTGTCTTTGTCGTCGCCTTGATGGCAATAGTAAATAGCTAATTTTGTTATGTGTGCATTGTTACGATAAATACATTGGAGTTAGCACTCTCTGCTATGTCTGGTTCGCCAGTGGTATAACATAGTAATGATTGTGTACGATGTGATTTATTGTAACTGTGTGCGTATTGGTTTGCATAAGATTAGATTATCCGGAGGCTTGGGTTCGATGATTCAAACAATGTGTCTTGTCCTACGTGTTCATGACACTTGGCTATTGCACTCCTTTCGAGGTATTTGTCCATCATTGTATAGTCGCGAGATTCATGAGATGCGAATGTTTGTACGACGATACTCTGTGTATGCTTGTCGTAAATCTCCTTAGCATGTCATTTTCGGGTTGTAGACCCACTTTGCGAGATGAGCTCGCTTATATTAAAGATACGTGCTTTGTATGTTGTCTCGATTTGTTTGAGAGCGGTTTCACCGTGGCCACATGTTTTTAGTTGTCTCATCGTGAGGCACGTTGCTCTGCAATATTGTATTAGCTCATTTTTGTACTTGTCGTATTCTGCTCATGCATGACTGCTTGCCCTTGAGGTTTACTCACTTAGTTCGGACTATTTCATTGAAGTATGATACTTGTTCACAGTTGATTATTCAGCACACACTCGTGCTGTTTTGCCTTGTTGGTGGATATGCGAGTGCCATTGTAATGTTTTAGAGACAATGCTTTATGTGATGAAATATTAATGAAATATCATATGCTTATGAATGTGTATTGGCTCGTACACTTATTTGTCTCTCAGAAATGTTATGCAATGCCTCTATTGTTTATACTTGTGTAAAGGGTGGAATCATGTGATACTCTTACACGTTGCACTTGGCACATTCTGACACAGTTATTGAGTAGAACGTACCCTGAGGAGGTACATTGCTTGAGGCTTTCGTAAGCGCACCACGTGCCCTTACTTCATGAAATGAAAAGACTGAATACCATAGGGTATGAATAATGATATGACTTGATATGGGCTCAGTTGGAGTCTTCGGGCAGTGGCCCTTGTATTGTATGGACTCTTGTGTGATATACCCTAAAACAGAAATGAATAATATGGTGTTATGACTGCTTTCACGAGCAGTGTGCTCTGTTGGCCGCATGAGGCTGAGCACGTGAATGGGCAGGCCAAGTCTTCGTTTTGCGTACCCTGCAGGGACCACGAGGCAAATTTCTCGTTGTAAGGTATGATTGAACATGAGCCTTAAGAAAGATAAACCTGCTTCGCCCCATTCACAAAACGGTTCACCTTGGGAGAGGGTGGATGGTACAACCCTGAGTGACTTGTCGTTACTACGACATGTGTTTTGACAGGAGCCGTAGCGCCCTTTGGCCTCCAGTCACTCAGAGTTAGGGAGGTCGAGGTTACCTTTTTAGGACCTCACTACTGTAGTAGTATGGATTGCAATCCTTGCCTATGCGAGTATTTTCTCCTAGCCGTGTGCTGCTCACATGAGGCTGAACTCGGTCTATAGCTTCCCCGGTGTAAACACCCCAAATTTTCACCCCCATCCAGTACTTACATTTCATGTGTCACTGCATATCATTGCATGCATTCGGCATACCATTTCATCGCATTGCATAGCACTGCATGTCATCCCATCTTATTTTCGAGATTCAGCATTCCTGTTTTCAAAACATTCAATCCAGATTTGAGTTTTTAAAACTTTTCTTTCAAAAACAATTTTAAAACCTGGGTTTTTATTCAACATTCTGTCATTTTCTAACCCCCAGGACCTTATATTTTGAAATACTTCCTTAGAAAACAATCTGGATTCATCTTAAATGCAAATTTCAATTGATTTCAATTCTCAGATGAGACCCATTTAGGTGGTGTCACTTCTGGATTCCTTTACTTGTCAAAAATCTCCAAAAATTTAAGAGTCCTAGTTGGATCAGGACTCTTTTTCCAGAGTCCAGTCGGATCAGAACTCTACTTTTCACTACCTTTTTACCTGTTTTCGGAGAAAACCTTTTAAAATCTTCTATTTTGGCCAAAATGTTAGAGTCCTAGTTGGATCAAGACTCTTCTTCAAGAGTCCAATCGGATCAGGACTCTTCTTTAGAGTTTCAATTGGATTGGGACTCTAATCTTTTACCGCTATTTTATCTATTTCAATCAAATCTTTCAAAATCTTTCAAAAAGAGTCAGAAACTCAGAGTTTTAGTCAAAACAGGACTTTGTTCAGAGAGTCCTAGTTGGATCAAGACTCTGATCCTGATTTCAATTTTGAGAAAATCTTTCAAAAATCTTTCCATTTATCAAATTTGTTACACTTTTATCAAAGAATTTCAAAATTCTGAGGTTTTATCTCAGAGTTGATCAGGACTCTACCCCAGAATCCTGATCGAGGTAGGACTCTATCCAAAATTGATTTTCTCACTTCATTTTCACTGGTTTTCAAAAGCTTTGCTTAAATTTCATCCTTTACTTACCAGAAAACCAAAATTTCTTAGAGTTCTGATCTAATCAGGACACTTTCTTAGAGTCCTAATCAGATCAGGACTCTGAACCAAAATTCAATTTCATCATGTTTTTAACTGTTTTTCAAAATTCTCTCATTTGTTTTCTCAGAAAATCTAAAAATCTGAGAGTCCTAGTTCAATCAGGACTTTGTCCTCAGAGTCTCAGTTGAATCAGAACTCTATTTTATTTCAATATTTGTTATTGTTTTCACTGTTTTGACAAGTTCTTTCATTTGTTTTTCAGAAAATACCAAAAAAAATCTAGAGTTTTAATCCAATCAGGACTCTGTCCCAGAGTCCTAGTCCAGTCAGGAGTCTGTTTTGAAGTCTGTTTTTATTCCATTTTCATTTATTTCCATTTTTTTTCAAAAATTAGGTCATTTTGCAGAGTCCAGTTAGTTCAGGACTCTATTTCAGAGTTCTGATCGAGTTAGGAGTCTAACCCTGACTGTGTTTTTTTAACTCATTTCACCATTTTCTGATAAAATCTTTCAAAAACCTTTCATTTGGCTTTTAAAACCCAAAATCTCAGAGTCCTAAGATTTCAGGACTCTAACCTGAAGTTTCAGTTCGCCTGAGACTCTATTTTCAAAAATCTTGAATTTCAAATATTGATTTTAACCCCTTTTCAAAGCCGTCTTCAGTGTTTATTTCAAAATTTCCAAAACTCGATGTGGGCCCACTCAGTTGGCACCATATCCAGAAGAGTTCTGACTCGGTTAGAACCCTATGCTATTTCAAAAATTCTAATTTTAAGATTGCTTTTGAAAATCCTTTTGAAAACTCCTTCAATTTCAGGTTTTAAAATCGATTTTTTTGAAAAACTCAAGTAGGGCCCACTCGGGGTGGCACCATATTCGAGTAAGTCAGGGCTAGACTAGGGTTAGTCAGTGTCTTGATTAGTGTTAGGGGTTTAGAAGAGTTAAAATTTATTTTGAAAACTCATTTTGAAAGTTAGTTTTTAAAACTAGTGTTTTTAAAGGTTTTTAAAAGGTGTTTTAAAACTCAAATGTGGAAAATGCCAAGTGGCATCACATTTGGGGATTTTTTAGGATTAGCTAGGGGTTAATTAGGCATTATTTAGGATAATTTAGGCTAGGGGTATATAGGTAATCCTCTACAAAAATCGCCCCCCTTGGGAGAGTCCAAAATTTTCAAAATTGTGATTTTTAAAAACCTAAAAAAATTACTATAAATAGGGGACCTAAAGGGGATCAAAAGGGGGTCTTTTCTCTCTCAAATTTTTGTGGGTTCTCTCTCCTCTCCAGCATCTCCACCTTCCTCCATTGCAGCTGCAAGAACCAAGGTAATATTTTAATATTTTTTTAGTTTTATTCAATACTTTTTCATGTTTTAAATCAATATTACCATTGGTGCCATCCCCTTCATGGATTAAACCATGGATTCAAGTCCAAGAACCTCAAGAGAGGTTCAAGAAAGTGATCTAACTCTGTTTCATGGTGTTTACATGGATTCTAATCCACTAGAATCGATTTTAGCATTATCTTTTGCATTATTAACCGATAAAACATGTGATTTACCCTTTTAATGGGTTAAATCTATGTTTTAAAGGTAATATTGAATTTAGCCATTGATTCCATGCTTTTATTTTATTTTCATGGTTTATTCATGTTTCTTTTACGTTCTATAGCATAGAAATAATTTTTATTTACTGTTTTATGGTTTATTTTATTGTTTTCATTAGTTAATGCATATTTTCTCAAGTTTCTTAGATTTCTGTGTGTTTTTAGTTTAGAACAGAAAAGAGCATGCTGTTTCGGATTGAAATATGTGTTTTTAATTTCTGATTTTTTTATATATGATGCATGCATATGTGATTAAACTACTGTAAAAAAATCAGAGATTTTGGATATCGGAAACTCTGTCAGAAAAATCAGACATCAAGTCGGCTTTTTAAATCTTTAAAATCGTTGTTAAAATCAAGAAGGTAACTTGCTGTGATGATATTTTTCTCATCTTATATCCGATTTTAGATATGTTAATTGCTATGGATTCATATTAATTAGATCTAGCTACTGTGAAATTTTTAGAATTTTTTATTACTGTTTAGTATTTTTCCTCTGTCAGAGACTCTGATTTTCAATTTAAAACTCGTTAGGGTTTTCCAAAACCCTAATCAGACTTGTGTTGTTTATAAATCCCAAACTACAGATCCGATTCATGATCTATAAAATGTGAGTATTATTATTTTTCTGTCAACTATTTACTGTTAAAATTTCAGATATTTTTAATGAGTTCTGCTATTTATCCCGGAATTTGCAATTGAAAGTATCAGTCAGGACCAAAGTTAAAATCAATATATTCAAGTCCGGATTGTCGGATGGGTATCTCCCTGGTTTTAAAAGCTTTTTCATATCTGTAAAAAAAAAAAGTTTTGTTTTCCTGTCTATTTAGTTTCTGTAAAATTTTATAGATTTTCATTGAGGTTTGACCCCTGGTTCGGGTCTTGGACTGAGACTGGTTGGTGAACTAGGTTAAAAATAGCATATTTTTAGGGTTTGATGCTATTTTCGGATTAATTTAATGCCAAAAAAATATTTTTATAATTCTAATCTGATATTAGGGTTATAAAAAGTGCAGGTACCAATTTTGAGGATTTTTAGAATCCGTTTGATGCTTGAATGGCTTGAATTGCAAAACAGGGCACCCGAAGAATTCCAAAACACTGAAAAAATCACAAAATTTGTGATATTCTTGGATTTTCGTGTATAAGCATATATTTTTAGGGTTTAATCATATTCATAATCATATTAGGATGCTTTAGGTTTAATTTGATGCTCATTTGATTTCATTTAGTGCATAAAACCTAAGTTTTTACCAAAATATTTTCTAAAAACCCTGATTTCAAGGCCATAGTCTTGCTATCAGGGGCAATTTGGTCATTTGACCTCAATTTCGAAATTCCTAACTCTAATTTTCATATTTTTAATCATGTCATAGTATATTTAGTTTGATTTATTCTAATTTGTATTTCAAAACTTGCATTTTACCAAATATATTTCTAAAAACCCTAATTTCAAGGCCATAGTCTTGTTATTAGGGGCATTTTGGTCATTTTGACCCCAATTTCGAATTTTCATATCTTATCTTCCTTATTTATTCAATTTTATTTCATACTTTATCATTTTTATTTAATGGAATCATGGCAAAAAGGCTTATATCTAGCAAAATCCAGTAATTTCTAGATATTGCTGGATAAATCTAGAAAAGCCAACATATCATCACTAACAAAGTTTTCTAGTTTTGCAGGTACATTGAAGACTTTATTTTTCATGTATTTAAATTTCATTAGTGATGTAAACTAAATTAAACTTTGGAATAAGAATTTATATTTTCTGCTTAGCTTAGGCAGCATTGCATATAGTTTATTTTTTTAAATAATGTTAATGTGTGATGGATGATGATTCATGCATATTCAAACTCACTATGGTCTACACGAATGGCACATACACTAGCTTTTATGAAGTTTATAAACTTGGTGGAATTTGTATTTATGGCCATAGTCAGAATACGAATGATACCTAGATTTATGATCTTCACATTAGCCACATTCAGCCTACACTCTTAGGCTAATTTCAAAATGCACTGCATTTCTCAAAAATACAAAAAGTTTTTCCCAATTCCTTAAAATCATATTCATTCATTTCATGAATTTTCCAATTTCAATTCCAATTCAAATTCCAAGTCAAAGGAATCAAATTCTTCAAAATTTCCTAAGTCTTATTCAAAATCGATTTTCTCAAAATATGGATTTGCCAATGATATTTCAAGTATTTTTCAAGTTCCAAATTCGATTTTCCAAGGTATATTTTCAATTTCAAAGTTTGAATTCAAAGAAATCAAGTTTTCCAAAGTTATTTCATATTTCTAAAAATCGATTTTCACAAAATCCTTACATTTCTTCAGAAAATGATTTTTACTTTTCTCAGAAGTACATTTCAAATCCCAATTCACGATTTTCCATGTGATATCTATTCTAAGTGTTTCAGTTATTCAAAGCAAACATCATGTTTTCAAATGTGCATTTTCAGAAAATTCATAGCACATGCCTGATTCTATGTGCATTTAGAAATTAGAATATGATTTAGACAAGTTGAATAGAGCAGAGCAGTAGATTGATCCTTGGTTCGATTACCCCTGTTAAAGGTGGAAGAAACGGTCGAACCTCGTACCGACAGGCGAGTCCCATTCTACGGAATTATCCCGCATTTTAAAACGGAGGCGAGTTATTTTCAAAAACTTTTCAAAGGTCAGTTTGACTCGCAAAAAGTTAAAAATTTTGCGATGATAACACCCAGTTACCACCCTAGAACGTGAATAACAGACGACAGGTGCATGTCTCACAGAATACGAGGTTTCCTTCGCGTACCCGAAGGAGTAATCAGAAGAACTTAAAGACTAACCAATCAGCTGACTTACTGTAGTTGATACTTACTTGTTCTGTAGTATGTGCTTTAGTTGCCTTTCTTGTTCGGTTGTTACTTTGGTTGCCTTCTTGATTCAGTACTTGGTATAGTTTGTTAGTGCTGTGAGTGCCTGTCTTACAGTTATTTGAGCTATTGCTATAGTTCCTTGCGGCTTAGTGTTTGTTACTGTTCAGTTTGCCGTTCTAGTTACTTGTTGTACGGCTACTCTAGTTGCTTGTTCGTTTCCAGCACTCGTTACGATTACTACAGCTTGTTACCTTTCGTTTGGCTTGTACTTGCCCTTTCGCACTTACCTGACACTGTTCACAGTACATTGGTAGTTTATGTCCTTTGATGCATACCTTACTAGTTGATATGGATTGTGAAATGTATTAGCGTAGTTACTGCCCATGAATTCCTATTAGTTACTTCCACTTATAGTTCTGTACTCTTTCTCATGTTGTAACTGCTTAATTATTGTAATGTGCATGCTATGTATTGTCATAAATAGCTCTGCTTCGTTTTCCACACTTTGGTATATTGTGTTTGGTTTGTCTCACCAGCTTGAAAGTGTACTTGCCCCGTTTTATGGGGATACAAGTTGCTTAGGCGTGCGATGGAGCTCGATGTGCTGCAGCAGACTCTGGACCCACACTTCTGACTCTTGCTGGATCTTGGCAGTTTTGGTTTTTGTATAAGGGAAATGAGATTTGTACACTTTGTAAATGTATTTAATAAAAAGTTGTTTCCTTTTTTTGTTGTTATCTGTAGCCCGCCCAGAGTTTCCACTTGTCCTCACCTTTGAGTTTTCTGCACTTGTGCTCGCTGTTTTTTAAAAAAAAAATATTCCTAAAAATCCAAAGGATTTTTTTTTAAGTATAGTTTCTGGGCGCGACAAGGTAAGTGAAAGTGACAAGTACTAGTCAACATGATACAGTAACAGGGAAAACTAGTAGCTAAAATGACAAACTGAGCAGCAAGTAACTAAAGAAGCAACAATACCTGTAAAGCAAGTGCTCAAAGTAGTAACGACTGTGACAAGTGCTGAGCAGCAAAGTAACCAAGTATCAGCTGAAGCAAGTAAAGCAACTAAAGTAAAGTCCACAGCATAAGTGAAGTAGCAACTATAGTAAGTCAGCTGATTGATTAGTCTTTAAGTTCTTCTGATTACTCCTTCGGGTACGCGAAAGAAACCTCGCATTCTGTGAGACATGCACCTGGCGTCTGTTATTCAAGTTCTAATGTAGTAACTGGGGAAGCTACAGACCGAGTCGACCTCATGCGAGCAGCACACAGCTAGGAGAAAATACTCGCATAGGCAAGGATTGCAATCCATACTACTGCAGTAGTGAGGTCCTAGAAAGACACCTCGACCTCCCTAACTCTGAGTGACTGGAGGCCAAAGGACGCTACAGCTCCTGTCAAACACGTGTCGTAGTAACGACAAGTCACTCAGGGCTGTACCATCCACCCTCTCCCAAGGTGAACCATTTTGTGAATGGGGCGAAGCAGGTTTATCTTTCTTAAGTCTGATGTTTCAATCATACCTCACTACGAGGAATTTGCCTCGTGGTCCCCGCAGAGTACGCAAAACGGGGACTTAGCCTGCCCATTCATGTGCTCAGCCTCACACGGCCAACGGAGCACACCGCTCGTGAAAGCAGTCACACCACCATGTTATTTATGTTCTGTTAAGGGTATGTCACACAAGAGTCCTTACACAACACAAGGGCCACTACCCGAGGACTCCACTGAGCCCACCATAAGTCATTTCAATATTCATACCCTATGATGTTCAATTTCCTATCTTTTCATTTCATAAGGTAAGTGCACCGAATGCGCTTACCAATGCCTCAAGCAATGTACCTCCTCAGGGTACGCACTACTCAGTCACAGTGTCTGGATGTGCCAAGTGCAAGGTGTAAAATTAATATGAGCTTTCTATCAATTGCACAATTATAAGTAACAGAGGCAATATAAGATTTCATTTCTGAGAGACAAGTAATGTGCAAGCAATTATGCAGTTTCATACATATGACATTTCATCAAATTTTCATTATATAAGACCTTGTCCCTAAGTTATTGTCATTGGCAATTTGCACAACATGCAATAATTTTCACAATCAAAATGTACTATTTTTCATACTTCAGTGTAGAGATGCATTGAACAATATTCTCATACATGGTTAAACACACTTACATGTTTGTGGTGAAATCCAGGATATTCCCGTCTTATGGGAACAACATTAGCTATTTCCACGGTATGGGGAGCCGCGCCTGCGGACCCGAAACAGAGATATTGAATCACTTGTGATTTTAAATCAACAAAGTCTATAAGTTCATGGATTTACAAAAATGTTCAACTGCACACCTTCCTAGTCTGTCGAATGTAAACCAAGGCATAAGGGTATTCCTTACGCGATACGACACACATACATGTCGAAGGTGATTTCTGGAATTAACCCATCTAATGGGTATTACACTGGTATTACCATGGTTCGGGGTGTCGGGCCCGCGGACCCGAAACAAACCGTTTGCCAAAACAAATATAAGACAACACTGGGTAACTCAACTTAGTTCGGAGTGTGGAGTCATTCAAAGAAATTACTTGAACAGGACACCAGAGTGTTGAAAGTCCATTCGGTTACACCAAAATGATCATCATCTGCTTTTAATATATATATATATACATATTTATATGCATATCCATGTTTACAACATATTCGAGGTTCCACATTCATATACGTATATTCACATATACTTGTTCACATCCATACCTAGATACATATATATATATATATATATATATATATATATATATATATATATATATATATATATATATATATATATATATATATATACACATATATATATATATACACATATATATATATATATATATATATATATATATATATATATATATATATATATATATATCGAAAATAAGCAAACCAAGGCATCCACTCATGCCAAAACTTAACCGGGGTGCGAGGATAGTGCGGGGCACTACTAAGGCTAGCTCGAACCTAATAGGACCAACCTAAAGTAGGCTCGCTCTTGTTTAGACGGGGAGGAAGGTTGACAGCCACAATATGGCATAAACGAGGCTGCAAGGGTGCCAACTTGCCGATCCGCACACTCACTGCCCAAAATCCCAACTAATACGATGGTCTGGTCCTACAGGCCAGACAATCATACTAACACCAGGGGTTCTGGTCCGACTCTTAGTGCGGACCAGACGGTCGAAGGGACTGGATTAAGATGAGGTAAGTTGCCAACTAGTGCAACTGCGGCTAGACCTAAGTTTTGGGGGCACCAAGGAATTTGGACCTGGAGGAAGGGACTGGTCCACAAAACCCTGCTGCCCTTACCACAAGCAGGTCTGAACCACTTGGTTCGGACCTGGATCCACAAAAGGGTCGACACACAGCCCGGGGGCCCAGCAACTTGCGGCTAGCGCCCGAGGTGCTAGCAGGACTACCGAGGTGTTCAGGTCTGAACCTTGGTTCAGACCGGTTCCCACAAAGCTAAGACAAGAACTAAGGGTGTACAGCAACCGCGCGGAGTGCACCCAGCTGCAGCCAAGGGAAACTGCTGGACTGGGCTTCACGCGCACCACAGGTTCGAACCCAGCTATGGTGCTGGTCTGAACACCCGGTTCAGACCGACACCTAGCCAAGTCGAACCGAACTAAAAGAGAAGGCACAAAAGTGCCATGAACAGACTTGACCCAGGGAAAAAAGAAACCAAAAACTCAGGTTATAAGGGCTGGACGCGCGGCTAACCGAATGCGCCTAGCTCAACTCAAGTGCATTGATTTACAATGGGTCTGGTCTGCAGGACCAGACCGAGCTACCCCTTTGCGCGTGAACCAGAGCCCAAGGGCGCAGTTCACTGCGAAAAGGAGTGCTGGGTGCACGCCCAAAGTCGACCCAGCCTGCTCCACCACATAGGTTCAATGAGTCGAAACGAAAATAAAAAAGAAAGAAAGAGGAAGATGCACTGCTACCGGAGGTCTAACTTCCCACAGCCAAATGGATTGGTCACGCCGTGACCCGTGCCTACAACCACTGCTGCAACCCCAATCCCAACGTTTTGGGACTGGGTTAAGCCTAGCACCACAAGAGGAAAACACAAAAAAAAGAATGATAACACAACATAAAAAAAGAAGTGTTGATGGCTGGAACATGCCAGCCAACATCCAACAATCACAAGGGACTGTCATCTGGCCTGAGTGTAGGCTGGATGAGCCCAGCTCGGTCCAACACACCCGAAAGTGTGGCAATAGCCAAGAACTTCAACATCAAAAAAAAAAAAAAGAAAACAACAAGACAACATTACACTAATAGGGTAACAACAATAAACAAGAGAATGATTCAATCTGAATGATATTGGAAGAAAAACGAAGAGAAAAGAGATTTCAAATACAGGCAACAAGAATTCATACTAATCCATGGTGATTTAAGAATTGAACAATGGCTATGTAATCTAATCCACCGTTTGGATTTGCATGCCAAAGTGCAAAGCTCCAACGGTTTCCTTTCTTATACCGACACCATATCCAGCAAGGTGAGTCTCCACCTTAGATAAACTTGAAGAAGGAGATGGAAGGTGTGGAGGTACTGCAGCTATTCCACGCCAAGGTGAAGCCCACGGCTGGAGGTAGGAGACAAGAGAGAAGAGGGGAAGTTTTGGGAGAGAGAAGAGAGAGAGAAAGAAGGAAAAATTGCCCAAAACAAGAGGAACCTATTTTTTTGTAAGGATTTTATAGGTGTGGGCGGAGGGATGGACAGCTGGGATTTAATCCTTCCAAGATGAAGGGTTGGGGAGCTCCACGGCCCCCAACAACCAATGCATGTTGGTCTTTCAAAAAGATTTTGCAGAATTTCAAAAACGCCATTCATTTAGAGCCTTAAAACTTCAACAAATAACAAGGGGGCGCCTTGGCTGCCACCTGTGAACACCCCAAATTTTTCAAAATGTTGTAAATATTCCCCTTCTTGCCCTTGACCCCACTTTCTGGGTAATTGAGTCAGTTTTAAATCTAAATTCTATTTTATTTCTCAAAGTTTGTTGAAATTAAATTCATTTTATATATTTGACTCAATTTCGGACCCGGATCCATTGTCAAAATCAAATCTGAGCTTCATTATCCAATTTTAAATCAAATTCTCAAAATTTCCAAAAATAACTTCTAGGAAAGCTCAAACAGTTCGTCCGATATCCGTTTGGATCCATTGCGTTATATTTCTCGATTCGAGTTTCAAAACTCGGACATTTTCACCAAAACTTGGGTCAAAACCCATTCTTCTGAAGAATTTTGCCCAAAATGGCCTGAAATTCTCGGAAAAACACTTTTGTAAATATTTCTCAAAAATACAAAAAAAATAGTTTAAATCCTTGTTTTTTTCATAAATTTTAGGATTTTATTCCAAAAATATCAAAAAAATGTAGAAAACGAAGAAAAGAACAAATATATATATATATATATATATATATATATATACATAGAAAAGAAAAAAATAGTTTTTTTTTTTAGAAAAACTCGTAAAGGAACCCCTTTTTGTAAAATCCCGAAAATGAAAGGGGCCCTGTTGTAAATCTTTTTTTTTTTTTTAGGGTTTTTGAAAACACTTCATAAAGAAAAGAGGGCGGCGCCTCTTTCGCAAACCTCTCTCGGCCCATCTCCCTTCTCTCTGTGCGAAACCCCTTTTCTCGAAGCTCCCATGGCCTCCATCCACCATCCATCGCCCATCGCCAACAAGATCTTCCCTTCATTGTCGACCCTCCATCACCCACTGGTGAACCTCCTGCTCCTTCCTTCGTCCATCTCCAACGGCCTCGCATGCTCTTTCACCATCGCACACCTCCATCGCCCTCTGATCCTCCATGGCCTCCTCCTTTCGTTCATCGCCAACGCCCCTCTTTTCCACCTTTCATCCTTAACCGCTCCACCTTCTCGAGGATTCTAATCGGTCTTTAAGAAGAGGCCTTCATGCCTCTTCTAGGGATCCACCCATTGGCTGTCGATCTCATTCACCCTCTCACAATACTCTCTGTCTCTGGCGTCTATCGCTTGAGATCGACCTTCTATCATCACTCAAACCTCTTCTGAAGAGAAGGCTTCAGATCAGGCGCCCATCTTTCCCACGCTCACTTGCCAACCTTGCTTGGAAATCCCCTCTTTCGGGGTCCCAGCAAACAAACCGAGAGAAGTCGAGTTCTGCAGTAGGGTCGTGGTCTTCTCTCGCTTCAGCCTTCCTGATCTTCTGCAAGCAAGGTAAGACCCCCCCTCATTCCTTTTTTTTATTATTTATTCCTGAGTTTTCTTTGATTTTCGCAGGATTTTAATATATATATTCACATTTCTTTTCTTTTGTTCTTTACTTTTATTATCTGTTTACAAATAACTCTTCACCTGCATTTCAATCTCTTGTGTTTATCTCGGTTTCATAATGGATTTTTTTTTTTACTTTTTTTTCCTTTTCTATCTTTGATTTTTCGATCGAAGCTTTATCATATAGTCTCCATTTTGTTTCCACCCACCCTCGTTTCAATACAAGGCATCGAAGGTGGGGATTGTTCAACATATAGCCGGGTCGATCCCCTCCCCCCCCCCTTTTTTTTTCTTTTGATGAAATATTAACGGAACATCTATGTTCCAACATTTGCTCTAACTTCTTTATGATTCCTTTTAGAATCTCTTTAAGTCCTCTTTATAAGTTTTTAGCGTGATTTGTCAGATGGTTTCCCTGCATCAGTGTCTCTTCTACATCAGCAGTTTAACGTTTATATCAATGTTTCTGGTTTGACTTGCCTTCATAATTTCGTTTCATTTTTTTTTTCTCTTCTTTTCCTTTTTTTTTTCTTCTTACTTTTCCTTCCCTCTTGCTGTTATCAGCCGCATTTGTTTTATTTTCACCTGTGTTATGCCTTTATTTCCATCATTGCATTTGGCATTTTTTTTATTTTATTTTATATACATAATCTCTTGCACATCTTTGTGGTTCACCTTTGCACAAGATCCATAATTCTGTATTAGAAAGGCTGTATGATGGGTAGCTGTCATCCTCATCCTCAGTCCATTCTACCTCCAGAGCATGAATCATGCATTTCGTTGCGTTTGGATTTAAATCAATGTATCTTGCATTAAGGTATATACCTAATCTGTCGTTCATTATAACTATGCCTCTGTTGTATAATATGTTCAGATTCTACATATGTATTCCGTATCAGGCATGTGAAGGCATTTGCGATTGCGGGAACCCCTCCCCTCTGTTTTAACCTAGAAATTGCATTTTGGATCCTTAATTTATCTGACTTGATCCAACCGCAGATCGCGTCAGATTTCATGTAGCCGGATCTCTGTATTGAATTAGAGTTTATTTAGGAATCATCGAGCACTCTGTGTTGATTGAATGGTTACCTCTCTGTTATGTTGAAGAAGCTCATTACTTTGTTGGTTGTAAATCCTATGATGTCTTGTGTATGTATTTTTTTTTTTTTAGACCGTGTATTACTCTCTTTAATTCTTATGGACGCTGGCCAAGTCTTTGTTATAAAAACCAGTATGCTAGCATGTTAACTCAGGTAACACTGGTAGTGATCATAACTACGCATTTTTGTGTGTCACAAAAGCACCAGTTTCTAGCTAGTGTGATTTAAATCTTCTCTAAAGGTGGTCTTGAGTCCATTATGAAGACCTGATATCCCTCCCTTACCAAAACACCTATGCCAGAGGTTTGAATTCATCGTTGTGATCATTTAATCCCAAATTGGATAATCTTATACTGCTGCTCGGTTATATCTACTATGGGATTTACATCAATTGGCTCTTTATTAGTGGGTATATCAAATCAAGGATTCGCCAAATACACGGTTTGTATAAGACTTGGATAAGGTGATCCCTCAACGTGTAAATATTAATGGTCAGCCATAACATGTGACCAGTGATCCAGCTACCTGCACGTTGGCTCCCAAGGTGCATTCTGGTCTGATTCAGACACTGAGTCTGCATACATGAATAGCACAAGCTCACCATTGCACCATCCCCATTTTGCAGCAACATTGCTGCCACTATTTTTTTTTGCAGGAAATCACCTCACTACCATATCATAGCATCAACCTCGTATAGTTCAGCTTTATAACCAATATCCAGCTCACATTATTCATATACCACACTATATTTTCCACAAATTGTGCACCACTAGTTTAACATAGTTCCCATTCCCACCATCTGAATTCCTGACTTTCACTGTGACGCCCCAAAACCCCGGCCTTGTAAAAACCTTTGGTTTTTGAGCAATTTTTTTTTTTTTGAAAGGATTTAAAACGAATAGCGGAAGTACAAAGGGGTAAGCAAAGGCCGCAAGTCTGAGCGAGCCATAGTAAAAGATACAAACCACATATCCATTCCCATTACATATAATATCAGAGTTTTACAAAATGAGACTGAAAACATCCAGACAACAAGTCTCTCCCAAAATGAGGGGAAAACTCCCCTCAAACCCCAAAACAAGACACGGACCAAGATCTGCAGCTAAGTGTGGGTCTCAAGTCTCCAACCGTACACCGTCGCATCGCCACTGCGCCTACTCATCACCTGTATCCCCATAAAATGGGGTCAGAACTCTTGCGAGTTGGTGAAGAACAACAACATTGTATATCCATTTTATCAAGAAAAGGCACATATCATGCAACAGGTAAAATGACAGATATATGTGCAAGTGTCAGGTAAGTGCTCGTGCTAGAAGACTGTAAAACTACAAGTAAGTAGCAGTGCAATAACTGAAACAGAGCAGCAACTAACCAATAAGGTACAACAGTCTAATAGAAGTGCAAGCAGTGCTAAAGTAAGCAAGTAACCAACTACTATACGTCAGTCTGTTTGGTTAGTCTTTATGTTCTTCTTTTTAACCTCCTTCGGGTACGCGAAGGAAAAACCCTCGACATCTGTGAGACATGCACCCGGCGTCTGTTACTAAATTTCTAGTGTGGTAACCGGGGATGCTACAGAACGAGAAAAACCACCTGCGGGCGACATGCAGCCAGGAGAAACCTTTCACAGGGGCAAAGGATTGCAATCCGTACTACTGCAGTAGCAAAGGTCCCTGTGGAGGGCAACCTTGACCTCCCTAACTCCGAGTGACTGGAGGTTAGAGGGCACATCGGCTCCTCAAAAGAACAGGTCGTAGTAACGACACGTCACTCGGGGCTGTACCATTCACCCTCTCCCTGGGTGACCAAATTTGTGAATGGGGCACGGCAGGATTATCTTATTTAGGCTTATTCTTCAAGTCGTACCTCCCTTCGAGGTAGTTGTGCCTCGTGGTCCCCGCGGGGTACGCAAACGAGGACTTGGCCTGCCCATCCACGTGCTCAGCCTCTCACGGCCACCACGAGCACATCGCCTGTGAAGACGATATTATAACATTTTCATTTTTATGCCTAGGGTGACACAAGGTGTGAGTACACTCTCACAAACCCGGGCCACTGCCCGAAGACTCCAACCGAGTCCCAAACCTCAACAGGTCAAAAGTGTCATACCCTACAGTGCTTTCAGTTCTTTCCAGGAGTATGTCACATCGAGTACAAAACACACCTCTGGTGCGTCGTATATCCATTGATATACGAATGTGAGCCAAAACAAGAAGTACTCGACGGACCTGAACGGGTGACATACGTGTCATGATGTGCCACGTGCATAAACCACACATTATCACGATTTGGAACACATATTCATAGAGGCACAAATCTGAGCGATAACAGGCTCAAAATATATATATATATCAACACGTTCGTATGACAACCATTGTCCAAAGCTTTAAGCACGGGTCTCCCAAATACACATATTTCCGCCGCCCTACGTCGGCTACAACACTTAGCGAAGCCATTCGCTTAGGGAAGACCGTAGTGTAGACACTGATGAGTGTCGAGAAAGGTTATTAAAGTAACCCCATGTGTACGGGGATTACGTCAATACATCCGTGATGTGCCACCGCACTAGCAAAACTCAAAAAAAGTCAAAACGACGGTTTTCTGCTGAAAACGTCGAAAGACCCAATACTTGGGAAACGTAATAAGGTACATGGGCAGCGTACCGCTCGCCACACTATACCCCTTTCCAAACTCACCACGATGTGGCAGCGAAGGCTAAGGTGGTCATTCTGGACCACTGACGTGACGGCAAGGGTATGATGACACAATGTGTGCCGAAATGCCAAAAGGCTAACCGTAGCCCACCAGGCCCTATAGGCAGTTCTGAACCATGCACCGTTGGTGCCAAGTGTACAAAACGGCTGTTTGGACATCATACACGTGCTACAAGGAGTCTATTAGTGACTCTCTATCGGTTTTGCCTTCATGCGTGCATTTTTGTGCTTTTTGAATTGGCGGCGAGGTGAAAATCCCATAAGTAGGTGGTCTAGGCATGTCGTACCAAACTCATAGGGCTGTGACAGCCACCAACACGAGCTTCACTAAGCTCTACACGAGGCTACTGGGTGGGTGCAGCAGGTCACGCAACCACCTAGTGGTTGGCTAAGCCTTGCGGGCGCACTTAGCACCCGCCGCCACCATAAGGCTCCCACCGGGGTCATTTGGGCAGCCTGGTCTGCTGGACCAGACCTAACCCCACCTTGGTCTGACCTATGTGTCAGACCCCAGGCTGCTAAGGCAGCAGCCCGCAATGGGTCGCGAGCAGCCTGCACCATGGGGTGTAGCTAAGGTGCCTTTGAGAGGCAATCTGGCCAACGACCAGCTGGTCTGGTCCACGTGGGGCCAGACCCTGCCGGGTCTAGGAGGAACCCTCCTTGGCCACGGGACAGCCAGTAGCAAGGATGCAGCCTGCTAGCTCCGGGGGCGTGTCCCAGCAAGAGGGTGCTCCGGGTGTAAAGCACACCCGGTTACCCGAAACCGTGGGCGTCCCGTATGGCGCCCCTTCCCCACGTGATTGGGGAAGACCCAATGGGTGGGTCCGAACCCCGAGGTGGGTCAGACCACCCTGCCTTACCCAACGCTGCAGAGGTTGCAGCGGGACACGGCAAGTCCCAAACATCTTCTCTCTCCTTTTTTTTTTTATACATATATATAGTTATATAGTTATTTACATGGCCCAAAAATAGCCTGAAAGATGACCCGATTTGGGGTCCGTCCGCACCAAAATAGTAAAAACTTCAAACACGGAACTCGTAGATCCACGTCTCAGCTTCGCACAGACACCAAGATCACTCTGATCCGACCATCGGTCTGGAAAAAGGGCGCTGTGTTACCAGACAGTGTCTGGAACTTTCTGGACCACTGTCAAAACCCTGTCAGTCTCCTAAAACCTGACTTTTTGAAGGGTTTGCAAAACGAATCAGGGAAAATTTCCAACATAGAAATCGTAGATAATCATTTTACCTTTCCGAAAAGTTATAACATGAAAAATTTCGACAAACGGTTTGAGAAATACCACCGGATTACCGGACGATGTTCAGGACTTCCTGTACACTGACAGAAGTTCTGAACGTCTGCTAAAAACGAGGCTTTTTAGGGATGGTTGCAGACCGAACTAGTGAAAACTGCAAACACGAAGGTTGGAGAACGTTGTCTCCCCTTTCCAAAAAGTCCAAGAACGCTCCATTTGGATCAGTATCGAGTGAGATACGGTCTTTTGAGCAGAGGAGACTCCGGAGCTCCAGAACTCCGAAATCGCCTAAGGACAGTCCCATTGCGTGGAACGTCCGGTGTGTGCGTGTTTACCACAACGGTGTGTCGATCCCTCTAAAACACACCCACACTCATACAAGTTTCATGATATAGAAAAAAAAGAAAAACCCAAACCAACCATAACAATTTTTACATGCATTTTTCAAAAGAAGTGGAATGCAAAGTGGAAGCTCTTCACCTTCGGGGTTTTCCGGCGTAGGGACGGAGATGGTTCCGGCGTGGTGGTGCTGGTGCCCTCACTTGCACTCTCTCAACCACACTCACCTCACTCTCTACACTCTCTTCACTCTCACACTTGAGAGAGGAGGGGAAAATGGAAGGATGGAGGGAGAGGGTTGAGGAGGAGGAAAAGAGAAAATGAATTTCTCTCTCCTCCCTCCCTTAAATAGCCACTCCAAGAGATGGAGGGCTGGGATGAGAGGGGAGGAGATGGAGGGCTCTCCTCCCACACGCCCCCCCCTTCCTTTAGGTGCTATAAGGCTAGCCCAAGGGGATTTGACCCCCTTCATGATGGGCCTAGCTCAAGGGTGTACAACCCTTGAGCCTAGCCCACAACTACTCTCCCTAAATTAGGGAGAGTAGGTCTCCCCATAGACCACCTTTTGACCCTAAGGTCAAACCCTTTTTGAAATTCAATTTTTTTTTATATATTTTATTTTTTTTTGAGTTGATGGGCTGGAGCTACCCCCTAAGGGGCGTCCAGCCTATGGGGGCTAAGCCTCCCACTTTCCTAAATTTCAAAAACCAACCCCTTTTTGAAAATTTTCCTCCTTTTCAAAAATGCCTATTAAATACCATTTATTTTTGTATTATATTTTTATTTTTTTGAAAAGTAGCAAAGGCTGAGCTCATGCTCACGTGGGCCCCATGCTAACTACCTTTCCTAAATGTCCAAAACCAACCTCTTTTCAAAACTTTTCGAAAAACCTCTTTTAGGTTTTATGAAATTTACAATTTACTTTATGTAAAAACCCTAATTACTTATTATTTAAATGGATACATTTAAATTAATTTCAAAGTTTTATTTCTAATTTATTTTTCATGTATGAAGGCCAATATAATAATAATATATATTTAAATTTCCAATTTTGATAAATTTTGGGCCTCGATCCGACCCATATTTACCAATATACCCTTTTTGTGTCAATTCTATGAAATAACGAGATATATTTCTGGTTTAGATCCCAAATTTGGGGTGAAACTAATTTAGTATAATATAAATATACTCTAGGAATATCAAAGCTAGATTCATCTTGGTTAGCCCTGAATCGCCTCGTAAAGCGAATTTACGCGATTCAGAACCTCCGAAAACAAAATACACCAAATATTATGAGCGATTCTCGCCTTGAACACGAAATTTTCAACACTAAAGCATACTTCATATTAAGTTTCCTTAGAAATGCAATGGATCTTACATCCTTCCCTCCTAAAAAGGGATTTCGTCCGCGAAATCACGAACGCTAGGCCACAAAAAGATCAGGGTATTTCTCCCTCATGCTGGCCTCCGGCTCCCATGTGCATTCTTCAATGCCATGGTGTTGCCACCGTACCTTAACCAACGGAATGGTCTTGGTACGCAGAACCTGATCACGACGATCGATGATCTCAACAGGCCTCTCGGCCACAGTTAAGTCCTCTTGTACCTCGACATCTTCGTATCGGATGATGTGCGATGGGTCCGGAATGTACTTCCTCAACATCGACACGTGAAAAACATTATGAATTTGAGCATACCGCTGCGGTAGCTCAATACGATAGGCTGCTCCACCGATCCTCTCGAGGATCCTGAACGGCCCAACATATCTAGGACTCAACTTTCCCTTCTTTCCGAAACGAAAGACGCTCTTCGTCGGTGATACTTTCACGAAAACCATGTCGTCCACATCAAACTGAAGCTCTCGCCGCCTCTTATCGGCGTAACTCTTCTGCCTGTCCTGAGCTGCCTTCAGACGTTCTCGGATCTTCTGCACTTGCTGAGTGTAGTGCTGAAGAACAATCGGCGATTCACTGGATCGATCGCTGATATCGTCCCAATATGACGGTGATCGGCAAGGTCTCCCATACAAAGCCTCGTACGGAGCCATACCGATACTAGCATGATAACTATTGTTGTAGGCAAACTCGACCAAACACAAGTGTGAATCCCATTCACCCTTCCAGTGGAGCATACACGCCCGCAACATATCTTCTAGTGTTTGAATCGTCCTCTCTGACTGGCCATCAGTCTGAGGGTGAAAGGCTGTACTGAACTTTAACTTCGTTCCCAAAGCTGACTGCAACTGTCCCCACAGTCGCGACGTGAATCTGGGATCACGATCCGAAATGATAGATGTAGGTACGCCATGTAACCGTACAATCTCTCGGATATACAAGTCTGCTAAGCTCTCAAGCGGCTGACTAATCCGGATAGGTAAGAAGTGAGCAGACTTGGTGAGTCTGTCCACAATCACCCATATCGCGTCGTGCTTTCCCCTGGTTCGCTGTAAACCTACCACGAAATCCATCGTGATATCCTCCCATTTCCACTGAGGAATCTCAATCCTCTGCATGGAACCACCGGGACGTTGGTGCTCGATCTTGATTTGCTGACAAGTCAAACACCTCGAAACATACGCTGCGACTTCACGCTTCATCCCGTTCCACCAATACCGTTGTTGAAGATCCTTAAACATCTTAGTACCACCAGGATGGATGGTGTACTTCGACAGATGTGCCTCATCAAGAATCTCCTTCCTCAACTCAGGGGCATTTGGCACCCAAAGTCGATCCTTCATGCGGATACAACCGCTGTCATCAATACGAAAGACTGAGCCATCTTCACGAGCTCGGTCAACAAACTTCTGATACTGAGCGTTCTGCTTCTGCGCCTCGATAACTTTAGGCAAGAACTCTGACCGAATGGCCAACCCCGACAATCTAATCGTTCCGCTTTCGACTGCAAATGGCTTCCAAGCCACAAAATCTTAGATCAACTTCTGGCTCCACACAAGACTAGCTAGAACACTGCTCGATTTGCGGCTAAGCGCATCTGCCACGACGTTCGCCTTACCAGGGTGGTAAGACAATGTAAACTCATAATCCTTGATAAACTCGAGCCAACGACGTTGTCTCATATTTAGCTCCTTCTGGGAAAATAAATACTTGAGACTCTTATGGTCAGAAAAGACCTCAAACGTATCTCCGTACAGATAATGTCGCCATGACTTCAAGGCGAACACCACTGCTGCTAACTCCAAGTCATGAGTCGGATAGTTCCTTTCGTGAATCTTCAGCTGTCGCGAAGCATATGCAATAACACGACCATGCTGCATGAGCACGCATCCCAGGCCTGTACCTGAAGCGTCTGTGTACACCACAAAACCGCCTCTACCAGAAGGTAAAGCTAACACCGGAGAGGTAGTCAGCTTCGTCTTCAGGATCTGGAAACTCTCTTCACAAGAGTCGGTCCACTCGAACTTGATTCCTTTACGCAAAAGCTTCGTCAAAGGAAGCGCGATCCTGGAGAAGTCCTGAATGAAACGTCGGTAGTAACCAGCTAACCCGAGAAAACTACGGATATCAGTAACAGACTGCGGCTGCTTCCAGTCCAACACCGCTTCGACCTTTGCTGGATCAACTGACACACCATCACTGGATATCACATGACCCAAAAACATAACTCGTCGAAGCCAAAACTCGCACTTGGAGAACTTGGCGAACAATCTGTGCTCCCGAAGTACTCCCAACACGATACGCAGATGCTCTCGGTGCTGCTCAGGGGTCTCTGAGTAGATCAAGATGTCATCAATGAATACGATCACGAACGTGTCCACGAATGGACGGAAAATACGATTCATCAGATCCATGAATGCTGCTGGTGCATTCGTGAGCCCAAAAGGCATCACAACGAACTCGTACAACCCGTACCTAGTTCGAAAAGCTGTCTTTGAGACATCTTCTTCTCTGATCCGGAGTTGATGATAACCCGATCTGAGGTCGATCTTCGAGAATATCTTCGCCCTCTGCAACTGGTCAAAGAGATCTTCTATTCTCGGCAACGGATACTTATTCTTAATCGTTGCTTGGTTGAGCATTCTGTAATCAATGCACAACCTCAGGGATCCGTCTTTCTTCTTCACGAACAACACAGGTGCACCCCACGACGATGCACTGTTTCTGATAAATCCTTGCTCCATCAACTCTCCCAACTGACGCTTCAGTTCTTTGAGTTCTGCTGGAGCCATACGATACGGTGCCTTTGAGATCGGAGTTGTTCCAGGCAACAACTCAATACAAAATTCGATCTCACGCTTCGGAGGTAATCCAAGCAGTTCCTCAGGAAACACATCGAGGAACTCCCGAACTACGTCAAGATCCTCAATAGGGGTTAACACCGAGTCAACTGGGGCGATACTGACCAAGAAAGCAGTACCCCCATTCCGCAAATACTTCTGAACTTTAAATGACGAAATCATACTACTGTCTCGAATAGGTCGAGCAAGGCTGATCTCCAAAACTGGACGATCAGGAGGGTACAAAACCACCTTGCTCTCTCTGCACAAAACTTGAGCATGATACTCAAATAACCAATCCATGCCTAGAATGACATCAAACTCCGTCATGTCTAGCAGGATTAAGTCAGCTGGCAAGCTCTGACTTGCCACTGACACCGCTATGCTCGGAATGTACAAAGTACACAAGGACTGATTACCAGTCGGTGTACGCACTTCCAATGGGCAATTCAGCAACACAGCAGTCATAGGCAAGGAACTAGCAAATCTAGAAGCTATAAACGAATGCGAAGCAGCACAGTCGAACAGAGTAAAAGCTGCATGACCAGTGACTGGAATAGTACCTTGGACCAACTCTCCTTTGGTCACTTGCTCGATAGTGGCTGCGTAGGCACGCCCTGCCACTGTCTTCTGGTTACCCGTCTTCTGCTGAGAAGATTGCTGCGGCGGGTACGATTGCTGCAGCTACTGAGGAGGTCGCTGAGGTGCTGGCTGCGACGTTCCTGGTGTATTCCTCCTTAGATCATCGGACTGCTTCTTCCGACAATCCCTGATGTAGTGGCCCATCTTGCCACAATAGATACATCCTCCGACGTCACGAGGACAAGGTCGGCCTGGGTGATCCATACGACACTTCGGGCATCCCGATGTCGCCACTACCTGATTCTGCTGCTGCTGCTGAGGCTGACGATTCTGTTGCTGACGGTTGTTGCGGTTCTGATGGTTCCTCTTTGCTGGTGGGGCAGACTTCTTTCCACCCAAGTTTTGCTGATAGGATCTCTTCTTAGGCCAACTCTTTTGGCCTATGTGTTGCGGTTTCCCTCTGGACTGTGGAGTCTTCTGGGATTCTATCCATTCCTGCTCCAGGAGTGTAGCCGTCTCCAGGGCTTCCTCAAGAGTCGAGGGCGCGCGCGTGATCACTCTCAGGCGCAGTGCTAACTTCAAACCGCGAGTGAACTTCATCGCTCGTTCCTTCTCAGTCACGTATACATGCGGACAGAAGCGCTCTAGGCTTCTGAACTTCGTGATGTAGTCCGCCAAAGTAGAGTTCCCCTGCTGAAGGTCGAGGAACTCTTGCATCTTCCGACTGCGCTCGTGGGTCGGGAAGTAGGCCGCGTAGAAAACCTCCATGAACTGCTCCCACGAAACAGCTCCGCCCGCAAACCTGACATCCCAGGTGGTCGCCCACCACCTTTCGGCATCCTTCCGAAGCCGATACGTGCCAAAATCCACCTTTCGGTCATCACTGACCTGCAACACACGAAAGATTCTCTCGATCTCTCGTATCCAGTCCTCGGCTGCCTCAGGAGAAGACTTCCCATCGAATGACGGAGGGTTCATAGCCATGAACTGCTTGTAGGGTACGACTGTCGCTACTAACACCGGGGAAGGAGTAGGAACAGGAGTCTCTCGTCCCTGAGAGGCTTGCATGTTCTCCCCCATGGCACGCATGGCCTCGGCCTGCCTGCCTACAACCTCAGCCAGGTTGTTCAAGGTGTCCATGATGTTGTTGCAACGTTCACGCCAAGCCATCTTAACAACAAGGAGACTCGTATAAGCAAGGAGTAGATACCAAAACATGATTTCATTATACGATCAAAGATGCATACATATATTTAGTACAAGCCAAAATTACCCTCTATAACAGGGTTACAGGATATACTCCTTTGTAACAACCGCAGACACTGACTCAGTGTCCTAACAAAACATTTATATCCGTGCGACCGCTCTCACTTCCTACTAGTGTAGAGGTCGCGGTAGTTGTTCCGGTTTCCGCACCGTCTTCGCTTCGGACAAGTAGTTGAAGAAGGTGTGCACTTGGGTAAACCTGATGGAGTATGCACCCCTTCCACTGGGTCAGCTACCAGGTCTTCCTATTTACGCTGGCACTCAGCCTCAATATGCCCCTTTAAGGCCACAACAAAAGCAGTGACACCATTTCCGTGGGCAAATCTGCCCCTCATGGCAGACTTTACATCTCTCACACGGAGGTGCCAGAGGTGCCATCATCTGAACACCTCGTGCCAAATGCTTCACCGCATGATCTAGGGATCTTACGCTGACTTAGGTCACGTACTGCTTCTAGGATCATTTCGTACCTTGGGTCTGACGACATCTATCAAACCACATTCGAAGCATGCATATGTATAAACTAAGTAGCACAAGAAACAACGATAATCAACATAATTAACTGAGCCAAACATACTTACAGTGCGATGAACGATGCACACAAAAGTCTTGGACCACACTTAAAGCTGCTCTAATACCAATCTCTGTGACGCCCCAAAACCCCGGCCTTGTAAAAACCTTTGGTTTTTGAGCAAAATTTTTTTTTTGAAAGGATTTAAAACGAATAGCGGAAGTACAAAGGGGTAAGCAAAGGCCGCAAGTCTGAGCGGGCCACAGTAAAAGATACAAACCACATATCCATTCCCATTACATATAATATCAGAGTTTTACAAAATGAGACTGAAAACATCCAGACAACAAGTCTCTCCCAAAATGAGGGGAAAACTCCCCTCAAACCCCAAAACAAGACACAGACCAAGATCTGCAGCTAAGTGTGGGTCTCAAGTCTCCAACCGTACACCGTCGCATCGCCACTGCGCCTACTCATCACCTGTATCCCCATAAAACGGGGTCAGAACTCTTGCGAGTTGGTGAAGAACAACAACATTGTATATCCATTTTATCAAGAAAAGGCACATATCATGCAACAGGTAAAATGACAGATATATGTGCAAGTGTCAGGTAAGTGCTCGTGCTAGAAGACTGTAAAACTACAAGTAAGTAGCAGTGCAACAACTGAAACAGAACAGCAACTAACCAATAAGGTACAACAGTCTAATAGAAGTGCAAGCAGTGCTAAAGTAAGCAAGTAACCAACTACTATACGTCAGTCTGTTTGGTTAGTCTTTATGTTCTTTTTAACCTCCTTCGGGTACGCGAAGGAAAAACCCTCGAGTTTTGTGAGACATGCACCCGGCGTCTGTTATTAAATTTCTGGTGTGGTAACCGGGGATGCTACAGAACGAGAAAAACCACCTGCGGGCGACACACAGCCAGGAGAAACCTTTCGCAGGGGCAAAGGATTGCAATCCGTACTACTGCAGTAGCAAAGGTCCCTGTGGAGGGCAACCTTGACCTCCCTAACTTCGAGTGACTGGAGGTCAGAGGGCACATCGGCTCCTCAAAAGAACAGGTCATAGTAACGACACGTCACTCGGGGCTGTACCATTCACCCTCTCCCTAGGTGACCAAATTTGTGAATGGGGCGCGGCAGGATTATCTTATTTAGGCTTATTCTTCAAGTCGTACCTCCCTTCGAGGTAGTTGTGCCTCGTGGTCCCCGCGGGGTACGCAAACGAGGACTTGGCCTGCCCATCCACGTGCTCAGCCTCTCACGGCCACCACGAGCACATCGCCTGTGAAGACGATATTATAACATTTTCATTTTTATGCCTAGGGTGACACAAGGTGTGAGTACACTCTCACAAACCCGGGCCACTGCCCGAAGACTCCAACCGAGTCCCAAACCTCAACAGGTCAAAAGTGTCATACCCTACAGTGCTTTCAGTTCTTTCCAGGAGTATGTCACATCGAGTACAAAACACACCTCTGGTGCGTCGTATATCCATTGATATACGAATGTGAGCCAAAACAAGAAGTACTCGATGGACCTGAACGGGTGACATACGTGTCATGATGTGCCACGTGCATAAACCACACATTATCACGATTTGGAACACATATTCATAGAGGCACAAATCTGAGCGATAACAGGCTCAAAATATATATATATATATATATCAACACGTTCGTATGACAACCATTGTCCAAAGCTTTAAGCACGGGTCTCCCAAATACACATATTTCCGCCGCCCTACGTCGGCTACAACACTTAGCGAAACCATTCGCTTAGGGAAGACCGTAGTGTAGACACTGATGAGTGTCGAGAAAGGTTCTTAAAGTAACCCCATGTGTACGGGGATTACGTCAATACATCCGTGATGTGCCACCGCACTAGCAAAACTCAAAAAAAGTCAAAACGACGGTTTTCTGCTGAAAACGTCGAAAGACCCAATACTTGGGAAACGTAATAAGGTACATGGGCAGCGTACCGCTCGCCACACTATACCCCTTTCCAAACTCACCACGATGTGGCAGCGAAGGCTAAGGTGGTCATTCTGGACCACTGACGTGACGACAAGGGTATGATGGCACAATATGTGCCGAAATGCCAAAAGGCTAACCGTAGCCCACCAGGCCCTATAGGCAGTTCTGAACCATGCACCGTTGGTGCCAAGTGTACAAAACGGCTGTTTGGACATCATACACGTGCTACAAGGAGTCTATTAGTGACTCTTTATCGGTTTTGCCTTCATGCGTGCATTTTCGTGCTTTTTGAATTGGCGGCGAGGTGAAAATCCCATAAGTAGGTGGTCTAGGCATGTCGTACCAGACTCATAGGGCTGTGACAGCCACCAACACGAGCTTTACTAAGCTCTACACGAGGCTACTGGGTGGGTGCAGCAGGTCACGCAACCACCTAGTGGTTGGCTAAGCCTTGCGGGCGCACTTAGCACCCGCCGCCACCATAAGGCTCCCACCGGGGTCATTTGGGCAGCCTGGTTTGCTGGACCAGACCTAACCCCACCTTGGTCTGACCTATGTGTCAGACCCCAGGCTGCTAAGGCAGCAGCCCGCAATGGGTCGCGAGCAGCCTGCACCATGGGGTGTAGCTAAGGTGCCTTTGAGAGGCAATCTGGCCAACGACCAGCTGGTCTGGTCCACGTGGGGCCAGACCCTGCCGGGTCTAGGAGGAACCCTCCTTGGCCACGGGACAGCCAGTAGCAAGGATGCAGCCTGCTAGCTCCGGGGGCGTGTCCCAGCAAGAGGGTGCTCCGGGTGTAAACCACACCCGGTTACCCGAAACCGTGGGCGTCCCGTATGGCGCCCCTTCCCCACGTGATTGGGGAAGACCCAATGGGTGGGTCCGAACCCCGAGGTGGGTCAGACCACCCTGCCTTACCCAACGCTGCAGAGGTTGCAGCGGGACACGGCAAGTCCCAAACATCTTCTCTCTCCTTTTTTTTTTTATACATATATATATAGTTATATAGTTATTTACATGGCCCAAAAATAGCCTGAAAGATGACCCAATTTGGGGTCCGTCCGCACCAAAATAGTAAAAACTTCAAACACGTAACTCGTAGATCCACGCCTCAGCTTCGCACAGACACCAAGATCACTCTGATCCGACCATCGGTCTGGAAAAAGGGTGCTGTGTTACCAGACAGTGTCTGGAACTTTCTGGACCACTGTCAAAACCCTGTCAGTCTCCTAAAACCTGACTTTTTGAAGGGTTTGCAAAACGAATCAGGGAAAATTTCCAACATAGATGTCGTAGATAATCATTTTATCTTTCCGAAAAGTTATAACATGAAAAATTTCGACAAAGGGTTTGAGAAATACCACCGGATTACCGGACGATGTTCAGGACTTCCTGTACACTGACAGAAGTTCTGAACGTCTGCTAAAAACGAGGCTTTTTAGGGATGGTTGCAGACCGATCCAGTGAAAACTGCAAACACGAAGGTTGGAGAACGTTGTCTCCCCTTTCCGAAAAGTCCAAGAACGTTCCATTCGGATCAGTATCGAGTGAGATACGGTCTTTTGAGCAGAGGAGACTCCGGAGCTCCAGAACTCCGACATCGCCTAAGGACAGTCCCATTGCGTGGAACGTCCGGTGTGTGCGTGTTTACCACAACGGTGTGTCGATCCCTCTAAAACACACCCACACTCATACAAGTTTCATGATATAGAAAAAAAAGAAAAACCCAAACCAACCATAACAATTTTTACATGCATTTTTCAAAAGAAGTGGAATGCAAAGTGGAAGCTCTTCACCTTCGCGGTTTTCCGGCGTAGGGACGGAGATGGTTCCGGCGTGGTGGTGCTGGTGCCCTCACTTGCACTCTCTCAGCCACACTCACCTCACTCTCTACACTCTCTTCATTCTCACACTTGAGAGAGGAGGGGAAAATGGAAGGATGGAGGGAGAGGGTTGAGGAGGAGGAAGAGAGAAAATGAATTTCTCTCTCCTCCCTCCCTTAAATAGCCACTCCAAGAGATGGAGGGCTGGGATGAGAGGGGAGGAGATGGAGGGCTCTCCTTCCACACGCCCCCCCCTTCCTTTAGGTGCTATAAGGCTAGCCCAAGGGGATTTGACCCCCTTCATGATGGGCCTAGCTCAAGGGTGTACAACCCTTGAGCCTAGCCCACAACTACTCTCCCTAAATTAGGGAGAGTAGGTCTCCCCATAGACCACCTTTTGACCCTAAGGTCAAACACTTTTTGAAATTCAATTTTTTTTTATATATTTTATTTTTTTTTTTGAGTTGATGGGCTGGAGCTACCCCCTAAGGGGCGTCCAGCCTATGGGGGCTAAGCCTCCCACTTTCCTAAATTCCAAAAACCAACCCCTTTTTGAAAATTTTCCTCCTTTTCAAAAATGCCTATTAAATACCAATTTTTTTGTATTATATTTTTATTTTTTTGAAAAGTAGCAAAGGCTGAGCTCATGCTCACGTGGGCCCCATGCTAACTACCTTTCCTAAATGTCCAAAACCAACCTCTTTTCAAAACTTTTCGAAAAACCTCTTTTAGGTTTTATGAAATTTACAATTTACTTTATGTAAAAACCCTAATTACTTATTATTTAAATGGATACATTTAAATTAATTTCAAAGTTTTATTTCTAATTTATTTTTCATGTATGAAGGCCAATATAATAATAATATATATTTAAATTTCTAATTTTGGATAAATTTTGGGCCTCGATCCGACCCATATTTACCAATATACCCTTTTTGTGTCAATTTTATGAAATAACAAGATATATTTCTGGTTTAGATCCCAAATTTGGGGTGAAACTAATTTAGTATAATATAAATATACTCTAGGAATATCAAGGCTAGATTCATCTTGGTTAGCCCTGAATCGCCTCGTAAAGCGAATTTACGCGATTCAGAACCTCCGAAAACAAAATACACCAAATATTATGAGCGATTCTCGCCTTGAACACGAAATTTTCAACACTAAAGCATACTTCATATTAAGTTTCCTTAGAAATGCAATGGATCTTACATTCACTACATGATATACTCATCAGTGATAACATTTAGGTCACCCTATGATACTTTACCCCACTTGAAGTCACTATGGAAATCCATCTTGTCGATATTATTTCAAAACTGATTTCTAATTAAGTGGATGGTTGTTCAGTGCAGGTCATTAATTCACAGATAATACCGGTTTGCCGCAGGTACGATATTTTCCTTCCAACATCTCCTTGTATATCATGCAAATATTGCTATTCACAACACCAATGTCACACTGTACAGACAATAATGCCATAAAAAAAAAATTAGTATGTTCATCTTGTTAATTCTACTGATGGGTCCTTGGCTGTGTCCTTTCCTCGCTAATAGAAGACAAGAATAGCAGATTGGTCTAAACAATTCTGATATCCGTAAGAATCCTCATAAGTCTGAGGAAGCTGTAACACTTTGCTAGAAAGAAGGCTCGAAAAATTGTGGAACACCAAGGATATAACATGGTATCCTGCTTCGGCGTATCCTGCGTCTAAAACAGATTTTGGCAGTTGCTGCTGATGGGAGGGTTGATAGCTTTGTAAATGGATCCACTAACGCTGGGCTGGAATGGATACAACTTAAGCTTGCAATATTAATTGAGGTTGCTAGCACATTGATTGCCGCTGGTGGAGATTATCTGGCTGATACTTGAAGAATTTACTCCTGAAAAGCTTCAATACAGGTTCACGACATCCTTTATTTCTCAACTGTGTTTTATAAGCATTCAATACCGTAGGGCGTCAATTCCAATATATCATTTGCCTTGACTCCATCACTCTGTACATTGGAGTTAATTTATATATAATTTTTTTTTAGAATTTTTGCATACCCTATATTTGCTAGATGTTGCTTAAATCAAAATGCTCATGAGGTTCTATGTCAATTTCTTTTCTTTCATAGTTTACATGTTGGAGTTTACCTCTGCAATTCCTGTGATATTACCTCCATCCCTAATTATAGCCTCTGTATTTTCTACAACCCTGTGCCATTGACTGTAAGGAATAAGCTAAAAAAAAAAAAAGGGGAAGGCTATCCTCAAAAATCGTTCTTGCTGGGTGCATTGCCAACTTTCACATGTATCAGGTGATTTTAGCTTGTTAGTATAACTAACTTAAGGATCTGACCCTACGGTCTTGAACATCATATTAGGATTCATAAGCTATTATTGGGTGGTAGAAAATCATTCGTGAATGATTGAAGGTTTGAGCTAAGTTCATGGTGGGCAGCTGTGTTAATCTTTTGTTGTTCATTGGACCAGATTTGAATGAGATTATCTTGTATGGTCCAAAAATAAGGCCATCTGATATAGTTTCACCGGTTGTGTTTTAACTTGGTCACATGCACGGCACCCGCAGGTATGTTCGTATTTTCCTTCTCAGTAGCTCAAACATTTTCCCACTCTAGCATTTAACCCAACTCTGGTTAGAGCATGGGAAAATTGAACAACATCTAGGTAGTCCACTGGCTAGCATATGTACTCATAACAGCACCCATTGTGTGCTCTGCTTTAGTTCCCAGCCCCTACCCTGTTGAAAAATTTTCACAAGGGCATAGCAGTACCCCTAAGCTTAGTGTACAGTCCATGCTAATACCCACCTATACTTAGATTGTTGCCATTTCACCATGTCTAGCACTTACAGCTCCTTTACCATGATAAACTCCTACATTTAACCATTTATTCAAGGCTTGTAGACTCCAGCATTGTTCTCATCTACTTATATTGCATGTAGGTCATATGTGGTTTATATATAGGTATACATATATATATATATATACATGTATATATATACATACCTATATATATACACGTATATATACATATATACATATATATACTCATGTGTTGGTAGGTAGGTATGTGTATATGCATGAAGATATGTACATATCACTCCTTACATCTTGAATCATAAATATCTTGACATATGGGCACCTCACATTTGGTATACTTTAAATGTGCAATTCCCTTTTACTTTCATACTATCTGTATTATTTTGCAGGGAATATATGTAAAAAAAAAAATTATATATCATTACTTGGAGTTGTAAATTCATCTTTATGTGTTGTAATAGTTAGATCTTAAATGAAAATTTACATTTCTTGTTTTAGATAGACTTAATGAGCATTGTAAAATACCATGGATTACTTGTTTTCATGCTTTTTGCCTTTATTCCTCAAAATCTCACATTGGTGAAACACGAATGGCACGTGCATCATTTCTTAAGAGGTAAGTTAATCCTAAGTTGATGATCCACATCAATGGCCATAGTCAGGGTGTGGACAAAACTTAGTATTTTTATCTTTTACAAAATAACATGGGATCCACACTGGATCCGTTTTCAAAATTCATCATATTTTCCTTAAATATTTTCTTCTTTTATCAGAATTTAACTTAAAATTAATTCAAAATATATACCAATGGTCATAGTCAGGGTATATTGAAAGTTAATTTCATTTTAAATCCTATAAAAGCACCAAATGTGTTTCATTCTTCACCTAAATTTAAATATAGATTGTTATATAATACATTCAATGACCATAGTCAAGGATGTATTATATCTTCAATCTTATTTTAATTCATTTAAAGAATGAAATAGCTTTTCAAAATCCAATTTCAAAAAATTTAAATTCATCCATCATTTAGGATAAAATTGCATCATATTTTTAAAAATTTCTTTTTTTCATAAATCCAAGTAATTATTTCCTTCATTTCTCAGATCAAATCCTATTCATAAATTCAAATTCAACTCTATTTCTCAAAAGGATTCAAGAATTCAATTTCAAGGTCCCATTTGACTTTGAAAACTGTAGAATCAACTTATATCCAAAATTCAAATTCTAACTTCAAATTCAAAGTCCAAATTGACTTTGAAATTCATTTTATATTCAAAACTCTAACCAAATCCAAAGTTCAAATTAACTTTGAGATCCTCTTCATCTTCTAAATTTCAAATTCAAAATTCAAAGTCTAACTTGACTTTAAAATTCATTTGTATATTCAAGATTCAATTCCTGAATTTCATTTCAAACTTAGAAATATGGATTCATCTTCTAAATTTCAGATTCAAGCTTCAAAGTCCAAATTGACTTTGAAATTCATTTGCATATTCAAAATTCAAATTCTCAAATCAATTTTGGAAATTCCAAATCCAAAATCGGATCAACTTGGATCTAGTCTTCTAAATACAATTCCACTTTTGGATCTTAGACTTCAGACCCAATTCCATTTTAGGATCCAGAACTCAAAATCTACTTTGGATCTCAGACTTCAGATCCAATTCCATTTTAGGATCTAGAATCCAATTCTACTTTTGGATCTTAGACTTCAGATCCAATTCCATCTTAGGATCCAGAACTCAAATTCTACTTTGGATCTCAAACTTCAGATCCAATTCCACTTTAGGATCTAGAATCCAATTCTACTTTGAATCTTAGACTTCGGATCCAATTCCATCTTAGGGTCCAGAGTCCAATTCTACATTGAATCTCAAACTTCAGACCCAAATCTATCTTAGGATCCAGAACCCAATTTTACATCGGATCTCAGATCTCAGATCTTAAAACCACTTTAAGATCCAGGTCTACTTCAAAATCTGGATTTAAAATCCAAGTCCATTTTCAGATCCCATTTGAACTCCTAAATCCGTTTCTATTTTTTTTAAATACATTTGATTATCTTAGATCCATTCCAAACTTAAAAATCCAAATTCAATTCCATCTCAAGTATTCATTTCCTTTTCTAAAAACAAATTCAAATTCAAAGTCGATTTTGACTTTGAAACTTCATTTTCTTTCATTTCAAAGCTTCAAGTCATTCTCTCTCATTTATTCTTCCAAATCCTGATTTACTTCAAAAACTTAGATCTTCTCTGATCTATCTCAAGCTCTAAGTTAAATTTAATCATTTCTTCATTCCTTTATCAAGTTCATCTCAGAATACTTAGAAATTTTCAAAATATTTTCCCAAAAGAGCATACATTCTTGCATTGCACAAGCATGATTCTTTGTGCATTTAGAGTTAGAATAAATTCTTAGATTATATTTAGGCAAAGCAAAAGGCATAGATTCGATCCTTGGTTTGATTACCTCTGGTAAAGGCACCAGGAACGGTCGAACCTCGTACCGACGAGCGAATCCCGTCTCTCCATTTTCCCACATATTTTCAAAACAGAGGCGAGTTATTTGCTAAATATTTTCAAATTAAGGTCAAGTGAGACCGCGCAAAAATAGTTCCTCTTCTCTCTTTCTTTCTTTCTTTTCTCTTCTCTCTTTCCTTTCTTTCTTTTATTCTTCTCCCTTCAAAAAGGAGAAAAATAAGAGGTTAGAAAATGAAAAGAGAAGGAAGAGAGAGAAACCACAAGAAAGGAAAATTTTTGCGATGATCACAGTTTTGGCGACCGTGATGGGACACGTCTCCGTCTGGTCGAATTATGCCTTTGCTTTGCTCTAATATTCTCTAAATCTTTATTCTTCTATGTCAGCTTCATTTCCATGCAAACCTTAGGAGCCTAGACTCGGTCCTAAGCTGACATCATTGCATATAGGATCTAAGTATGGTTTGGTAGGACCATATTGAGGAGATTATATCCATGTTCACATTAGACTTAGATCTTAAATACAACTCTCCTCAATTTTAGGGATTGAATGCAAAACAATGTATGCAAGTGTATGCTTCTTCTTATTTAAATCTATCTCTTTAGGACTTGCATTAGAGCCTTCTGGTTTTATTTGTATGTTGATCATATTTTGAAAAAATCCCTACCTATATTGTCCCGGTCTTCACGTTGCTGGGCTGTCTCACTGAACCATAGTTCGGGAGAGAGCCTCACAACTGGACCACTTATTTGGGTTCGCGCCCCCCTACCACGTACCTAAGGGCCATAGTCCGAGGTATATCGGTAGGTGCTCAAGGATGTTGGGAAGCCCTTACTTTAGAACCGAAGAATTACTTTTATGCCACGTATTTCGAGCTTCGGCTTGAGTATATCGGCATACCTTGATTGGAATCAGATGATCTGAACCATAGAGTTAGGATTAAGGTCCTACAAGCAATTTGAAATATTGCATTTAGAGTCAGCCTTTAGGGAGTGCTGTGTGCGCATCTTTGTTTGTGCAACTCTGATTATGCGATGTTTCCTTATATTCTCCTATATATCAAACCTTTTTTTTCTCAAATCCTGGGTGTATTATTCAAAATTCCCTTATTTTTAGAAACCCCAGGTGTATACTTTTCCTTTTACCTACACTCTTTTCTCTTCTGTGTGTCAGAATTTTCTTAAAAACCCTGGAAAGCCTTTTCCCAAATCTCCTGATCTTTCAAAAATTCCTAGGATTTTGTATCTATCATCAAAGTATGTCCGTAAGTCCTGTAGTCTATCTAAATTCTCTCCTTTTGCCTCAGTATCATTCCGATGGCATCCGAATCTCCCGATGCTATCTTTTCTTGGGATCATGTCTTTTATCAAATAAGGGATGGAACCCCAGATTATCGGGTCATCCAGTCTCGTACCTTCTTCCCTCGGTGGTACTATTCTTGGTTCACCGCCTTCTCGCGTATGTTCCCAGACCACTTGGATGATTGTGGATTGGAGATGGCATCGGCAGTGGGCAAGCGAACCATCAACGGCAGTCTAATTCAAGCCATGGCAGAACAATGGAATCCACGCACCTGCACATTTTGGTTTCCCTGGGGAGAAATGACTTTGCTAATGGATGAGCTAAGTGACATCATGGGATTACCAGAGCCAGCTGGTCAGCCAGATGATCCAGTCGAAAAACAGTTCCTGATCAACGTCAAGGGGATAGATGTTCGAGAAGCATTGGCCAGAGCTACAGGGAGCAGATCCTGGCCTCTCACAGAGATCAACGGAAGTCAGTTCATCGATTTGTTCAAACTCTACAACAAGTATGGAGCCTATGAAGAAGTCGATACCTTATCTCGAGCAGCGAAAGAAAGAATTCAGCATGCCATGGTCCTATGCACGATAGGACTGGCGTTCTTTCAGGATGGTCAGAATTTCATCGATGTCAGAGTCGCTCAACTTTTTCGAAGATGGGGAAGCAAGCAGATCCGTCAGCTTTCAGTCTCCATGGCAGCTCTAGCCTTTCTCTAGAGAGGCTTAGCTCATTTCGCCCTCGGAGAAACCATTTTAGTTGAAGGATGCACGTATGCCTTACAATCGTGGTTCCTGCTACATGTGCCGTCAAAAGCCAGTTCTTTCAGATTCAGCAGTAAGCAGCCAAAGTCAGCCATTCAGTATCGAGCCTTGATCGAGAGTCTGCACTAGGAGGAAATCGTTTGGGACTTCTTCGACAGAAGAGAGACCATTCATCGATACACCTATGCTCGTGACAAGCGCTACAAATTGCTCGGCCCTTTCTTCTGCGTCGACTATCAGCCAGAGAGGTGTCTCTGACAGTTCTCGCAGCGGCAGATTCGTGTCAACACCCACTTCCCGACGGGTCGCATGCCAGAGTTCGATCTACGGTCAGATCAGTGGTCTGGAGCATACCACATCGCCAAATACACTTGGGACTCCTTTATTCCTTTGTCTATATTTCCTGGTCCTAATGTATCATCAGAGTATCGAGAATGGTGGCAAACTGTCTGCCCACCTTCTCTTTGTATTTAAATTTTGTCATTAATGAAAATGCAAACTTTTGTTCTGATAAAAAGCTTTTTATGGCCAAGTCTTATTTTTGTTTCATGTAGTTACGAATTCATCCCCAGTGATGAGACCCATTTTATATATTCTTTTTTCGATTATCTCTCGTCATGATGGATGACCTCGCCTAGGTCATAAGGCGCATTTTGTTGCCACAAAAAGGTGACACAATCATTGCAAAAATTTGTGATGACCCAATCCCTAGTGATGGGATAACTTATCTAAAATGTCTATCAATTCCTTCTTTCATGTCTTTTCCTCAAAAAATCGCATTTTCAAAAATTTCCTCCAAACCCTAACCATTCCTTTCACCTTCACAGGAAATCATTGGCATTGGCAAAATGGTTGTAACAAGGGCAGGAAAAGAAGCAGTTCCTCAACACAGCGACAGTGAGGCCGAAGGGATGGATTCTCCCAAATCGGTCAGGGGACAGAACCAAGCAGATGATATAGATCCTGCCATGTATAATTTGTTCAAAAGAATGATGACCAAAATGATGTCAGAACAGGCGGAGGCCAGTCAGAAAGAAGTTGCTCCAAAAAGCAAGCCAAAGAAGAAGGCTGTAAAGAAACCAGTCAGGATTGTTAGAAAGAAAGTACAGCCCGACACCACTTCTGAAGAAACAGAGTCAACAGAAGAGGAAGAGCAGTTTGTTTATCATTAGAATCCTCCGCCGTATTTTGTAAAGACCGCTGCAGAGCCCAAATCAATCAACAAGCCCATTCCGGTTAGTGATCCGATGCAAGAACAGATGAAAGAAATGAATCGGGCTATCAAAGATATCCAGGCTAAAAGCAAGGGCAAGCAGACCTACTCTGGCGAAGATTTTTATCATGGTCTGGACGGGGATGACAATCTGGAGAATCTCCCTCGCAAGTTCCTTAAATTTGACGGAACTAGCAACCCTAAGGCTCATTTGGCCACCTTTTATGACGAATTCGGTCGTTTCAGGAAAGACAATCGGGCGTTATTAATCTGCTTTCCTCGCAGCTTAGAAGGGGTAGCAGCCAGGTGGTATGCAGACCACATTAATCCTATCGAACTACGAGAGTTCGATAAGGTCGTGAACTTGTTCATTGAGCGCTTCATGTTTAACGTCGAAGCCTCACCACCCCTCAATCATCTGTACAATTTAAAACAGATGGAGAATGAGAAAGCCAGCGACTTTATCCACAGGTGAAGAAGCACCTGTAACAGAATGAAAGTTCCCATCCCAGAGGAGCACGCCTTGCAGATTATTCTGAATAATTTTGCCCAGCCTCTGAGGAACCTCATTTCTACTTCACCCGCCAAATCATTCATCAAAATGATTGAGAGAGCCGAGTGGCTCGAGACCGGCTTGGATAATGGCCTGTATGAGGGTTACACTTTCGCCCGAGGAAACCCTGAGCAAAAGAAAAAGGCTCATGTTGCTTATTCCACGGATTTTCCCAATAACAGCAGTAGCTCTGGCAAAAAGAAGAACAAGAAAAACCGCAACAAAAATACAGAGCGCCCCAAGGTCGAAAGGACAAACCATGCAGAAGGGAAAATTTGTTAAGCCACAACCTGTCCAATCAGTGCCGCAGCCTGAAGCGAAGCAGCCAGAAAAGCCAAAGCACGAAGGTTGGAGTTATGATCGGGAATTTTCAGCTTTAGAGCAGTCCCGCGAAGACATCTTAGAATATATGATGTTGAAAGGAATGATCAAACTTCCCAAGGTGGCAGATCCTCCCGTCGCTATGGGTAAATGGACTGATAAATTTTGTAAATTCCATCAAACTGTCGGACACGACACCGAACACTGTTTTGTCCTCAAAAACATCATTCAAGATTGTATTGACAAAAACATGCTGATTGAGGACGAGGATGAGTAGCAACCAGAAATCTTGTCCAAGCCATTTCCCAAACATTCAGCTTCAGTCATTACAGAGCAGGCATTCTCTCTGCAAGGCAGTATCCAACCATGTTCTAAACAGGACATTCAGGATCAACATCAGGTCCTAGTCCTTCGCCAAGCACAGTCTTCCGCCAAGAGGGCGGATGTCACTGCATTTTTCAGTAAACCAACGAAGGCAGCAGCAGAAACTGCCAAGCTAGTTCCCAGGATCCCGAAGCGCTTTATCAAGGCAGCTTCGAAGAAAGAAGAGACTTCAAGATCAGTTCAGAAGCCGATTACTGCTTTATCCAACATCTCTATCTTGGACCTGACCCACGCTTCATCTGAGCACCAACAAGTGCTAGAAGATCTTCTAAGAAAGATCAAGGTCAAGCCTAGCACCACCCCGCAGGATATGGCTCAGATCGTCAATCAAGCAATGACGAATGCACCGATCACCTTTTCTGATGAGGATTTGCCAAAACCTCATTCTTTTCATAACAACGCCCTGTATATAGTGGTGCAAACCAAAGGCATGACGGTCCCTCATGTGCTCGTCGATGGAGGCAGCAGCCTCAATATCTGTCCGGAGATGACAGCCAAGGCGTTGGGTTTAAAAGAAGAAGAATATACCCCGGATTCGATCATGATCTACGATTTTGATAACCATGGGCAGACAACCAAGGGGAAGATATTTCTCAAAATCTTCATCAACTATTCAGTGCATACTGTCCTTTTCCACGTGGTCAATGTGCCTCCTACATACAATCTGCTACTTGGGCGCACTTGGATTCACAATGCCAATGCTGTCCCATCAACCTTGCACCAGTGCGTAAAGTGGTCGAAGGGAGGCATGATCACCACGGTCCTAGGAGAGGATCTGGAAGAACGACTCCCGCAGCCGATGATTCCCTGTCCTACTTTCACTACCGACATCCCGAGCATCCAGGAAGCCGAAGAAATTAATCTGAGTGAAAGTCTGGATATGCTAAATTTGAAAGAAGTACAGCCAACAGAAAATGTCACCGCAGTAGTTCAGTGGCAGGGACCTCGCTTCTTCAAGCTAGGAGGATGCCTCGATTGCACTTCATTTAAAGATCACCCTCTGTTTCCTCAATTCTCCAAAGCTAAGAAAGGGTTTGATCTTCTAATGAAGCACGGTTATTAGCCCTTCAGGGGCCTGGGCAAAGATAAAGACGGCATCCTAGAGCCGATCATCCCCGCTCAGCATGTCACCGGCACAGGCTTGGGTTTCACAGGTCAGTCATCCGGCAGAAAGACCACTTTCGTCAAGGGAGCCCAGTAAAGAAGACAATGCCAGTATTTTTTGTTTTTTCCTTTCTTTCTGTCATCTTGTAAGGGCAAGATCCGCCCCAGTTTCTTTCTTTCCTTCAAACAATCTCTTGTAAATGTCAAAGTTTACTTAAATCAATGAAAAAGTTTGTTTTCTCTGTTCATCTTGGTGTACACAAATTCTTTGCTTATATCCTCGTCTATTTTGTCGCTCTCTGTTTCTATACAAAAGGCTATTTTTAAAATATCCTACCTCTTTTTCTCAAAGGCCTTCTTTTCACTTACAGGACTGCCAGAATCATGGCTCCTAAATCACTCAAAAAGCTCATTATTAATACCAACTTTTTTCAAAATAAACTGGCCGGAACATGCAAGGCGAAGGCAGAGGTCAGCGAAGTGACAGAGCAGATCAAAGAATTAGCAGAGTTCAATTCAGCGATTCAGAATTTGCCAGAATTTGCCTGCATTCAGAAGCAGTATGAACCATCGCCGTTGGTTCAAGATCCAATGGAGGATGTCAATATTGGTTCAGAAGATGATCCAAAGATCCTCAAAATTGGTTCGAGCTTAAGTTTAGATGAGAAGGAAAGGCTCGTCTATTTTCTCAAACAGCATCAGGAAGTCTTCGCATGGACTTATGAAGATATGCCAGGCTTAGATCCCAAGTTAGTCGAGCATCGTCTCGCACTGAAGCCAGATTGCAAGCCAATCAAGCAGAAACTCAGAAAGATGGATCCTCGAGTAGCACCGCAAGTTAAAGAAGGACTTGAAGAATTATTAAAAGCAGGATTCATCCGGACTATTGAGTACCCAGATTGGTTGGCGAACGTCGTGGCAGTTCCCAAAAAGAATGGAAAGGTCTGAATCTGCATCTATTTCAGAGATCTGAACAAAGCCACCCCGAAAGATGACTATCCACTCCCCAACATCGATCTTCTGATCGATAGCACGACAGGCCATGCCATGTTCTCCTTTATGGATGGATACTCAGGCTATAATCAGATCAAATTGGCCGCTCGTGACCAACCCAAAACTTCCTTCACCACGCCTTGGGGTACCTTTTGCTATACAGTCATGCTGTTTGGACTCAAGAATGCTGGGGCAACCTATCAGAGAGCAATGGCAGTTATCTTTCATGACTAGATGCACAAGAACATGGATGCCTATGTGGATGACATCCTGGTCAAGTCCAAAGAAAGAGAGGATCATCTTGATGCCCTCGGCCAAGTCTTTGAAAGACTTATTCTCTATAAACTGAGACTCAATCCACAAAAATGTGTCTTCGGAGTAGAGTCAGGCAAGTTGCTCGGCTACCTGATCAGCAAGAAAGGCATAGAAGTAGATCCTGCCAAGGCGAAGGCGATCATTGATATGCCGCCTCCCACTAACCTTAAAGAGATGCGAAGCCTTCAGGGTCGCATTCAATCTATCCGTCGCTTTATCTCCAATTTAGCCATGAGATGCGAGCCCTTCAATCACTTGCTGAGAAAAGAAGTGAAATTTGAATGGGGACCAGAATGCCAGCTCTTATTTGAGCGCATCAAGCAGTATCTTCTCAATCCACCAGTTCTGAAGCCACCAGAACTTGGAAAGCCGCTCCTTTTATATGTTTCCGTCAACCATAATGCTTGTGGCGGATTTCTTGCACAGTACAAGGAAGGCAGCCGGATAGAGCATGCCATTTACTACATCAGCAAGACTTTCATCGATTACGAGAAGAGATATTCTCAGATGGAAAAGACATGTCTAGCCTTAGTGTGGATGTGCCAGAAGTTGAGACATTATCTAATGGCATCATAAATCAAAATTCTGTCGAGACTTAACCCTCTCAAGTATATCCTTGAGCAACCTTTCCTTACTAGACGAATTGCAAAATGCCAAGTCCTCCTGATGCAGTACGATTTGGAATATGTTTCTCAGAAGTCAGTCAAGGGTCAGTCCATCGCAGATCAGTTGGCAGATTTCCCATTGACAGAAGAGATCAAAACCGAAGATGATTTTCCTGATGACCGCATCTGCAGTGTTCAGGAATCCCCAATTTGGACTCTATTCTTTGATGGAGCTAGGAACATATCCGGCGTAGGGATTGGGATTTTGCTAATCACTCCTGAAAAGGAGATGCTTCCTTATTCCCTCAAACTCGAATTCCAATGTACTCATAACATGGCCGAGTATGAAGCTCTAATACAAGGCCTCAAGATTTTGCAAGACTTCGATGTCAAAAGAGTACATGCTTTCGGCGACTCATTACTTGTTGTCAGTCAAGTTAATGTTGAATGGCAAGTAAAGGACTCAAAGTTAATTCCCTATCAGAAGATCGCCTTCGCTCTCATAGGCGACTTTAAAGAATTTCAGCTCAATCATGTCAAGAGGGAATACAATCACATAGCCGACGACCTAGGCTGCTTAGGCTCTATCTTGTCTTTTAAAGACAGTAAATCCTGTCGTTCCTTCGAGATCGGCAGACTTGATCAACCTGCCTACATTCCAGTTGAGCAAGTGAGTCAAGTCACTCAGAAAGAAAAGCCTTGGTACCAAGATATCAAAAGCTTTATTGAAACCGGTGAATTTCCAGCGGAAATGCCAAGAAAGGAGCAACACGCGATTCAGCGCATGTCAGCGCGTTACTTCATCCTCGCTGATATTCTCTACCATCGTGGGTTCAGTTCTGAGTATGCTAGATGCTTAGATAAGGGTGAAGCCATGGAAGTGGTCCAAGAGGCACACGAGGGAATTTGTGGTGGCCACGTCGGCTACCAAACACTCGTCAAGCAGATTATCCGTGCAGGATATTACTGGAAAACCATGCTGCAAGATTGTCATCGATTTGTGAGGAAGTGCGTCAAATGTCAGATGCACGCACCTTCCATTCATGCGCCAGCCGCATACTTGCAATCCGTGGTCTCTCCTTGGCCCTTTTCGATGTGGGCCTTCGATGTGGTGGGTCCGATCACTCCTTCGGCTTCTAATGGCCACCGATATTTTCTCGCAGCTACAGAATACTTCACCAAATGGGTCAAGGTTGTAACCCTGCGAACAGTAGAAGGCCGACATGTGGTTTCGTTTATTCATAAAAATCTTCTTTGCCGCTTCGGCGTCCCGCATGACATCATATCAGACAATGACAGTCATTTCAAGAATGAGAAGATGAAGACCTTCTGCTCGAAGTTCGGGATTCATCACCACTTCTCAGCTCCTTACTATCCCCAAGGGAACGGCCAGGCAGAGGCCACTAACAAGATTTTGATCCGCATTCTAGAAAGAACTGTGGAGACGGGCCGTGATTGGCACGAGAAGATGCACGACGCACTTTGGGCGTACCGAACCACCATTCGAACCCCAACCAATGCTACGCCTTCAAAGCTTGTTTATGGGACGGAGGTGGTGTTACCTCTACATGTTCAGAAGCCCACACTCAAGTTTGCGTCACTCATTGAACTTCCGCTTGATCAATATCAGCAGCAGAGATTGGTACAACTTGATCTATTAGACGAGAAAAGACTCAAGGCAGCAGAGCACGCTCAAGCTTATCGTGAGAGGATAGCTCGGCATTACGCCAAGTCAGTTATTGAGAGAAGGTTTAGAGTTAATGATCTCGTACTCAGATCAACAACTCATTTCAAGCATCGACTGAAGGGCAAGTGGTCACCCAATTGGGAAGGCCCTTATGTGGTTAAGGAAGCATTGCCTCGTAATTCCTATCGTCTGATCAACGCAGATGGAGTGGAACTGCCAGATCCTATTAATGCTTTACATTTGAAGAGATTTTTCACTTAAATTGTTCATTCTGAGCCTTTTGTACTCTTCAAAATGTCTTCTTCAATAAAGCAATGATCTTCTATTACATTCTCACATTTTCTCCCTGATACTGGGGCATTTTATGTTGATCTATACTTGTCTTCCTTCGTCATATACAGGCAGGATTAGACGAACCCTTTTTCTGAAAAACTTGTCCATTTTTCAGTTAATCTTTTTATCTTTATTTAATTGCATCCATTTCATTTTCCGATTTAATTGAATTTTCATCGATTTGTTATCCATTTTATCATTTTGTCAAGTTTTTATCAAATTTTTAAAATTTTATCGATTTTCTGTTCTACAACCCTTTCAGGTTAAGGGATAAACCTGATGCTTCTTTCCCATGAGGTGTTTTCTTTTTCCTTCCTTATCCCCTCAGGTTAAGGGATAACCCTGACCCTCGTTGTTCAAGGTATTCCCGTTCAGGATAAGGGTTAATCCTGAAACCCCTCGTAGGAGCGATAGTGCTACCTATGAGGATTCTTTTACAAATACAAGTTTCGTCGACCTTTAATGATTTTCTAGATTATATTAATTTCTCTTCATTTATTTTTCTTAAATTCTATTCTTCTTCTCATTCAAGATAAGGGATAGTCCTGATATCCCTCATGGGAGCACCAGTGCAACCTGTGAGAATTCTTCTCCAAAATAAATCTTCAATGAATTTCCTTAAATTCTTCTCCATTCTTTGTTTATTCCTTCTTCCTTCAGGATAAGAGATAATCCTGAAGTCTTTCCTCATCAATTTCTTTCTCAAATTTTCTATCAATTTTTAATTTTATCAATTATGTTGATTTTTTATTAAATTCTTTATCAAATTTTTTATCAATCCTTTGTTTTTCAAAATCTATTTGTCATTTATTCTTTTCCCCTTTCAGGTTAAGGGATAAACCTGAACCTCATTCTTCGAGGTACATCCCTTTCAGGTTAAGGGATAAAAACCTGAACTATTTCCCATAAATTCTTCAATTCTTATCAATCTTTATTCATTCTTCTTCAGGATAAGGGAAAATCCTGGAGTCATCAAAGTTCAGACCATCTTGGGTCGAGAATCCTGAGTAAATCTTTATAATCATCGGAATCTATTCATGCCTTTTGTCAATCCTGTCGATCCAACTCTTGGGTAGGAATTATTTCCTTCCCATTTGAGTTCTGACTCAGGTTTTTTTTGTTCTTTTATTTTTCATTGTTTTTAAAGATCCGGGTTCCGACTCGGGTCTCTCCTTTTTATATGGCGTTTGAAGTTTCGAGTTCCAACTCGGCCTTCCTATCGGATTCAACACTCATATTGGAACCGATCGTGCCCTTGAAAATTCGAGTTTTTCAAAACTCGGGTTCTTCCATTTTTTTCATTGTTTTAAAAGATCCGGGTTCCGACTCGGGTTTTTCCTTTTTATATGATGTTTGAAGTCTCAAGTTCCGACTTAAACTTCCTTTTGAATCCAATGCTCGTGTTAGACAATTCATTGTTTTGAGAATTCGAGTTTTCAAACCCGATTCTCACTTTCTTTCTTGTATTTAAAAACCGGGTTCCGACTCAGATTTTTCCTTTTGTATATTCCTATTTTTGAAGTCTCAAGTTCCGACTTGAACTTCCTTTTGAATCCAATGCTCGTATTGGACAATTCATTGTTTTGAGAATTCGAGTTTTCAAACCCGATTCTCACTTTCTTTCTTGTATTTAAAAACTGGGTTCCAACTCGGATTTTCCCTTTTGTATATTCCTATTTTTGAAGTCTCAAGTTCCGACTTGAACTTCCTTTTGAATCCAATGCTCGTGTTGGACAATTCATTGTTTTGAGAATTCGAGTTTTCAAACCCGATTCTCACTTTCTTTCTTGTATTTAAAAACCGGGTTCCGACTCGGATTTTCCCTTTTGTATATTCCTATTTTTGAAGTCTCAAGTTCCGACTTGAACTTCCTTTTGAATCCAATGCTCGTGTTGGACAATTCATTGTTTTGAGAATTCGAGTTTTCAAACCCGATTCTCACTCTCTTTCTTGTATTTAAAAACCGGGTTCCGACTCGGATTTTCCGTTTTGTATATTCCTATTTTTGAAGTCTCAAGTTCCGACTTGAACTTCCTTTTGAATCCAATGCTCGTGTTGGACAAAATCGTTGTTTTGAGAATTCGAGTTTTTAGACTCAATTCTCACTCATTTTTGAAAACCGGGTTCCGACTCAGATTTTCATTTTTGTATATTCTTATTTCTGAAGTCTCAAGTTCCGACTTGAACTTCCTTTTTCCAATGCTCGTATTGGACAAATTATTGTGAATTCAAGTTTTCACACTCACTCATTTCTTCCCCTTCAGGATAAGGGATAATCCTGAAACACCGGCAATCACTTCTCGCTTAATTCTCAAGTGTCTTCGAATGTCGGTCTCATTTTCCAATTTCCTGTTGAAGCACCCAGTACTCATGCTTGTGTGCATTTTCGAAAACCCAGCGCTCGTACTGGTATGCATTTTCAAAAACCCAGCGCTCGTGCTAGGGCATTTCTTGGAAATCCAGCGCTCATACTGGAACATCTAGCACTCGTGCTAGTGTTTGGCTGACTGATCAGTTAGCCCTCCAGGTTCAGTCTTTGTACTAACCAAACAACAACTCAAGTCTTAAATTCTCAATTTCAACCTTCGGGTTATCATTTTATCAAAAATCAATCTTTTCTTGCGAAGGACCTTCTTCAGGGAGAGTTCGAGGGAGCTCATTCCTTTCGCATGCAACCATCTTCCGTTCGCAAGAACCCTCTTCCAGGGAGAGTTTGAAGGGACTCGTTTTCTTCGCGAACAGTTTGCAAAACAACAACCAACTTTACACAAGAGAACCCTTTTTCCAGGGAGAGCTTCGACGGAAGCTCGTTTCTTTTGTGACCCCTGTTTTTATCATCTTTGGCCAACCCCTTCACAAAGGACCCTCTTCTAGGGAGAGTGTGATGGACTCGTTCCTCTGTGATACTTTCTCAACTTTGTTTTTCGGCCGCCTTTCCATAAGAGAAGCCTAGAGATAGGGAGTTTTGACGAAAACTTAATTTCTCTTCAAAAGTTCCGTTTTGCAAACACCTCCTCTTTGGGGAAGAGAGGAGTATTTCCAACTTCCCATTCAGGTAAGGGCTTAAGCCTGAGTCTCTTTTTTTTGCGGTAAAAGAGAGGAGAATTTTGTCATGGACATATCAATTCGATATCAAGTGATTTCTTTTCGTCGAGGATTTCTAGAATACGTTGCCAATTTGCTATCAAAAGTCATTGTTGATCTCAAAGTTTTCATCGCACAAAGAATTATCTCAAACTACCTTCAGTATCATTTTCAAAAGAGCAAGACTCTTGCGAAATAAGAACTAAATTCAAGCTTTTTCTGTTGGTCAACCAAGAGGATGAAGAAAAATCTTCGATATGACCGGAAAAGGAAAATTCAATGATGTTGAAAAGCCATAAGTGAACTGATATTGATCATAGCTGTGGTGTATTCTTAAAGATTATTCTTTTGGCGGTAAGATAGTGGAAATATCCTGGGCAGTAAAAAGAACCTACCCAATCCATATATCCTCAGTCATCTAAGATGCAATCAAATATCCGCAAAAGGGATCTCTCTATTGTTGTCAAGATGAAGGCGAATTAAGCGAGTAGACCCCCGGGGCCAAAGAAGATTTGAAACATCTCCAAGATGACGGAGTTTGTGATGGATCCTTCCAGGGAAAGTTCGGATCACCGTCGAGATGAAGGCGGATGCGATGAACCTACCGACAAACCCTAAAAGATATTTGATTTCTGCTATCATTTAGAGATTTCAACCCAAGAACCAATGTCATAATTCTCGAGAAAGAAAAAGAAGGATCGGAGCATCTCCAAGATGAAGGAGTTTGTGACGTACCCTTCCCCGAAAAAGAGAGAAAAGTCAAGACATCTCCAAAATGAAGGAGGATGTAAAAGAACCCAGAAAGCTCCATGGTTCAAAAGAGTGTAAAAAGATCATCATGGAAAATGCCCAGGATATCAAACTGCCCAAAATTGCCAAGAATCAACTTTTTCTATGTGAAATTCTTTTATCAATATCTTTTCACTCAATCGCTTTTATGAAACGAAGAATATTTTCTCTTTGTTCATATCAAGGAAATTGATACCTTCCTTGAAGAAACTCAATAGCAACAAGTTTGAGTTTGATTCTCAATTTTACAGAGTTAGCCCATCTGGAGCTAATACTCTAGGTAGAAAGAGGTGATATTTTCACACATGAACACGATTCAATCATTCTGAATCAACTACAATTTTGGCATCTTATTGGCAATATTTTCTAGTTATCCCAACATGAAGTGTGAACTTGATGTCCGTTTTGACGTATCCTGACGTCATCCTTCCTTAGGACTGAAAAGTCCTTTCCTTCCGTCTGATCTGAGCGCTCTCGGATCCACACACTTCCCTGTGCTCCCCACTGTCCCGCCATAGACAGTTCCCGCTCAGGATAAGGGTTAATCCTGAACTTTTTGCAAAAGATCTGTTATTGTCAAAAGCTATTTTCAGTCTCAGCAATGAGGCACCCAAGAACAACCCCTTTTCAAGCTTTAGAGACCCCCATTTTTTTCATCCTTTTGCAAAAGCCTTCTCGGACTTGTTGTGCAAAGTCTAGAGGTCCCATCACAGCTTTCCCGCTCTTTGAGGATCCTGTATCCATTCAGGCTAAGGATTAAACTTGTTACCTCGCTCCTCGAGGTATAGCCCAAAAACCTTCTGCGAGAGGTCGTCTGTTTTTAGAAAGCAGAATTAGTCTCAGCAATGAGACGCCCCAGATCATCCCCTTTTCAAAGCTTTAGGGAATCTCTGTTACAAGAATGAAGCCATACATGATACTTCAAGTATAAGGTTTTGATGATGAGCAAGTAGAATCAACTGCATTTCAGCTAAGGCTATGAAGAAATTGAAGAATTCGGTGAAGAATCCTTGAAGACTAGTGTGCAAATGTTTAATTTATTAAAAGTCTTAGATTCTTGTAAGAGCCTTACTTAGAGTGCATATTTAGGTTGCATTTCACCATAAAAGTCTTTAGAAAAACTTTTCTAAAAGAAACTCTTTTGAAAATCTTTTTAGAAAACTCTTTTCTTAAATTTTCATGTTTATTAGTCGACCAATAGACTTATCAGTCGACTAATCCTTTCGCGCCATATTTTCTAAAAAGTCATTTTTGTCAAATTAGTCGACCGAAGGTTTTATCAGTCGACTGGACAGAATGTCTGTTTTCTAGAAAATTAGCAGCAGACGACTAATGCTTTTATCAGTCGACTGAACAGAACATGTGTTTTCTGAAAATTTAGCAGCAGTCGACTAATGCTTTTTATCAGTCGACCAAACAGAATGTTTGTTTCTCAGAAGATTTTAGCAGCAGTCGACTAAAAGGTTTTTCAGTCTACTGATGATATTATCAGTCGACTAACTTTTCTTCAGTCGACTAAGTTTCAAAAGTTCAGATTTTCAAACGGCTCGATTAACAGATCAGTCGACCGACGATAACTGTCAGTCTACTAATAACTAACTATTAGTCGACTAGCTGATGTTTCAGTCGACTAATTTTGTCGTTTTCCTGAAACTTCAAAAAGGCGTGTCTTTTCATTTTTCAAACGTTTTGATCGTTCAAAATGGACAGTTTTGACACCCTTTCATACTCGCAACGTATGAAATCTTTTAACTATAAATATGAGTGCATTTTACACTAAAAAACAACAAGAATTCAATCGATTTGAATCATTTACTTCTTGCTTTTCACTCTTATTCATTCAAGTATTTGTTTTCTCACTCACGTGATATTTTCACTTCAGTTTTTCACTCAAATCACTTTGAGAGATAGTGAATTCGTGAGTAGAGTGTTTCAACAACCTCAAAAGCCAATTGCATCTCATTTGCATTCAAAAGGAAGGCTCATAGGTTGTATTGTAAGTTGTTATTTCTTTTGTGTAAAAAGAAGGACTCCTTGGTGTAAAGGAGTTGTTTGCTTTCAGTAGGATTGTTACTAAAAGTGGGACCGGTTATGGTCTGTGTGATCTTGTAGTTTACAAGGTTGATAGTGGGAAATCTCAAGCGGGTTTTGCTTGGGGACTGGATGTAGGTCGGGTTTGACCGAACCAGGATAAAATCTTGTGTTCTTTGTGTGTTTGCTTTGAGATTTACAAAATCATTCAATATTCCGCAGAAATTTTTAAAAGCACTATTCACCCCCCCTCTAGTGCTCGTTGCCTCGATCCTAGTGCACTTTCATTTGGTATCAGAGCACAGGTTTGCTATTACTTTGATTTGACCATCATCTAGCATGGCAACTACAACATCTCAGCACAAAGAAGGAAGTTCCTCTGTTCGTCCTCCTCTCTTCGACGGAACAAACTATGGATACTGGAAAGTAAGAATGACAATATTCCTGCAATCCATGGATCTCGATATCTGGAGAGTTGTTTCAGAAAAGTACCAAACTCCATCAACTGATTTCAGCCGATGGACCGATGATGAAAAGAAGACTGCTTCACTTAATGCCAAGGCAATGAATGCCTTATATTGTGGCGTTGACAAGGTAGAGTTCAATCGCATCTCTCAATGTTCTACAGCTAATGAAATCTGGCATACTCTTCTCGTAACACACGAAGGTACGTCAAAGGTAAATGAATCTAAAATTGCTTCTTTAGTTCATAAATTTGAATTATTCAAAATGAAGCAAAATGAATCTATATCGGACATGGTAACTAGAATGACCGATATAACTAACACTTTGAAATCCCTTGGAAAAGAATATTCACAAGTGGATTTAGTCAGAAAGATTCTAAGGTGTTTAACTCCTGAATGGGAGATAAAAACCACTGTTATTGAAGAAGCAAATGATCTCAATACTCTCACTCTTGAAGACTTAGTTGGTAACCTAATGGCATATGAGGTCCAACTTCAAGACAGACAAGAAGAAGAGCCTAAAAAGAAATCTCTTGCTTTTAAGGCTACTTCTGACTCAGAAAATTCTGAAGAAGATGAAGATGAAAATGAAGATATTGCCCTCATCACAAGACAATTCAGAAGATTCATCAAAAAGGGAAGATTTCAAAGAAAGGCAAAGAAAGCAGATTCTTCCATTCCCAATGAAGTAAAGTGCTTTAACTGCAAAAAGGCAGGACATATCAAGAAAGATTGTCCTCTTCTCAAATTCAAGCCCAAGGACCAATTCAAGAAGAAAAAGGCATTTCAAGCCTGTTGGGATGATAGTGACTCCTCTTCCAATGAAGAATCAAATGAAGAAGTCGCCAACATGTGTTTTGTAGCACAAGAAGATTCGGTAAGTCAATTTGACTATGATGAGTTATTTGAAGCATTTAATGATTTATATGCTAAATTTAAGAGTCATAGTTCTAAAAATAAAGAGTTAAAAACTGAAAATTTAACTCTTGACTCTCAAAATAAAGTGTTATTTCAAGAAATAGAAGATCTCAAGAAGGAAAATTCTTGCCAAGCACTTGAGATAAAAGAAATTGGAGTTAGAACCAATCTCTTACAAAATGAAATATTTAGTCTTAAAGAAAAGTCAAATGATCTTCTTTCTATAGTGAGCAAATTCATAAATGGTCAAGAGAATCTAGAAAAACTTCTTGGTTCTCAAAGATGTTCGGTTAATAAAACCGGATTGGGATATAGCTTCTTTGATACTCAAAATAGACCAAACTATGTGGTGAAAAATCAAAGACATTATTCTCAACCTTTTGTTCATAAAACTAAACTTTCTATTTCTAATAGAAATGCATCTAGAAATGATTATTCTAGAAATGTTTATTCTAAATTCTTTTATAGAAAAAATATTTATTATAAAAGGAAACCAAAATCCAAATGGATATGGGTTCCTAAGACTAACTCTCATGGACCCGAAAATAGAAAGGGGTCAAATGCTCTGTTTTCTGATTTTGTTGTAGGTACACAACATAAGGAGCAAATGGATATTGGACAGCGGCTGTTCCAAACATATGACTGGAAGGCCGGAGTTATTTTCCACCCTCCAAAATAAGGATGGAGGAACCGTCACCTTTGGTGACAATAACAAGGGAAAAGTGATAGGTACTGGTAATATTGGTAATTCAAAATTTCCCTTGATAGAAAATGTTCTTTTAGTGGATGGTTTAATGCATAATTTAATATCTATTAGTAAATTATGTGATAAAGGTTTTCATGTTTCTTTTGAAAATGATTTATGCTTAATTTCTGATTTTCAATCTAAAAAGATCATTTTTAAAGGTAAAAGAAGAAACAATGTGTATGAACTATATCTAGATGAATTACCCTCTTTTAATGAAAAATGTCTTATTGTTTCAAATGAAATTCAATGGTTATGGCACAAGAGACTTGGACATGTTAATTTTAAAATTATTTCAAAATTATCCAAGAATGATCTTGTAAGAGGCCTACCTAGAATACCATATAAAAAGAATCACTTATGTGATGCTTGTCAAAGGGGTAAACAAATTAAGAGTTCTTTTAAAGCTAAAGATATAGTTTCAACAAAACGTCCTCTTGAACTTTTACATTTAGATTTATTTGGACCATCTAGAATTCAAAGTTTGAATGGTAGCAAGTATGCTTTTGTTATAGTAGATGATTATTCTCGGTTTACATGGGTGATTTTTCTAAAAAGCAAAAATGATGCTTTTTCAGAATTTTCTAAACTTTGTAGAAGAATTACAAATGAAAAATCTACATCTATTATTAAAATTCGTAGTGATCATGGTGGTGAATTTGAAAATGAATCTTTTCTAAAGTTTTGTGATTTACATGGTATATCTCACAACTTTGCTTTTCCTAGAGCGGCTCCACAAAATGGAGTTGTTGAAAGAAAGAATAGAACTTTGCAAGAATGTGCTAGAACCATGCTTCAAGATAAAAATTTACCAAAATATTTTTGGGCTGAAGCAATTAATACAGCATGTTATGTCTTAAATCGTGTTCTTATTCGACCAATTTTACATAAAACATGTTTTGAATTGTATTATGATCGTATACCAAAGATCTCATATTTCAAAATTTTTGGTAGTAAATGTTTCTTGTTAAATACCAAAGATAATCTTGATAAGTTTGATTCAAAATCAGATGAATCAATATTTCTTGGATATTCTTCTAGAAGTAAAGCATATCGTATTTTCAATAAAAGGACATCTTGTATTGAAGAATCTCTACAAGTTGCATTTGATGAGAATTGTGAGCAGGTTATTCCTCTAAGCGAAGAAGAAGAAGCAACACTTCAAGAAGAACCCTTGATAGAGAGTACTTCTCAAGAAAATATTCCTCTTCAACCGGTTTGGAAAGAAGTTCCTAATCATCCACATGAACAAATTATTGGTGAAATGAAGAGTGGTGTCCAAACTAGAAGGCAGTTAGAAAAATATATTACAAATGTTGCTTTGATATCTAAATTAGAACCAAAGAATATCAATGAGGCATGTGATGATGAATTTTGGCTTTTAGCCATGTCTTAAGAACTTAACCAATTTACTAGGAATGATGTTTGGGATCTAGTTGATAGACCAAAGGATCATCCAGTAATTGGAACAAGATGGGTCTTCCGAAATAAGCTGGATAAAAATGGTGAAGTCATTCGTAACAAAGCAAGGCTAGTGGCACAAGGCTATAATCAAGAAGAAGGCATAGATTTTGATGAAACCTATGCACCAGTGGCTCGATTAGAGTCAATTCGTATGATGCTTGCTTTTGCTAGTTACATGAACTTCAAGTTATATCAAATTGATGTTAAGTGTGCATTTTTAAATGGACACATCAATGAAGAAGTTTATGTAGAGCAACCCCCAGGCTTTGAAAATGAGAAATATTTAGAAAAGGTCTACAAATTGAAAAGAGCTCTGTATGGACTCAAACAAGCACCAAGAGCGTGGTATGAAAGACTACAAAATTTTCTAGAACAATCTGGTTTTTCCATTGGTCGGGTAAACTCCACTTTATTTATTAAACATTTTAATTCAGATATTCTTATTGTGCAAATTTATGTTGATGACATAATATTTGGTTCTACTAATTATTCTCTTTGTAAAGAATTTGCTAAGGCTATGCAGGAAGAGTTTGAAATGAGCTTGATGGGTGAATTAAACTACTTCCTTGGACTTCAAATAAAGCAAACTGAAGAAGGAATCTTCATCAATCAGGCTAAGTATACAAAAGAACTTCTCAAGAGATTTGGGATGGACTCATCGAAATCAAAAAGGAATCCTATGAGTACAACTACTTCTCTTGATAAAGATGAAAATGGTAAAAGTGTAGATACTAAGCGCTACAAAGGTATGATCGGATCTCTATTATACTTAACTACTAGTCGACCTGATATTATGTTTAGTTTTGTATGTGTGCAAGATTTCAAGCTAATCCAAAGGAATCTCATTTAACTGCAGTAAAACAAATTCTTCGTTATTTGAAAGATACTTCAGATTTCGGTTTGTTTTACCCAAAATCATCTTCCTTTGATTTAGTTTCATATAGTGATGCAGATTTTGCAGGAAGTAAATCTGATCGCAAGAGTACTAGTGGAACTTGTCATTTTTTGGGAAATTCCTTAGTCTCTTGGTTTAGTAAAAAGCAAAATTCAGTATCACTCTCAACAACTAAAGCTGAATATATAGCGGCTAGTTTAGCATGTTCACAAGTACTTTGGATGAAACAGACCTTAAAAGATTTTGGTTTAAATTACTCCACAACAACTATTTATTGTGATAACACTAGTGCTATAAATCTTTCGAAAAATCCTATTCAGCACTCAAGAACTAAGCATATTGAAGTTAGACATCATTTTTTTAAGAGATCATGTGTTAAAAGGAGATATTTCATTAAATTTTATTTCCACTAAAGAACAACATGCCGATATCTTCACTAAACCTCTTAAAAATGAAGATTTTATGAGAATTAGGAGAGAACTAGGTATTTGCTCATTTTTGGATTTATAAAAATGCTGATTTTTGAACAAAATCTCAAAATCGCACTATATTAGTCGACCGATAAAATTCTAGTCGACTGGTGTTTTATATTTTGGAATGTATCGCACCATATTAGTCGACCGATATATTTCTAGTCGACTGATGATATTTTTAGAATAAGTCGCACTTTTTAGTCGACCGATAAAGTTTTAGTCGACTAAATTTTTTTAAGAAAAAAAATTTAAGTGAAGGGACCCGACACCCCTTGGATTTGTTTTTAAACCCGTTTTTTTAAAAAAAAAAAAAAGGCATCGTTTCACTTCATACCTTTTCGTTTTTCTTAAAAACGAAACCCTTAAACCCCTTTTTCTCTCTTGCCTCTCTCTCTTCCGAAAAACCCTCGGAGTGCCGTTCGACTCCATCATCGCTGGGATTTTCTTACCGTAACAGGGAGATGCCGGAATCTTCTGGCTGTGATCTTGAAACGCCGGAATCCTCTTGCAGTGACTGGCGCATCTTCAAAACACGCCGGAACTGTCTTGCCGTGTTTTAAAATAGAGATACGAGTTAAAAGTCTATTTTGCTTATGCTATTTTTGCCCTTACTCTTTTTGATTTTGACAAAGGGGGAGAAAAAGATAAAGATAGCATTACATTGAAATTGCAGGAGATCTTGAGAAAAAGATGATAACAATTACATTACAGGAGATCTTGCATGAGAAATACAAAATTAAGAGAAAAAGAAAGCTTTGAATGAATGTATTTCTAAATACATGAAGAAATGATGAATGGAAATGCAAACCAATCAATATGTGATATATGTGCTTTAAATGTGCTAACTTTTAATGTTTTGCAGCATATTGATATAGGGGGAGTAAAATCTCCATCTATGCATCTAAATGCTTCATCTTTGATTAAGTTTGTCATCATCAAAAAGGGGGAGATTGTTACGACAATGAAGCCATACATGATACTTCAAGTATAAGGTTTTGATGATGAGCAAGTAGAATCAACTGCATTTCAGCTAAGGCTATGAAGAAATTGAAGAATTCGGTGAAGAATCCTTGAAGACTAGTGTGCAAATGTTTAATTCATTAAAAGTCTTAGATTCTTGTAAGAGCCTTACTTAGAGTGCATATTTAGGTTGCATTTCACCTTAAAAGTCTTTAGAAAAACTTTTCTAAAAGAAACTCTTTTGAAAATCTTTTTAGAAAACTCTTTTCTTAAATTTTCATGTTTATTAGTCGACCAATAGACTTATCAGTCGACTAATCCTTTCGTGCCATATTTTCTAAAAAGTCATTTTTGTCAAATTAGTCGACCGAAGGTTTTATCAGTCGACTGGACAGAATGTCTGTTTTCTAGAAAATTAGCAGCAGTCGACTAATGGTTTTATCAGTCGACTGAACAGAACATGTGTTTTCTGAAAATTTAGCAGCAGTCGACTAATGCTTTTTATCAGTCGACCGAACAGAATGTTTGTTTTTCAGAAGATTTTAGCAGCAGTCGACTAAAAGGTTTTTCAGTCTACTGATGATATTATCAGTCAACTAACTTTTCTCCAGTCGACTAAGTTTCAAAAGTTCAGATTTTCAAACGGCTCGATTAACAGATCAGTCGACCGAGGATAACTGTCAGTCTACTAATAACTAACTATTAGTCGACTAACTGATGTTTCAGTCGACTAATTTTGTCGTTTTCCTGAAACTTCAAAAAGGCGTGTCTTTTCATTTTTCAAACATTTTGATCGTTCAAAATGGACAGTTTTGACACCCTTTCATACTCGCAACGTATGGAATCTTTTAACTATAAATATGAGTGCATTTTACACTCAAAAACAAAAAGAATTCAATCGATTTGAATCATTTACTTCTTGCTTTTCACTCCTATTCATTCAAGTATTTGTTTTCTCACTCACGTGATATTTTCACTTCAGTTTTTCACTCAAATCACTTTGAGAGATAGTGAATTCGTGAGTAGAGTGTTTCAACAACCTCAAAAGCCAATTGCATCTCATTTGCATTCAAAAGGAAGGCTCATAGGTTGTATTGTAAGTTGTTATTTCTTTTGTGTAAAAAGAAGGACTCCTTGGTGTAAAGGAGTTGTTTGCTTTCAGTAGGATTGTTACTGAAAGTGGGACCGGTTATGGTCTGTGTGATCTTGTAGTTTACAAGGTTGATAGTGGAAAATCTCAAGTGAGTTTTGCTTGGGGACTGGATGTAAGTCGGGTTTGACCGAACCAGGATAAAATCTTGTGTTCTTTGTGTGTTTGCTTTGAGATTTGCAAAATCATTCAATATTCCGTAGAAATTTTTAAAAGCACTATTCACCCCCCCTCTAGTGCTCGTTGCCTCGATCCTAGTGCACTTTCAATCTCTTATTTTTCTCTTCTCGCAAAACCCCTCTTGAATTTGTTCGTCCAAATTCCGAAGGTCCCATCATGGTTTCTTCATCCAAGGATTCCGTATGGTTGCCCTTTTCAGGTTAAGGGTTAAGCCTGAGCCTCGTTCCACGAGGTATCTTTCCGTTCAGGTTAGGGTTAAACCTGAGTCTCATTTTCGACTAGATATCCTTTCTAGTCCTTCCACGGTTTCTTCATTTGAGAACTTCGTGCGATTCCCCCCCACTCAGGTCAAGGGTTAAACCTGAATCTCGCTTTGGCGATGCATTTGTTGTCCCATCACGGCTTTCTCGTTCGAGGATTCTGTATGGTCGTCCCTTTCAGGATAAGGGTTAAGCCTGAACCTCGTGCCTTGAGGTATTTTTCCTTTTTCAGGTTTGGGTTAAACCTGAGTCTTGTTTCAACAAGGTGTTTTCCTCCAATCCCATCGTGGTTCTTCCCATCGAGGAATCCATGCTCTGTATATCCATCCAGGAAGGGATCATGCTAGAGTTTCATCCCACGAAGCATTTCTTTCAGAAATGTCCCATCGAGGTTCACTTATATTCCTTTCTCCATCTCAAATTATCTCGATATATCTTTGTCCCATCCAGGTTAAGGGCTAAACCTGACTCATTCCAAAAGGTTGATCTTGTCTCACCCATAAGACTTGAATCAAAAATCTTATCTCCCATCACTTCGGGATCTTCGCCCAAAAGTCTCATCACGAGCTTCTCATTCCTATCATTCAGTCATATAATTGTCGAGGATTTCGTCCCCCCAGCACCATTCAGGATGAGGATTTTAAACTTAAAAAGCCATAATTCTTTCACACCCAGCTCAGATCGGCTGACTGGGGCATTTTTCAAAATTTGGAGTGTTTCTTTGCCACTAAGCTCGGCTTTCAACCGGCTTAGTAGCAAAGAGGGGCATCTGTGAACACCCCAAATTTTTCAAAATGTTGTAAATATTTCCCTTCTTGCCCCTGACCCCACTTTCTGGGTAATTGAGTCAGTTTTAAATCTAAATTCCATTTTATTTCTCAAATTTTGCTGAAATTAAATTCATTTTATATATTTGACTCAATTTCGGACCCGGATCCATTGTCAAAATCAAATCTGAGCTTCATTATCCAATTTTAAATCAAATTCTCAAAATTTTCAAAAATAACTTCTAGGAAAGCTCAAACAGCTCGTCCGGTATCCGTTTGGATCCATTGCGTTATATTTCTCGATTCGAGTTTCAAAACTCGGACATTTTCACCAAAACTTGGGTCAAAACCCATTCTTCTGAAGAATTTTGCCCCAAATGGCCTGAAATTCTCGGAAAAACACTTTTGTAAATATTTCTCAAAAATACAAAAAAAAATAGTTTAAATCCTTGTTTTTTTCATAAATTTTAGGATTTTATTCCAAAAATATCAAAAAAATGTAGAAAATGAAGAAAAGAACAAATATATATATATATATATATATATACATAGAAAAGAAAAAAATAGTTTTTTTTTTTTAGAAAAACTCGTAAAGGAACCCCTTTTTGTAAAATCCCAAAAATGAAAGGGGCCCTGTTGTAAATCTTTTTTTTTTTTTTTAGGGTTTTTGAAAACACTTCATAAAGAAAAGAGGGCGGCGCCTCTTTCGCAAACCTCTCTCGGGCCATCTCCCTTCTCTCTGTGCGAAACCCCTTTTCTCGAAGCTCCCATGGCCTCCATCCACCATCCATTGCCTATCGCCAACAAGATCTTCCCTTCATTGTCGACCCTCCATCACCCACTGGTGAACCTCCTGCTCCTTCCTTCGTCCATCTCCAACGGCCTCGCATGCTCTTTCACCATCGCACACCTCCATCGCCCTCCGATCCTCTATGGCCTCCTCCTTTCGTTCATCGCCAACGCCCCTCTTTTCCACCTTTCATCCTTAACCGCTCCACCTTCTCGAGGATTCTAATCGGTCTTTAAGAAGAGGCCTTCATGCCTCTTCTAGGGATCCACCCATTGGCTATCGATCTCATTCACCCTCACACAATACTCTCTGTCTCTGGTGTCTATCGCTTGAGATTGACCTTCTATCATCACTCAAACCTCTTCTGAAGAGAAGGCTTCAGATCGGGCGCCCATCTTTCCCACGCTCACTTGCCAGCCTTCCTTGGAAATCCCCTCTTTCGGGGTCCCAGCAAACAAACCGAGAGAAGCCGAGTTCTGCAGTATGGCCGTGGTCTTCTCTCGCTTCAGCCTTCCTGATCTCCTGCAAGCAAGGTAAGACCCCCCCTCATTCCTTTTTTTTAGTATTTATTCCTGAGTTTTTTTTTATTTTCGCAGGATTTTAATATATATATTCACATTTATTTTCTTCTGTTCTTTACTTTTATTATCTGTTTACAGATAACTCTTCACCTGCATTTCAATCTCTTGTGTTTATCTCGGTTTCATAATGGGTTTTTTTTTTTACTTTTTTTTCCTTTTCTATCTTTGATTTTTCGATCGAAGCTTTATCATATAGTCTCCATTTTGTTTCCACCCACCCTCGTTTCAATACAAGGCATCGAAGGTGGGGATTGTTCAGCATATAGCCGGGTCGATCCCCTCCCCCCCCCCTTTTCTTTTCTTTTGATGCTACATTAACGGAACATCTATGTTCCAACATTTGCTCTAACTTCTTTACGATTCCTTTTAGAATCTCTTTAAGTCCTCTTTATAAGTTTTTAGCGTGATTTGTCAGATGGTTTCTCTGCATCAGTGTCTCTTCTACATCAGCAGCTTAACGTTTATATCAATGTTTCTGGTTTGACTTGCCTTCATAATTTCGTTTCATTTTTTTTTTCTCTCTTCTTTTCCTTTTTTTTTTTTCTTCTTACTTTTCCTTCCCTCTTGCTGTTATCAGCCGCATTTGTTTTATTTTCACATGTGTTATGCCTTTATTTCCATCATTGTATTTGGCATTTTTTTTATTTTATTTTACATACATAATCTCTTGCACATCTTTGTGGTTCACCTTTGCACAAGATCCATAATTCTGTATTAGAAAGGCTATATGATGGGTAGCTGTCATCCTCATCCTCAGTCCATTCTAACTCCAGAGCATGAATCATGCATTTCGTTGCGTTTGGATTTAAATCAATGTATCTTGCATTAAGGTATATACCTAATCTGTCGTTCATTATAACTATGCCTCTGTTGTATAATATGTTCAGATTCTACAGATGTATTCCGTATCAGGCATGTGAAGGCATTTGCGATTGCGGGAACCCCTCCCCTCTGTTTTAACCTAGAAATTGCATTTTGGATCCTTAATTTATCTGACTTGATCCAACCGCAGATCGCGTCAGATTTCATGTAGCCGGATCTCTATATTGAATTAGAGTTTATTTAGGAATCATCGAGCACTCTGTGTTTATTGAATGGTTACCTCTCTGTTATGTTGAAGAAGCTCATTACTTTGTTGGTTGTAAATCCTATGATGTCCTGTGTATGTATTTTTTTTTTTTAGACCGTGTCTTACTCTCTTTAATTCTTATGGACGTTGGCCAAGTCTTTGTTATAAAAACCAGTATGCTAGCATGTTAACTCAGGTAACACTGGTAGTGATTGATGATGCATAAATATCACATTTTATTAATACATTTTCACTGCATAAATGCATCATCTATAGGTTTAAAGCATACACTTAGGTGCATATTGATGTTAGAGAGCTCTGGTTCGAATTTCATCAAAATCAGAGTTAATTTGAAGGAATTATGGCATTTAAAGTGTAACGGGTCAAATATCGGATCCGATTTGAGAGATTTGGATCCAGACGCCCATTTGGACTTTGGATCTGGACCAAATTACATGGATTTAACCCAGCTCCAGCCCACTTAAGTTTTGTAAAAACATTTTCTAAAAACCCTTTGCAGAAAGAGGCGCCCAACAAATATTTTTATTTTAATCCTGTTTTTGTAAAATAGCCAAAAGAAGCCAAATCGTCAAAATGGAGAGGGGGCGCCCATTCCACCTTGTCTTTGTCTTGATTTTCGTGCCCTAGGGGCACGATTCTAGCTCCAGCCCCTTCTCATCTTCCACCTCCTTCCATCTCCATTGAAGACATGGAGAAAAGCTTGAGAACCAAGCATTCTACCTTGTCTCCCTTTCAACTCTTTTCATTTCTTTATCTTCCATGTTGTTTAATCTCCATTGTTGCTGTGTTTTGCAGGTGCAGCAGAGGTGGGAAGCATCTATTCTCATGTGGAAGTGTGAAACACTCCAACGAGAAGGGCCGGCTCTATCTCCATTCGGTCTTCTACACCCCCCGATCGAGAATCGGTTCACACTTCATCTTCAGTGGATTTCCAACGTGTTGCAGCTGTAGGACATGGTACCATGGTGTATTTCCAGCATCAACGAGGTCCCGAAGGGTGCGAAGCCAAGCAAAGTCCGCTCTTCTCTTCATCCCCCCATTCTTCGGATCGGCCAAAAGGTAGGTCTTCTCACCCATTGCTTCTAGTTAAAACCTATCATGTGCGTGTGTAATATGTGGGTGTTTTTCTGTATTTTTGTCAGCCTTAGTGTAGCTTTTGTTCGTGCAAAAGCCAGCACGTAGGATGTTTAGGTGTTTGGGTCATTTACTTTTAGGTTTTTCAATCCAACGTTGGGCGTTTTTAATGTCTTTTTGAGTATGTGCGTGTATCTGAAATGAGATTTCTGCATGTCTGCGTTTTTCAGTTGTTCTAAGTCTAATGGTTCTTGTTTTGTTCGAGTTAGTACCTTAGGACAAGTGTCTAGACGATTTCATGTTTTATGTATTTTTAGATTTTGCTAAACTTGTCTAGTCGAGTGTAGTTTTTCCGGTTTTTAGGTAGGACGTTCAGCAGTTTGTAGCATTTTCTGTAGTTCTTTTATTTGTTATGTTCATGTCAATTTGTTAATCATTCTTTAGGTTTTTACTAGATTTTAAATCGTGTAGTAGTTTAGGTTATGAATTTCTGTTTTGTTCTTAGGTTAGTCGATTGTAGTAATTTGATAGAATTCGTTTTCTGTTATGATTTAATTTCCATCATGTTGGTTGTTTAGTTTGTGTGTTTTTTAGTTTAAATTAGATTGTCATAATCGTTTGTTAGTTTAGTTTAATTTAGCTTTGCAATTATTATTATGTTTTTAGTTAAAATTAGATTTTCCAATTTTTTAGTGTGAGTGTCTTCTTCTTCCTCATAGGTAGGGCGGCCATTAGAGGTCCATCAAGGTTGCATAATTCGTGATTTTTGTGGTAGTTAATTTAGCATTAACTTAGTGTTTTTAATTTTCGTGTAGTAGTTAATAGGGATAGGTTTGATTTTGGTAGCTTTCCCTTTATACCCTTTGTTTGCTTTGTATATATGTTACGTTAGTTAGATTAATTATATTTTAGCATAGTAAAATAATTAGATGGAGTTGAAATTTAGGAGGGCAATATGGTCTTTTAAGTGTAAATCCGATTTTGGTATGAATACATCTCCTCCCAATTCGTGGCTAGTATTTAAGAAGATTATATTTCCCAATCTAATAATTAATGCATTCTCCTTTCCAATGGGGAACCCTTTGGAATTCCAAAGACCTTTTTAAGAGGGTTACACGATTTTTGGAAAACCTTTGGAATTCCAAAGGTCCTTCTAATTATGTCTACACGTTTTTTTTGGGGAAAGATTTGAAATTCTAAATGTGTATTTAAAGCCAACCCCAAAAAATCGTGTGGGATGCTTTGGGAAAGATTTTCAAAAAGAGGATTTAATGCTTGGTGGTTTCCGAAATGGTTTACTCAGTTTTGGCAAGAATTTAAATGCTATTTCTTCTTTTAAGACTAGTCAAAATCGTGTAGTGTGATTTTAGAAGGTTTTCAAAAGGGATTCAATAGTTTTTAATGCCTATTTGGAAAAACGTGTGAATCCAATGGGTTGGACGGTTTTTGAAGATGAGCCTTCCCCTAAGTGCAATTAAGGCAAGAAGAGGAGGAGATGTCCTCTACCAAAATCGTGCTTCTCAAATTTATTAGCCCTATTTATTCTTTCCTAGTTTAACGTAGCATAGGATTAATGTTAATTAATTTAGTAAGTTAGTAATAGTATGGATTTTAGAAGATCGTGTATACTTAATTAGGTAGGTGCTAACTCTAGAGTATATTGAAGATAGGATTTAATTTAGATTGACTTTAGTATTTTAGGAAATATCAATTAGTATTAGCCTAATTAAAATCAAGCTAGGTTGGCGTGAACCCATTTGAATCCTATTCTAAAACCGCCACCTAGACTAACCCTAGTTAAGTAAACCTAACCGACCCTAGTCTAACCGACCTTATCTAACCCTAGTTAGTTAATAACTGTAGTTAGCTAAACCCTAATCAACCCTTGTAAACCCTAGTGGACCTTAGTTAATATATCCTAACCATAGTTAGATATTTAACCCTAACCTTAGTTTAATTAACTAGTTAGCCCTAGTTTACCCCATGTAACTAACCTAGTTAGTTAGTTGAGCCGAGCCTTAGTCTACCCTAGTTAATCTCATTTGACCTTAGTAAACCCTTACCTAAACCTAGTTAAGTACCCTAATCACCCTCTTAACCTTAACCGAACCATAGTTAATCATAGTTAATTCATTAACCCTAGTTAGTCTTAAGTAACCGATCCCTAGTTACACCCTCTTAACCCAAACCGACCCTAGCTAGTTAACCTAACCCTAGTCATATCTCTAGTCAACCATATCTAACCCTAGTCGACCCTACCTTAGTTAGGTTAGTTAGTGACTCTAGGTTGGCGTGTATTCAAATCTCTATCCTAAACCGTCACCTAGTGAACCCTTAACCCTAGTTAATGTTAGCAACCCTAGTAGTTACACTCTAGTTAATTAGTCGGTTAACCTAGTAACCTTAGTCAACTAACTATAGTTAGTCATTAGTCTAGTTAGCCTAACCCTAGTTAGTATTAACCGACCCTAACTAACCGTAGTTAATATTTAACCCTAGATAACTAACCTAGTTAGTTATTAGCTTAGTAAGCCTAACCATAGTTAGAATTAATATTAGAATAGATAGTTAAGTTAGTTAGTAATATTAGATGTTATAAATTAGGTTTAATTAGAGTTTATACTCATTTAGATATCTTATTTAGAGTATTAGTGAGTTTAGGTTAGGTATTTCTTAAATTTTATAACTTAGTTTAATTGTTATTGTTTGCTGTAGTTTAACAGTAGGTTAGGTTCAGTTAGGACTGTTTTTGTACATGGTTCAATGTCCAAATGTCAAATGTGGATTCAAAGGGATGAATAGTGCACTGAACCAAAACCCTAATTTTTACCCGATCGTGCACTAGCTAGTTCATGTGGATTTTTCGTGAGTTTTCTGGATATTATTTTTCTATTCTCCACATTGATGTGTTAACTGTCTGCAGACCAAATTTCAGCTTGATCCGAGTTGATTTAGTCTGGTTTTTAAGCGTATTATGAAAACAGCTTTTTCTGATTTTGAAATTTCGGGTCCTGCGATTTCTCAATTTATCCTGATTTTGAAACGCTTTGTTCTGGAGATCCAGAATGTATTTTTCACTTCTTTAAAATGCGTCAGCTTCTCGAATCTGTCTTTTACAGAATAGAAGTGATTTTACCAAATTTGAAATTCGTTTGACCCCTCAAATAGTCGTTTTGCAAAAAGCTGTCAGAATCCATTTTTGCCTTTTTTAGGGACAAAACAGTCTTTTACTTATTTGTCTGATTTCGTGTAGTTTTACTGTTTTCTCACATAGTAGTTAGTATATTAACAGTATTTAGAGTAATTAGAGTTATTTAGTTTAGTTAGTTTACTTAGTTAGTATAATTTTAGTTTTAGATATTTAAATTAACTGTAGTTTAATGTAGAAATAAGTTTAGAATTAGTATTATATGTAATTTAGATGATTTCTTGATTTAGTTACTGACTTTTTGTTTTTATTATGTAGGTTGTTAAATTAGAACAGGTTAACAGATGCAATTCAATTGTGATGTGCGACTGCACTTGATGTGAAAAGAAAGAAATGCCCCTGGAGACCTGCTGAAGACTTAGCCGCCTATTGTAGTTTATTTTCATAATTAGAATGTTATGCAATGTAACTTGTACTCATTGACATAGATGTAAACTTTGTCTTTATTAATAAAGTGTTATTTTGGAATTAATTCAGAATGTTCCCGTTCCCTGTGGATTCGACCCGTACTCGCCACTTCGGTGGAAAGTCGGTTTTATATCTTTGGTTGACGATTTTCCAATGTTCTTATTGCAAAATATTGTTTAAAAATATTCACTCCAAAAGTGCAACCAGTGATCATAACTACACATTGTTTGTGTGTCACAAAAGCACCAGTTTCTAGCTAGTGTATTTTAAATCTTCTCTAAAGGTGGTCTTGAGTCCATTATGAAGACCTGATATCCCTCCCTTTCCAAAACACCTATGCCAGAGGTTTGAATTCATCGTTGTGATCATTTAATCCCAAATTGGATAATCTTATACTGCTGCTCGGTTATATCTACTATGGGCTTTACATCAATTGGCTCTTTATTAGTGGGTATATCAAATCAAGGATTCGCCAAATACACGGTTTGTATAAGACTTGGGTAAGGTGATCCCTCAACGTGTAAATATTAATGGTCAGCCATAACATGTGACCAGTGATCCAGCTACCTGCACGTTGGCTCCCAAGGTGCGTTCTGGTCTGATTCAGACACTGAGTCTGCATACATGAATAGCACAAGCTCACCATTGCACCATCCCCATTTTGCAGCAACATTGCTGCCACTATTTTTTTTTGCAGGAAATCACCTCACTACCATATCATAGCATCAACCCCGTATAGTTCAGCTTTATAACCAATATCCAGCTCACATTATTCATATACCACACTATATTTTCCACAAATTGTGCACCACTAGTTTAACATAGTTCCCATTCCCACCATCTGAATTCCTGACTTTCACTACATGATATACTCATCAGTGATAACATTTAGGTCACCCTATGATACTTTACCCCACTTGAAGTCACTATGGAAATCCATCTTGTTGATATTATTTCAAAACTGATTTCTAATTAAGTGGGTGGTTGTTCAATGCAGGTCATTAATTCACAGATAATACCGGTTTGCCGCAGGTACGATATTTTCCTTCTAACATCTCCTTGTATATCATGCAAATATTGCTATTCACAACACCAATGTCACACTCTACAGACAATAATGCCATAAAAAAAAATTAGTATGTTCATCTTGTTAATTCTACTGATGGGTCCTTGGCTGTGTCCTTTCCTCGCTAATAGAAGACAAGAATAGCAGATTGGTCTAAACAATTCTGATATCCGTAAGAATCCTCATAAGCCTGAGGAAGCTGTAACACTTTGCTAGAAAGAAGGCTCGAAAAATTGTGGAACACCAAGGATATAACATGGTATCCTGCTTCGGCGTATCCTGCGTCTAATACAGATTTTGGCAGTTGCTACTGATGGGTGGGTTGATAGCTTTGTAAATGGGTCCACTAACGCTGGGCTATAAAGGATACAACTTAAGCTTGCAATATTAATTGAGGTTGCTAGCACATTGATTGTCGCTGGTGGAGATTATCTGGCTGATACTTGAAGAATTTACTCCTGAAAAGCTTCAATACAGGTTCACGACATCCTTTATTTCTCAACTGTGTTTTATAAGCATTCAATACCGTAGGGCGTCAATTCCAATATATCATTTGCCTTGACTCCATCACTCTGTACATTGGAGTTAATTTATATACAATTTTTTTTAGAATTTTTGCATACCCTATATTTGCTAGATGTTGCTTAAATCAAAATGCTCATGAGGTTCTATGTCAATTTCTTTTCTTTCACAGTTTACATGTTGGAGTTTACCTCTGCAATTCTCCATCCCTAATTATAGCCTCTGTATTTTCTACAACCCTGTGCCATTGATTGTAAGGAATAAGCTAAAAAAAAAAAAAAGGGGAAGGCTATCCTCAAAAATCGTTCTTGCTGGGTGCATTGCAAACTTTCACATGTATCAGGTGATTTTAGCATGTTAGTATAACTAACTTAAGGATCTGACCCTACGGTCTTGAAAATCATATTAGGATTCATAAGCTATTATTGGGTTGTAGAAAATCATTTGTGAATGATTGAAGGTTTGAGCTAAGTTCATGGTGGGCAGCTGTGTTAATCTTTTGTTGTTCATTGGACCAGATTTGAATGGGATTATCTTGTATGGTCCAAAAATAAGGCCATCTGATATAGTTTCACCGGTTGTGTTTTAACTTGGTCACATGCACGGCACCCGCAGGTATGTTCGTATTTTCCCTCTCAGTAGCTCAAACATTTTCCCACTCTAGCATTTAACCCAACTCTGGTTAGAGCATGGGAAAATTGAACAACATCTAGGTAGTCCACTGGCTAGCATATGTACTCATAACAGCACCCATTGTGTGCTCTGCTTTAGTTCCCAGCCCCTACCCTGTTGAAAATTTTTCACAGGGGCATAGCAGTACCCATAAGCTTAGTGTATAGTCCATGCTAATACCCACCTATACTTAGATTGTTGCCATTTCACCATGTCTAGCACTTACAGCTCCTTTACCATGATAAACTCCTACATTTATCCATTTATTCAAGGCTTGTAGACTCCAGCATTGTTCTCATCTACTTATATTGCATGTAGGTCATATGTGGTTTATATATAGGTATACATATATATATATATACATGTATATATATACATACCTATATATATACACGTATATATACATATATACATATATATACTCATGTGTTGGTAAGTAGGTATGTGTATATGCATGAAGATATGTACATATCACTCCTTACATCTTGAATCATAAATATCTTGACATATGGGCACCTCACATTTGGTATATTTTAAATGTGCAATTCCCTTTACTTTCATACTAACTGTATTATTTTGCAGGGAATATATGTAAAAAAAAAAATTATATATCATTACTTGGAGTTGTAAATTCATCTTTATGTGTTGTAATAGTTAGATCTTAAATGAAAATTTACATTTCTTGTTTTAGATAGACTGAATGAGCATTGTAAAATACCATGGATTACTTGTTTTCATGCTTTTTGCCTTTATTCCTCAAAATCTCACATTGGTGAAACACGAATGGCACGTGCATCATTTCGTAAGAGGTAAGTTAATCCTAAGTTGATGATCCACATCAATGGCCATAGTCAGGGTGTGGACAAAACTTAGTATTTTTATCTTTTACAAAATAACATGGGATCCACACTGGATCCGTTTTCAAAATTCATCATATTTTCCTTAAATATTTTATTCTTTTATCAGAATTTGACTTAAAATTAATTCAAAATATATACCAATGGCAATAGTCACGGTATATTGAGAGTTAATTTCATTTTAAATCCTATAAAGCACCAAATGTGTTTCATTCTTCACCTGAATTTAAATATAGATTGTTATATAATACATTCAATGACCATAGTCAAGGATGTATTATATCTTCAATCTTATTTTAATTCATTTAAAGAATGGAATAGCTTTTCAAAATCCAATTTCAAAAAATTTAAATTCATTCATCATTTAGGATAAAATTGCATCATATTTTTAAAAATTTCTTTTTTTCATAAATCTAAGTAATTCTTTCCTTCATTTCTCAGATCAAATCCTATTCATAAATTCAAATTCAACTCTATTTCTCAAAACGATTCAAGAATTCAATTTCAAGGTCCCATTTGACTTTGAAAACTGTAGAATCAACTTATATCCAAAATTCAAATTCTAACTTCAAATTCAAAGTCCAAATTGACTTTGAAATTCATTTTATATTCAAAACTATAACCAAATCCAAAGTTCAAATTAACTTTGAGATCCTCTTCATCTTCTAAATTTCAAATTCAAAATTCAAAGTCTAACTTGACTTTGAAATTCATTTGTATATTCAAGATTCAATTCCTCAATTTCATTTCAAACTTAGAAATATGGATTCATCTTCTAAATTCCAGATTCAAGCTTCAAAGTCCAAATTGACTTTGAAATTCATTTGCATATTCAAAATTCAAATTCTCAAATCAATTTTGGAAATTCCAAATCCAAAATCGGATCAACTTGGATCTAGTCTTCTAAATACAATTCCACTTTTGGATCTTAGACTTCACACCCAATTCCATCTTAGGATCCAGAACTCAAAATCTACTTTGGATCTCAGACTCCAGATCCAATTCCATTTTAGGATCTAGAATCCAATCCTACTTTTGGATCTTAGACTTCAGATTCAATTCCATCTTAGGATCCAGAACTCAAATTCTACTTTGGATCTCAGACTTCAGATCCAATTCCACTTTAGGATCTAGAATCCAATTCTACTTTGGATCTTAGACTTCGGATCCAATTCCATCTTAGGGTCCAGAGTCCAATTCTACATTGGATCTCAGACTTCAGACCCAAATCTATCTTAGGATCCAGAACCCAATTTTACATCGGATCTCAGATCTCAAATCTTAAAACCACTCTAAGATCCAGGTCTACTTCAAAATCTGGATTAAAAATCCAAGTCCATTTTCGGATCCCATTTGAACTCCTAAATCCGTTTCTATTTTTTTTAAATACATTTGATTATCTCAGATCCATTCCAAACTTAAAAATCCAAATTCAATTCCATCTCAAGTATTCATTTCCTTTTCTAAAAACAAATTCAAATTCAAAGTCGATTTTGACTTTGAAACTTCATTTCCTTTCATTTCAAAGCTTCAAGTCATTCTCTCTCATTTATTCTTCCAAATCCTAATTTACTTCAAAAACTTAGAACTTCTCTGATCTATCTCAAGCCTTAAGTTAAATTTAATCATTTATTCATTCCTTTATCAAATTCATCTCAGAATACTTGGAAATTTTCAAAATATTTTCCCAAAAGAGCATACATTCTTGCATTGCACAAGCATGATTCTTTGTGCATTTAGAGTTAGAATAAATTCTTAGATTATATTTAGGCAAAGCAAAAGGCATAGATTCGATCCTTGGTTTGATTACCTCTGGTAAAGGTGCCAGGAACGGTCGAACCTCGTACCGATGAGCGAATCTCGTCTCTCCATTTTCCCGCATATTTTCAAAACGGAGGCGAGTTATTTGCTAAATATTTTCAAATTAAGGTCAAGTGAGACCGCACAAAAATAGTTCCTCTTCTCTCTTTCTTTCTTTCTTTTCTCTTCTCTCTTTCTTTTCTTTCTTTTATTCTTCTCCTATCAAAAAGGAGAAAAATAAGAGGTTAGAAAAGGAAAAGAGAAGGAAGAGAGAGAAACCACAAGAGAGGAAAATTTTTGCGATGATCACACCACCCAACGTGCCTGATCATGCATATATTTTAGGGATATTTCATATAAAAATATGCATGATTTCATGAGAAAATGATTTAAAAACCCAATTTTATGTTAGTTTCGAGTAAATGTGCTAAAATGATTTGAAAATAGAAAATGCATGAAAAATAGTTTTATTTTACATTTTAATGCCTATTTTAGTGTTTGACATAATTGTAGTAGTTTAGTTTTTGAAAATCATAAAAAAAAAAATAGATTTAGAATAGACTTAGTTTTTGTATTTTCTAAAACATAGTCATTTCGAGTTGCTTTGTAAATAACTTTTTGAAGAGAGGTTTTGAAATGGAATTCTTTGAAATAAGATGGACTTATGGAAAAACTTTCAAAATTATAAATATCATACGTAGGGGGAAGAGAGGCTTGTCTTCTCTTTTATGCTTTTGCCTTCTCTTCTAACCCTTCCCCTTCACCTTGTTTCTTTCCTCCTTCTTCTCCTTCTCCCTTGATCTCTCTTCTTTCTCAATCCGGTGGAGGCATCCAGCTACGGTAATGGCATATAGGAGGATTCCAACTCTTTTCTAATCCCTCCGGTAAGTGCTTCTTCTTCTTCTTCTCCTCTTCTTCTTCTTCTTCTTCTTCTTCTTTTTCTTTTTTCTGAAATTTTCATTTTAATTTCTGTTAAGCATTCATAACTCATGATTAAAAAAATTTGAGTTGACTTCCTGTTTTTGTTTCAGTAATTGTTAGAATAGATTTTAAGTGTAGTTCATATAGATCGTATTATTTTTTTTTTTTTCAATAAAAATAAAAATAAAAAAAAATGTTAAAACATCAAATGTATTTTTTTTAATCGATCAATCTGTAGTCTCTCAGAACTCCTGTAGCTTTTCCGGTTTTCTTAGATTTGAAGTCTTGATAAAACCTCAGATTTAAAACTTTAAAAACAAAAAAAAAAATTTGTTTCAGCAATCGGTGATTTCAACATTTTTACAGGAACTGACCTGAAATCTACCGCCAGATTTCAACAAATTTCTATCGAAAGTTGATCGATCATCTGGATCGATTTCAATTTATCAGGATCCTGTAAGGCTTTGATTTGAATGATTGAATCAGATACTTCTGAATCGATCAATTGGATATCATTTGACTCCCGACGCTTGAAGCTTGGTCTGTATGAGTCGTCCGGTGATTATTGACGATTTGTTTTTTTTTCCGGCGACTGAATATGAAATCCGATTGATTGATCGATCGGATGCCTAATTTTGATCCACTGAATGACTAAATCAATTTCAGTTTGTTAGAATTGTGTTGAGGCTTGGTTTAGCTGAAGATCATTGGAAGTTTGATCAATTGAAATCAAATTATCGGATATCTTAGTTGATCGGCTGTTTACAGATCTCCGGCAAGTTTTGTGATTGTTTTGATTTCCGGTGAAAGATACATACTGTTTTCCAGCAATGATCTAAATCATCTAGATCATCTGGAGCTGCAGTAAACAGTTTTTTATACTGACCGGAATCTATTTCAAAAATATCTGGAATCATTTACTGATTCTGATATTTACTTGCCGGAAAATTCTTCGTTACAGAGGAAACTTGTTTCACGGTGGAACAAGATCTGATTGATCGATTTTTTTTTAAGTTCCTAGTTTGATTAATATCTCTGGAAATTTCATTATCCGGCAGCATAACTCCACCTGAACTTTAAGTTCACCTGAATTTCATTATCCGGCAGCATAACTCTACCTGAACTTTAAGTTCACCTGAATTTCATTATCCGGCAGCATAACTCTACCTGAACTTTAAGTTCACCTGAATTTCATTATCCGGCAGCATAACTCTACCTGAACTTTAAGTTCACCTGAATTTCATTATCCGGCAGAGTCAAATGAGCGGAATTGGATATTCCGGCTGAGTCATTTGAACCGAAATTGAAAATTCTGTTATATATCCAGTGAATGTCAATTGAAATAATAATTTTTCTGGATTCATCAGAAACTGAAATATTATCTGAATGTGAATCAATTTGACATCCGATATTGAATGAGCCATGATTTAATTCTATTGAATAATATCACGAATCCATATTTTTCATCGGATTGACAATGTGATTTCTGAATTGACAAATGAATTTTACAGTTAATTGGATATCTGGATCTGGTTTGAGATGTCGAATTATCGGATGATAATGCTTTGTTGAATTTTTTTAGATATTACTTAATACTTAGATTACTTAGTGTTTTGATATTAGATCACTTAGTTAATTGATTAACTGATTCGTTGATATTAGAAATAGTTGCTAGTCATTTTGATATTAAAAATAGTTTAGCTAAGGAAGATAATCAGAGTTGTTAATTACTTTGCAATTAGTTAGTTAGATGTAATAAAATAAAAAAATATATATATCATTTGCATTTAAAATTGTCATTTAGATTTCTTTAATGATTTCTTTCATATTCTTAGCCTTTAGTTAGTATTTTTTTTTAGTACATTCTATTTCTTCTTTCTTTGATACTGCTTGTGTTCATTTGATTTGTGCAGGATTGCACAAGGTTGGAGCAGAAGAGACTACGTGACACGAAGTACGAAGATAGAAGATTTTTACTTTTCAGTTTAGACTTAGAATTTTAATTGGGTTTGTAAATATTGCACTTTACGCCCTCTGCGAAGGGTATTCATTTGTTGTAATAGCTAGTTGTTTTTACTTTTCTGAACATTTTATATTTCAATAATTCGGCAATAAAGATTAGTTTAGATTTGTGTGCTTGAATACGATATATTCCAGTTCCCTGAGTTCGACCCGGTCTCATCCACTAGTGAGAACCGGTTTTTATTATTTGATGTCTGGTTTTCACATGTTTTACACTTAAAAATCTTTTCAAAATTTACAACGATTGCAAAAAGACATCACTGCCCAATGGTTTTTAAGGATTCAAAAGCTTTTGAAAATTTTACAAACCTGCCATGGGGCGCCAGCCCCATGGCTCCCTTTTGAAAATGGCGCCCCTCATGATGGAGCCTAGGCTTCATCATGAAGGGGTTGGAAAGACATATGGCCAATAAAAGCCTAAGCTTTAAATCCATGCAAAAACCTTTTCAAAATTGCCATCCAGCTGGTCAGCCTTTACCAGCTGGTCAACCAATAACATGGACGTCCACTATAGGGGTCGCCCATGTGTCTTGGATCCACTAGGTGCTCCAGATCCAAAACCAAAACTGCATATCGTGTATGTCATAAGAAAACACTTATTTAATGGATTAAAATAATAATTTAATTTTAACAAATTATTTTATTCTCTTTATAACCTTAATTAACATAGAATGGTTGATGCTTCTTGAGAAAATAGTCTCTCGTTCGTTAAAGTTAAGTGTTCTAAGATTCGTGTCCAAAATTAAGTCAAGACTCGTAATTCACACGCACTGACGAGGTTTTCTCGTCGTTCGGATCTCAAATTTGGGGTGTATCACTACAACCCTATTCCAAACTTACTCTAAAAGTTTCGGAGGTTGATCCGCTCTAGATTTCCCAAAATCGCTCTATTTACATAAAATCACGTGATTTAACCCATTTTTCAAAATAAGCAAATCTTCAGAAATTGCCAAAACATAAAAATTCATCGATTTCCATATAATTACACAATATACATAAAAACAAAAATTGTGGATCTTACATCCTCCCCTCCTTAAAAAGGATTTCGTCCGTGAAATCACCCTTAGGAGGTTACAAAAAGTTTCGGATAAGTCTCTCTCATGCTTGCTTCTGGTTCCCATGTGCATTGTTCAATGCCATGGTGCTGCCATCGTACCTTAACTAGCGGAATAGTCTTGGTATGCAAAACTTGATCTCGTCGATCAACAATCTCAATAGGCCTTTCTAACAAAGTCAGATCTTCCTGCACGTTCACATCTTCGTAACGAATGACATGCGATGGGTCAGGAATGTGGCGCCCCAAACCCCGACCTTGGAAAAAAAGCTTGGGATTTCTGTGATTTTTTTTTTTGAAAGGTTTAAGTAGAAAACCAATGGAAAGCAAGCGTGGGGAAAACAACAAAGCTGCAAGTCTGGGCGACCGCCACAGATAAGTGCAACAAGTGGAAATAGTGTAACCAACGATATGTACAAAAGTGTAACTGTGAAGTAAGAAGGGAAAACACCTGTACAGTTTAAAGAGTTTACAAAATGTAGGTACTAAAGTACAAAATAGGGAATATATCTCGACAACAACCAGAACCCAAAAACCACCAGGTACAGGATCTGCAGGTCAAGTGTGTGTGGGTCCTCAGAGCCTCCACCATGTATCACTGCATCCGCACTACACCTGTTCGTCACCTACATCCCCATAAAACGGGGTCAGTCCTCTTGCGAGGTGGTGAAGAAACAACCATAAGCATGTATAGATACACCCTCTACACAGGAAAAACAGGAAAAGCTAACAAGTGTAAGTGCCTATGTCAAGTGAGTGCAAAGTGACAAGTACCAGTCAACAGGCTATAGTAACAGGGTAAACAAGTAGCTAAAACAACAAACTGAGCAGCAAGTAACTAAAGAAGCAACAATAACTGTAAGGCAAGTGCTCAAGGTAGTAACAACTGTAATAAGTGTTGAGCAGCGAAGTAACCAAGTAACAGCTGAACAAGAAAAAGCAACTAGAGTAAAGTCCACAGCACAAGCATCTATAGTAAGTCAGCTGATTGGTTTGTCTTTAAGTTCTTCTGATTACTCCTTGGGGTACGCGAAGGAAACCTCGCATTCTGTGAGACATGCACCCGGCGTCTGTTATTAATTGTCTAGAGTGGTAACCGGGGAAGCTACAGACCGAGTCAACCTCATGCGAGTAGCACATGGCTAGGAGAAAACACTCGCATAGGCAAGGATTGCAATCCATACTACTACAGTAGTGAGGTCCTAAAAAGGCAACCTCGACCTCCCTGACTCTGAGTGACTGGAGAGGCCAAAGGACGCTACAACTCCTGTCAAACACGTGTCGTAGTAATGACAAGTCACTCAGGGTTGTACCATCCACCCTCTCCCAAGGTGAACCATTTTGTGAATGGGGCGAAGCAGGTTTATCTTTCTTAAGGCTCATGTTCAATCATACTTCACAACGAGGAATCTGCCTCATGGTACCCGCAGGGTACGCAAAAATGAGGAATTGGCCTGCCCATCCACGTGCTCAGCCTCACATGGCCAACGGAGCACACTACTCGTGAAAGCAGTCAAAACACCATATTATTTTGTTTCTGTTTAGGGTATATCACACAAGAGTCCACACAACACAAAGGCCACTGCCCGGAGACTCCAACTAAGCCAACAGCAAAACATTTCAATATTCATACCCTATGGTCTTCAATTTTCTTTCCTTTCGTTTCATAAGGTAAGTGTACCTAATGTGCTTACCAATGCCTCGAGCAATGTACCTCCTCAGGGTACACTCTATTTAGTAACAATGTCAGGATGTGCCATGTGCAAAGTGTAAGAGTATCACATGTTTCTATCTTTTGCATAAGTATAAATAACAGAGACAGTTGCATAATATGCGATAATTAAAAAGCACTAACTTGCATACTTCAGTGTGAAGATTGCATTTAACTATGCTTTCATATGTGGTTCAACACACTTACATGTTTATGGTAAAATCTGGGATATTCCCGTCTTATGGGAACAACATTAGCTATTTCCACGGTATGGGGTGCCGCGCCTGCGGACCCGAAACAAAGATAACTAAACAACACTTGTAAATTCAACGTAGTTTCCAAGTATGTGGATTTTCAATAGTGTTCGTCTATATACTTAACTAGGTTGTTGCACGTGAATCAAGGCATAAGGATTTTCCTTACGCAGTACGACACACTTACGTGTTAAAGATGATTTCTGAACTTAACCCATCTAATGGGTATAACATTGGCATTACCACGGTTCGGGGTGCCGCGCCCGCGGACCCTAAACAAACCGTTTGTCCAAAACGAATGTAGGACAACATTATGGAATTCATACTTAGCTCGGAGTATGGAATCATCTGAGGAAATATTTGGACGGGACAAGAGAGTCATGTGTTTTAATACACTTACATATATTCATATGTACATATATATATATATATATATCAACACTCTCAACCATACTCGACGAGGCACATACATATATGTATACGTATATACATATACACATTCACATTTACATATATATATATAAAAAGCTTACTCGAACCCGGTGCATCCCAAGGCATGCACTCATGCCAAAACTATCCGAAGTGCGAGGAGGGTGTGGGGCAATACAAAGGCTAACTTGAACCTAATAGGGTTCGGCTCGAAGTAGGTGCGAGCTGGTTTTTGATAGAAACATCTTGACAGCCACAATAGTGGCATCACGGGGCTGCAGTGTGCCAACACCAGGATCCACACACTTGCTGCCAAAAGAGCTCCAACTCAACATTGGTCTGTTCCTTTGGACCAGACTGTCGTGCACACTAAACAAGGTCTGGTCCGACTATGGTTCGGACCCGATTGCCAAAAGGGTTCGGTTGGGGCTGGTTCAAGTCCCCGACAAGGGTCAATCAGCTAACCTAGTGCAAAGGGTGCCAAGAGCTGATCAAAGTGTCTGGTCCCTAGGACCAGACTGCTGATAAAACGGATTAGGGTTTGAACCTTTTCTGCTCAGACCCGAGCCTAAGGTGGCTTAGCCGAAAGAGAGACCCCGGGGTGTCCAGCATTAAGTGGCTGGCACCCGACTCCATCAAGGTGGAGCCGCGGCTGGCACTAGGTGCTAGCTGGGCTGCCAAAGGGTTCAGGTATGAACCTTGGTTCAGACCTGCACCCACTAGGTGCTAACCGAATGCCATGGGTGCACAACACCCAAGTGGTGCGCACCCAGCTCCATCCAAGGAGAAAACGGGCTGGGCTAGGTTTGCGCTCAAAAATGGTCAAACCGGCTATAGTGCAGGTCCGAACCCCTGGTTCAGACCGGCACCCTAGCCCAAGCCTAAAAACCAACAATAAATGGGGCCTTAAAATATATATATGACACCGAAATATACATATATTATACATAAAATTTCCTTTGAAAGCTTTTGCTGGGCGCGCGGGCCACCCGCATGGCACCCAGCTCAACCCAAAGTGTAGTTGGTTGGACAAAAGGTCTGGTCCGCTGGACCAGGCCGTGCCATCACTAGGGCCAAGGACCAGAGCCTATGGCTCACATCCAAACGGATGGAAGGTGTTGGGCGCCTGCCATGGGCCGGCCCCAACCCACAAGCAGAACCCGGTTGGTCAAGCGCCAACCATGAAATCCAAAGAGAAAAAAAAAAGAAAGCAAAATTGCTGGAGCCACGGCTTCCCTCAGCAAACAGAGTTGGGTCACTCTATGACCCAAGCCAACCCCCATGGCTGAAGCAGCAGTCCCATCGACTTGGGACTGGGCTTAGCCCATCACTACCAAGCATGAGAGTCCAAGGTAAGGGCGTCGGCTACAGCGCACGACTGGGCCTACATGCACCCCAAACAAGCTCTAAACGAGATGGGTGCGTGCTGGACGGGCCCAGCTCAGTCCAGCTCACCCAGCCTTGACTGCAATGTTCAAGAACAAGCCAAAACTGAAAGAAGAAAGAGTAAAAACATTCATTACAACATACTAATCAGAAATTACATGCTTTGGCAAAGAAAGGCTGAAAACGCACTTAGAAGAAGAAAAAAAAATAGAGGAAGCCTATTTCAAAACATGCAGCCATTAGGGAATAAAAACCAACATGAACACCCATAGAGAAAATACTTTTTTCTAGAGCTAATCCACCTCTTTGAAGCACGCACGCATGGAGTGCATTGCTTCATGGGTTTCATATATATCGAAGTCCTTAAATCACAAAAAAAAAAGAAAGGTTGAGACTTCACCTTGGTTGGAGAGGGAAGGAAGTGTTAGTTGCAGCTCTCTCCTTCAAGAGACACCCACGGCTGGAAGTAGGAGACAAGAGAGGAGAGAAGAGGTTGGGAGAGAGAAGACAGAGAGAGGGTCCTATGAAAAATCGCCCAACAAGAGAGCCCATTTTTTTCTAAAGGGTCTTATAAGGGGTTGAGTGGGAATGGACGGCTATGATTTACCCCTCCAAGATGGAGGGCTGGGGTGCTCCACGCCCCCTCATAGCCAATGCATGTCATGCTTTTAAACTTTTTAGAAAGACTTTCAAAAATGCCATTTTGAAAAGCCATTACAACTTCAAAAATTTACAAGGGGGCGCCCTTGGCTGCCACCCTACTCATCCAATCGATTTTGAGTATTTGAAAATATTCAAAATAGTTTCAAAATTGCCATGGGGCGCCAACCCCATGCTCTCCTTTTGGAAAAGACGCCCCTGATGGTGGCCTTTGGGCTCCATCATGAGGTTTTGGAAATGATCAATGGCCAATAGAGGCCTTCATTTCAAAACCATGCAAATTTATTTCAAAAATACAACCCAGCTGGTCAACCATAGCCATGCACGTCCACTAAAGGGGTCGCCCAATGGGTTTGGGTCCTCTAGTCGCTCCGGATCCAAATCCAAAATTGCCTATTGTATACATTTCAAAACAATGCTTATTTAATGCATTAAAATAATAATTTAATTCCAACCAATTATTTTATTCTCTTTATAACCTTAATTAACGTAGAATGGTTGATGCCTCTTGAGAAAATATTCTCTCGTTAGTTAAAATTAAGCGTTCTAAGATTCGGCTCCAAAATTAAGTCAAGACTCGTAATTCACATGCACTGACGAGGTCCTTTCGTCGTTCGGATCTCAAATTCGGGGTGTATCACTACAACCCTAATCCAAACTTACCCTGAACGTTTCGGAGGTTGATCCGCTCTAGATTTCCCGAAATCGCTCTATTTACATAAAATCACGCGATTTAACCCAATTCTCAAAATAAGCAAATCTTCAGAAATTGCCAAAACATAAAAATTCATCGATTTCCATATAATTACACAATATACATGAAAATGAAAATCGTGGATCTTACAAGGAATGTACTTCCTAAGCATTGACACGTGAAAAACATTATGAATGTGAGCATATTGTGGAGGCAACTCGACATGATATGCCACTTCACCAATCCTTGCCACGATCACAAATGGTCCAACATACCTCGGACTCAACTTCCTTTCTTTCCAAAATGAAACACGCTCTTCGTCGGCGAAACTCTGACAAAAACCATGTCTCCAACATCAAAAGACAATTTGCGACGTCTCTTATTGGCATAACTCTTCTGCCTATCTTGCGCTGCCTTCAAACGTTCACGAATCTTCTGCACTTGCGGCGTGTAGTGCTGAAGAACTATCGGCGCTTCGCTCGCTCTATCGCTGATGTCGTCCCAATAAGATGGCGACCGACAAGGTCTGTGTAAGCACCCCAAATTTTCACTCACCTCCCCGACATTTCCACCAAGCATCATCATCCATCCTCTGAGATCACCAGAGGGCAAAATGGTCATTTTTTGAGCTCGAAACTTGCAAAAGTCCATATTTCATCTACAACTCTCAAAATTTTTCTATTTTAGCTTAGATTTTCAGAAAATTTATTCCTGACAAGAGACGAGAATCTCCAAATCCTGGTTCAAGATTACATTTCATAAGACATGTCATTGTATATTATTGCATGATCATTTCATATCACTGCACTGCACAGCATGTCATTTCGAGGTCCAGAACTCTCGATTTCAAAATTTTCAATCCATATTCGAATTTCAACTCCTTTCAAAATCAATTTCAAAACCTTGGGTCTTCAAAATTATCTAGTCTTCCCATTTTACCCCCAGGACTTTGAATTTCAAAAGAATTTCTTAGGAAAACGATCCGGATAGTTTTCAATATGGATTTTAGCCATTTTATCTCAGATTCTGCCCTTTTGACAGCAATTTCAAATATCATTCTTTTACAAAATCGCCCTATAAGTGTCACCTCTTTTCAAAATCTTTGTAATTAGGCCAAGTATTTCGTATTTACCAATTAGTCTAGGTTTTTATGAAAATTCCAAAAAGAGGTTTTACTGTCTTACCTTCACTCCAATAAAGAAGCAACATGGGGTCCACCCTGAAGTGGTGCCACACGGCCTTTCCTTTTGAAAAACTTCAACTTTGAAAAGCCTAAAAATATAGGAGCCTTGTCCCTGGATTGGCGCCACTGGACCATTTTCTTTCTCCTCCCATTTTTCTGCCATGTGTCAACGTGGGGTTCACACAGAGGTGGCACCACATGTCACCTTCTCTCTCCTTCCATCCTCTGACACGTGTTAGTGTGGGGCCACTTTAAGATGGCGCCACATGTCATTAGCTACCTCTTTATTATATACCACGTGTCAATGTCTACCACCTTCATCTCTTTCCATGTGTCATCCCAATGCCACCCTCAGATGCCACGTGTCATGTTCTGCCTTGTCTAGAAAAAGCAGAGTTTGTCTCCTCTGAGGTGGCGCCACTTGAAGTACTCCTCCTGCAAGTGACACATGTCACACTCTCCTTTCCTCAGAAAAAGCAGACTGACACATGTCACCTTCTTCTCTTCTCAGAAAAAGCAAGGGACACATGTCTCTCTCTGCTTTCCTCAGAAAAAGCAGACTGACACATGTCACCTTCTGCTCTTCTCAAAAAAAGCAAGTGACACATGTCTCTCTCTGCTTTTCTCAGAAAAAGCAAGTGACACATGTCACCCTCTGCTCTTCTCAGAAAAATCAAGGGACACATGTCACCTTCTGCTCTTCTCAGAAAAAGCAAGGGACACATGTCTCTCTCTGCTTTTCTCAGAAAAAGCAAGAGACACATGTCACCTTCTGCTCTTCTCAGAAAAAATAAGGGACACATGTCTCTCTTTGCTTTTCTCAGAAAAAGCAAGTGACACATGTCACTCTCTGCCTCCTTCAAAAAAAGCAACAATTCAATTATTCAAACTCCTCTGAGGTGGCGTCTTCTGCTTCCTCAGCTCCTGCCTTCTAACACATGGCAGAGTGGAGCCACCCTAAGGTGGCGCCACATGTCTGTCCCTGCTTCCTCCAGAAAAAGCAGAATTTCAAACATTCAAACCCCTCTGAGGTGGCACCACTTGAGCCCACTGCCCTGTCCTTCTGACACGTGTTAGTGTGAAGCCACTCTGATGTGGCGCCACATGGCATCCTCCCCTTCTTCCAGCTTTAAATCTCAAACCCCTTTTGAGGTGGCGCCATTCCAGAGCTCCCACTTGTCTTCATTTTTCTTTTTATTTTATTTTATTATTTTCAAAATAAAAGTAGCCCACCATGAGGTGGCACCATATGAGGACTCCCTGCAAAAAACAAACTTTGAATTTCAAACCCCAGGTAGCAACCTCTGAGGTGGCACCATAGGGGGGTATCCTGCAAAGAAAATCAAGCAAACTTTAATTTTGAAAATTTTCAAATCCAGCTGAGGTGTCCTATTCACAAAGTTTGCATTTTATTTATTTCAAAATTCCAAAATAGCATGCCCTGAGATGGCGCCGCATGGAAGGCTCAGATTGATTTGAATTTCAAAAAATTCCAAAATTTCTACAAATACCTCAGCCCATGCCCAGCTGAAGAGGGGCTCATTTTTTGGATTTTGAACTTCAATCAAGATTTTCTAGAAGTCAATTTTGCTTTCTGAAATCACGCCCCCCCTGGGATCATTTGAGAGAGTGCAGTGAAGCACCAACCTTGCTCACATCACTTCAAGTTTGACCTAGGCGTGTGGGTCGATTTTCGTGAACCTTCTGAAGTCTGGATCGAAGGACGAGAGAAGCCATTCGTAGCCATTCATTTTGGGAGTTGCAAAACTGCAGAAGAACGCAAGGTGCACTTCTATTCCAATCGATTTTATTATAGCAACATGTGATCATCACAAAAAAATTTCCTCTCCTGTATCTTTCTCTCTCTTCCTTCTCTTTTCCTTTTCTAACCTCTATTCTCCTCCTTTTTGAAGGGAGAAGAATAAAAGAGAGAAAAGAAGAGAGAAGAGAGAAAAGAAAAGAAGAGAGAAGAGAGAAAAGAAAAGAAGAGAGAAGAGGAACTCTTTTGCGAGGTCTCACTTGACCTTGATTTGAAAATATTTAGCAAATAACTCACCTCCGCAAAAAATTTTCCTCTCTTGTATCTTTCTCTCTCTTCCTTCTCTTTTCCTTTTCTAACCTCTATTCTCCTCCTTTTTGAAGGGAGAAGAATAAAAGAGAGAAAAGAAGAGAGAAGAGAGAAAAGAAAAGAAGAGAGAAGAGGAACTCTTTCGCGAGGTCTCACTTGACCTTGATTTGAAAATATTTAGCAAATAACTCGCCTTCGTTTTTGAAATATATTGCGGGAAAATGGAGAGACGGGATTCGCTTGTCGGTACGAGGTTCGACCGTTCCTGGCACCTTTACTAGGGGTAATCGAACCAAGGATCGAATATATGCCTTTTGCTTTGCCTAAATATCATCTAAGAATTTATCCTAAAGATCTAAATGCACAAAGAATCATGCTTGTGTAATGCGGGGGTGTATGCTCTTTTTTTGAAAAAAATGATTTGAAAATATCCAAGTGCTTCTGAGATGAATTTGATAAGGGAGTGAAGAAATGATTAAATCTGACTTAGAACTTGAGATAGATCAGAGAAGTTCTAAGTCTTTGAAGTAAATCAGAGTTGGAAGAATAAATCTTGATTTTGAGAAAAGAATGATTTTGAAGCTTTGAAATGAAAGGAAATGAAGTTTCAAAGTCAGGAATGGACTTTGAATTTAATCATGGATTTAGGAGAAGAAGATGGAATTTTGAAGTGATATTGAATTTGAATCTTAGAATTGATTTTCAGAAAATCAAGTGGTATTTAAGAATGAAAATGGATTTAAGAGATTCAAATTAGATCCGAAAATGGAATTGAAATCTAGAATTGGAATTGGATTCTGGATCCTAAACAGAATGGGATCTGAGATTTTAGAATCCAAGATGGACTTGGGTTTTGGATCCTAAAATAGAGTGGATCTGAAGTCTGAGATCCAAATATAGAATTGGGTTCTGGATCTTAGAATGGATTTGGATTTGAAGTCTAAGATCCAAAGTAGAATTGGGTTCTGGATCCTAAGATGGATTTGGATCTGAAGTGTGGGATCCAATGTAGAGTTGGACTTTGGATCCTAAGATGGATTTGGATCTGAAGTCTGAGATCCAAAAGTGGAATTGGATCTGAAGTCTAAGATCCAAAGTGAAATTGGAGTCTGGATCCTAAAGGTGAATTGGATCTGAAGTCTGAGATCCAATATGAGTGTTGAATCCTGGATCCTAAAATGGATTTGGGGTTAAATTCAGAAGATGAATCAAGAACTTCCAAGTTTAAATTGAACTTGGAAAATGAAATTTAGAATTTGAATATGCAACTGAATTTCAAAGTCGAATTGGACTTTGAATTTGGGGCTTGAATTTGGAATTTTAGAAAAATGAGTCAAGAATCTCAAAGTTAAATTGAACTTTGAGTTTGATTGGAGTTTTAAAAATGAATTTGGAATTTCAAAGTCAAATTGAACCTTGAAATCTGATTTGAATTTGAATATAAAATGAATTTGAAATCTCAAAGTTTAAATTGAACTTTGAGATTGAAAAATGAAATAGAATTTGAAAAATGAAAGGATGAATTGGATTTTACAGAAATTGAAGATGGATTGAAGAAGATATTAATATCACTTGGAGTTTTTGAAAAAGGAATTTTGAAAATATGATGCAATACTATCCTAAATGATAAATGAATTTAAAGAATTTGAAATTGGATTTTGAAAAGCTATTTCATTCTTTAAATGAATTAAAATAAGATTGAAAATATAATACATCCTTGACTATGGTCATTGAATGTATTATATAATAATCTATAATTAAATTCAGGTGAAGAATGAAACATATTTTTGTGCTTTTATAGAGTTTAAAATGAAATTAACTCTCAATATACCCTGACTATGGCCATTGGTATATATTTTGAGCCAATTTTAAGTCAAACTCTAATGAAAGAAGGAAATATTTGAAAATATGATGATTTTTGAAGAGGATCCAGTGTGAATCCAATGTTATTTTATAAAAGATAACAATCCTAAGTTTTGTTTACATCCTGACTATGGCCATTGATGTAAATCATCAACTTTGGATTAATTACTTCTTACGAAATGGTGCACGTGCCATTCGTGTAGCCATTTGTGAGAATTTGAGAAGTAAAGGAAAATGCATGAAGAACAAGTAATTTCATGGTATTTACAATGCTCATTTATTTTATCTAAAGCGAAAAATGTAAATTTTCATTAAGATCTAACTATTACAATACATGAAATTGGATTTACAACTCCAAATAATGATGTTTTTCACATATTCCCTGCAAAACACCTGATTAGTATGAAAACATAAGAAAATTGCACATATCTTATTGATTTCAAAGGTGCAAATGATGGGACATTCATATACCTACCTTGTGCTTGATACCCAAATGAAACAGCATTAATGATCCAAGGTATGGAAGAATAGCCTATTGATGTATATATATATAGGTATGTATATGTATATATATATATATATATATATATATATATATATATATATATATATATATATATATATACATAGGTATATATATATATACTTATATATATATATAACATGGATGTAGAGTGAGTGTGATTCTGTCTACATGATGTACTAAGTTGATGGGAGAAACCTATACTGCTGTTTGGAGATATACATATGTTAGTCTTTGAGTCAGATGGAAATCTATATGAGGAGGCGCGCATAATTGTACGACAGCAAACCAAACAATAATTTCTGAGTTAGCCCATCAATCACTTTCATAGCATACCCTTAAGCTAACTGGTGGATTAGAGCTTTTGTAGCAAAACTCTGTTGATATTATGATAAGATACCAAAGCAGCTATTCTGATGGCAAAAGAACTGATGTTCATAACAAGTGGAATTAGTAGATAGATGGCTGCTGTAATAGGGATGAGAAAAGTGGTTTGTAGAAGGGCGAAGTGAAAGCCTGCTGGAGCTAGAAGTAAACTGGTGTTTATGTTGAGATGAGATGGAGATGGATGCTGCTATAGGTGGAGATGGAGTGCGGACATGAAGAGAGTTCAGGGAAATGAATAGTGTGATTTGCAGCATATCCTGAAATAGCAGGAAACGATGATTGTTGGCTGGAGCGTACAGCAGTGAGGAACATGAGGGTTGAAACAGAGCATACAAGGAAGCAAATGATAATAAAACAAGGAAGGGTATGATACTGGGATAAAAGGTTTAGGGAATGGTGTATGACAAGGGCAACGGGTGAGGATGATGGTTGGGGATTGCAGCTAATGCAGGCAATTTCTGGGGAGGGACTGTTAGCAGGGAATCACAGTTGGTGCTACAAAAATGTAGTGTGGTAGAGACTGGAAGTGGGTCCTGTTGTAGGATACCACAGGTGAATATAGAAAAAGCAAAGTGAATGGAGGAGTTCCACAATTTATCTGGACAATGAGTTTGAAAGAAAAAAAAAATATACACAGCTACTGGAACAGAATATGTAAATTACAACAATTCTTTGAACTGCTGGACACCTGAAATGATCACAGTAACTCTTTAAGTTGCTAAAAAAAAAATGGAGGTTGCAATGGTGTTCGTGGCTAACGAAGCTATTGGTGCAACTGTGTGCAAATGGACTGTGCTGAGTGGAATGAGATGAATGGTGCATCTTACAAGAAATGTAAACATGTGGTGGGTGTTATAGGGAAGATGCAGGGGTGATTCTAAATCAGAAAATGACCTGGAGCTTGTGTAACCTTCCAGTCGTGCCGCAACCAGCAAGATCAGAGAAAGAGCAAGTTTGATATTCACACAGTCCAACAAACCACCATTTCTTCTTTTGTACACAGGAACAATGTGCAGACATTTATGCAGTTCAAAAATTTGTTACAGATCGGCATTTACAAGCTCTTGATATATCACTGAGTAAATTTCCTTACTCCATAGAGTTTTCACAATCGCCACAAAATCCAACTGATGAAATTTCCTCTGAATAAGTTTGAAAAGGTCTGGAATCCCTTCTCCAGATATGTAGCCTTTAAGTTCAAAACAACGACTTTCAATATTTGTCATTCTATTGATTCAATCAGTTTATAAGCAAAATTTCTAAAACAATGATATGGCCTAAAAATATGTCAAGGGTAGATATGATAGAATCTAAATTAGTGAAGATAGCATCACACTAATGCCTTGTCATGCTATTTCTCAACAGATTTTAGATACAGGACGCAGAAACTATGAAGCTGTATGGTTTAAAATGGTGGTAGCTGATACAGGTTGAGTGAAGGACATAAATTGAAGGAACCTGTAATGAGAAATGTGAGGATGTATACACTCTAATAACATTGCACAAGCATAGGCATTAACAGGGGAGTTCACCACCAGCAGAATGGTTCCTACAGTAGGTTTGGTTCAATTTCATTCTGAAGGGGCAGTTTAATGGGAGCACTATGGGTTATGATTGACGGAGCAACAACCCTCTTGAGAGTTACATCCGTCTCTAGCACAGTTCAAAAAGGTTGTCATAAGGTTAATTGCAAAAGGGGAGGCCCATTTCTTGAAAACACTTCACCACAAATATTGAATCTTCAAGATTGCACGAGGGTATTATGTCGCTTATCTGTTCAAAAGGGGCTCTAGCCAAAGTTTTTTTACCAACCCTCATGGATGAACTCAATTGTCCACCCTCCTATCCTCTGCATCATTTCCTGGTGTCCCCAAATCAAATTCACGATGACAACTGCCGCGAATTGGAGGAGTTCAAAATATAAGTCGGTGAGGTACAAATCCATTGGCATGGATCGGTGTTATTGGGAAAGGTTAAAGGCAGAGGAGTGATATGGCTCATTACTTTGCTTGATCTGTTTAGGCCATTAGCAATTCTTATACTGGATTGACATATCATACTAGAACATAGAGGATAAACAAAATGTGTAATTAAATAAAGGGGAGAATCAAATATGAAAAGGAAATATATTGAGCCAGAGCTTTCAATTATCATGTCATTTGAGGTAAACAAAAGGAGACAAGCAAGCTGGATTTTCTTCTCTTTAACTGTTATAAATGATAGACAAGCAATGCATATAACTTTTAACAGAAGAGATATGCATATATTTTTTTTTGTAACCATCACGATATTGACAAAGATAGACATGTGATACTACCTGGTATGGTCTTCAATGACGGTGATGACTGAGATGCTGAATCTAAACCAAAGAATTTTATTATTTAAACAAGAGCAAAAACCTCTTACGAGATATACCCTCCTGTCGTTCCATTTTGCAGAAAAGACCATTACCACTTAAGCCTTTTGTACACAGGCTGAATATGAGCATCCAAGTAGATTCCTGCAGAGATTGGTGTTGGCAGGCTTTTGCCATATACCCAATTTCTACTGATGATGGTTTTGCCATGCGTGATGTCAACAAGAGGCTAATTTCCCAAAGGAAACGGCTATATGATATAATGGTATCCCAACACCAGGTATTCTAATGCCAGCCTAAGCAGAGGTTCAGATTAGAGCATATAGAACAAACTGAGATTTCAAAAAAAAAAATGGATATTCAAGCTGAGTATTATAAAATTAAAAAAAATCTTGATCGATGCAATACTGTATGAGGCAGTAATATGTAAATGATGCAACTAAACAACGCAATATACAGTTGGATAAGAATGAACAATGACATACGATGTATACCTGGATATGAAACTTATACAGAGTGCTTGGATAGATGTTATTACAGGGGAGGTAATGCATGTAATAGGTTTAAACCAAAAGGAATTTTGAAGATATGGCTAAAACAGGAAAAAGAAAGAGAAAAAAAAAATGAAATAACCAGCAGAATATCAATTAAGGAAACAAGCGTAAATCAGAATTTTCAAATTCTAAAAGAAACCAACTCAAAGATCAGAAAATAAAACAGGAAATGATGAAAAGAATTGGTTGAAATCTAGATGTTGGATCATAGTGACTCCATTAATATTGCCAGGGGAGGGTTGATCCTGCTATAGGCAGATCGATTCCACCCATTTGGCTTTATAATTGGAGAAAAGAGATGAAGAAAATGAAAGAAATTGGAAGATTGAAATACTAAGGATAACAGATATATTTGCAAAAGAAAAAGAAAAGAAGAAGATGATAGTTACTTACCTGTAGAGGAGGCACCGTGAAGAGGGGTCGATGGCAGCCGCTTGCAGAGGAGGCCCAAAAGGGAAGGGATTCAAAAAAAAAAAGGGAAAAGAGATGGAGGTGGGTAAATAGATCGAAAGGAAGAAAAAGAGAAATCTGATGGTGGAGTGGTGAAAGACGGATCCCGATCATTGCAGGGGATGCCTCCTTATATAGGCAACGAGAGGGGGGAGTTCGTTCAGGATGAAGGGAGATCTAGCAGGAGAGGAGGCGATGGAGGGCGCAGGAGAGGATGGTCATTGCCATCTTCTCCAATTTGCAAAGAGGGGGCTCCTTTTCAGAAATTTCCTAAAAAAAGGTTTTTGTTTTCAAAAAGAGGTTTCAAGAGAGGGTTTTAACAAAAAGTTAAAAAAAAAAAGAGGGTGGATTACATAGTTTCTGAAAATTTTTGGTTTTTTTTTTATTTTCTTATTTTTTTGTTCTTTTCTTAAATATATATTTTTTGTACTTTTTGAAGACAAAATTCTAAAAACTAAGGATTTTTTACTACTTTTTACAAAATTTCAAAAATATTTACAAAAGGAGAGCTTTTCTGAAAAGAGGTTTATTTTGGGGAAATTTCTTCAGAAGAATGGGTTTGGACCCAAGTTTTGAGAAAATGTTCGAGTTTTTGAAACTCGACTCAAGAAATACAACGAGATGGATCCAAACGGATATCGGATGGATTATCCGAGCTATTTAAAAACTATTTTTGGTACTTTCTGTAATTTTAATTTAGAATTTGAACAATGAGACTTAGATTTGGATCTAGACAATGGATCCAGATCCGAAATCAATTTAAACATATAAAATGAATTTAATTTCAGTAAAAACTTGAGAAATGAACTGGAATTTAGATTAAAAATGATTCATTTGCTGAAAAAATGAATTTAGTAGCAAGAATGGAATATTTAAAAGATTTTGAAAAATTTGGGGTGTTCACAGATGCCCCTCTTTGCTACTAAGCCGGTTGAAAGCCGAACTTAGTGGCAAAGATAACACTCCAAATTTTGAAAAATGCCCCAGTCTGTAGGTCTGAACTGGGTGTGGAAGAATTTATTTGAAAGACATGGTTTCAAGCTTAATACCTTATCCTGAATTGCTTGGGGGAGACGAAATCCTTGAAATTGATATGATTGAGTGGAAAATGAGGAAATCGTGATGGGACTTTGGGTGATCAAGTCTCACGGGTGAGGCGAGATCAATCTTTGTGGAATGACTCAAGTTTAGCCCTTAACCTGGATGGGACGAATATATCTCAAAATAACCTGAATGGGGAAGGGAATATATGATGACCTTGATGGGACATTTTTGAGAAAATGCCTCATGAGATGAAGCTTAAGCAAGATCTTGTCCTAGGTGGATATACAAGGCATGGATTCCTCGATGGGAAGAACCATGATGGGATTGGAGGGAAACACCTTGTTGAGACAAGGGAAACTCGTTGGAACGAGATTCAGGTTTAACCAAAACCCGAAAAAGGAAGATACCTCGAGGGGCGAGGTTCAGGCTTAACCCTTAACCTGAAAGGGACGACCATACGGAATCCTCGAGCGAAGAGGCCATGATGGGACCTTCGGAGTTTGGACGAACAAATCCGAAAGGGGTTTGCGAAAGGAGGAAGATGAGATTCCTTAAAGCTTTGAAAAAAAAAAGGAATAGCTTGGGCATCTCATTGCTGAGACTAAAAATGACCTCTCGCAGAAAATACAGGTTTTGACCCTTAACCTGAGTGGGAACAACCATATGGATTTTCTCAAAACCGTGATGGGACAGGAGAGATACTTCAACTGAATGGGGTAACTCTTCTGGAAAGTATAAACAACGCTAGGTTGCACAAAAATGGATATTGAATATTCTTTTAGAATATCTAGAAAATTTTGCCAATAAGATAAATTTATAGTTGACTTCAACGCTTCAAAATGTGTACGTATGTGCGAAAGATATTCCCTCTTTTACCTAGAGTATTTCCTCCAATGAGGTTAACCTTTCGGTCTTAAGAGTCAAATTCATAATTTTAGCGCTAATGACTTTCTTCAAGGAAGCTATCCATTTCCCTGATATGAGAAGAGAAGAAATATTCTCAATTTCATAAAAGCAAATAGTGAAAAGGCATTGATAAAAGAATTTTGCATGGGAAGAGACGACTTCTGGCAATTTAGGCAGTTTGATATCTGAGTGTTTTTCCCACGATCATCTTTTTGCACTCTTTTTGAGTCATTGGGCTCTTTCGGGTTTTTACATCATCCTTCATTTTGGATGTTCCTGACTTTTTTTCTCTTTTTCAGGGAAGGGTACGTCACAAACTCATTCATCTTGGAGATGTTTCGATACTTCTTTTATCTCAGGGATTATATATGATATTGGCTCAAAGCTCTTTAGATGATAGCTGAAATCAAATATCATTTAGGGTTTGTCGGTAGGTTCATCACACTCGTCATCATCTCGACGGTGATCTAAACTTTCCCTAGAAGGATCCTTCACAAACTCCATCTCGGTAGATGATCCAAATCTTCTTTGGCCCCGGAGGTCTGCTCGCATATTCGCCTTCATCTTGACGACAATTGAGAGATCCCTTTTGCAGATATTTGATTGCAGCTTTAGAAATGAGAAGATATGGATTAAGTGGATTCTTTTTGTAGCTCAGGATATTTCCACTGTCTAATTGCCAGAAAATCATCTTAAAACATGCGTCATAGCTATGATCAATATCAATTCGCTTCTGGCTTTTCAACATCATTGAATATTTCTTTCGCTAATCATACTGAGGATATTTCTATCATCCTTTTGGTTGATCAACAGGGAAAAGATTTGAATTTTACCTCTTTTTCGCGAAAAAGTTTTACCTTTTTGGAAAGAATACTAGAGGTAATCAGAGGCAATTCTTCTGTGCAGTAAGAATATTTAGAATCAACAAATTCTTTTCGCAAATTGACAAAGTTTTCGAGAATTCTTCATGAAATAATCACTCAATATAGATTTTGATGTGACCTTTAATTGCATCTATGATTTTGGACATTCTGACCAGTAAACTGAGATATTTCATTTAACGACCAGCGAAGGAGCTGGAACCTTTCATTTAACGACCAGTAAAAACTGGGACCTTTCATTTAACGACCAGTGAAGTAGCTGGGACACTTCATTTAACGACCAGCGAAGTAACTGGGACATTTTATTTAACAACCAGCGAAGTAGCTAGGACATTTCATTTAACGACCAGCGAAGTAGCTGGGACATTTCATTTAACAACCAGCGAAGTAGCTGAGACATTTCATTTAACGACCAGCGAAGTAGTTGGGACTTTTCATTTAATCATTTAACGACCAGCGAAGTAGCTGGGACTTTTCATTTAATCATTTAACGACCAACGAAGTAGCTGGGACTTTTCATTTAATCATTTAACGACCAACGAAGTAGCTGGAACTTTTCATTTAATCATTTAACGACCAGCGAAGTAGCTGGGACATTTCATTTAATCATTTAACGATCAGCGAAGTAGCTGGGACATTTCATTTAATCATTTAACGACCAGCGAAGTAGCTGGGACTTTTCATTTAATCATTTAACGACTAGCGAAGTAGCTGGGACTTTTCATTTAATCATTTAAAGACCAGCGAAGTAGCTGGGACTTTTCTTTTAGCGACCTGATTTAAGATTGAGACTTTTGAAAGACAACCAGTACGAGGACTGAGTTTTGTGAATGGACTTGGTCTTTAGATTTGAAGATTTTAAGAAGTAACCCTGTGCGAGGATTGGGTTTTCCACCTGAGAGTCGGGAAGGAGACCGGCATTCTTAAGATATTTAGAGATTGAAGCAGGAATGATTGCCGGGGTTTCAGGATTATCCCTTATCCTGAAGGGAAAATAGAATAGACATTTGAAGAGAATTTAGGAAAAATGATTCAGGTTTATCCCTTAACCTGAAGGGGAAAAGAGTAGACATTTGATAAGAATTTAGAATGATTCAGGTTTAATCCTTTAACTTAAAGGGGGAATAGAAGATTTTGTGAAGAGATAACCTGAGACTTGAATTTAGAAGGGATATGACAAGATTTAAAATTTATGATCTATGATTTAGATGGACCAGGTATGCGGTCCAATTTTCAGGATAAACCCTTATCCTGAACGGGGAAAATAGAATGAATAAAATTTGAGAAGACAGAAGGATATAGAATTTTGATGAAACATTGATAAAAATCGAGAGAATTTGAGGAAATTGATTTATTTTGTAAAAAAAATTCTCACGAGTAGCATTGTTACTCTTATGAGTGATCTCAGGATTATCCCTTATCCTGAATGGGAAAAAGAATAGAACTTTAAAGAAAAATTGATATAAATTTAGAAATCAATAAAGATCGGTGAAACTTGTATTTGCAAAAAGAATTCTCATAGGTAGCATTGTTGCCCCCACGAGAGGTCTTCAGGATTATCCCTTATCCTGAATGGGAAAAAGAATTTTTAAGGAATTTTAATAAAGAGATATAAATTTAGAAAATCAATGAAGGTTGATGAAACTTGTATTTACAAAAGAATCCTCATAGGTAGCATTATTTGCTCCTACGAGAGGTCTCAAGATTATCCCTTATCCTTAATGGGAACACCTCGGACAACGAGGGTCAGGTTTATCCCTTAACCTGAGTGGGAAACACCTCGGACAACTGTGAACACCCCAAATTTTTCAAAATCTTTTAAATATTCCCTTATTGCCCCTAAATTCATTTTTTGAGCAAATGAGTCATTTTTAAATCTAAATTCCAGTTCATTTCTCAAATTTTACTGAAATTAAATTCATTTTATATGTTTAAATTGACTTCAGATATGGATCCATTGTCCAGATCCAAATCTGAGTCCCATTGTTAAACTTTTTTATTAAAATTACAGAAAATACTAAAATAATTTTTAAATAGCTCGGATAATCCCTCCAACATCCGTTTGGATCCATCACATTGTATTTCTCGATTCGAGTATCGAAACTCAAACATTTTCTCAAAACTCGGGTCCAAACCCACTCTTCTGAAAAAATTTCCCCGAAATGGTCTGAAATTCTCAGAAAAAAACACTTTTGTAAATATTTCTCAGAAAAATACAAAAAAAAAAAATAATCTTTGTTTTTCCGTAAAACTTTAGGATACAAAAATTGGAAAATGCAAATAAAAAAAAAATTAGTTTTTGAAAAACCCCTTTTGAAAACCATCATAATCTTTTTTGAAAAAACACCCTTTTGAAAAATCAGGTTTTTGAGAAAACTTTTTTTTGCAAAAATCTATTAGGGAGCCCCTCTTTGCAAAAATTTAAAAATAAAGGGGTTCCCCTTTCAAATCTTTTCTTTAGGGTTTCGGTAAAAAGCCTTCGCAAGGGGAGGAGCTGCGCTTCTCACAAGTTTTTCTCCCTCAGCCTCCTCTCTTCATCCCCATCTTCGGCCCTTCATCGCCAAACCCTCCTCTTCAGCCACCCATCCACAACCTCCACCTTCCATCGTCCTTCATCTTCAACCGATTTCATCTCTCGAAAACTCCTTCTTCCTCCTTAAAAGGGGACTCAAGAAACCCTAAACCACATCCGTCATCACCCCACCATTACCTTCTTTCTTTACCCTCTTTGATCGCGCTTCACCCCTCCACCCCGCTTTTCCTTCTTCCTCTGCTTCTTTTCCCCCCTTCTTCTCTTCCTTTTCAGCAAAAGGGTAAAAGTTTCCACAGTACGAAGAAAGGAAATGCTTCCTCCTCTTCTTCAGAATATCCATGGCACTACAAGCAAGTAGGTATATCCCCTTTCTTTCGACTTTTTTTTTCTTTTTTTTCTTTTCTTTTCTTTGTGTTTACTTATTTCTGCCCCATCGGAGCACCCGTGATCATATTGGTTTGCTTATAGCGAACTAATCAGTCTGATGTGCAGTATTAATGGAATGACCCCATTCCAACAAGTTTTTTTTTTTTCTTCTCTTCTTTTCTCTCTGGTCATTTTAATTACCGTTTTCAATCATTCGATATATAGGATTTCTTATTTATGTTTTAATCTCTCCGTCTTTTTTTTTTATTCACCCGTTATATCATGTATGATCAATCGACATTTGATCTCTCATTCCCATATTCCATGGCTGTTTTGCAGTTTACGTTTTGCTTTTATGTTAATTTTCAGCTTCTTCTTAATTTTATCCAATTTTTCTAGCTCTTGTCGAAATTTCCGGTTTGCATTTAATTCTATTTTCCTCTGATTTTTGAATCTCTGGCAATTATCCTTTGATATTAGATCTACCACCTCTATGGTGCTTCAACGTTGTTTGAAGTTCTCCATAGTTCTCAGCATACCAGATCCACCCCAATGACACATCAATGGAATATATAGATTCCTATATTTTTTTATTATATTTTCCCTGGTTCATATCTGACTGTTTGGCCGTTTCGGATCTTCGATGTCTGATCGTGCTTTGTCTGTCCCATCCAGCACATATATCCTGTTTATTGCATTCTTAATAAATCGATGAATCATGATATCTTCCTTCATACACAGGAGGTGTCTCTGTGTAATATAACTTCACTCTTGTTCAACATTACATTTTTTTCTTTTTGTTGTGATTTCACCAGATATCATATTGATCGGTGTCTCTGCTGATGATGCAATGATTTTTAACATATCTCAACTGCTCTTATATTTAGATTTCTTTTCTGTAAACATCAGTATCTCTGTGTATGCTATGATCGGTAATTTGATAATTCAGGCTTGTTGGGCTATGCTGGAAAATTCTGGATCTGTTTAAAGTTAAATGGTCTCATATGATGTTGTTAAAATATTTAACTTTCTTATAATTGGTGCTTAATACAAATTGGTAGCAACCTGGTCACGACCAGGGAGCGAATTTTTCTCGCTTTCATGAATCATGTTCCCAGAAATCTAAGCACCAGTTTCAATTGTAATACAGTTATCTTCGGTTATTGGCAACCCGTTCTGTTACAGATTAAATTCTCATGTATTCTGGCATTTCTAAGATGAAGAGTCTATCTTCATATTGTATGGGAGCTCAGTGACTATTATGTGCAGCAAATGGCCGTGATAAGGTTAGTAAGTCTAGTTATTAACTAAACTTTATTTTAATTATTTGCCAAAACATCCAGTTTACTCTAAACATTTATATATATGTGTTGTTGTCTCCCCTTTGTGGACATTGCTGATCCAAAATGGCTATCTTAAACTCGAGCATCGCTTTCAAATTTTTTTTCCTGTTCATTCAAAATATCTTATCTACTCTGACATGGCAGTATCACAACTGCTGCAACGGTTCAGGAAGGTCCGTGTTTAAATTGATCTTGACCTGCAACATAGAGCCATGGAGGGCACTGATTGCAACAATTGGTTTTGCTGGTGGTTCACGGTCCTGTGCATGTGACAAAGGCACGGCTCCCCCTGGTACAGTATACTATGTGTTTCATAATTTTGGTAATTTTTTTTTATTATTATTATGCAGAAATATTGTGTTTATTGTGAATCTGATGTTCATTTTTATACATTCAATTGATTTTGTTCCCCTTGAGTCCTCTGTAGTTTGAGACTGGATTCAACAGTCTTTTGCAATTAGTGGTACATATCCTGGAACATTAGTATTATGTTATACAAATAAAGCAGGTGGTCATTTGATATTTAAGCATGTTAATTGATAACAAGGAATTAAAGAGGTATTGCTCATTGAATGTTTCAAGCAACTTACAGTAGCACAAGTTTATCTTATGGGCAAGCTGGACAGGGCATGTTTTCCTTCTGTAGGTAGAATAACGAGAATTGTGATGGGGGATTATTACAGAGCTAAGGTAGTAATTCCCAAGATGAGCTTAATAATATTTTCGCCTTCTAACCCAGATATTGTTATTAGGGATGGATTTCCTGGAAATTCTTGGTAGTGGTAGAGACTGGAAGTGGGTCCTGTTGTAGGATACCACAGGTGAATATAGAAAAAGCAAAGTGAATGGAGGAGTTCCACAATTTATCTGGACAATGAGTTTGAAAGAAAAAAAAATATACACAGCTACTGGAACAGAATATGTAAATTACAACAATTCTTTGAACTGCTAGACACCTGAAATGATCACAGTAACTCTTTAAGTTGCTAAAAAAAATGGAGGTTGCAATGGTGTTCGTGGCTAACGAAGCTATTGGTGCAACTGTGTGCAAATGGAGGACTGTGCTGAGTGGAATGAGATGAATGGTGCATCTTACAAGAAATGTAAACATGTGGTGGGTGTTATAGGGAAGATGCAGGGGTGATTCTAAATCAGAAAATGACCTGGAGCTTGTGTAACCTTCCAGCCGTGCCACAACCAGCAAGATCAGAGAAAGAGCAAGTTTGATATTCACACAGTCCAACAGACCACCATTTCTTCTTTTGTACACAGGAACAATGCGCAGACATTTATGCAATTCAAAAATTTGTTACAGATCGGCATTTACAAGCTCTTGATATATCACTGAGTAAATTTCCTTACTCCATAGAGTTTTCACAATCGCCACAAAATCCAACTGATGAAATTTCCTCTGAATAAGTTTGAAAAGGTCTGGAATCCCTTCTCCAGATATGTGGCCTTTAAGTTTAAAACAACGACATTCAATATTTGTCATTCTATTGATTCAATCAGTTTATAGGCAAAGTTTCTAAAACAATGATATGGCCTCAAAATATGTCAAGGGTAGATATGATAGAATCTAAATTAGTGAAGATAGCATCACACTAATGCCTTGTCATGCTATTTCTCAACACATTTTAGATACAAGACGCAGGCACTATGAAGTTGTATGGTTAGAAATGGTGGTAGCTGATACAGGTTGAGTGAAGGACATAAACTGAAGGAACCTGTAATGAGAAATGTGAGGATGTATACACTCTAATAACATTGCACAAGCATAGGCATTAACAGGGGAGTTCACCACCAGCAGAATGGCTCCTACAGCAGGTTTGGTTCAATTTCATTCTGAAGGGGCAGTTTAATGGGAGCACTATGGGTTATGACTGACGGAGCAACAACCCTCTTGAGAGTTACATCTGTCTCTAGCACAGTTCAAAAAGGTTGTCATAAGGTTAATTGCAAAAGGGGAGGCCCATTTCTTGAAAACACTTCACCACAAATATAGAATCTTCAAAATTGCACGAGGGTATTATGTCGCTTATCTGTTCAAAAGGGGCTCTAGCCAAAGTTTTTTTACCAACCCTCATGGATGAACTCAATTGTCCACCCTCCTATCCTCTGCATCATTTCCTGGTGGCCCCAAATCAAATTCACGATGACAACTGTCGCAAATTGGAGGAGTTCAAAATATAAGTCGGTGAGGTACAGATCCATTGGCATGGATCGGTGTTATTGGGAAAGGTTAAAGGCAGAGGAGTGATATGGCTCATTACTTTGCTTGATCTGTTTAGGCCATTAGCAATTCTTATACTGGATTGACATATCATACCAGAACATAGAGGATAAACAAACTGTGTAATGAAATAAAGGGGAGAATCAAATATGAAAAGGAAATATATTGAACCAGAGCTTTCAATTATCATGTCATTTGAGGTAAACAAAAGGAGACAAGCAAGCTGGATTTTCTTCTCGTTAACTGTTATAAATGACAGACAAGCAATGCATATGACTTTTAACAGAAGAGATATGCATATATTGTTTTTTTGTAACCATCACGATATTAACAAAGATAGACATGTGATACTACCTGGTATGGTCTTCAATGACGGTGATGACTGAGATGCTGAATGAAAACCAAAGAATTTTATTATTTAAACAAGAGCAAAAACATCTTACGAGATATACCCTCCTGTCGTTCCATTTTGCAGAAAAGACCATTACCACTTAAGCCTTTTGTACACAGGCTGAATATGAGCATCCAAGTAGATTCCTGCAGAGATTGGTGTTGGCAGGCTTTTGCCATATACCCAATTTCTACTGATGATGGTTTTGCCATGCGTGATGTCAACAAGAGGCTAATTTCCCAAAGGAAACGGCTATATGATATAATGGTATCCCAACACCAGGTATTCTAATGCCAGCCTAAGCAGGGGTTCAGATTAGAGCATATAGAACAAACTGAGATTTCAAAAAAAAGAATGGATATTCAAGCTGAGTATTATAAAATGAAAAAAAATCTTGATCGATGCAATACTGTATGAGGCAGTAATATGTAAATGATGCAACTAAACAACGCAATATACAGTTGGATAAGAATGAACAATGACATATGATGTATACCTGGATATGAAACTTATACAGAGTGCCTAGATAGATGTTATTACAGGGGAGGTAATGCATGTAATAGGTTTAAACCAAAAGGAATTTTGAAGATATGGCTAAAACAGGAAAAAGAAAGAGAAAAAAAAATGAAATAACCAGCAGAATATCAATTACGGAATCAAGCGTAAATCAGAATTTTCAAATTCTAAAAGAAACCAACTCAAAGATCAGAAAATAAAACAGGAAATGATGAAAAGAATTGGTTGAAATCTAGATGTTGGATCATAGTGACTCCATTAATATTGCCAGGGGAGGGTTGATCCTGCTATAGGCAGATCGATTCCACCCATTTGGCTTTATAATTGGAGAAAAGAGATGAAGAAAATGAAAGAAATTGGAAGATTGAAATACTAAGGATAACAGATATATTTGCAAAAGAAAAAGAAAAGAAGAAGATGATAGTTACTTACCTGTAGAGGAGGCACCGTGAAGAGGGGTCGATGGCAGCCGCTTGCAGAGGAGGCCCAAAAGGGAAGGGATTCAAAAAAAAAAAGGGAAAAGAGATGGAGGTGGGTAAATAGATCGAAAGGAAGAAAAAGAGAAATCTGATGGTGGAGTGGTGAAAAACGGATCCCGATCATTGCAGGGGATGCCTCCTTATATAGGCAACGAGTAGGGGGAGTTCGTTCAGGATGAAGGGAGATCTAGCGGGAGAGGAGGCGATGGAGGGAGCACGGGAGGATGGCCGTTGCCATCTTCTCCAATTTGCAAAGAGGGGGCTCCTTTTCAGAAATTTCCTAAAAAATGGTTTTTGTTTTCAAAAGGAGGTTTCAAGAGAGGGTTTTAACAAAAAGTTAAAAAAAAAGAGGGTGGATTACATAGTTTCTGAAATTTTTTTTTTTCTTATTTTTTTGTTCTTTTCTTAAATATATATTTTTTGTACTTTTTGAAGACAAAATTCTAGAAACTAAGGATTTTTTACTACTTTTTACAAAATTTCAAAAATATTTACAAAAGCAGAGCTTTTCTGAAAAGAGGTTTATTTTGGGGAAATTTCTTCAGAAGAATGGGTTTAGACCCAAGTTTTAAGAAAATGTTCGAGTTTTTGAAACTTGACTCAAGAAATACAACGTGATGGATCCATACGGATATCAGATGGATTATCCGAGCTATTTAAAAACTATTTTTGGTACTTTCTATAATTTTAATTTAGAATTTAAACAATGGGACTTAGATTTGGATCTGGACAATGGATCCAGATCCGAAATCAATTTAAACATATAAAATGAATTTAATTTAAGTAAAAACTTGAGAAATGAACTGGAATTTAGATTAAAAATGACTCATTTGCTCAAAAAATGAATTTACGGGCAAGAATGAAATATTTAAAAGATTTTGAAAATTTTGGGGTGTTCACACAACACCATTGCCTTGATTCATATTGTCGTTTTTAAGAAAGAGCTCATCCGATGGATGGATCGAGCTATTCTCATAAAATGACGTATATTAAAAGAATTTTTTTATGCTTCCTTGATTCAATTTTTCGCATTCCATCATGTTCATGCATTAAAATAAGGTAGATTTATGTTTTGTTTCATTAAAATAGCATTGTTCTAGGAATTTATTTGATGTTTCATGCATTTTTCTTTATTTCTGTAATTCCCTGTTTTTGTCAGTCAGTCCACACATTATTTCATGTATTTAGTTTTCGTTAAAAATGCTAAAAAACTTACAGTATGCGTCCTTAGGTGTTTTTAACAACCTGCAAAAAAATCTAAATGATTTGAATTTATTTACTGCGTTTAATGTTCGAAATGCTCAGTCGGGTTTTGTCACCCGGGAAACATTTTGAATATTTATTTACGACTTGTAAAATTGAGATCTCCCTCATATGAGATCCTATTTTCGATCAGAAAAAATCCCTGAACTTGGGATGATATTTAGTATTTGACGTGATTTTATTAGATTTTTATGATTTTTTTTTATATCTGACAAAAATCTGAGAGTTCAGGACACGTGTAAGAGCTTGATTTGAGCCTCTAAGACTCTGGATCGACTTAAGTCAATGGGTTATCTCTATATATAACTCCACACCCAAATCTGTAAAAGGTGAAATTTATGTTCCGAATGTCCTCTATTTGACTCTGAAATTTTATGATTTTTAGGACAGTCTTAATATCAGTTTTAGATTTTTCTTGTAAGTCTTCTGTTTTGGCATGTTTATCTGTTCTTCTGATTTAGGCATATAATGTTGCATTTTTATCCCTGTTTCTATTGACCAAATTCTGAATACATAAAAATGAAAGTTGTTCCCGGACATGTCATTAGTTACCCATTTAAATTTCAAGAGTTTCTATGGTCGGATGCTATTTTCCATTCAATTGTACATCAGAACAGGTTGATTTTACCCCCGTCAGAACCAAATTCCTATTACCGAACTCACCGTAGTTCAAATCTTGGAGCTGTAAAAGAAAAATTTATTAATTTTCATGTCATTTAGCAGTCTGAAGAATATCAGAGGTTTCTATGGTGTAATGTTTGCATTATTGCATTAAATACTACATTTGGTTCGTGCCCGTATGCGAAATTTGCCTATTTTAGGATTTTTTTTGAAATTTTGCATCTAAGCCATGTCTTTTCATGCATTTTATCATTCTAGATTGTTTCTAAGGGTAGATAGGTGCTCCCTATGGAATTTGGTATAATTTGTAATCCTTTTGATAATCGATTTAGCCAAATCATCGAAACAGAGCCCCGCAGGACCTTGATCCAAGTGAAAAACAAGCGAAATTCATTATTTTAGCAAAGTTTCAAAATGTCAAATTCTGATTTTACAGTCTTAATGTGTTTAGCAGCATGTCATCATGTCTCATCATGCATTTCATCATCATTTGGTTCAATTCAAATTTCAAAAATCTTAAATTTTGTCAAAATTCCTTCAAAAAACCCTGATTTTAAAGGTATAAGTTTAATATTAGGGGTATTTTGGTCATTTTGACCCCAATTTCGAATTTCAAACTGTTTATTATTGTATTTTCTTGTATTTACATCATTTCAAATATCAAGAAAGTGTAAAAACAGGGTTTATATCCAACTAAGTCCAATAATCTCAGGATATTGTTGGAAAATCTTGGAAAAACCCACACATTTGAGCTAACCCCATTTCATGTTTGGCAGGGATATTCAAAGGAAGGAGCTGAAGTCTGCAATTATCTTTATTTCTTTTTATTTAGTGATGTAATAATGTAAATTTTGGAATAAGAGGTTTAATTTTCTGCTTAGACTAAGATACATATTATATAGTTTGAATTCATGCAATATCCTGATTATGTGATTCATGCATTTTATTTCAAAAGCACTATGGATGTACACGAATGACACGTGCACCAACTCTTAGGGAGTTGATGAACTCGGTGGAGTCCATATTTACGGCCCTAGTTGGAATATGGACGAGACCCAGATTCATCATCTTTCTATCAGTCACATTGAGCCTACACTCTTAGGCTATCTTAAAAAATGCACATCATATTTCCAATTTTGCAAAATATTGTGAATTAACTCAATTAAACTCTGAACATATCCATGGCCACAGTCAGAATATGCGAGGAATTTACTTTGGCTTAATACACATTTTTCCAACAAATTTCTGAGAAAATCTTTCCGGATATCTTTTCCAAAGTGCATTCATGCATTCAAATCATCTGCATCATCTGCTTTCTCATGATTTTCTCAAGAAAATGCCATTCCATGGAAATCAATTTCTCAAGAAACTTCTAAAATTTTCAAAATTGGATTTTCCAAGTCAAGTTTTTCCATGATTTTCCCTAAAAAATGTTATTTTCTTAAGATTCATTTTCAAAAAGGAATTTCTCATCTTTCTCAAGAACCAAAATCAATTTTCATATATTTCAAGGACAACATTCTCAGGATTTCAATTTCCTAAGTTTTGATTTCCTTCTCCAAAGAGTTTTCTAATGAACTTCAATCATTTTTCAAAGAAAAACAAAATTTTAAAGTTAGAATTTTCCTGACAAATGTTTTCCTTTTCAAATGTTCATTTTTTTCTCAAGAACTCTTTCCTTTTTCACAGGATTTTCATCCATTCATGATTTTGCCAAAATCTTTATAAGTTTTCCTGAGATTTCAAATCCTCTTATCAGAATTTCTTGAAAAATCGATTTTCATCTTTTTCCTGAGAAATGCTTTCCAACTCCAAAGCATTTTCTGAGCATACATCATGTTTTCCAACCTACATTTTACAAAATTTCATAGCACATGCCTGAATTCTCTGTGCATTTAGGATAGAACACAATTTTGATGATTTAACTAAGTCAAGCACATTTTTGGTCCTTGGTTCGATTACCCCTGTTAAAGGCGGCCGGAACGGTCGAACCTCGTACCGACAGGTCGAGCCCCATCCCATGGATTTTTCCGCTATTTTAAAAAATGAAGGTGAGTATTTCAAAATAATTTCTAAAATCCGATCAAGTTTGACTTGTGAAAGCATTTTCCTCTCTCTCTCGCAAGGGAAGGGAAGAAGGAAAATTTTTGCGATGATAACAGGTTTGGCGACCGAGATGGGACATGTCCTTGTCTGATCGAAAGTCTGCTTGACTTAGTTCAATTATCGAAACTGTGTTCTAAAAAAAATGTCAGCTCTTTTTGCTTTCTGATATCATGCCAACCTAGGAGTCTAGACTCTGACCTAGCTGACATTGACTGCATATAGCTTAGGCATGGTTTGGTAGGACTATATTGAGGAGATATCTTCATGCTCACATAGACTTAGGTCTAAATACAACTCTCCTCAATTTAGGATCTGAATGCAAACAATGTATGCTTCTTCAAAGATTTTCAAAATCTATCTCTTTAGGTTTTAGAGCCATCTATTTCTTGCATGTGATCATTTTTTCAAACCTCCCTTACCTACTTTTATTCGGTCTTCACGTTGCTGGGCTCTCTTCCAGAACCCTAGTACGGGACAGAGCCTCACAACTGGACCACTTATTTGGGTTAACGCCCCCCTACCATGTACTGCGGGCCACAGTCTGAAGTATATCGGTAGGCGCTCAAGGATGTTGGAAAACCTTACCTTAGAACCGGAGTTAAAATCATATGCCACATACCTCGGAGTTTGGTTCGGGTATATCGGCATAACTTGATTGGATAAAGATGATCTGAACCTAGAGTTATGATTAGGGTCCTACAACTGTTTTCAAAATGATGCATCTAGAGTCAGCCTTCTAGGGAGTGTTGTATGTGCATAAATGTTTGTGCAGGATGTGACTGTTTGTATGTTACCTTTATTTCTCTCATATTTTCCCCAAAAATATTTTCCAAGTATCCATATTCTCATCTTTTCCTTTATTTTTTCAAACCCTGGATGACTTTTCAAAATATCCTATTTCTTTCAAAACTTCAGGTGATTTGTCATTCTCTTTTTTTCTACTGGATCTCAAATTTCCAGTTGCATTTTTATCCTGCCTGCAATTTTCCAAAATCATATGTTTTCTCTCATTGGATTTTCAATCCTTTTTGTCTATTTGCAAAATTCTTCACCTTATTTTCCTCGTGCATACCTTGATTATTGCGGTGAAAATTGTTTACCCCCTTTCCTTCTCCTTATTCTAAATCCGTTTATGGATTTTTTTTCCAAGAGATATCTCTTTCCTTCAAAAATGGTGTTTTCCTCGTGGTTGACGACCTTACCTACATTTTCGTTTGAAGAATCTTCTTTGCCATCGGCTTCTATTAGGCCACATTAAATTCTCATTCTTTTCAAGATGAGGGGCAATCCCAACATCATTCATGAGAGAAAGGAAATTACCTATGAGGGTTTTTCAAAAATCGTGAAATTTAAAAAAAAAAAAAAATCTACGAACATCTTCGTTATGATCACCCAAAAGTTTAATATTTCGGTCCAATCTTTTTCAAAAATCAACCATCGCGGTGATCTTCTTTTCTTAAATTGGTTTTGAACCATTATCTTTAAAATAAACCCTTGTGTTGATTTTCTTTTCCAAAATTAGTGTTAAACCAATTCGTTTTCAAAATCAACCCTTGTGTTGATCTTAACTTCCAAAATCTAACTTTGAACCATTATCTTTAAAAATCAACCCTTGTGTTGATTTTCTTTTCCAAAATTAGTGTTAAACCAATTCGTTTTCAAAATCGACCCTCATGATGATCTCTCTTCAAAATCAACCCTCGTGTTGAGAATCCCTTTCAAAGATCAGCTCTCACGCTGATCATTCTTCAAAATCAACCTTGCAATTGATTTCATCCCAAAATGATTTCTCACTTTCAAAATAACATTCTCCTTTTACTTTAAAGATCCCATGTGCAAGCACTTTCTCACTTCTCATTTTGCTTTTATCATTTCAAAGGGATAATATAATTTTGTTTCCTTTCCTCGATTTTTAAGCATCAATAAAATTATTAAATTTGCCAATAGTTTGACACCATTTTATTTGCGTCTCTTTCCTTTTCGCAATATGTCTCTTGTGAGGAATGACCTCGAGGACGTCTCTCAGTCAAGAAGCTTGTCACCTTATTCCTTGATTATCCTTCTTTGTATTCAAAATCTTCCTCCCTAGTTACACTGGGGCATTTTTTTTGAAAAATCTATCTTCACCTCAAAACATCCTGTATGCTGGCACGATAAACCAATCTCTCATTTTGCATGTATATGCACCCACTTGCATTAATTTTGCATTCATTTACATTTCATGTGCATTTGCATTTGCATTTCATTATGCATCCATTTTCTTCCCCTTAAGGTTGAGGGATAAACCTAAATCATTTTCCATGATTTCCCCAAAATTCTTCAATTTCTATTCATATCCCCGTTCAGGATAAGGCTGAAAATCAGACCACATACATCTACATATGATGGTATTTTTCATTGCAAATCAAATAATCCAGTCCGCGAACTGGCCATTCTCAAAAATTTTAATCCCAGTCCTCGCACTGTCGATTTTCAAAATTCAATCTTTTGATTAAAGATTTTCCTTTAAAATTCGAGCTTTGACTCAAATTTTCCAGCTTTCCTTTGAAGATTTGAGTTTTAACTCGAGTTTTCTTTCCTTCAAAATCTGAAGCTTTCCAATTTTCCTTCGAGATTCGTGCCCCGACTCGAACCTCCCAACTTTCGTTTGAAGATTTGAGTTTCGACTTGAATTTTCTTTCCTTCAAAATTCGAGTTGGTCTAATTTTCTTTTGAAGATTTGGATTTTGACCTGAATGTTCTCTCCTTAAGAACCAAACTTCCTAGCTTTCCTTTGAAAGCTCTGATTCGGATGTCCTTTCAAAACCAAACTTCTTAGTTGGGTTTACCTTCAAAATCCAGCATTATGCCAGGACTTACCTTCAAAATTCCAACTTCGTATTGGATTTACCTTCAAAATTGAGCACCATCTTATTGGATGTGTCAACTCGGATGTCAAGTGATTTCTTTTACTAAGGATTTCAAGAACACTTTTTCAATTTGTCAATCAATTACTTGTTGATTTCAAAATCTTTATTGCATAAATCTTTACCTCAGTTTACCTTCAGTATTACTTCCAAAAGGGCAAAGCTTTTGTGAAGAAGGATTCAAAATCCAAATTCTTTTTATTGGCCAACCAAAAGGATGAAGGATAAGTCCTCGATATGGCCAGAAAAGAAGATTCAATGTTATTGAAAAGCCACAAATGATTGATATTGATCGCAGTTAGGGCACCATCTCTAAAGATTATTCTTGTAAAGATGAGGCAGTGGAAATATCTTGAGCGCTAGAAAAAAAAGAGAATTCACCCAAGCCCTGTCTCCTCAAAATCACCTAAGCTGCAATTAAATATCCGCAAAATGGATCTCTCACTTGTCGTCAAGATGAAGGCGAATTAAGCGAGTAGACTTTCGGGGCCAAAGAAGATTTGAAACATCTCCAAGATGACGGAGTTTGTAACGGATCCTTCCAAGGAAAGTCCAAAGCACTGTCGAGATGAAGGCAGATGCGATGAACCTCCCGACAATCTCTAAAAGATATTTAATTTCCGCTATCATCCAAAGATATTTAACCCATGAGGCAATATCGTCAAAGAAGGATCGAAATATCTCCAAGTTGAAGGAGTTTGTGACGTTCCTTTCCAAAAAGAGAGAAAGAGAGGGAAAAGAAAGAGAGAAAAAGGTCAAGACATCTATCCAAAATAAAGGATGATGTAATAAACTCCCTCGAAGCCCAAGAGAGTTCAAAAGAGTGCAGGAAGATTATCATGAGAGAAGCTCCTAGGATATCAAACTGCCACATTTATGAAGAATCTTCTTTAAATTTGTGAAATTCTATTATCAATATCCTTTCATCGATTGCTTTCATAATATCAAATTCTCTTTCCTGCTCATATCAAGGAAATTGATAGCTTCTTTGAAGAAGGTCAATCGCAAGCAATTTGGATTCCAAATCTTGATTCTATGAAGTCAATCCTGTTTGGACGTAACACTTCAGGTAAAAAAGAAAGAATATTTTCACAACAACGAGCATCATTTTCAATTACTATGAATCAACAATAAATTTTCAACATTTTGACAATATTTTCTAGCTATCCTGACGTTAAGTGAGAGCTTGATGTCCATATTGATGCATCTTGACCCCTTCGAAAGATTTTCCGGTGTCGTCTTTCACATTGTTGAAAGATTAGCCTTATCTCCGAAAGGATAGCCTTTATCATCTTTCGCATTGTTGAAAGATTAACCTTCTCTCCGAAAGGATAGCCTTTATCATCTTTCGCGTTGTTGAAAGATTAGCCTTCTCTCCGAAAGGATAGCTTTTATCATATTTTGCGTTGTTGAAAGATTAGCCTTCTCTTCGAAAGGATAGCCTTTATCATCTTTCACGTTGTTGAAAGATTAGCCTTCTCTTCGAAAGGATAGCCTATGGCGCCCCAAACCCCAACCTTGGAAAAAGCTTGGGATTTCTGTGAAATTTTTTTTTTAAAGGTTTATTAAGTAGGAAACCAGCGGAAAGCAAGCGTGGGAAAACAACAAAGCCGCAAGTCTGGGCGACCGCCACAGATAAGTGCGACAAGTGGAAACAGTGTAAACAACGATGTGTACAAAAGTGTAACTGTGAAGCAAGAAGGGGAAACACCCCTACAGTTTAAAGAGTTTACAAAGCGTAGGTACAAATGTACAAAACAGGGAATATATATCCCGACAACAACCGGAACCCAAAAAAAAACCCACCGGGTACAGGATCTGCAGGTCAAGTGTGTGTGTGGGTCCTCAGAGCCTCCACTGTGTATCACCGCATCCGCACTACACCTGTTCGTCACCTACATCCACATAAAACGAGGTCAGTCCTCTTGCGAGGTGGTGAAGAAACAACCATAAGCATGTATAGATATACCCTCTACACAGGAAAAACAGGAAAAACTAACAAGTGTAAGTGCCTGTGTCTGAGTACAAAGTGACAAGTACTAGTCAACAAGCTATAGCAACAGAGAAAGCAAGTGGCTAAAGCAACTAACTAAGCAACGAATAACTAAGGAAGCAACAGTAACTGCAAAGTAAGTGTTCAAGGTAGTAACAACCATAACAAGTACTGAGCATCAAAGTAACCAAGTAACAACCATAACAAGTACTCAGCAACAAAGTAACCAAGTAACAGCTGAAGCAAGTAAAGCAACTGGAGTATAGTCCACATCACAAGTGAAGTAGCAACTACAGTAAGTCAGCTGATTGGTTAGTCTTTTAGTTCTTCTGATTACTCCTTTGGGTACGCGAAGGAAACCTCGCATTCTGTGAGACATGCACCCGACGTCTGTTTTTAATTGTCTAGGGTGGTAACCAGGGAAGGTACAGACCGAGTCAACCTCATGCAAGCAGCACATGGCTAGGAGAAAACACTCGCATAGGCAAGGATTGCAATACATACTACTGTAATAGTGAGGTCCTAAGAAGGTAACCTCGACCTTCCTGACTCTGAGTGACTGGAGGCCAAAGGACTCTACAACTCCTGTCAAACACGTGTCGTAGTAACGACAAGTCACTCAGGGTTGTACCATCCACCCTCTCCCAAGGTGAACCATTTTGTGAATGGGGCGAAGCAGGTTTATCTTTCTTAAGGCTCATGTTCAATTATACCTCACAACGAGGAATCTGCCTCGTGGTCCCCGCAAGGTACGCAAAAACGAGGACTTGGCCTGCCCATCCACGTGCTCAGCCTCACACGGCCAACGGAGCACACCGCTCGTGAAAGTAGTCAAAACACCATGTTATTTTGTTTCTGTTTAGAGTATATCACACAAGAGTCCACACAACACAAAGGCCATTGCCCGAAGACTCCAACTGAGCCCACAGCAAAACATTTCAATATTCATACCCTATGGTGTTCAATTTTCTTTCTTTTCACTTTATAAGGTAAGTGCACCTAATGCGCTTACCAATGCCTCAGTGATGTACCTCCTCAGGGTACACAGTACTCAATAACAGTGTCAGGATGTGCTAAGTGTAAAGTGAAAGAATATCACAGGTTTCTATCTTTTGCACAAGTATAAACAACAGAGGCATCACACGATATTAAACTGCACTATATTGCATATTTCAGTGTTATGATTGCATTCATCTACAATTTTCATACTCAAGGGTTTGAAATGGAATATAACCAATCATCCTGTCTAATGAGAATAACATTGGTTTTCCCAAGGTGGATCATTGCTTCTTGCAGGGAAGATGCAACTGCAACACAAAAGACCATTACATGTAGTTCAACACACTCAGGTGTTTGAAGCGAATCTTGGATATTCCGTCTAATGGGAACAACATTAGCTATTTCCACAGTATGGGTGCCGCACCTGCAGACCCGAAGCAAAGATATTTCAACTACACTTGTAGTTCAACGAAGTTTCCAAATATGTGGATCTGCAATTATATTTGTCGAGGTTCTTTAACTAGGCATTGTACGTAACTCAGGGCATAAGGGTCTTCCTTATGCGACATGACACGCTTATGTGTCGAAGGTGATACTGAAATAATCCATCTAATTGGGATTACATTAGCATTGCCACAGTTTCGGGGTGCCGCGGACCCGAAAACAAGGACATTGCCAAACCGAACAGGACAACTCTATGGAGTTCTACACTTAATTAGGAGCGTAATATCATCTGGGAAAAATAAATTTCTGGACGGGACACAAGAGTGTCGCAAGTCCATTCGGTCATACCGAAGCAAACATTTATGGGTTTGAAATATATATATATATATATATATATATATATATATATATATATATATATATATTCATGTATGTACACAACTTTGTCTAGGTATAGGCGCAATAATACACCTAATAACCCGATACAGGGGTAGCTCAAGGCATGTGCTCGCATGCCAACACCCTAACTGAGGTGCGAAAGGGTGTGTAACGCCCCGGATTTCCAAAACAAAGCTAAGTTAAAATTTTCATGAATTTCTTTTTTTTTTCTTTGCAGTGGAACTTACAAAAGCTTTTAGCAGCGGAATCAGAAGATAATTATTCGCCGGTTTTAGAAAATTCCGAGCACGTTGCAGGTATGTGGCCAAGCAACTCATTGACCACCAAAGTGTTCCATTTTATCGAAAACCACATATTTATTACAACACTACTGCTTTAGAAGAGCAGTGTAGGTTCAATAAAAGGAAGCAGTACAACTCTGTCTAGAGTAACCCTGGAACTCGATGCCGGCTTGCTCCGCATATCGCCACACAGGTCCAACACCTGAAATCCCCATTAAACAGGGTCAAAAGCACTGATGGTCTGGTAAGAATGCAATCATGTAACCATTCAACTCAAGCAATGCGTTTGACCACTCAGGGTCGCAGTTCGTAATAGCGACGCTCAAGCCTCCAAGACTTAGCGTACATCGCAAGAGCCTCCTCAGGGCTATGAGTTGAACATTCGCTCAAGTCTTCACGACTTAGACTTGACCTCTTCCGGGTCTGAAAGTGATGTCTAGCTCAAGTCTTCATACTTGGCACATACGTATCCCACGCATCTAAGGACAGCTCCTCGAGCTTCGCTTAGTCATGCGGATACAACACGGGTCTTTGCATAGTCGGTCCAGTAGTATACCGAATATGACACATTCAGAAAGGTTATGCAGGACTGACTCAACAACGGCCATCCACGTATACATTCAAGCATCGCTGAACCTAAGCTAATGCATTGTTTCGATAATTAACCTCTTCCACCCTTGGTACGCGGGCAAAGCATTGTCCGGGCATCAACGCGACGTTCTGGGGGTTGATTATTCTATGTATTTTAGATACTACAAAGGCCTGTTGACCCTGTCCATAGTAGGGCAGTGTGTTTCAACTGGGAGAACCCTACTAGGCCCATATTCGGATGCATCCTCTACTTGCAGTAGTTAGGTTCAATCCTTAGATCTTAAGGATAACCACGACCCCAAAACCCATGAGTGACTGAGGCCATCGTGGACTCTATCAGGTACAAAGAAAAATACGTGTCACTCAAGGCTGTACCATCACTGTCATTCCACAGTGAGCATAATTCTTGAAGGGGTCTGCCAATCTTACAATTACTTGGACAGAATCTGTATGCCATTTAGGCAGCCCGTGCCTTAGCACTACGGGAGTATGTACCCGACCCCATTCAGTCCGCCCCAACACAGTCATTACTGAGGGGGTACCCCTAACACGATTTTCAACCGCGGGGCATGTGCGACCTTAGGTCTTATTCATATGCATGCAGAACACCGCTCTTGGCACTTCGGCCACCACGAGTATCACACCTCTTTGGGTGGAAACAACACACTCTGGCTCTTCGGCCCTTACGAGTCTGGTTGCGTAACCGTTCTCAATGAGCATGCATATGACTCGATCTAAATAGATCGGCTACTCAGCGTATTTTTAAGCAACGAGTCCAAACCTAGCCAAGGCGCAACCACTACTCTGGCTTAGCGGCCCTTACAAGCAAGGTGCCCTCGTAGGCACAAGGATACGAGCCGTTCTGGCATCGTTCCATCAACGGACATCATTATGCCGTTCAACTGGTTTCGACAGCTCTTCTGCCAACCATTTCATCAGCACCTCCCCTGCTCCATCGGCAGTGGTGCGACGAACCCTTCTACGTTGTAGAGGGCATTCCATGAACCGGGTAGCACTCTGCTATATGTCAGATTATCCTGCTACGTTCTTTCTGAGCTATTCTTAGCTTTTTCAAAAATTTCTGCAGCACTTCCTCTCTTTTACGGAGAAAGCATGTGTTTCTTTTATCCATTTAAGTGGCATCTCTCCTCTTTGGTAGGAAATCGCCACGCTTAATTCGGGGAAATGGATGTGCACCGTTGTGCATACTTTGCATCCATCAAGGTTGTAGGAACCCTGGGCCATAGCCAGGCCATACATAATTGACTTAGTCTTTACGTAAAGCGCATTTTGCCAAAAACCGAAGCCTTTCCAATAGGAGCTTCATTCGTTAAGCAGAATCTTGAACGAGAAGCGGTAAAGGAATCACATTGGCGATTTGAAGTTTGATCTCCATTTGAACGCTCATTTACGCGCCATATATGTAGTATAAGCAGAAGCATGTGCTTTATACAGCGACGACGTAAAGGAAATGCATATACTATTGTTCAGGGTTTGTAACTGAACGAAATATTCTACATATATAACAAAACAGGAGCCTTGACATCGTTCGACGTGAAGCCGTAAGTAAATACATTGCAGAAAGCAGGAGCCTTGGCATCGTTCGATACGACGGCATAAGTAAATGCATAATCGGAAGTGCAGTAATCGAAAGTACAGAAAGCAGGGAGCCTTGGCATCATACGACGCGACGGCAAAGGTAAATTACATAGCCTGTGCGATATAAGACGCGTCGGCAGAATCAGCAGATATACACCTAGATCTATATCCAATGATAGTTACGAGGCGAGCGAGTGAACACCGAAGTGTCCTAGAGGGCTCAACCAAGAACTTGGGCGAGATACTATTTTTGAAGAACGCATATACTTCACATTCGAACATATATATCTAACAATAGTTACGAGGCGAGCGCGTGAACACTGAAGTGTCCTAGAGGGCTCAACCAAGAACTAAAGCAAGATACTTCTTCAGAAAGTATATGCTATATACAAACAATCAAATACTTGAGAGAGATGGATTAACGAAGCGAACTTACTTCAAATCATGGAAGAAACAGCTCTGATTGCTTCAAACGCTTCGAATGAGGCTCGACTTTGAAAAAGGATCAACTTCGAACTTCGGACGAAAAATGACTTGGACTTTGACTTTGAACCAAACCCAGTTCAAGTCAAGTCAATTGGGTTCAAACTTAGGTCAAGTAGGTTCAGACCTAGGTCAGGTGGGTTAGGACCAGGTCAGGCAGGCTCAGGCTAAGTCAAGCAGGCTCAGACCAGGTCAGGCAGGCTCAGACCAGGTCAGGTGGGCTCAGGTGGGCTAGGCTAGGTAGGGGAGGTTTGGGAAAAGGAGGAGTTGGCGATTTTTAGAGAGAGGGGGGCTCCTCTATTTATAGGAAGTGAAACTTGGGACCCAAGTTTCACTTTTACCCTTATACCCCTTGGTTTTTCAGAAATCCCTTTCATGGAAGGTGCTGGAAGGAGCTGGAAAATGCTGGAAGGTGCTAGAATATTCTAGAATATTCTAGAATTATTTATGAGAAATATTTCCGTGGGTCCCACCAACATTTTCGTGGGTCCCGCAAAAATTTTGGGTTTTCGGCGATTTTTTTCCGAAAAATTCTAAGTATGTCATTCCCTTCGTATTGACGTAACTAAGAAAGTTGGCTCACAGGAATCCTTTGAATTTGTTCAGATAGGAAGTTATGACTTCCAGAGTGTTTGAGCATATATTCGCGAATCGACGAATATCCTAAGTATAACTGGCTCGCAGAAATTGATTCGTTTCGCATTCTGAGAAAAATATTATTTTTACCGGTAATTACCTCATGAATTTATTCAGATATTGTCTAAAAAATTGCGGGTCTTACATCATTACCCCCTTAAAGGAATTTCGTCCGCGAAATTCAGTTAAGAGTACAAAGTGAAGAGTTCAGGATATTTATCCTGCATATCCGATTGAGGCTCCCAAGTGCAATCATCGATTCCATGATGTTGCTATCTCACTTTGACAAGTGGAATGACCTTCGTTCTTAGCACTTGCTCCCGTCGGTCCATGATCTCTACTGGCCTTTCTTCTACCGTCATATCTTCTCGAATGTCAATATTTTCCTGTTGAATGACGTGAGAAGGATCATGAACGTATTTTCGAAGCATTGACACGTGAAATACATCATGTATTTGCGCGTATTGTGGTGGCAATGCTACTCGGTAGGCCGTCTCTCCGATTCGGTTCAAAATTTCGAATGGACCAACGAATCTGGGACTGAGCTTCCCTGTAAGACCCACAATTTTTCAGAAAATATCTGAATAAAATTCATGAGGCATTTACCGGTAAAAATAGCATTTCTTCTCAGAATGCAAAACGAATCAATTCCTGCGAGCCAGTTATACTTAGGATATTCGTCGAATCGCGAATATATGCTCAAACACTCTGGAAGCCATAACTTCCTACCTGAATGAAATCAAAGGATTCCTGCGAGCCAACTTTCTTAGTTACGTCAATACGAAGGGAATGGCGTACTCAGAATTTTTCGGAAAAAAATCGTCGGAAACCCGAAATTCTTGCGGGACCCACGGAAATATTGTTGGGACCCACAGAAATATTCCTCAGAAAATATTTTGTGGGACCCACAAAATATCCTATGGAAATATCTTGTGGGCCCCACCTCAAAAGGAACCTCCAGGAATTTAAAAGAAGCCAAGGGGTAAAAGGGGCATGGAAAAACCCAAGAGGAGGTGGGCTTGGGCTATAAATAGCCCTCCCCACTCTCTCTCTTCTCATAAAAATCGACCCCCCCTCTCTCTCTTGCCTTCTCTCTCTCTCCTAAACCTCCCCTACCTAGCCTAGCCCACCTGACCTGGTCTGAGCCTGCCTGACTTAGCCTGAGCCTGCCTGACCTGGTCCTAACCCACTTGACCTGGTCCAAACCCAGTTGACTTGACTTGAACCTAGTTGGGTTTAAAGTCAAAGTCAAAGTCCTTTTTAGTCCAGATTCCGGTTTGGGTTTCTGAACCCAGACTTAGCCTACTTGAGCTGAGTTCGAACCTGCTGAACCCAGTTGACTTGGATCGAACCCTGTTTGGTTCAAACCACTTAGGTTAAGTAGCTTGACCTGCTCTACCTCTTTCTCAACTAAGTCAGCTTCATCTGACTTAGTCTGACCTCTCGAAGGAAGGCTCGAAGCCAAAGAAGCAACCCGGAGCCGTTTCTTCCACGATTTGAAGTAAGTTCGCTTCGTTGATCCATCTCTCTCAAGTATTTGATTGTTTGTATGTAGAATATACTTTCTGAAGTAGTATCTTGCTTTAGTTCTTTGTTGAGCCCTCTAGGACGCTTCGGTGTTCACGTGCTCGCCTCGTAACTATCGTCGGATATATATGTTCGAACACGCAGTATATGCGTTCTTCAAAATGGTATCTCGCTTTAGTTCTTGGTTGAGCCCTTTAGGACACTTCGGTGTTCACCCGCTCGCCTCGTAACTATCGTTGGATGCGGATCTAGGTGTATATCTGTTGATTCTGCCGACGCGTCTTATATCGCACAGGCTATGTAATTTACCTTTGCCGTCGCGTCGTACGATGCCAAGGCTCCTGCTTTCTGCAATGTATTTACTTATGTCGTCGCGTCGAACGATGCCAAGGCTTCTGCTTTGTTATATATGTAGAATATTTCGTTCAGTTACACACCCTGAACAATAGTATATGCATTTCTTTACGCCGCCGCTGTGTAAAGCACAGGCTTCTACTTATAGTACATATATAGCGCATAAATGAGCATTCAAATGGAGATCAACTCCAAATCGCCCATGCGATTCCTTGACCGCTCCTCGTTCAAGATTCTGCTTGACGAATGAAGCCCCTATTGGAAAGGCTTCGCTTTTTGGCAAAATGCTCTTTACGGAAAGACTAAGTTAATTACGTATGGCCTGGCTATGGCCCAGGGTTCCTGCAACCTTGATGGATACGCACAACGGTGCGCATCCATTTCCCGAATTAAGCGTGGCGATTTCCTACCAAAGAGGGGAGATGCCGCTGAAATGGATAAAAGAAACGCATGCTTTCTCCGTAAAACAGAGGAAGTGCTGCTGAAATTTCTAAAGAAGCTAAGAATAGCTCAGAAAGAACGTAGCAGGATACTCTGACATATAGCAGGGTGCTACCCAGTTCATGGTTTGCCCTCTACAACGTAGAAGGGTTCGTCGCACCACTGCCGGTAGAGCAGGGGAGGTGCTGACGAAATGGTCGGCAGAAGAGCTGCCGGAACCAATGGAACGGCATAATGATGTCCGTTGATGGAACGATGCCAGATCGGCTCGTATCCTTGTGCCTGCAAGGGCACCTTACTCGTAAGGGCCGCTGAGCCGGAGTAGAGGTTGCACCTTGGCTAGGTTTGGACTCGTTGCGTAAAAATACGCCGAGTAGCCAATCTATTTAGATCGAGTCATATGCATGCTCAATGAGAACGGTTACACAACCAGACTCGTAAGGGCCGAAGAGCCAGAGTGTGTTGTTTCCACCCAAAGAGGTGTGATGCTCGTGGTGTCCGAAGTGCCAAAGAGCAGTGTTCTGCATGCATATGAATAAGACTTAAGGTCGCACATACCCCGCGGTTGAAAATCGTGTTAGGGGTACCCCCTCAGTAATGACTGTGTTGGGGCAGACTGAATGGGGTCGGGTACATACTCCCGTAGTGCTGAAAGCACGGGCTGCCTAAATGGCATGCAGATTCTGTCCAAGTAATTGTAAGACTGGCAGACCCCTTCAGGAATTATGCTCACTGTGGAATGACAGTGATGGTACAGCCTTGAGTGACATGTATTTTACTTTGGACCTGATAGAGTCCACGATGGCCTCAGTCACTCATGGGTTTTGGGGTCGTGGTTATCCTTAAGATCTAAGGATTGAACCCAACTACTGCAAGTAGAGGATGCATCCGAATATGGGCCTAGTAGGATTCTCCCAGTTGAAACACACTGCCCTACTATGGATAGGGTCAACAGGCCTCTGGGGTATCTAAAATACATAGAATAATCAACCCCCAGAATGTCGCGTTGATGCCCGGACAATAGCTCTACCTGCGTACCAAAGGCGGGAGTGGTTAATTATCAAACAATGCATTAGTTCTAGGTACAACGATGCTTTGAATGTATGAGTGAATGACGTGTTGAGTCAGTCCTGCATAACCTTTGTGAAGGTGTTATGTTCGGTATACTACTGAACCGACTGGGCAAAGACTCGTGTTGTATCCGCACGACTAAGCGAAGCTCGAGGAGTTGTCCTTAGATGCGTGGGATACGGATGTGCCAAGTATGAAGACTTGAGCTAGACATCACTTTGAGACCCGGAAGAAGTCATGGCTAAGTCATGGAGACTTAAGCGGCTATTCAAATCACAGCCCTGAAAAGGCTTGCTCTAAGTCATGAGGACTCGAGCGGATGTTCAACTCATAGCCCTGAGGAGGCTCTTGCGATATACGCTAAGTCTTGGAGGCTTGAGCGTCGTTATTGCGCATTGCGACCCTGAGTGGTCATTTTTGTAGTTGAGTTGAATGGATGTATGACTGCATGCTTACCAGACCATCAGTGGTTCTGACCCCGTTTTATGGGGATTTCAGGTGTTGAACCTGCGTGGCGATATGCGGAGCAAGGCGGCATCGAGTTCCAGGGTTTCTCTAGACAGAGTTGTACTGCTTCCTTTTATTGAACCTACACTGCTTTTCTAAGCAGTAGTGTTGTAATAAACATGAGTTTTCGATAAAATGGAACACTTTGGTGGTCAATGAGTTGCTTGGCCACATACCTGCAACGTGCTCGGAGTTTTCTAAAACGGACGACTCATTATCGTCTTATTCCGCTGCTAAAAGCTTTTCTAAGTTCCACTGCAAAGAAAAAAAAAAAAAAGAAATTCATGAAAATTTTAACTTAGCTTTGTTTTGGAAATCCGGGGCGTTACAGAATTGGTATCAGAGCATGAGTCTGAGAAACCTGGTTCAAGATCCGTCGTGGTCCCGATATCGCACTGTAAGTATATGTTTTTATACTTTTGTTCTGATCTGGGTGCATCTTTGTATAGATGGCAACTCATGACTCTCGAGGATATTGCTATCGCTGCAAGGTCATGCACGATGAGTGGATATGCCCGTATGAAGTCCAAGACTGCCAATACTGTGGCGAAGATGGGCATTCCGCCAACGAATGCCAAAGGAAATATACCGCCGATATGGGTCGGCGGGCTTCAAAGGGTCTCAGGGATGAGACTTTGCGTGTCAGTGGACCGCATCACTCTAGTGTTGGGAGCAACCATACCCCAACATCTTTTGATGAATTACCAAGGCTGAGGGATTTTGATTTGAACTTCTTTGCGGAGGTCTATCACTCGCCAAGCTACCATCCGGCATCACATATGCCGAGCTTAAATGGCAGGAACAAAAGAGGGGATTCTTTCTGTTCGCCAATCATTATTCCAGACTCCCAGAGTCTTGATCTTGCTGACTGGGAAAGTGGACTGGAGTCTCTCATATATCCCCAGTATTCGCTTGCTAGTGCGGAAGTGCCGCCCAAGCCAAAGCTAGTAGTGCCTGCACCAAGGCCATGTGGCAATAGATGGACCTTTTGGAGTTCGTCTTCATCAAAGAAATCCAAGTCTTAAAGAGACTGGTGATGTTTTGGAGTCAGTAGACTCATGTATATAGTTTCTCAACGCCTAAAGTCTGCCAGTGCGGCATGACGTTTTGTTTAAGGCGATGCTTGTATAATGTGATGTATATTAAGTAAATAAAGCTTTTACTTCCTCATATACATCGAGAAACTAAAAACAAGTGCTTGTGTGTGCATAGATAAATGGCTCCTACGACGAGGAGAACCATACCAAGCGAGGAGTCCCATACGCAAGGATTCCTGTTGGAGACACTCAACAACCTGGTTACCGCCATCCGTGAAACGAGGCCAGAACCAGTTGCACAACGAAATGAGCACCTGGGAGGAGTGACTTATGAGAAGTTCCTCAAGCTTGACCTGCCAGTTTTCATTGGCAGAGCCGATCCTGAGCTTGCGGAGAGTTGGATCGAAGAGACAGAACGTGCCTTCTCAGTACTGGGAGTACCAGAAGAGAAGAAGACCAACTTTGGCACGTATCGATTAAAAGATAATGCACGGAAGTGGTGGGATACCACTAAACTTATCCAGTTCTCACAAGTCGAAGTCATTCCTTGGACTGACTTTCGGAGGACTTTTATGGATAACTACTTCCCGTTGCATTCCAGAAATAAGAAAAAGATGGAGTTTCTGGAGTTGGAACAGGGCGGTATGAGTCTAATGGACTATACCACCAAATTTCAGAATCTAGAGCGCTACTGCTCTCGATTGTTCGAAACAGACCAAGAAAGGGCCGACAAATATGTGAATGGTCTGCGCGAAGGGCTGCGATCTCGAGTGATAACAAGCATGCCTTCGACTTTTCAGGCTGCGGTAGCAGCAACTTCAAAAATCCAAGAGGACTGGGCACGATCTAAAGTGATCGTAGTAAAGAAGCCCATAGTGAATGGTGGGAATCGTAAAAGGACGTTCCCAAGTGGCCAGGGTTCACGACAACCCTTTCAAAAGAAGAAGTTCCAAGGAGGGAACAACACTCAACAAGTCGTGAGGCCAAGACAGAACACAACTCCGAATGGTCAGCAATCCAACTTCAGCTGCCCAAGGTGTCGTATGAACCACCCCGGAAAGCCATGTCCTCGTGACATTGGTGGGTGCTTGTATTGTGGCAAGATGAGCCACTTTATAAGGGATTGCGCCAAGAAGGCTGCAGATGAACAGAGGGGTAATGCCAGATCTGCCGGACCCTCTCGACCAGCGCCACAACGTTCTCAGTTTCAACGACCTCCACCTAGAGTAGAACAAAGGCCTGCTGCAGGTCATGTATACGCTGTAATGACTGAACAAGTCGAAAATGGTGACCTGATTGAAGGCACCGTACCTGTTAATGGACATGCAGCTTACGTCTTGTTTGATTGTGGTGCTACTCATACGTTTATCTCTGACGATTTCACCGAACAACTCCACGCTTCGGTGCAACCGATTGATAAAATGATCGAAGTGTATAACCCGTTGGGTTCACGCACCAAATGTATCCGGTGTGTGAAAAATTTGGATATTGAGATAGCAGGGCAACACTTGCCTACTGACGCCATCCTGATCGATATGATACAGTACGATGTCATTCTGGGAATGAATTGGTTGGCTCAGAATAATGCCAAGATTCTGTGCCGCGAGGGCAGAGTGATTCTATCTCGACCCGGATTGCCTAAGATGGAATACCGGTTATCCAAACCTGTTCCGCAGAAAAGGCTCATATCAGCACTTAAGGTACAAAAATACCTTAGGAAGGGTTGTGTGGCCTTCCTGTTGAGTCTCTCGCTGGAAAAATCCAACAACCAACCCCTTGAGAGTTTGGAAGTGGTACGGGAGTTTCCCAATGTATTTCCTGAGGAATTGCCAGAACTTCCGCCACTTCGTGAGGTTGAATTTGGAATTCAATCCTTACCTGGAACAGCGCCGATATCCAAAGCCCCGTATCGAATGGCGCCAGCTGAACTCAGTGAGTTGAAGTGTCAGTTGGAAGAACTGATTGAACAAGGGTTCATCCATCCTAGTGTGTCACCGTGGGGAGCCCCAGTGCTGTTTGTAAAGAAGAAGGATGGATCCCTTCGGTTATGCATCGATTATCGGATGCTTAACCAGGCAACTGTTAAAAATAAGTACCCGTTGCCTCGGATTGAGGACTTATTCGATCAACTCAGAACAGCGAGGGTGTTCTCCAAGATTGACCTCAGGTCTGGATACCATCAGCTCAGAGTAAAGGAGGAGGATATACCTAAGACCGCCTTCAGAACGAGATATGGCCATTATGAGTTCGTAGTAATGCCCTTCGGACTCACTAATGCGCCTGCTGCCTTTATGGATCTAATGAACCGAATATTCAGACCATATTTGGATAGCTTTGTCATCGTCTTTATTGATGACATTCTCGTATATTCTCAGAACAAGGAACAAACAAGGAACAACAAAGTGAGAACATGGAGCACTTGAAAATCGTCTTGAAAACCCTTCAAGATAACCAACTCTATGCTAAGTTTTCAAAATGTGAATTCTGGCTAGACAAAGTGATGTTCCTTGGTCATGTGATCTCAAAAGATGGAATCGTAGTGGATCCTGCGAAGGTGGAAGCTGTGATGGACTGGAAGCAGCCAGAAAATATCACTGAGGTTCGTAGCTTCCGTGGACTTGCCGGATATTATCGGAAGTTCATACAAGACTTCTCCCGAATCGCCGTACCGATGACGAAATTGCTGAAAAAGGGAGTCAAGTTTGAATGAACTGACCAGTGTAAGGAGTGCTTTGAGGTTCTCAAACAGAGGCTTACCACTGTCCCTGTCCTTACCTTACCTTCTGGTCAGGGAGGCTTCGTGGCATATACCGATGCCTCAGGAACAGGTCTGGGTTGTGTGTTGATGCAGCATGGCAAAGTAATCGCCTATGCGTCACGACAGTTGAGAGTCCATGAGAAAAATTATCCAACCCACGATCTTGAGCTTGCCGCGGTAGTCTTCGCCCTTAAAATTTGGCGACACTACCTTTATGGAGAGAAATTTGAGGTCATGTCGGACCATAAAAGCCTAAAATACCTCTTTTCTCAAAAAGAACTCAATATGCGGCAACGACGATGGCTGGAATTCCTTAAAGACTATGAATTCACGCTTTCCTATCACCCTGGAAAGGCGAATGTTGTAGTAGATGCCCTTAGTCGCAAGACTGTTGGCACTCTGGCCAGCCTAACCGGACAATGGAAGTTGATGGAGGATTTCGTCAAGTGGAAGCCATTTTTGGCTGATTCAGGTAGAATCCAAATGTCATGTTTGACGATCCACATTGAGTTCCTCGATCGCATCGTAGCCGAACAGTTCAAGGACCCCCAGTACTTGGAATTGAAAGCTCGTGCTGAAAAAGATGACACTTTCTTCCATTTGAAAGAAGATGGAGGAATATGGATGAAAGAAAGAATTTGGGTTCCAAATAACCCTGAGCTAAGACAGGAAGTACTCCAGGAGGCCCATAGTAGCAAATATACTATCCACCCTGGGGGTAAGAAGATGTTCCGAGATTTGCAGAGAAAGTACTGGTGGAAGGGTATGAAGCGTGATGTGGCTACGTTTGTCTCGAAGTGTTTGATCTGCCAGCAAGTTAAGATCGAACATCAGCGACCTGGTGGAAAGATGCAACGGATCGAGATTCCAGAATGGAAATGGGAAGGCATTACGATGGATTTCATCGTTGGATTGCCTCGATCCAAGAGACAACATGACTCAATATGGGTGATCGTGGACAGACTCACCAAGTCTGCTCATTTTCTGCCAATCAACACTCGATATTCAACTGAACGATTGGCGAAGATCTACATTCGAGAAATCGTTAGACTCCATGGAGTGCCGATTTCGATCATATCCGATCGTGACCCGAAGTTCACCTCTCACTTTTGGGAGCAGCTTCAGAAAGCCCTGGGGACGAAACTCAAGTTCAGTACAGCATTCCATCCCCAAACAGATGGGCAATCAGAACGAACCATACAGACTCTTGAAGATATGCTAAGAGCCTGTATGCTGGAATGGAAAGGTGATTGGGATTCCCACCTAGCGTTGGCTGAATTTGCTTATAATAATAGCCACCACGCTAGCATTGGGATGGCACCGTATGAAGCCTTGTATGGACGACCCTGTAGATCACCAATCCATTGGGGTGAAGTGGGTGAGCGAACCTTGGACTCGCCCATTGTGTTGCAGCATTATACTGAGCAGGTCCACATGATCAGAAAGAAGCTACTGACTGCTCAGAGTCGACAGAAGAGCTACGCCGATCAGCGGCGTAGGGAACTCGCTTTTGCGGTTGGAGATAAGGTTTTTATCAAGGTCTCTCCAACCAAGAGTGTGTTTCGTTTTGGAAAGAAGGGGAAGCTCAGCCCCAGATTCGTTGGTCCCTTCGAAGTTTTGAGCCGGATCGGAGAGACTGCCTACCGAGTAGCATTGCCACCACAATACGCGCAAATACATGATGTATTTCACGTATCAATGCTTAGAAAGTACGTTCATGATCCTTCTCACGTCATTCAACATGAAGACATTGACATCCGAGAAGATATGACGGTAGAAGAAAGGCCAGTGGAGATCATGGACCAACGGGAGCAAGTGCTAAGAACGAAGGTCATTCCACTTGTTAAAGTGAGGTGGCAGCATCATGGAATCGATGATTGCACTTGGGAGCCCGAATCGGATATGCGGGATAAATATCCTGAACTCTTCACCTTGTACTCTTAGCTGAATTTCGCGGACGAAATTCCTTTAAGGGGGTAATGATGTAAGACCCGCAATTTTTCAGAAAATATCTGAATAAAATTCATGAGGCATTTACCGGTAAAAATAGCATTTCTTCTCAGAATGCAAAACGAATCAATTCCTGCGAGCCAGTTACACTTAGGATATTCGTCGAATCGCGAATATATGCTCAAACACTCTGGAAGCCATAACTTCCTACCTGAATGAAATCAAAGGATTCCTGCGAGCCAACTTTCTTAGTTACGTCAATACGAAGGGAATGGCATACTCAGAATTTTTCGGAAAAAAATCGTCGGAAACCCGAAATTCTTGCGGGACCCACGGAAATATTGGTAGGACCCACAGAAATATTCCTTAGAGAATATCTTGTGGGACCCACAAAATATCCTATGGAAATATCTTGTGGGACCAACCTCAAAAGGAACCTCCAGGAATTTAAAAGAAGCCAAGGGGTAAAAGGGGCATGGAAAAACCCAAGAGGAGGTGAGCTTGGGCTATAAATAGCCCTCCCCACTCTCTCTCTTCTCATAAAAATCGACCCCCCCTCTCTCTCTTGCCTTCTCTCTCTCTCCTAAACCTCCCCTACCTAGCCTAGCCCACCTGAGCCCACCTGACCTGGTCTGAGCCTGCCTGACTTAGCCTGAGCCTGCCTGACCTGGTCCTAACCCACCTGACCTAGGTCTGAACCCACTTGACCTGGTCCAAACCCAGTTGACTTGACTTGAACCTAGTTGGGTTTAAAGTCAAAGTCAAAGTCCTTTTTAGTCCAGATTCCGGTTTGGGTTTCTGAACCCAGACTTAGCCTACTTGAGCTGAGTTCGAACCTGCTGAACCCAGTTGACTTGGATCGAACCCTGTTTGGTTCAAACCACTTAGGTTGAGTAGCTTGACCTGCTCTACCTCTTTCTCAACTAAGTCAGCTTCATCTGACTTAGTCTGACCTCTCGAAGGAAGGCTCGAAGCCAAAGAAGCAACCCGGAGCCGTTTCTTCCACGATTTGAAGTAAGTTCGCTTCGTTGATCCATCTCTCTCAAGTATTTGATTGTTTGTATATAGAATATACTTTCTGAAGTAGTATCTTGCTTTAGTTCTTTGTTGAGCCCTCTAGGACGCTTCGGTGTTCACGCGCTCGCCTCGTAACTATCGTCAGATATATATGTTCGAACACGCAGTATATGCGTTCTTCAAAATGGTATCTCGCTTTAGTTCTTGGTTGAGCCCTTTAGGACACTTCGGTGTTCACCCGCTCGCCTCGTAACTATCGTTGGATGCGGATCTAGGTGTATATCTGCTGATTCTGCCGACGCGTCTTATATCGCACAGGCTATGTAATTTACCTTTGCCGTCGCGTCGTACGATGCCAAGGCTCCTGCTTTCTGCAATGTATTTACTTATGCCGTCGCGTCGAACGATGCCAAAGCTTCTGCTTTGTTATATATGTAGAATATTTCGTTCAGTTACACACCCTGAACAATAGTATATGCATTTCTTTACGCCGCCGCTGTATAAAGCACAGGCTTCTGCTTATACTACATATATAGCGCATAAATGAGCGTTCAAATGGAGATCAACTCCAAATCGCCCATGCGATTCCTTGACCGCTCCTCGTTCAAGATTCTGCTTGACGAATGAAGCCCCTATTGGAAAGGCTTCGCTTTTTGGCAAAATGCTCTTTACGTAAAGACTAAGTTAATTACGTATGGCCTGGCTATGGCCCAGGGTTCCTGCAACCTTGATGGATACGCACAACGGTGCGCATCCATTTCCCGAATTAAGCGTGGCGATTTCCTACCAAAGAGGGGAGATGCCGCTGAAATGGATAAAAGAAACGCACGCTTTCTCCGTAAAAGAGAGGAAGTGCTGCTGAAATTTCTAAAGAAGCTAAGAATAGCTCAGAAAGAACGTAGCAGGATACTCTGACATATAGCAGGGTGCTACCCAGTTCATGGTTTGCCCTCTACAACGTAGAAGGGTTCGTCGCACCACTGCCGGTAGAGCAGGGGAGGTGCTGACGAAATGGTCGGCAGAAGAGCTGCCGGAACCAATGGAACGACATAATGATGTCCGTTGATGGAACGATGCCAGATCGGCTCGTATTCTTGTGCCTGCAAGGGCACCTTACTCGTAAGGGCCGCTGAGCCGGAGTAGAGGTTGCGCCTTGGCTAGGTTTGGACTCGTTGCGTAAAAATACGCCGAGTAGCCGATCTATTTAGATCGAGTCATATGCATGCTCATTGAGAACGGTTACACAACCAGACTCGTAAGGGCCGAAGAGCCAGAGTGTGTTGTTTCCACCCAAAGAGGTGTGATGCTCGTGGTGGCCGAAGTGCCAAAGAGCGGTGTTCTGCATGCATATGAATAAGACTTAAGGTCGCACATACCCCGCGGTTGAAAATCGTGTTAGGGGTACCCCCTCAGTAATGACTGTGTTGGGGCAGACTGAATGGGGTCGGGTACATACTCCCGTAGTGCTGAAAGCACGGGCTGCCTAAATGGCATGCAGATTCTGTCAAAGTAATTGTAAGACTGGCAGACCCCTTCAGGAATTATGCTCACTGTGGAATGACAGTGATGGTACAGCCTTGAGTGACATGTATTTTACTTTGGACCTGATAGAGTCCACGATGGCCTCAGTCACTCATGGGTTTTGGGGTCGTGGTTATCCTTAAGATCTAAGGATTGAACCCAACTACTGCAAGTAGAGGATGCATCCGAATATGGGCCTAGTAGGATTCTCCCAGTTGAAACACACTGCCCTACTATGGATAGGGTCAACAGGCCTCTGGGGTATCTAAAATACATAGAATAATCAACCCCCAGAACGTCGCGTTGATGCCCGGACAATAGCTCTACCTGCGTACCAAAGGCGGGAGCGGTTAATTATCAAACAATGCATTAGTTCTAGGTACAGCGATGCTTTGAATGTATGAGTGGATGACGTGTTGAGTCAGTCCTGCATAACCTTTGTGAAGGTGTCATGTTCGGTATACTACTGGACCGACTGGGCAAAGACCCGTGTTGTATCCGCACGACTAAGCGAAGCTCGAGGAGTTGTCCTTAGATGCGTGGGATACGGATGTGCCAAGTATGAAGACTTGAGCTAGACATCACTTTGAGACCCGGAAGAGGTCATGGCTAAGTCATGGAGACTTAAGCGGCTATTCAAATCACAGCCCTGAAAAGGCTTGCTCTAAGTCATGAGGACTCGAGCGGATGTTCAACTCATAGCCCTTAGGAGGCTCTTGTGATATACGCTAAGTCTTGGAGGCTTGAGCGTCGTTATTGCGCATTGCGACCCTGAGTGGTCATTTTTGTAGTTGAGTTGAATGGATGTATGACTGCATGCTTACCAGACCATCAGTGGTTCTGACCCCGTTTTATGGGGATTTCAGGTGTTGAACCTGCGTGGCGATATGCGGAGCAAGGCGGCATCGAGTTCCAGGGTTTCTCTAGACAGAGTTGTACTGCTTCCTTTTATTGAACCTACACTGCTTTTCTAAGCAGTAGTGTTGTAATAAACATGAGTTTTCGATAAAATGGAACACTTTGGTGGTCAATGAGTTGCTTGGCCACATACCTGCAACGTGCTCGGAGTTTTCTAAAACGGACGACTCATTATCGTCTTATTCCGCTGCTAAAAGCTTTTCTAAGTTCCGCTGCAAAGAAAAAAAAAAAAAAGAAATTCATGAAAATTTTAACTTAGCTTTGTTTTGGAAATCCGGGGCGTTACATTCCCCTTCTTTCCAAAATGAAACACACTCTTGGTTGGAGAGACCTTGATAAAAACCTTATCTTCAACCGCAAAAGTGAGTTCCCTACGCCGCTGATCGGCGTAGCTCTTCTGTCGACTCTGAGCAGTCAGTAGCTTCTTTCTAATCATATGGACCTGCTCAGTGTAATGCTGCAACATAATGGGTGAGTCCAAGGTTCGCTCACCCACTTCACCCCAATGGATTGGTGATCGACAGGGTCGCCCGTACAAGGCTTCATACGGTGCCATCCCAATGCTAGCATGGTGGCTATTGTTATAAGCAAATTCAGCCAACGCTAGGTGGGAATCCCAATCACCCTTCCATTCCAGCATATAGGCTCTTAGCATATCTTCAAGAGTCTGTATGGTTCGTTCTGATTGCCCATCTGTTTGGGGATAGAATGTTGTACTGAACTTGAGTTTCGTCCCCAGGGCTTTCTGAAGCTGCTCCCAAAAGTGAGAGGTGAACTTCGGGTCACTATCAGATATGATCGAAATCGGCACTCCATGGAGTCTAACGATTTCCCGAATATAGATCTCTGTCAATCGCTCAGTTGAATATCGAGTGTTGATTGGCAGGAAGTGAGCAGACTTGGTGAGTCTGTCCACGATCACCCATATCGAGTCGTGTTGTCTCTTGCATCGAGGCAATCCAACGATGAAATCCATCGTAATGCCTTCCCATTTCCATTCTGGAATCTCGATCTGTTGCATCTTTCCACCAGGTCGTTGATGTTCGATCTTGACTTGCTGGCAGATCAAACACTTTGAGACAAATGTTGACACATCACGTTTCATACCCCTCCACCAGTACTTTCTCTGCAAGTCCCGAAACATCTTTGTAAATCCAGGATGAATGGTGTACTTGCTATTATGAGCCTCCTAGAGTACTTCTTGTCTTAGCTCAGGGTTATTTGGAACCCAAATCCTTTCTTCCATCCATATTCCTCCATCTTCTTTCAAATGGAAGAAAGTGTCATCTTTTTCAGCACGAGCTTTCAATTCCAAGTACTGGGATCCTTGAACTGTTCGGCTACGATGCGATCGAGGAACTTAATGTGGATCGTCAAACATGACATTTGGATTCTGCCAGAATCAGCCAAAAATGGCTTTCAGTTGACGAAATCCTCCATCAACTTCCATTGTCTGGTTAGGCTGACCAGAGTGCCAACAGTCTTGCGACTAAGGGCATCTGCTACAACATTCGCCTTTTCAGGGTGATAGGAAAGCGTGAATTCATAGTCTTTGAGGAATTTCAGCCATCGCCGTTGCTGCATATTGAGTTTTTTTTGAGAAAAGAGGTATTTTAGGCTTTTATGGTCCGACATGACCTCAAATTTCTCTCCATACAGGTAGTGTCGCCAGATTTTAAGTGCGAACACCACCGCGGCAAGCTCTAAGTCGTGGGTTGGATAATTTTTCTCATGGACTCTCAACTGTCGTGACGCATAGGCGATTACTTTGCCATGCTGCATCAACACACAACCCAGACCTGTTCCCGAGGCATCGGTATAAGCCACGAAGCCTCCCTGACCAAAAGGTAAGGTAAGGACAGGGGCAGTTGTGAACACCCCAAATTTTTCAAAATCTTTTAAATATTCCCTTTTTGCCCCTAATATCATTTTTTTGAGCAATTGAGTCATTTTAAATCTAAATTCCAGTTCATTTCTCTAGTTTTTAAATTCATTTCATATGTTTAAATCGATTTCAGATCTGGATCCATTGTCCAGATCCAAATCTGAGTCTCCTTGTTCAAATTTTAAATTAAAATTATAGAATATACCAAAAATAGTCTTTAAATAGCTCAGACAGTCCATTCGACATCCGTTTGGATCCATCACGTGGTATTTCTCGATTCGAGTTTCAAAAACTCGAACATTTTCTCAAAACTTGGGTCCAAACCCATTTTTTTTAAAGAAATTTCCTCAAAATAAACCTGACTTTTCAGAAAAGCTCTGCTTTTGTAAATATTTTCGAAATTTTGTAAAAAAGTAATAAAAAATCTTTAGTTTCTAGAATTTTGTCTTTTAAAAGTACAAAAAAATATATATTTAAGAAAAAAAAATATAAGAAATTCAAAAATCCAAAAATTTCAGAAACTGTAATCTACCCTCTTTTTTTTAAAACTTTTTGTTAAAACCCTCTCTTGAAGCCTCTTTTTGAAAAACAAAAACCCTTTTTTAGGGAATTTCTGAAAAGGAGCCCCCTCTTTGCAAATTGGAGAAAATGGCAATGGCCATCCTCCCGTGCACCCTCCATCGCCTCCTCTCCCACTGGATCTCCCTCCATCTTCAACTGAACCCTTCTCTTGTTGCCTATATAAGCAGGCCCCCACTGCAGTGAAAGGGGGAGGAGATTTCAGCCAGCATCGATCGGCATCCACGAAGCATCCGTCTTCACCCCTCCTGGCTTAGGCATCCTCAAGCTTTCATCAGCATTTCCTCCCCTTTTCTTCAAGACTTCTGCAAATCAGATCATCCCCATTCTTCATACTCGACCCAGCATATGTATCTCTTATCATCCTTTGTGCCAGCAATCATGGGGAACAAGTTCTACAGCCCTGCTCACTATGTTATGATCATCCCATGCACATTAAGTTTACAAGGGTATACCCTACAACCTCACAGACGGGTGATGGATGAGAAGTGTTTGGGCTCCCATCATCATCTTTGTTAAAGACCCTGTTGATTCAATATCAGGGGATAGGTGCAGATACATGGTTGACTTTGAGCAAAGCAAGGTGATGCCTTAAATTGGTGATTTGGATAAAATATGCTCCTTGCATGTGGCATGATGGGGATATTTGATTGCCTTTCCATGACATTATAATCATCTCCAGTAGACTTTCTTATGATTTTATACTATGGATTCCAATGCCTAAATATATATATATATATATATATATATATATATATATATATATATATATATATATATATATATATATATATATATATATATATATATATATGATATGTATGTATATAATGGTCCTGTGAACCAGATAAATCTCATGTAGATGGTGGTCTAGATTTCCTGTGGTTGATAAAAAAAAATAATAAACATTGTTACCCCTTTGAAATTGATCCCTTAAATTGATTTTAAGCATTAGGAAATACTCTTTCAATGCTTCTCCATTTTAAAGGCCTTATGAGTGTTGGACCTATTTAGGATACTGTAGTTTGTCTCATTGTCTTAGTATTGTCTGTAGTTACAGATAGCCTGCATCTTCTTTGTTAGTACGTTTCCAGTCTTAATTGTAACCTTGTAGCACCAAAACAGCATCGTCTTTGTTAGTATGTTTCCAGTCTAAATTGTAACCTTGTAGCACCAAAACACCTTTCCTCACCCCTACACACTTCCATCACACCTAATCTGCACAAAATCCTTCACACAAGCAGGAGTTTTTGCTGTAATTTACACCCCATTTCACTGTTGCACACTCACTGTCTTCATGCACTTCACTACCACTACACTGGCATTAAGCATTATCATTGCACTTCACCCTATCACCTTATGCACATTATTCCCTGCACCACTAGTCATACTACCTGCAACACCTACAGCCACACCCTTTCACTTGCCTATACCTACTGTAGCATCACTCCCCTATTCATAGCACTATACTCTTCACTCTCGCCTAGACCTATTGCTTGTCACGCCCTGCAGCATATCCATTGTCTTACAGCCACACTACAACACCCAACATCACTTCTCCACCTTGTTGCATACTACACTTCTTCACTATCCACCTTCCTCTTCACAACATCATCACACCTCCCACCAACCTCATCTCACTCAACATTTCCACTTTTTCACATCACCTGTGCACAACACTTTCATAGTACCTCTATGCTCCCAGCTCACTGCGCACAACACCTTACATTTTTCCATTTTGCACTCATATATCCTTCCCCTGCTACACCTTTACCACAACATTACCACCACTCCACATGTATTAGCACTATGCCCCACATCTAGTAGATACCATCTGCACATTTCCACCTATTGCAATTTCCATAGTAACACATACAGCCAATTGCTGCACTTTCACTATGTCACAACCGCCATCTTGCACTTTACACACCCCACTTCCACTATCTGTCACAACTGTTTTTCAGTACATCTACACCAGCACTAACATATTTCGCACTTCATCATCATTATTCCACCTGTTACACCTGCATATCTCTTCTTTTTCCACAATTAGGTTCAACAGCCTTCCCTGTATCCCCTTTTCAGCAACATTATATTCACACTTCATATATGTTTTCACCATTATCATATATGGCTCCATTTCCCCCATTATAGCCTATGCACTATCACAATATTTCACTTCCACAACAACACTTCACTGCCTACTTATACCCTTTCCCTAGCATCCCACTTGCATATCACTCACCACTGTTTTCACTATCACTGAAGTATCAGCACCACTATCTTCTACACTTCAACACTTGCCCTTCACACCTGCTGTCACAATTTCACAGCATCTGCATGTTACTATATTGACGCTCTCATATGTATTCTAGATATATTCACTCAGTCCATTCCTACTATGAGGACATTATTCATTAAAGTATTATCATATGACATTTCTCACTAATGTTAGCCCTGCACATGCATGTCCATAAGCATTTTGAACATATACATAGCCTAATATTGATTTACTCATTGGTTTAGAACATCATTCACATGCTTTGATACCCGTCTTCTGCTTAGGATGTTATATATATATATATATATATATATATATATATATATATATATATATATATATATATATATATATATATATATATACATATAATCTATGAACACATGCGTGCCTATAGGCATTTCTTCATTAATATAAGCATGATCATGGGTACATTTGATTTTAGCATTTGCTTCTCATTTTTGCCTTATACTAACCCTCTTTTGCAGGAATACTTGGAAAATGTTGCTTTTTATTCTTAGTTTAACGAATTCTGATTTCAATTTAATTCAAAAGTTGTAATAGTTAGATATCAATGAGAATTTATATTTCCTGTCTCAGATAGAATGAATGAGCATTGTGAATATCATAAATTGCTTATTTTCTATGCAATTTTCGCCTTTATTTCCCAAAATTCTCACGAATGGAAACACGAATGGCACATGCACCATTTCGTAAGAGGTAATTAATCCTAAGTTGATGATTTACATCATTGTCCATAGTCAGGATGTAAACAAAACTTAGGATTTTTATCTTTTATAAAATAACACTGGATCCACACTAGATCCTCTTCAAAAAATCATCATATTTTCAAATATTTCCTTCTTTTATTAGAGTTTAACTTAGAATTAATTCAATATATATACCAATGGCCATAGTCAGGGTATATTGAGAGTTAATTTCATTTTAAACTCTATAAAAGCACCAAAATGTATTTTATTCTTCACTTGAATCTAAATATAGATTATTATATAATACATCCAATGACCATAGTCAAGGATGTATTATATCTTCAATCTTATTTTAATTCATCTAAAGAATGGAATAGCTTTTCAAAATCCAATTTCAAAGATTCTTTAAATTCATCCATCATATAGGATAGAATTGCATCATATTTTCAAAATTTCCTTTTCAAAATTTCAAGTAATTCTTCTTCTTCATTTCTCAGATCAAATCTTATTCAAATCCAATTCTATCTCATTTCAAGATTCAAAAAAATTCAATTTCAAAGTCCAATTTGACTTTGAAATTCCAAAATCATTTTTATTCAAAACTTCAAATTTCCAAATTCAAATCAGATTTCAAAGTTCAAGTTGACTTTGAAATTCTAAATTCATTTTATATTCAAAACTCCAATCAAAGTTCAATTTAACTTTGAGATTCTTGACTCATCTTATGAATTTAACTCCAAATCCATTTTAGGATCCAGGATTCAACACTCATATTGGATCTCAGACTTCAGATCCAATTCCTCCTTAGGATCCAAACTCCAATTTCACTTTTGGATCTTAGACTTCAGATCCAATTTCCTTATAAGATCCAGAATCCAATTTCACATTTGGATCTCAGACTTCAGATCCAAATCCATCTTAGGGTCTAGAGTCCAACTCTATATTGGATCTCAGACTTAAGATCCAGTTCCATTTTAGGATCTAGAATCCGATTCCACTTTGGATCTCAGACTCCAAATCCAATTCCATTTTTAGGATCCAGAGCCCAACTCTACATTGGATCTCAGAATCTAGATCCAATTCTATTTCAGGATCCAAAATCTAATGCCACTTTGGATCTCAGATTCCAGATCCAAAATCCATTTTATGATCCAGAACCCAGTTCTACCTTGGATCTCAGACTTCAGATCCAAATTCCCTTTAGGATCCAGAATTCAATTTCATCCTGGATCTCAAATTTTACATCCAAATTCTATTTCAAATCCCAGATCCAGTTCCATCTTAGATATCAGATCAAGATTCCATTTCAAATCTAAGCTCATCTTCTATTTTCAAAAGACAATATTATTTCTCAAGTCTGAATTCAAAATTCAAATTCCTACATTGAATTCAAAATCGACCCTTGAAAATCGATTCTAAATTCAAAAGGTCCATTATGACTTTGAAAGTCTCAATTCTAAATTCCTCTTTCCACAGACTTATCCCTCCTAAATCCAAGTCCAAAATTCAAAGTCCATTTCAAACTTTAAAATTTCCTTTCTTTTTCCTTTTATCTCACCTTCAAATCATTCTTTTCCAAAAAACAAAGATTTATTTTCCCAACTCTGATTTACTTCAAAGACTTAGAACTTCTCTGATCTATCTCAAGTTCTAAGTTAGATTCAAACATTTCTTCACTCCCTTATCAAGTTCATCTCAGAATACTTGGAAATTTTTCAAAAACATCTTTTAGAAAGAGCATACATCCTTGCATTGCACAAGCATGACTCTCTGTGCATTTAGAGTTAGAATAAATTCTTAGATTATATTTAGGCAAAGCAAAAGGCATAGATTCGATCCTTGGTTCGATTACCTCTGGTAAAGGTGCCAGGAACGGTCGAACCTCGTACCGACGAGCGAATCCCGTCTCTCCATTTTCCCGTAAATTTTCAAAACGGAGGCGAGTTAAATTTCTAAATATTTTCAAATTAAAGGGTCAAGTGAGACCGCGCAAAAGAGTTCCTCTCTTTTCTTTCTTTCTTTCTTTCTTTTCTCTTCTCTTTCTCTTTTCTCTCTTCTTCTCCCTTCAAAAAGGAGGAAAATAGAGGTTGGGAAAGGAAAAGAGAAGGAAGAGAGAGAAACCACAAGAGAGAATTTTTTTTTGCGATGATCACAGTTTTGGCGACCGTGATGGGAATCGTCTTCGTCCAGTTGAATCTATGCCTTTGCCTTGCTTTTATATAATCTAAGACTTTATTCTAACATATGTCAGCTACATTTTCATGCAAACCTTAGGAGCCTAGACTCTGTCCTAAAGTTGACATCATTGCATATAGGATCTAAGTATGGTTTGGTAGGACCATATTGAGGAGATTATATCTATGCTCACATTAGATTTAGGACTGAAATACAACTCTCCTCAATTCTAGGGATTGAATGCAAACAATGTATGCAAGTGTATGCTTCTTCTCATATTAAATCTATCTCTTTAGGACTTGCATTAGAGCCTTCTAATTTTATTGCATGTTGATCATGTTTTGAAAATAACCTTACCTATATTGTCACGGTCTTCACGTTGCTGGGCTGTCTCACTAAACCATAGTTCGGGAGAGAGCCTCACAACTGGACCACTTATTTGGGTTCGCGCCCCCCTAACACGTACCTAAGGGCCATAGTCCAAGGTATATCGGTAGGTGCTCAAGGATGGTGGGAAGCCATTACCTTAGAACCGAAGAGATATCTTATATGCCACGTACTTCGAGCTTCGGCTTGAGTATATCGGCATACCTTGATTGGAATCAGATGATATAAATCTTAGAGTTAGGATTAAGGTCAGCCATTTCAAATATTGCATATAGAGTCAGCTTTAGGGAGTGTTGTTTGTGTATCCTTGCTTGTATATCTATGATTGTGTGATATTTTATATCTTCCTTATATTTTTCAAAACCCTGGGTATATGTTTCAAAATGTCCTCTTTATTTTTAAAACCCAGGTGTATTTTTCTTTATCCTTTTCTTCTTATTTTTCTAAAAATTCTTCAAAAATTCTTCTGATCCTGCCTGCAAGTTCTTCAAATTTTAAATCTTTACCATTTATTCTCAAATTCCATTTTTTCTTTTATATTCTTGTTTATATTTTCATAAAAATCTTTTTCCGTCAAGAGATATCCTTTTCAAAATGGTATTTTCTTTCATATTTTAGTTGGTTACTCTCCCTCGTGGAGTAAACAGCACAATTGTCACAAATTTTGTGGTGACTCAATCCCTAGTAATAGGATACAATTGTTTAGATTTCAACCTAAATCCTCCCTCTTGTCAAAAACTTCTCCAAAAAGTTTCTCTGGTCTAAAAACCTCCTCTTTCCTCTACAGAGAGATCACTGATATCCGAAAATGGTTACGACAAGAGCGGGAAAAGAAACAGTTCCTCAGCTCAGCGATAGTGAGGCGGAGGAGATAAGCTCTCCTAAATCAGTCAGGGGACAGAGTCAGAACAGGAAAGACGACATCGAACCCGCTATGTATGATATGTTCCAAAAGATAATGGCAAGGATGATGTCAGAGCAAGCCGAGGCCAAGATGAAAGAGGCAGTTCCTAAAAGCAAGCTGAGGAAGAAGCCTGTAAAGAAGCAAGTCAGAATCATCAGAAAGAAGGTGCAGACGGACACTGCTTCTGAGGAATCAGAGTCAGTCGAGGAAGAGTCAGAAGAGGAAGAGCAGATTGTCTACAAACACAATCCTCCAAGGCAGTCCATAAAAATAGCTGCAGAAGAGCCTGAATCCGTCAACAAGCTCAAGTCTGGGGCTCCAGCAGAGGACCTGATGAGCAAGCAGATGAAGGAGATGAATCGAGCTATTAAGGATATTCAAGCCAAGGGTAAGGGCAAGCAGACCTACACCGGTGAAGATTTTTATGATGGTCTAGATGGGGATGATAACCTGGAGAATCTTCCCCGCAAGTTTCTCAAATTTGACGGGACTGGCAACCCTAAAGCCCACCAGGCCACATTTTATGCAGAGTGCAGTCGTTTCAAGAAAGATAACAGGGCTCTGTTCATCTGTTTTCCCCGCAGTCTGGAGGGTGTAGCAGCCAGATGGTATGCTGATCATGTGAATCCTATCGAACTACGAGAGTTCGATAAGGTAGTAAATCTGTTCATCGAGCGCTTCTTGTTCAACACTGAAGCCTCACCTACATTAAATCATCTTCACAACCTGAAGCAAGGAGAGAATGAAAGGGCAGGTGATTTCATTCACAGGTGGAGAAGCACCTGTAATAAGATGAAGGTACCCATTCCTGACGAACACGCATTGCAGGTGATCCTCAACAATTTCTCTCAGCCCATAAGAAGCCTCATCGCCACTTCCCCGGCGAAATCCTTCATCAAATTGATTGAGTGAGCCGAATGGCTCGAAGCAAGAATAGAAAGCGGACTTTACGAGGGCACGCCTCTGGTCAAGAATGTCTAAGACCAGAAGAAAAAGGCGCAATTCGCTCATTCAGTTGATACCTCCTGCAATAATCTTGGCAGCAGCAGCAAGGGAAACAAGAACAACAATGGCAGTGGTCCGAGAGTAGATCAGAACAAGGGGCAGAAGGAGGGATCCTTTAAAAACAATAATAAACCGCTTCCAATCGGCCTTCAGCAAAAGGGTGATCTTCAAGAGAAGCCCAAGTACATCAAGTGGGAGAAAGATCGAGTCTTCACTCCGTTATCTGAGAGTCTAGAAGTGATTATGAATTACCTTTTGAAGCACGGGATGATCAAACTCCCTAAGATCGCAGATCCTCCTGTAATGTTGGGAAAATTCAATGACCAATTTTGCAAATACCATAGGGCAACGGGGCACGACACAGAGCACTGTTTCGTCCTCAAGCACATGATACAAGACTGCATCGACAAAAGTGAGTTAATCGAGGACGAGGAAGAAAAGCAGCCAGCAGTCCTGACAGAACCATTCCTGGACCACTCGAAGAATTAATGAAGCCAAAGTTACAGCAGTCAGGTCACCATTTTTGACTTGTTCAGTCGTTACAGCATATACACGACCTGCAGCAGGCCTTTGTTCGATTCTAGGTGGCGGTCGTTGGAACTGCGAACGCTGTGGTGCTGGTCGAGAGGGTCCGGCAGATCCGGCATTACTACTTTGTTCATCTGCAGCCTTCTTGGCGCAATCCCTTATAAAGTGGCCCATCTTGCCACAATACAAGCAACCACCAATGTCACAAGGACATGGCTTTCCGAGGTGGTTCACACGACACCTTGGGCAGCTGAAGTTGGACTGTTGACCATTCGGAGTTGTGTTCTGTCTTGGCCTCACGACTTGTTGAGTGTTGTTCCCTCCTTGGAACTTCTTCTTTTGAAAGGGTTGTCATGAACCCTGACCACTTGGGAATGTCCTTTTACGATTTCCACCATTCACTATGGGCTTCTTTGCTATGATCACTTTAGATCGCGCCCAATCTTTTTGGATTTTTGAAGCCGCTGCTACCGCAGCCTGAAAAGTCGAAGGCATGCTTGTTACAACTCTTGATCGCAGCCCTTCGCGCAGACCATTCACATATTTGTCGACCCTTTCTTGGTCTATTTCGAACAATCGAGAGCAGTAGCGCTCTAGATTCTGAAATTTGGTGGTATAGTCCATCAGACTCATACCGCTCTGTTCCAACTCGAGAAACTCCATCTTTTTCTTGTTTCTGGAATATAACGGGAAGTAGTTATCCATAAAAGTTCTCCGGAAGTCAGTCCAAGGAATGACTTCCACCTGCGAGAACTGGATAAGCTTAGTGGTATCCCACCACTTCCGTGAATTGTCCTTCAATCGATACGTGCCAAAGTTGGTCTTCTTCTCTTTTGGTACTCTTAGTACCGAGAAGGCACGTTCTGTCTCTTCGATCCAACTCTCCGCGAGCTCCGGATCGGCTCTGCCAACGAAAACCGATGGGTCAAGCTTGAGGAACTTCTCATAAGTTACTCCTCTCAGGTTCTCGTTTCGTGGTGCGATTGGTTCTGGCCTCGTTTCACGGATGGCGGTAACCAGGTTGTTGAGCGTTTCTAGCAGGAATCCTTGAGTATGGGACTCCTCGCTCAGCATGGTTCTCCTCGTCGTAGGAGCCATTTATCTATCACATACAAGCAACGTGTTTTAGTTTCTCAATGTATATATCGAAGCAAAACTTTATTTACTTAATATACATCACATTTACACAAGCATCGTCTTAAACAAAACGTAATGCCATACTGGCAGACTTTTTAGGCGTTGAGAAACTATATACATGAGTCTATTGACTCCAAACACTACCAGTCTCTTCTAGGAACTGGATTTCTTTCTTGACCCAAACAACCCGAAGTATCGTTTGCTTCCACATTGCCTTGGTGTAGGCACTACTAGTTTTGGCTTGGGCAGCACTTCCGCACTCTCAAGCGAATCTTGTGGGTAGATCAGTGATGCCGGTCCACTTGCCCATTCAGTGGCATCATGGCTCGAGGAATCCGAGACCATAACAGGATGATAGAGGTTGTATCCCTCTTCCTGGCCATTCAGACTCGGCGTTCGTGAAGCCGCTCCGTTCCCCCATATAATGGCACTATGATCCGAGGAATCCGAAATCATAATGAGATTATAGAAGGAGTTGTTGCATCCCTCATCCCGACTGTGCAAGCTAGGCGTACATGATGCTTGTTGATAGCCTTGCGATTGACCGAATCCCTCAAGGAAGTTCAAGTCAAATCCTACCAGAGATGGTAGTCCATCAGAAGTTTCTGGGGTACGACTACTCCCTCTACTGGAGTAATGTGGCCCACTAACACGCGAGGTTTCAACCCTAAGACCAAGCGATCCTCACCGACCCATATCGGCGGTATGTTTCATTTGGCATTCGTTGGCGGAATGCCCTTCTTTGCCACAATATTGGCAGTCTTGGACTTCATACGGGCATACCCACTCATCGTGCATGATCCCGCAACGATAGCAGTACCCTCGGGAGTCATGAGTTGCCATCTATACAAAGATGCACCTAGGTCAGAATAAAAAGTATAAAATATACTTACAGTGTGATATCGTGACATGACGGATCTTGAACCAGGTTTCTCAGACACATGCTCTGATACCAATTCTGTAACGCCCCGGATTTCCAAAACAAAGCTTAGTTAAAATTTTCATGAATTTCTTTTTTTTTTCTTTGCAGCGGAACTTACAAAAGCTTTTAGCAGCGGAATCAGACGATAATGAGTCGTCGGTTTTAGAAAACTCCGAGCACGTTGCAGGTATGTGGCCAAGCAACTCATTGACCACCAAAGTGTTTCATTTTATCAAAAACCACATATTTATTACAACACTACTGCTTTAGAAAAACAGTGTAGGTTCAATAAAAGGAAGCAGTACAACTCTGTCTAGAGAAACCCTGGACCTCGATGCCGCCTTGCTCCGCATATCGCCACGCAGGTCCAACACCTGAAATCCCTATTAAACGGGGTCAGAATCACTGATGGTCTGGTAAGCATGCAATCATGAAACCATTCAACTCAAGCAATGCGTTTGACCACTCAGGGTCGCAGTTCGTAATAGCGACGCTCAAGCCTCCAAGACTTAGCGTATATCGCAAGAGCCTCCTCAGGGCTATGAGTTGAACATTCGCTAAAGTCTTCACGACTTAGCCTTGACCTCTTTCGGGACTCAAAGTGATGTCTAGCTCAAGTCTTAATACTAGGCACATCCGTATCCCACGCATCTAAGGACAGCTCCTCGAGCTTCGCTTAGTCGTGCGGATACAACACGGGTCTTTGCCCAGTCGGTCCAGTAGTATACCGAATATGACACATTCACAAAGGTTATGCAAGACTGACTCAACAACGGCCATCCACGCATACATTCAAGCATCGTTGAACCTAAGCTAATGCATTGTTTTGATAATTAACCTCTTCCACCCTTGGTACGCGGGCGAAGCATTGTCCGGGCATCAACGCGATGTTCTGGGGGTTGATTATTCTATGTATTTTAGATACCCCAGAGGCCTATTGACCCTATCCATAGTAGGACAGTGTGTTTCAACTGGGAGAACCATACTAGGCCCATATTCGGATGCATCCTCTACTTGCAGTAGTTAGGTTCAATCCTTAGATCTTAAGGATAACCATGACCCCAAAACCCATGAGTGACTGAGGTCATTGTGGACTCTATCAGGTCCAAAGAAAAATACGTGTCACTCAAGGCTGTACCATCACTGTCATTCCACAGTGAGCATAATTCCTGAAGGGGTCTGCCAGTCTTACAATTACTTGGACGAAATCTGTATGCCATTTAGGCAGCCCGTGCCTTAGCACTACGGGAGTATGTACCCGACCCCATTCAGTCCACCCCAACACAGTCATTACTGAGGGGGTACCCCTAACACGATTTTCAACCGCGGGGCATGTGCGACCTTAAGTCTTATTCATATGCATGCAGAACACTGCTCTTGGCACTTCGGCCACCATAAGCATCACACCTCTTTGGGTGGAAACAACATACTCTGGCTCTTCGGCCCTTACGAGTCTGGTTGCGTAACCGTTCTCAATGAACATGCATATGATTCGATCTAAATAGATCGACTACTCAGCGTATTTTTACGCAACGAGTTCAAACCTAGACAAGACACAACCTCTACTCTGGCTCAGCGGCCCTTACGAGCAAGGTGCCCTCGTAGGCACAAGAATACAAGCCGTTCTGGCATCGTTCCATCAACGGACATCATTATGCCATTCAACTGGTTCCGGCAGCTCTTCTGCCAACCATTTCGTCAGTACCTCCCCTGCTCCATCGGCAGTGGTGCGACGAACCCTTATACGTTGTAGAGGGCATTCCATGAACCGGATAGCACTCTGCTATATGTCAGAGTATCCTGCTACGTTCTTTCTGAGCTATTCTTAGCTTCTTCAGAAATTTTTGCAGCACTTCCTCTCTTTTACGGAGAAAGCGTGCGTTTCTTTTATCCATTTCAGCGGCATCTCCCCTCTTTGGTAGGAAATTGCCATGCTTAATTCAACGAAATGGATGTGCACCGTTGTGCGTACTTTGCATCCATCAAGGTTGTAGGAACCCAGGGCCATAGTCAAGCCATACATAATTGACTAAGTCTTTACGTAAAGAGCATTTTGCCAAAAAATGAAGCCTTTCCAATAGGGGCTTCATTCGTCAAGCAGAATCTTGAACGAGGAGCGGTAAAGGAATCACATTGGCGATTTGGAGTTTGATCTCCATTTAAATGCTCATTTACGCGCCATATATGTAGTATAAGCAGAAGCCTGTGCTTTATACAGCGGCGGCGTAAAGGAAATACATATACTATTGTTCAGAGTGTGTAACTGAATGAAATATTCTACATATATAACAAAACAGGAGCCTTGGCATCGTTCGACGTGATGGCGTAAGTAAATACATTGCAGAAAGCAGGAGCCTTGGCATCGTTCGACACGATGGTGTAAGTAAATGCATAATCGGAAGTGCAGTAATCAGAAGTATAGAAAGCAGGGAGCCTTGGCATCATACGACGCGACGGCAAAGGTAAATTACATAGCCTGTGTGATATAAGACGCGTCGGCAGAATCAGCAGATATACATCTAGATCTGTATCCAACGATAGTTACAAGGCGAGCGAGTGAACACCAAAGTGTCCTAGAGGGCTCAACCAAGAACTAGGGAGAGATACTATTTTTGAAGAACGCATATACTGCGCATTCGAACATATATATCTAACAATAGTTACGAGGCGAGCGCGTGAACACTGAAGTGTCCTAGAGTGCTCAACCAAGAACTAAAGCAAGATACTACTTCAGAAAGTATATGCTATATACAAACAATCAAATACTTGAGAGAGATGGATTAACAAAGCGAACTTACTTCAAATCGTGGAAGAAACGACTCTGATTGCTTCAAACGCTTCAAACGAGGCTCGACTTCGAAAAAGGATCAACTTTGAACTTCGAATGAAAAATGACTTGGACTTTGACTTTGAACCAAACCAGGTTCAAGTCAAGTCAATTGGGTTCAGACTTAGGTCAAGTAGGTTCAGACCTAGGTCAGGTGGGTTAGGACCAGGTCAGGCAGGCTAAGACCAGATCAGGCAGGCTCAGGATAAGTCAAGCAGGCTCAGACCAGGTCAGGCAGGCTCAGACCAGGTCAGGTGGGCTAGGCTAGGTAGGGGAGGTTTGGGAAAAGGAGGAGAGAGAGAGGAGTTGGCAATTTTTAGAGAGAGGGGGGCTCCTCTATTTATAGGAAGTGAAACTTGGGCCCCAAGTTTCACATTTACCCTTATACCCGTTGGCTTTTCAGAAATCCCTTTCATGGAAGGTGCTGGAAGGAGTTGGAAGGTCCTGGAAGATGTTGGAAGGTGCTAGAATATTTTAGAATATTTTCTGAGAAATATTTCTGTGGGTCCCACCAACATTTTTGTGGGTCCCATAAAAATTCCAGGTTTTCGGTGATTTTTTTCCAAAAAATTCTAAGTACGCTATTCCCTTCGTATTGACGTAACTAAGAAAGTTGGCTCGCAGGAATCCTTTGATTTTGTTCAGATAGGAAGTTATGGCTTCCAGAGTGTTTGAGCATATATTCGCGAATCGACGAATATCCTAAGTATAACTGGCTCGCAGGAATTGATTAGTTTCGCATTCTGAGAAAAAATGCTATTTTTATCAGTAAATGCCTCATGAATTTATTCAGATATTTTTTGAAAAAATGTGCGTCTTACAGGGTGCGAGGCAACAAACCTGGATTTGCGCTCATCAAGGACCAACTAATGGTGTAGTTGTAAATCTGGTCATATATAAAACATACATTATTCGTAACAATCGATTCCTGGAGTGTCTTAGTCTTCATAGGTTTCGGCATAAAGGCCGCACACATGCTGCCAAGAGGCCTATGCACAAAACGTTGGTCTGGTCCTCCGGACCTGACCACTAAGCATAACCATGAGAATCAGATTTGATTCTCTGCTTGGACCCGACTTCTAAATAGGATCAGATGGGGCTGAAACAAGTCGCCAATAGGGCAACCACAAGTACCCCACGAACTGGGTACCAAGGGGACTGGACACTGTGGGTCTGGTCCTCAGGACCAAACTGCTGTCAGCCATATACGGGTCTGAACCATTCGGTTCAGGCCTGGACCCGCAAAGGTCGGCTTCCATAGCCCCTGGTGCTCAGCACCATGCGGCTAGCACCCGGCACCAGAAATGTGCGAAACAAGGTTGGCACCATGTGTCAATCCAACTGTCAACCGATTTTAGAAGAATACAAGAAAACATCACATAATCAAAGCTGCACAAACAAGGATGCGCACACAGCACTCCCAAAAGGCTGACTCTAAATGCAATATTTAAAATGGCTTGTAGAACCTTAATCATAACTCTATGGTTCAGATCATCTGATTCCAATCAAGGTATGCCGATATACTTAAGTCGAAGCTCGAAGTACGTGGCATATAAAATATTTCTCTAGTTCTAAGGTAATGGCTTCCCAACATCTTTGAGCGCCTACCGATATACCTCGGACTATGGCCCTTAGGCACGTGGTAGGGGGGCGCAAACCCAAATAAGTGGTCCACTTGTGAGGCTCTCTCCCGAACTATGGTTCAGTGAGACAGCCCAGCAACGTGAAGACCGGGACAATATAGGTAGGGATGTTTTTTAAAACATGTTCAACATGCAGATAAAACCAGAAAGCTCTAATGCAAGTCCTAAAGAGATAGAATTTAAATAAATAGAAGCATACACTTGCATACATTGTTTGCATTCAATCCCTAAAATTGAGGAGAGTTGTATTTCAGACCTAAGTCTAATGTGAACATGGAATAATCTCCTCAATATGGTCCTACCAAACCATACTTAGATCCTATATGCATTATGTCAACTTAGGACAGAATCTAGGCTCCTAAGGTTTGCATGGAAATGAAGCTGACATTTTTGAAGAATAAAGACTTAGATAATATCAAAGCAAAACAAAAGGAACAAATTCAATCGGACGGAGACGAAGTCCCATCTCGGTCGCCAACTTTTGTGATCATGCAAAATTTATCATCTCATTCATCTTTTCCTTTCTCTTCGCCTTTCTAGCCTCTATTCCCTTTTTGAGGGGGGATAAAAAATAGAAAAGAAGAGAGAATGAGAAAAAGAGAGAAGAGAGAGGAACTCTTTTGCAAGGTCTCATCTGACCAAAATTTTGAAAAAATATTTTAAAATCACTCGACTCCGTTTTGAAAAATCTGCGGGAAAATGGAGAGATGGGTGTTATCGTCGCAAAATTTTCCCTCTTCCCTTGCCTGCGGGAGAGAGAGGAAAATGGTTTCGCGAGTCAAACTTGACCGGATTTTGGAATTTGTTTTTGAAATACTCGCCTCCATTTTTTAAAAAAGTGGGAAAATCCATGGGATGGGGCTCGACCTGTCGGTACGAGGTTCGACCGTTTCTGCCGCCTTTAACAGGGGTTGTAACGCCCCAGATTTCCAAAACAAAGCTAAGTTAAAATTTTCATGAATTTCTTTTTTTTTTTCTTTGCAGCGGAACTTAGAAAAGCTTTTAGCAGCGGAATCAGACGATAATGAGTCATCGGTTTTAGAAAACTCTGAGCATGTTGCAGGTATGTGGCCAAGCAACTCATTGACCACCAAAGTGTTCCATTTATCGAAAACCACATGTTTATTACAACATTACTGCTTGGAAATGCAGTATAGGTTCAATAAAAGGAAGCAATACAACTCTATCTAGAGAAAACCTGGAACTCGATGCCGCCTTGTTCCACATATCGCCACGCAGGTCCAACACCTGAAATCCCCATTAAACGGGGTCAGAACCAATGATGGTCTGGTAAGCAAGCAAACATATGTCCATTCAACTCAAGTATATACGATGACCACTCAGGGTCGCAATTCATAATAACGACGCTCAAGCCTCCAAGACTTAGCGTATATCGCAAGAGCCTCCTCAAGGCTATGAGTTGAACATCCACGCAAGTCTTCATGACTTCGCATAAGCCTCTTCAGGGTTGTGAGTTGGAATAATCGCTCAAGTCTCTACGACTTAGCCTTGACCTCTTCAGAGTCACGAATGGATGTCTAGCTCAAGCCTTTATGCTTGGCACATCCGTATCCTACAAATCTAAGGACAACTCTCTGAGCTTCGCTTAGTCGTACGGATATCATTTGGGTTCTTTCCCAATCGGTCTAGTAGTATACTGACCATGACACCTTCACAAAGGTTATGCAGGACTGACTCAACAACGTACATACACGCATACATTCAAAGTATCGTTGTACCTAAGCTAATGCTTTGTTTCGATAATTGCACGTCCCCATGGGCTTAGGGGACTCATATCTAGGCGACAACGCGACGATCTGGGGGTTGATTATTCTATGTATTTTAGATACCCCAGAGGCCTGTTGACCCCATCCCCCTAGTAGGACGGTACAACATACCAGAAGAGATCCTTACTAGGTATTCGAATGCATTCTGCCACTGCAGTAGTTGGGTTCAATCCTTAGATATTTAAGGATAACCACGACCTCCATACCTCTGAGTGACGGAGGCCATCAATGAACTCTATTAGGTTCGGGTGAAATATATGTCACTCAAGGCTGCGCCATCACCGTCTTCCTCGGTGAGAAATTCTGAAAGGGGCCTGCCGGTCTTACAATTACTTGACGAACATTGCATGCCTATAAGGCAGCCTTTGAAAAGTATGTACCCGACCCCAATCAACCACACGACTTTCACCGTGGAACAAAGGTTTTATTCATATGCATGCTTAACTCTGCTCTCGGCACTTCGGCCTTTACGAGCACTTCACCTCTTTCGGTGGAAACAACACACTTTGGCACAACGACCCTTATGAGTCTGGTTGTCTGATAATTCTCAATGAGCATGCACATGACTCGATCTCTACGGATCGGCTACTCGGCGTATTTTTACGCAACGAGCTCAGTACCTTGTCAAGGTCTTACCACTACTTCGGCGCAACGACTCTTACAAGTACGGTGCCCTTACAGGTATCAAAGAGATGAGTCATTCTGACATCGTTCCAACAAACGGCATCGTTGTGCCACTTAACTGGTTCTGGCAGCTCTTTTGCCAACCATTCTGTCAGCACCTCCTCTGCTCTACCGGCAGTGGTGTGACGAACCTTTCTACATCGTAGAAGGCGTTCCATGAACGGGGTAGCACTCTTGCTACGTTCTTTCTGAGCTATTCTTAGCTCCTTCAGGAATTTCAGCAGCACTTCCTCTCTTTAACGGAGAAAGCGTGCATTTCTTTTATCCATTTCAGCGGCATCTCCCCTCTTTGGTGAGAAATCACTATGCTTAACTCGGGAAATGGATGCGCACCGTTGTGCGTACTTTGCATCCATCAAGGTTGCAGGAACCCTGGGCCATAGCCAGGCCATACGTAATTGACTTAGTCTTTACGTAAAGAGCATTTTGCCAAAAAAGCGAAGCCTTTCCAATAGGGGCTTCATTCGTCAAGCAGAATCTTGAACGAGGAGCGATAAGGGGATCGCATTGGCGATTTGGAGTTGATCTCCATTTGAACGCTCATTTACGCGCTATATATATAGTATAAGCAGAAACCTGTGCTTTATACAGCGGCGGCGTAAAGGAAGACATATAATATTGTTTAGGGTGTGTAACTGAACGAAATATTCTACATATATATTTGCAGAAAGCAGGCGCCTTGGTGTCATTCAACATGACGGCGTAAGTAAATGCATAATCGAAAGTGCAGTAATTGGAAGATACAGAAAACAGAGAGCCTTGGCATCATACGACGCGACGGCAAAGGTAGATTACATAGCCTGTGCGATATAGGATGTGTCAGTAGAATGAGCAGATATACACCTAGATCTGTATCCAACGATAGTTACGAGCCGAGCGAGTGAACACCGAAGTGTCCTAGAGGGCTCAACCAAGAACTAGGGCAAGATACTATTTTGAAGAACGCATATACTGCGCATTCGAACATATATATATCCGACGATAGTTACAAGACGAGCGCGTGAACACCGAAGCGTCCTAGAGGGCTCAACCAAGAACTAAAGCAAGATACTACTTCAGAAAGTATATGCTATATATACAAACAATCAAATACTTGAGAGAGATGGATTAATGAAGTGAACTTACTTCAATTTCGTGGAAGAAACGACTCTGAAACGCTTTGATGCTTCGAACGAGGCTCGACTTCGAAAAGGATCAACTTTGAACTTCGGACAAAAAAGGACTTGGACTTTTACTTTGAACCAAACCAGGTTCAAGTCAAGTCAACTGGGTTCGGACTTAGGTCAGGTAGGTTCAGACCTAGGTCAGGTGGGTTAGGACCAGGTCAGGCAGGCTCAGGCTAAGTCAGGTAGGCTCAGTCCAGGTCATGCAGGCTCAGACCAAGTGGGCTAGGTAGGGGAGGTTTGGAAAAAGGAGGAGAGAGAGAAGGCAAAGGGGGGGGTTGGCGATTTTTTCTAAAGGGGGGGGCTCCTTTATTTATAGGGGAGGTTGCTTAGGGGCTAAGCAACCTATTTGACCCTTTTGCCCTTTGGCTTTTTCAAAAATCCAACTTG